>NW_027096013.1:0-653198 GCF_040115645.1 Euwallacea fornicatus | reverse complement strand
GTTATCGAGCGTCAAAATTTGAGAAGTCTCACAATTGGAGTGTTTGAGCACTTAAAGTACTCTTTTTCTTGGAAATTCAACAAGATGGAATGATGATGTGTTGTGTCACCTGAAAGATCTCGTCGATTTGATTAATTTGACACTTTGATCAAGACATTTGGTCATCATTTGTCGAAGTTATTGAGCTTCAAAATATGAAAAATCGCACAATTTGAGTATTTGAGCACTTAAAGTACTCTTTTTCTTGGAAATTCAACAAGATGGAATCATGATGTGTTGTGTTATCTGAAAGAACTCGTCTAGCTGATTAATTTGTCACTTTGTTTAAGACATTTGGTCATCATTTGTCGAAGTTATCGAGCTTCAAAATATGAAAAATCGCACAATTTGAGTGTTTGAGCACTTAAAGTACTCTTTTTCTTGGAAATTCAACAAGATGCAATCATGATGTGTTGTGTCACCTGAAAGATCTCGTCTAACTGATTAATTTGTCTCTTTGTTTAAGACATTTGGTCATCATTTGTCGAAGTTATCGAGCTTCAAAATATGAAAAATCGCACAATTTGAGTGTTTGAGCACTTAAAGTACTCTTTTTCTTGAAAATTCAACAAGATGGAATCATGATGTGTTGTGTCACCTGAAAGATCTCGTCGAACTGATTAATTTGATACTTTGTTTAAGACATTTGGTCATCATTTGTCGAAGTTATCGAGCGTCAAAATTTGAGAAGTCTCACAATTGGAGTGTTCGAGCAATTAAAGTACTCTTTTTCTTGGAAATTCAACAAGATGGAATGATGATGTGTTGTGTCACCTGAAAGATCTCGTCGAGCTGATTAACTTGACACTTTGTTTAAGACATTTGGTCATCATTTGTCGAAGTTATCGAGCTTCAAAATATGAAAAATCGCACAATTTGAGTGTTTGAGCACATAAAGTACTCTTTTTCTTGGAAATTCAACAAGATGGAATGATGATGTGTTGTGTCACCTGAAAGATCTCCTCGAGCTGATTAATTTGACACTTTGTTCAAGACATTTGGTCATCATTTGTCGAAGTTATCGAGCTTCAAAATATGAAAAATCGCACAATTTGAGTGTTTGAGCACTTAAAGTACTCTTTTTCTTGGAAATTCAACAAGATGCAATCATGATGTGTTGTGTCACCTGAAAGATCTCGTCGAGCTGATTAATTTGATACTTTGTTTAAGACATTTGGTCATCATTTGTCGAAGTTATCGAGCGTCAAAATTTGAGAAGTCTCACAATTGGAGTGTTTGAGCACTTAAAGTACTCTTTTTCTTGGAAATTCAACAAGATGGAATCATGATGTGTTGTGTCACCTGAAAGATCTCGTCGAGCTGATTAGTTTGACACTTTGTTCAAGACATTTGGTCATCATTTGTCGAAGTTATCGAGCTTCAAAATATGAAAAATCGCACAATTTCAGTGTTTAGAGCACTTAAAGTACTCTTTTTCTTGGAAATTCAACAAGATGGAATCATGATGTGTTGTGTTATCTGAAAGAACTCGTCTAGCTGATTAATTTGTCACTTTGTTTAAGACATTTGGTCATCATTTGTCGAAGTTATCGAGTTTCAAATTTAGAAATGTCTCACAATTTGAGTGTTTGAGCACTTAAAGTACTCTTTTTCTTGGAAATTCAACAAGATGGAATCATGATGTGTTGTGTTATCTGAAAGAACTCGTCTAGCTGATTAATTTGTCACTTTGTTTAAGACATTTGGTCATCATTTGTCGAAGTTATCGAGTTTCAAATTTAGAAATGTCTCACAATTTGAGTGTTTGAGCACTTAAAGTACTCTTTTTCTTGGAAATTCAACAAGATGGAATCATGATGTGCTGTGTCACCTGAAAGATCTCATCGAGATGATTAATTTGACACTTTGTTCAAGACATTTGGTCATCATTTGTCGAAGTTATCGAGCGTCAAAATTTGAGAAGTCTCACAATTGGAGTGTTTGAGCACTTAAAGTACTCTTTTTCTTGGAAATTCAACAAGATGGAATGATGATGTGTTGTGTCACCTGAAAGATCTCGTCGATTTGATTAATTTGACACTTTGATCAAGACATTTGGTCATCATTTGTCGAAGTTATTGAGCTTCAAAATATGAAAAATCGCACAATTTGAGTATTTGAGCACTTAAAGTACTCTTTTTCTTGGAAATTCAACAAGATGGAATCATGATGTGTTGTGTTATCTGAAAGAACTCGTCTAGCTGATTAATTTGTCACTTTGTTTAAGACATTTGGTCATCATTTGTCGAAGTTATCGAGCGTCAAAATTTGAGAAGTCTCACAATTGGAGTGTTCGAGCAATTAAAGTACTCTTTTTCTTGGAAATTCAACAAGATGGAATGATGATGTGTTGTGTCACCTGAAAGATCTCGTCGAGCTGATTAACTTGACACTTTGTTTAAGACATTTGGTCATCATTTGTCGAAGTTATCGAGCTTCAAAATATGAAAAATCGCACAATTTGAGTGTTTGAGCACATAAAGTACTCTTTTTCTTGGAAATTCAACAAGATGGAATGATGATGTGTTGTGTCACCTGAAAGATCTCCTCGAGCTGATTAATTTGACACTTTGTTCAAGACATTTGGTCATCATTTGTCGAAGTTATCGAGCTTCAAAATATGAAAAATCGCACAATTTGAGTGTTTGAGCACTTAAAGTACTCTTTTTCTTGGAAATTCAACAAGATGCAATCATGATGTGTTGTGTCACCTGAAAGATCTCGTCGAGCTGATTAATTTGATACTTTGTTTAAGACATTTGGTCATCATTTGTCGAAGTTATCGAGCGTCAAAATTTGAGAAGTCTCACAATTGGAGTGTTTGAGCACTTAAAGTACTCTTTTTCTTGGAAATTCAACTAGATGGAATCATGATGTGTTGTGTCACCTGAAAGATCTCGTCGAGCTGATTAGTTTGACACTTTGTTCAAGACATTTGGTCATCATTTGTCGAAGTTATCGAGCTTCAAAATATGAAAAATCGCACAATTTCAGTGTTTAGAGCACTTAAAGTACTCTTTTTCTTGGAAATTCAACAAGATGGAATCATGATGTGTTGTGTTATCTGAAAGAACTCGTCTAGCTGATTAATTTGTCACTTTGTTTAAGACATTTGGTCATAATTTGTCGAAGTTATCGAGTTTCAAATTTAGAAATGTCTCACAATTTGAGTGTTTGAGCACTTAAAGTACTCTTTTTCTTGGAAATTCAACAAGATGGAATCATGATGTGTTGTGTCACCTGAAAGATCTCGTCGATCTGATTAATTTGACACTTTGTTCAAGACATTTGGTCATCATTTGTCGAAGTTATTGAGCTTCAAAATATGAAAAATCGCACAATTTGAGTATTTGAGCACTTAAAGTACTCTTTTTCTTGGAAATTCAACAAGATGCAATCATGATGTGTTGTGTCACCTGAAAGATCTCGTCGAGCTGATTAATTTGACACTTTGTTTAAGACATTTGGTCATCATTTGTCGAAGTTATTGAGCTTCAAAATATGAAAAATCGCACAATTTGAGTATTTGAGCACTTAAAGTACTCTTTTTCTTGGAAATTCAACAAGATGGAATGATGATGTGTTGTGTCACCTGAAAGATCTCTTCGAGCTGATTAATTTGACACTTTGTTCAAGACATTTGGTCATCATTTGTCGAAGTTATCGAGCGTCAAAATATGAAAAATCGTACAATTTGAGTGTTTGAGCACTTAAAGTACTCTTTTTCTTGGAAATTCAACAAGATGGAATCATGATGTGTTGTGTCACCTGAAAGATCTCGTCGAACTGATTAATTTGATACTTTGTTTAAGACATTTGGTCATCATTTGTCGAAGTTATCGAGCGTCAAAATTTGAGAAGTCTCACAATTGGAGTGTTCGAGCAATTAAACTACTCTTTTTCTTGGAAATTCAACAAGATGGAATGATGATGTGTTGTGTCACCTGAAAGATCTCGTCGAGCTGATTAACTTGACACTTTGTTTAAGACATTTGGTAATCATTTGTCGAAGTTATCGAGCTTCAAAATATGAAAAATCGCACAATTTGAGTGTTTGAGCACATAAAGTACTCTTTTTCTTGGAAATTCAACAAGATGGAATGATGATGTGTTGTGTCACCTGAAAGATCTCCTCGAGCTGATTAATTTGACACTTTGTTCAAGACATTTGGTCATCATTTGTCGAAGTTATCGAGCTTCAAAATATGAAAAATCGCACAATTTGAGTGTTTGAGCACTTAAAGTACTCTTTTTCTTGGAAATTCAACAAGATGCAATCATGATGTGTTGTGTCACCTGAAAGATCTCGTCGAGCTGATTAATTTGATACTTTGTTTAAGACATTTGGTCATCATTTGTCGAAGTTATCGAGCGTCAAAATTTGAGAAGTCTCACAATTGGAGTGTTTGAGCACTTAAAGTACTCTTTTTCTTGGAAATTCAACAAGATGGAATCATGATGTGTTGTGTCACCTGAAAGATCTCGTCGAGCTGATTAGTTTGACACTTTGTTCAAGACATTTGGTCATCATTTGTCGAAGTTATCGAGCGTCAAAATTTGAGAAGTCTCACAATTTGAGTGTTTGAGCACATAAAGTACTCTTTTTCTTGGAAATTCAACAAGATGGAATGATGATGTGTTGTGTCACCTGAAAGATCTCGTCGATTTGATTAATTTGACACTTTGATCAAGACATTTGGTCATCATTTGTCGAAGTTATTGAGCTTCAAAATATGAAAAATCGCACAATTTGAGTATTTGAGCACTTAAAGTACTCTTTTTCTTGGAAATTCAACAAGATGGAATCATGATGTGTTGTGTTATCTGAAAGAACTCGTCTAGCTGATTAATTTGTCACTTTGTTTAAGACATTTGGTCATCATTTGTCGAAGTTATCGAGCTTCAAAATATGAAAAATCGCACAATTTGAGTGTTTGAGCACTTAAAGTACTCTTTTTCTTGGAAATTCAACAAGATGCAATCATGATGTGTTGTGTCACCTGAAAGATCTCGTCTAACTGATTAATTTGTCTCTTTGTTTAAGACATTTGGTCATCATTTTTCGAAGTTATCGAGCGTCAAAATTTGAGAAGTCTCACAATTGGAGTGTTTGAGCACTTAAAGTACTCTTTTTCTTGGAAATTCAACAAGATGGAATCATGATGTGTTGTGTCACCTGAAAGATCTCGTCGAGCTGATTAGTTTGACACTTTGTTCAAGACATTTGGTCATCATTTGTCGAAGTTATCGAGCGTCAAAATTTGAGAAGTCTCACAATTTGAGTGTTTGAGCACTTAAACTACTCTTTTTCTTGGATATTAAACAAGATGGAATGATGATGTGTTGTGTCACCTGAAAGATCTCGTCGATCTGATTAATTTGACACTTTGTTCAAGACATTTGGTCATCATTTGTCGAAGTTATCGAGCTTCAAAATATGAAAAATCGCACAATTTGAGTGTTTGAGCACTTAAAGTACTCTTTTTCTTGGAAATTCAACAAGATGCAATCATGATGTGTTGTGTCACCTGAAAGATCTCGTCTAACTGATTAATTTGTCTCTTTGTTTAAGACATTTGGTCATCATTTGTCGAAGTTATCGAGCTTCAAAATATGAAAAATCGCACAATTTGAGTGTTTGAGCACTTAAAGTACTCTTTTTCTTGAAAATTCAACAAGATGGAATCATGATGTGTTGTGTCACCTGAAAGATCTCGTCGAACTGATTAATTTGATACTTTGTTTAAGACATTTGGTCATCATTTGTCGAAGTTATCGAGCGTCAAAATTTGAGAAGTCTCACAATTGGAGTGTTCGAGCAATTAAAGTACTCTTTTTCTTGGAAATTCAACAAGATGGAATGATGATGTGTTGTGTCACCTGAAAGATCTCGTCGAGCTGATTAATTTGACACTTTGTTCAAGACATTTGGTCATCATTTGTCGAAGTTATCGAGCTTCAAAATATGAAAAATCGCACAATTTGAGTGTTTGAGCACATAAAGTACTCTTTTTCTTGGAAATTCAACAAGATGGAATGATGATGTGTTGTGTCACCTGAAAGATCTCCTCGAGCTGATTAATTTGACACTTTGTTCAAGACATTTGGTCATCATTTGTCGAAGTTATCGAGCTTCAAAATATGAAAAATCGCACAATTTGAGTGTTTGAGCACTTAAAGTACTCTTTTTCTTGGAAATTCAACAAGATGCAATCATGATGTGTTGTGTCACCTGAAAGATCTCGTCGAGCTGATTAATTTGATACTTTGTTTAAGACATTTGGTCATCATTTGTCGAAGTTATCGAGCGTCAAAATTTGAGAAGTCTCACAATTGGAGTGTTTGAGCACTTAAAGTACTCTTTTTCTTGGAAATTCAACAAGATGGAATCATGATGTGTTGTGTCACCTGAAAGATCTCGTCGAGCTGATTAGTTTGACACTTTGTTCAAGACATTTGGTCATCATTTGTCGAAGTTATCGAGCTTCAAAATATGAAAAATCGCACAATTTCAGTGTTTAGAGCACTTAAAGTACTCTTTTTCTTGGAAATTCAACAAGATGGAATCATGATGTGTTGTGTTATCTGAAAGAACTCGTCTAGCTGATTAATTTGTCACTTTGTTTAAGACATTTGGTCATCATTTGTCGAAGTTATCGAGTTTCAAATTTAGAAATGTCTCACAATTTGAGTGTTTGAGCACTTAAAGTACTCTTTTTCTTGGAAATTCAACAAGATGGAATCATGATGTGTTGTGTTATCGGAAAGAACTCGTCTAGCTGATTAATTTGTCACTTTGTTTAAGACATTTGGTCATCATTTGTCGAAGTTATCGAGTTTCAAATTTAGAAATGTCTCACAATTTGAGTGTTTGAGCACTTAAAGTACTCTTTTTCTTGGAAATTCAACAAGATGGAATCATGATGTGCTGTGTCACCTGAAAGATCTCATCGAGATGATTAATTTGACACTTTGTTCAAGACATTTGGTCATCATTTGTCGAAGTTATCGAGCGTCAAAATTTGAGAAGTCTCACAATTGGAGTGTTTGAGCACTTAAAGTACTCTTTTTCTTGGAAATTCAACAAGATGGAATGATGATGTGTTGTGTCACCTGAAAGATCTCCTCTAGCTGATTAATTTGACACTTTGTTCAAGACATTTGGTCATCATTTGTCGAAGTTATCGAGCTTCAAAATATGAAAAATCGCACAATTTGAGTGTTTGAGCACATAAAGTACTCTTTTTCTTGGAAATTCAACAAGATGGAATGATGATGTGTTGTGTCACCTGAAAGATCTCGTCGAGCTGATTAGTTTGACACTTTGTTCAAGACATTTGGTCATCATTTGTCGAAGTTATCGAGCGTCAAAATTTGAGAAGTCTCACAATTTGAGTGTTTGAGCACTTAAACTACTCTTTTTCTTGGTAATTAAACAAGATGGAATGATGATGTGTTGTGTCACCTGAAAGATCTCGTCGATCTGATTAATTTGACACTTTGTTCAAGACATTTGGTCATCATTTGTCGAAGTTATCGAGCGTCAAAATTTGAGAAGTCTCACAATTGGAGTGTTCGAGCAATTAAAGTACTCTTTTTCTTGGAAATTCAACAAGATGGAATGATGATGTGTTGTGTCACCTGAAAGATCTCGTCGAGCTGATTAACTTGACACTTTGTTTAAGACATTTGGTCATCATTTGTCGAAGTTATCGAGCTTCAAAATATGAAAAATCGCACAATTTGAGTGTTTGAGCACATAAAGTACTCTTTTTCTTGGAAATTCAACAAGATGGAATGATGATGTGTTGTGTCACCTGAAAGATCTCCTCGAGCTGATTAATTTGACACTTTGTTCAAGACATTTGGTCATCATTTGTCGAAGTTATCGAGCTTCAAAATATGAAAAATCGCACAATTTGAGTGTTTGAGCACTTAAAGTACTCTTTTTCTTGGAAATTCAACAAGATGCAATCATGATGTGTTGTGTCACCTGAAAGATCTCGTCTAACTGATTAATTTGTCTCTTTGTTTAAGACATTTGGTCATCATTTGTCGAAGTTATCGAGCTTCAAAATATGAAAAATCGCACAATTTGAGTGTTTGAGCACTTAAAGTACTCTTTTTCTTGAAAATTCAACAAGATGGAATCATGATGTGTTGTGTCACCTGAAAGATCTCGTCGAACTGATTAATTTGATACTTTGTTTAAGACATTTGGTCATCATTTGTCGAAGTTATCGAGCGTCAAAATTTGAGAAGTCTCACAATTGGAGTGTTCGAGCAATTAAAGTACTCTTTTTCTTGGAAATTCAACAAGATGGAATGATGATGTGTTGTGTCACCTGAAAGATCTCGTCGAGCTGATTAATTTGACACTTTGTTCAAGACATTTGGTCATCATTTGTCGAAGTTATCGAGCTTCAAAATATGAAAAATCGCACAATTTGAGTGTTTGAGCACATAAAGTACTCTTTTTCTTGGAAATTCAACAAGATGGAATGATGATGTGTTGTGTCACCTGAAAGATCTCCTCGAGCTGATTAATTTGACACTTTGTTCAAGACATTTGGTCATCATTTGTCGAAGTTATCGAGCTTCAAAATATGAAAAATCGCACAATTTGAGTGTTTGAGCACTTAAAGTACTCTTTTTCTTGGAAATTCAACAAGATGCAATCATGATGTGTTGTGTCACCTGAAAGATCTCGTCGAGCTGATTAATTTGATACTTTGTTTAAGACATTTGGTCATCATTTGTCGAAGTTATCGAGCGTCAAAATTTGAGAAGTCTCACAATTGGAGTGTTTGAGCACTTAAAGTACTCTTTTTCTTGGAAATTCAACAAGATGGAATCATGATGTGTTGTGTCACCTGAAAGATCTCGTCGAGCTGATTAGTTTGACACTTTGTTCAAGACATTTGGTCATCATTTGTCGAAGTTATCGAGCTTCAAAATATGAAAAATCGCACAATTTCAGTGTTTAGAGCACTTAAAGTACTCTTTTTCTTGGAAATTCAACAAGATGGAATCATGATGTGTTGTGTTATCTGAAAGAACTCGTCTAGCTGATTAATTTGTCACTTTGTTTAAGACATTTGGTCATCATTTGTCGAAGTTATCGAGTTTCAAATTTAGAAATGTCTCACAATTTGAGTGTTTGAGCACTTAAAGTACTCTTTTTCTTGGAAATTCAACAAGATGGAATCATGATGTGTTGTGTTATCGGAAAGAACTCGTCTAGCTGATTAATTTGTCACTTTGTTTAAGACATTTGGTCATCATTTGTCGAAGTTATCGAGTTTCAAATTTAGAAATGTCTCACAATTTGAGTGTTTGAGCACTTAAAGTACTCTTTTTCTTGGAAATTCAACAAGATGGAATCATGATGTGCTGTGTCACCTGAAAGATCTCATCGAGATGATTAATTTGACACTTTGTTCAAGACATTTGGTCATCATTTGTCGAAGTTATCGAGCGTCAAAATTTGAGAAGTCTCACAATTGGAGTGTTTGAGCACTTAAAGTACTCTTTTTCTTGGAAATTCAACAAGATGGAATGATGATGTGTTGTGTCACCTGAAAGATCTCCTCTAGCTGATTAATTTGACACTTTGTTCAAGACATTTGGTCATCATTTGTCGAAGTTATCGAGCTTCAAAATATGAAAAATCGCACAATTTGAGTGTTTGAGCACATAAAGTACTCTTTTTCTTGGAAATTCAACAAGATGGAATGATGATGTGTTGTGTCACCTGAAAGATCTCGTCGAGCTGATTAGTTTGACACTTTGTTCAAGACATTTGGTCATCATTTGTCGAAGTTATCGAGCGTCAAAATTTGAGAAGTCTCACAATTTGAGTGTTTGAGCACTTAAACTACTCTTTTTCTTGGTAATTAAACAAGATGGAATGATGATGTGTTGTGTCACCTGAAAGATCTCGTCGATCTGATTAATTTGACACTTTGTTCAAGACATTTGGTCATCATTTGTCGAAGTTATCGAGCGTCAAAATTTGAGAAGTCTCACAATTGGAGTGTTCGAGCAATTAAAGTACTCTTTTTCTTGGAAATTCAACAAGATGGAATGATGATGTGTTGTGTCACCTGAAAGATCTCGTCGAGCTGATTAACTTGACACTTTGTTTAAGACATTTGGTCATCATTTGTCGAAGTTATCGAGCTTCAAAATATGAAAAATCGCACAATTTGAGTGTTTGAGCACATAAAGTACTCTTTTTCTTGGAAATTCAACAAGATGGAATGATGATGTGTTGTGTCACCTGAAAGATCTCCTCGAGCTGATTAATTTGACACTTTGTTCAAGACATTTGGTCATCATTTGTCGAAGTTATCGAGCTTCAAAATATGAAAAATCGCACAATTTGAGTGTTTGAGCACTTAAAGTACTCTTTTTCTTGGAAATTCAACAAGATGCAATCATGATGTGTTGTGTCACCTGAAAGATCTCGTCGAGCTGATTAATTTGATACTTTGTTTAAGACATTTGGTCATCATTTGTCGAAGTTATCGAGCGTCAAAATTTGAGAAGTCTCACAATTGGAGTGTTTGAGCACTTAAAGTACTCTTTTTCTTGGAAATTCAACTAGATGGAATCATGATGTGTTGTGTCACCTGAAAGATCTCGTCGAGCTGATTAGTTTGACACTTTGTTCAAGACATTTGGTCATCATTTGTCGAAGTTATCGAGCTTCAAAATATGAAAAATCGCACAATTTCAGTGTTTAGAGCACTTAAAGTACTCTTTTTCTTGGAAATTCAACAAGATGGAATCATGATGTGTTGTGTTATCTGAAAGAACTCGTCTAGCTGATTAATTTGTCACTTTGTTTAAGACATTTGGTCATAATTTGTCGAAGTTATCGAGTTTCAAATTTAGAAATGTCTCACAATTTGAGTGTTTGAGCACTTAAAGTACTCTTTTTCTTGGAAATTCAACAAGATGGAATCATGATGTGTTGTGTCACCTGAAAGATCTCGTCGATCTGATTAATTTGACACTTTGTTCAAGACATTTGGTCATCATTTGTCGAAGTTATTGAGCTTCAAAATATGAAAAATCGCACAATTTGAGTATTTGAGCACTTAAAGTACTCTTTTTCTTGGAAATTCAACAAGATGCAATCATGATGTGTTGTGTCACCTGAAAGATCTCGTCGAGCTGATTAATTTGACACTTTGTTTAAGACATTTGGTCATCATTTGTCGAAGTTATTGAGCTTCAAAATATGAAAAATCGCACAATTTGAGTATTTGAGCACTTAAAGTACTCTTTTTCTTGGAAATTCAACAAGATGGAATGATGATGTGTTGTGTCACCTGAAAGATCTCTTCGAGCTGATTAATTTGACACTTTGTTCAAGACATTTGGTCATCATTTGTCGAAGTTATCGAGCGTCAAAATATGAAAAATCGTACAATTTGAGTGTTTGAGCACTTAAAGTACTCTTTTTCTTGGAAATTCAACAAGATGGAATCATGATGTGTTGTGTCACCTGAAAGATCTCGTCGAACTGATTAATTTGATACTTTGTTTAAGACATTTGGTCATCATTTGTCGAAGTTATCGAGCGTCAAAATTTGAGAAGTCTCACAATTGGAGTGTTCGAGCAATTAAACTACTCTTTTTCTTGGAAATTCAACAAGATGGAATGATGATGTGTTGTGTCACCTGAAAGATCTCGTCGAGCTGATTAGTTTGACACTTTGTTCAAGACATTTGGTCATCATTTGTCGAAGTTATCGAGCTTCAAAATATGAAAAATCGCACAATTTCAGTGTTTAGAGCACTTAAAGTACTCTTTTTCTTGGAAATTCAACAAGATGGAATCATGATGTGTTGTGTTATCTGAAAGAACTCGTCTAGCTGATTAATTTGTCACTTTGTTTAAGACATTTGGTCATAATTTGTCGAAGTTATCGAGTTTCAAATTTAGAAATGTCTCACAATTTGAGTGTTTGAGCACTTAAAGTACTCTTTTTCTTGGAAATTCAACAAGATGGAATCATGATGTGTTGTGTCACCTGAAAGATCTCGTCGATCTGATTAATTTGACACTTTGTTCAAGACATTTGGTCATCATTTGTCGAAGTTATTGAGCTTCAAAATATGAAAAATCGCACAATTTGAGTATTTGAGCACTTAAAGTACTCTTTTTCTTGGAAATTCAACAAGATGCAATCATGATGTGTTGTGTCACCTGAAAGATCTCGTCGAGCTGATTAATTTGACACTTTGTTTAAGACATTTGGTCATCATTTGTCGAAGTTATTGAGCTTCAAAATATGAAAAATCGCACAATTTGAGTATTTGAGCACTTAAAGTACTCTTTTTCTTGGAAATTCAACAAGATGGAATGATGATGTGTTGTGTCACCTGAAAGATCTCTTCGAGCTGATTAATTTGACACTTTGTTCAAGACATTTGGTCATCATTTGTCGAAGTTATCGAGCGTCAAAATATGAAAAATCGTACAATTTGAGTGTTTGAGCACTTAAAGTACTCTTTTTCTTGGAAATTCAACAAGATGGAATCATGATGTGTTGTGTCACCTGAAAGATCTCGTCGAACTGATTAATTTGATACTTTGTTTAAGACATTTGGTCATCATTTGTCGAAGTTATCGAGCGTCAAAATTTGAGAAGTCTCACAATTGGAGTGTTCGAGCAATTAAACTACTCTTTTTCTTGGAAATTCAACAAGATGGAATGATGATGTGTTGTGTCACCTGAAAGATCTCGTCGAGCTGATTAACTTGACACTTTGTTTAAGACATTTGGTAATCATTTGTCGAAGTTATCGAGCTTCAAAATATGAAAAATCGCACAATTTGAGTGTTTGAGCACATAAAGTACTCTTTTTCTTGGAAATTCAACAAGATGGAATGATGATGTGTTGTGTCACCTGAAAGATCTCCTCGAGCTGATTAATTTGACACTTTGTTCAAGACATTTGGTCATCATTTGTCGAAGTTATCGAGCTTCAAAATATGAAAAATCGCACAATTTGAGTGTTTGAGCACTTAAAGTACTCTTTTTCTTGGAAATTCAACAAGATGCAATCATGATGTGTTGTGTCACCTGAAAGATCTCGTCGAGCTGATTAATTTGATACTTTGTTTAAGACATTTGGTCATCATTTGTCGAAGTTATCGAGCGTCAAAATTTGAGAAGTCTCACAATTGGAGTGTTTGAGCACTTAAAGTACTCTTTTTCTTGGAAATTCAACAAGATGGAATCATGATGTGTTGTGTCACCTGAAAGATCTCGTCGAGCTGATTAGTTTGACACTTTGTTCAAGACATTTGGTCATCATTTGTCGAAGTTATCGAGCGTCAAAATTTGAGAAGTCTCACAATTTGAGTGTTTGAGCACATAAAGTACTCTTTTTCTTGGAAATTCAACAAGATGGAATGATGATGTGTTGTGTCACCTGAAAGATCTCGTCGATTTGATTAATTTGACACTTTGATCAAGACATTTGGTCATCATTTGTCGAAGTTATTGAGCTTCAAAATATGAAAAATCGCACAATTTGAGTATTTGAGCACTTAAAGTACTCTTTTTCTTGGAAATTCAACAAGATGGAATCATGATGTGTTGTGTTATCTGAAAGAACTCGTCTAGCTGATTAATTTGTCACTTTGTTTAAGACATTTGGTCATCATTTGTCGAAGTTATCGAGCTTCAAAATATGAAAAATCGCACAATTTGAGTGTTTGAGCACTTAAAGTACTCTTTTTCTTGGAAATTCAACAAGATGCAATCATGATGTGTTGTGTCACCTGAAAGATCTCGTCTAACTGATTAATTTGTCTCTTTGTTTAAGACATTTGGTCATCATTTTTCGAAGTTATCGAGCGTCAAAATTTGAGAAGTCTCACAATTGGAGTGTTTGAGCACTTAAAGTACTCTTTTTCTTGGAAATTCAACAAGATGGAATCATGATGTGTTGTGTCACCTGAAAGATCTCGTCGAGCTGATTAGTTTGACACTTTGTTCAAGACATTTGGTCATCATTTGTCGAAGTTATCGAGCGTCAAAATTTGAGAAGTCTCACAATTTGAGTGTTTGAGCACTTAAACTACTCTTTTTCTTGGATATTAAACAAGATGGAATGATGATGTGTTGTGTCACCTGAAAGATCTCGTCGATCTGATTAATTTGACACTTTGTTCAAGACATTTGGTCATCATTTGTCGAAGTTATCGAGCTTCAAAATATGAAAAATCGCACAATTTGAGTGTTTGAGCACTTAAAGTACTCTTTTTCTTGGAAATTCAACAAGATGCAATCATGATGTGTTGTGTCACCTGAAAGATCTCGTCTAACTGATTAATTTGTCTCTTTGTTTAAGACATTTGGTCATCATTTGTCGAAGTTATCGAGCTTCAAAATATGAAAAATCGCACAATTTGAGTGTTTGAGCACTTAAAGTACTCTTTTTCTTGAAAATTCAACAAGATGGAATCATGATGTGTTGTGTCACCTGAAAGATCTCGTCGAACTGATTAATTTGATACTTTGTTTAAGACATTTGGTCATCATTTGTCGAAGTTATCGAGCGTCAAAATTTGAGAAGTCTCACAATTGGAGTGTTCGAGCAATTAAAGTACTCTTTTTCTTGGAAATTCAACAAGATGGAATGATGATGTGTTGTGTCACCTGAAAGATCTCGTCGAGCTGATTAATTTGACACTTTGTTCAAGACATTTGGTCATCATTTGTCGAAGTTATCGAGCTTCAAAATATGAAAAATCGCACAATTTGAGTGTTTGAGCACATAAAGTACTCTTTTTCTTGGAAATTCAACAAGATGGAATGATGATGTGTTGTGTCACCTGAAAGATCTCCTCGAGCTGATTAATTTGACACTTTGTTCAAGACATTTGGTCATCATTTGTCGAAGTTATCGAGCTTCAAAATATGAAAAATCGCACAATTTGAGTGTTTGAGCACATAAAGTACTCTTTTTCTTGGAAATTCAACAAGATGGAATCATGATGTGTTGTGTCACCTGAAAGATCTCGTCGAGCTGATTAGTTTGACACTTTGTTCAAGACATTTGGTCATCATTTGTCGAAGTTATCGAGCTTCAAAATATGAAAAATCGCACAATTTCAGTGTTTAGAGCACTTAAAGTACTCTTTTTCTTGGAAATTCAACAAGATGGAATCATGATGTGTTGTGTTATCTGAAAGAACTCGTCTAGCTGATTAATTTGTCACTTTGTTTAAGACATTTGGTCATCATTTGTCGAAGTTATCGAGTTTCAAATTTAGAAATGTCTCACAATTTGAGTGTTTGAGCACTTAAAGTACTCTTTTTCTTGGAAATTCAACAAGATGGAATCATGATGTGTTGTGTTATCGGAAAGAACTCGTCTAGCTGATTAATTTGTCACTTTGTTTAAGACATTTGGTCATCATTTGTCGAAGTTATCGAGTTTCAAATTTAGAAATGTCTCACAATTTGAGTGTTTGAGCACTTAAAGTACTCTTTTTCTTGGAAATTCAACAAGATGGAATCATGATGTGCTGTGTCACCTGAAAGATCTCATCGAGATGATTAATTTGACACTTTGTTCAAGACATTTGGTCATCATTTGTCGAAGTTATCGAGCGTCAAAATTTGAGAAGTCTCACAATTGGAGTGTTTGAGCACTTAAAGTACTCTTTTTCTTGGAAATTCAACAAGATGGATTGATGATGTGTTGTGTCACCTGAAAGATCTCCTCTAGCTGATTAATTTGACACTTTGTTCAAGACATTTGGTCATCATTTGTCGAAGTTATCGAGCTTCAAAATATGAAAAATCGCACAATTTGAGTGTTTGAGCACATAAAGTACTCTTTTTCTTGGAAATTCAACAAGATGGAATGATGATGTGTTGTGTCACCTGAAAGATCTCGTCGAGCTGATTAGTTTGACACTTTGTTCAAGACATTTGGTCATCATTTGTCGAAGTTATCGAGCGTCAAAATTTGAGAAGTCTCACAATTTGAGTGTTTGAGCACTTAAACTACTCTTTTTCTTGGTAATTAAACAAGATGGAATGATGATGTGTTGTGTCACCTGAAAGATCTCGTCGATCTGATTAATTTGACACTTTGTTCAAGACATTTGGTCATCATTTGTCGAAGTTATCGAGCTTCAAAATATGAAAAATCGCACAATTTGAGTGTTTGAGCACATAAAGTACTCTTTTTCTTGGAAATTCAACAAGATGGAATGATGATGTGTTGTGTCACCTGAAAGATCTCCTCGAGGTGATTAATTTGACACTTTGTTCAAGACATTTGGTCATCATTTGTCGAAGTTATCGAGCTTCAAAATATGAAAAATCGCACAATTTGAGTGTTTGAGCACTTAAAGTACTCTATTTCTTGGAAATTCAACAAGATGCAATCATGATGTGTTGTGTCACCTGAAAGATCTCGTCGAGCTGATTATTTTGATACTTTGTTTAAGACATTTGGTCATCATTTTTCGAAGTTATCGAGCGTCAAAATTTGAGAAGTCTCACAATTGGAGTGTTTGAGCACTTAAAGTACTCTTTTTCTTGGAAATTCAACAAGATGGAATCATGATGTGTTGTGTCACCTGAAAGATCTCGTCGAGCTGATTAGTTTGACACTTTGTTCAAGACATTTGGTCATCATTTGTCGAAGTTATCGAGCGTCAAAATTTGAGAAGTCTCACAATTTGAGTGTTTGAGCACTTAAACTACTCTTTTTCTTGGATATTAAACAAGATGGAATGATGATGTGTTGTGTCACCTGAAAGATCTCGTCGATCTGATTAATTTGACACTTTGTTCAAGACATTTGGTCATCATTTGTCGAAGTTATCGAGCTTCAAAATATGAAAAATCGCACAATTTGAGTGTTTGAGCACATAAAGTACTCTTTTTCTTGGAAATTCAACAAGATGGAATGATGATGTGTTGTGTCACCTGAAAGATCTCCTCGAGCTGATTAATTTGACACTTTGTTCAAGACATTTGGTCATCATTTGTCGAAGTTATCGAGCTTCAAAATATGAAAAATCGCACAATTTGAGTGTTTGAGCACATAAAGTACTCTTTTTCTTGGAAATTCATCAAGATGGAATGATGATGTGTTATGTCACCTGAAAGATCTCGTCGATCTGATTAATTTGACACTTTGTTCAAGACATTTGGTCATCATTTGTCGAAGTTATCGAGCTTCAAAATATGAAAAATCGCACAATTTGAGTGTTTGAGCACTTAAAGTACTCTTTTTCTTGGAAATTCAACAAGATGCAATCATGATGTGTTGTGTCACCTGAAAGATCTCGTCGAGCTGATTAGTTTGACACTTTGTTCAAGACATTTGGTCATCATTTGTCGAAGTTATCGAGCGTCAAAATTTGAGAAGTCTCACAATTTGAGTGTTTGAGCACTTAAACTACTCTTTTTCTTGGAAATTCAACAAGATGCAATCATGATGTGTTGTGTCACCTGAAAGATCTCGTCGAGCTGATTAGTTTGACACTTTGTTCAAGACATTTGGTCATCATTTGTCGAAGTTATCGAGCGTCAAAATTTGAGAAGTCTCACAATTTGAGTGTTTGAGCACTTAAACTACTCTTTTTCTTGGAAATTCAACAAGATGAAATGATGATGTGTTGTGTCACCTGAAAGATCTCGCCGAGCAGATTAATTTGAAACTTTGTTTAAGATATTTGGTCATCATTTGTCGAAGTTATCGAGCTTCAAAATATGAAAAATCGCACAATTTCAGTGTTTGAGCACATAAAGTACTCTTTTTCTTGGAAATTCAACAAGATCGAATGATGATGTGTTGTGTCACCTGAAAGATCTCGTCGATCTGATTAATTTGACACTTTGTTCAAGACATTTGGTCATCATTTGTCGAAGTTATCGAGCTTCAAAATATGAAAAATCGCACAATTTGAGTGTTTGAGCACATAAAGTACTCTTTTTCTTGGAAATTCAACAAGATGGAATGATGATGTGTTGTGTCACCTGAAAGATCTCGTCGAGCTGATTAGTTTGACACTTTGTTCAAGACATTTGGTCATCATTTGTCGAAGTTATCGAGCGTCAAAATTTGAGAAGTCTCACAATTTGAGTGTTTGAGCACTTAAACTACTCTTTTTCTTGGAAATTCAACAAGATGAAATGATGATGTGTTGTGTCACCTGAAAGATCTCGCCGAGCAGATTAATTTGAAACTTTGTTTAAGATATTTGGTCATCATTTGTCGAAGTTATCGAGCTTCAAAATATGAAAAATCGCACAATTTCAGTGTTTGAGCACATAAAGTACTCTTTTTCTTGGAAATTCAACAAGATGGAATGATGATGTGTTGTGTCACCTGAAAGATCTCGTCGATCTGATTAATTTGACACTTTGTTCAAGACATTTGGTCATCATTTGTCGAAGTTATCGAGCTTCAAAATATGAAAAATCGCACAATTTGAGTGTTTGAGCACATAAAGTACTCTTTTTCTTGGAAATTCAACAAGATGGAATGATGATGTGTTGTGTCACCTGAAAGATCTCCTCGAGGTGATTAATTTGACACTTTGTTCAAGACATTTGGTCATCATTTGTCGAAGTTATCGAGCTTCAAAATATGAAAAATCGCACAATTGGAGTGTTCGAGCAATTAAAGTACTCTTTTTCTTGGAAATTCAACAAGATGGAATGATGATGTGTTGTGTCACCTGAAAGATCTCGTCGAGCTGATTAACTTGACACTTTGTTTAAGACATTTGGTCATCATTTGTCGAAGTTATCGAGCTTCAAAATATGAAAAATCGCACAATTTGAGTGTTTGAGCACATAAAGTACTCTTTTTCTTGGAAATTCAACAAGATGGAATGATGATGTGTTGTGTCACCTGAAAGATCTCCTCGAGCTGATTAATTTGACACTTTGTTCAAGACATTTGGTCATCATTTGTCGAAGTTATCGAGCTTCAAAATATGAAAAATCGCACAATTTGAGTGTTTGAGCACTTAAAGTACTCTTTTTCTTGGAAATTCAACAAGATGCAATCATGATGTGTTGTGTCACCTGAAAGATCTCGTCGAGCTGATTAATTTGATACTTTGTTTAAGACATTTGGTCATCATTTGTCGAAGTTATCGAGCGTCAAAATTTGAGAAGTCTCACAATTGGAGTGTTTGAGCACTTAAAGTACTCTTTTTCTTGGAAATTCAACAAGATGCAATCATGATGTGTTGTGTCACCTGAAAGATCTCGTCGAGCTGATTAATTTGATACTTTGTTTAAGACATTTGGTCATCATTTGTCGAAGTTATCGAGCGTCAAAATTTGAGAAGTCTCACAATTGGAGTGTTTGAGCACTTAAAGTACTCTTTTTCTTGGAAATTCAACAAGATGGAATCATGATGTGTTGTGTCACCTGAAAGATCTCGTCGAGCTGATTAGTTTGACACTTTGTTCAAGACATTTGGTCATCATTTGTCGAAGTTATCGAGCTTCAAAATATGAAAAATCGCACAATTTCAGTGTTTAGAGCACTTAAAGTACTCTTTTTCTTGGAAATTCAACAAGATGGAATCATGATGTGTTGTGTTATCTGAAAGAACTCGTCTAGCTGATTAATTTGTCACTTTGTTTAAGACATTTGGTCATCATTTGTCGAAGTTATCGAGTTTCAAATTTAGAAATGTCTCACAATTTGAGTGTTTGAGCACTTAAAGTACTCTTTTTCTTGGAAATTCAACAAGATGGAATCATGATGTGCTGTGTCACCTGAAAGATCTCATCGAGATGATTAATTTGACACTTTGTTCAAGACATTTGGTCATCATTTGTCGAAGTTATCGAGCGTCAAAATTTGAGAAGTCTCACAATTGGAGTGTTTGAGCACTTAAAGTACTCTTTTTCTTGGAAATTCAACAAGATGGAATGATGATGTGTTGTGTCACCTGAAAGATCTCGTCGATTTGATTAATTTGACACTTTGATCAAGACATTTGGTCATCATTTGTCGAAGTTATTGAGCTTCAAAATATGAAAAATCGCACAATTTGAGTATTTGAGCACTTAAAGTACTCTTTTTCTTGGAAATTCAACAAGATGGAATCATGATGTGTTGTGTTATCTGAAAGAACTCGTCTAGCTGATTAATTTGTCACTTTGGTTAAGACATTTGGTCATCATTTGTCGAAGTTATCGAGCTTCAAAATATGAAAAATCGCACAATTTGAGTGTTTGAGCACTTAAAGTACTCTTTTTCTTGGAAATTCAACAAGATGCAATCATGATGTGTTGTGTCACCTGAAAGATCTCGTCTAACTGATTAATTTGTCTCTTTGTTTAAGACATTTGGTCATCATTTGTCGAAGTTATCGAGCTTCAAAATATGAAAAATCGCACAATTTGAGTGTTTGAGCACTTAAAGTACTCTTTTTCTTGAAAATTCAACAAGATGGAATCATGATGTGTTGTGTCACCTGAAAGATCTCGTCGAACTGATTAATTTGTCACTTTGTTTATGACATTTGGTCATCATTTGTCGAAGTTATCGAGTTTCAAATTTAGAAATGTCTCACAATTTGAGTGTTTGAGCACTTAAAGTACTCTTTTTCTTGGAAATTCAACAAGATGGAATCATGATGTGTTGTGTCACCTGAAAGATCTCGTCGATCTGATTAATTTGACACTTTGTTCAAGACATTTGGTCATCATTTGTCGAAGTTATTGAGCTTCAAAATATGAAAAATCGCACAATTTGAGTATTTGAGCACTTAAAGTACTCTTTTTCTTGGAAATTCAACAAGATGCAATCATGATGTGTTGTGTCACCTGAAAGATCTCGTCGAGCTGATTAATTTGACACTTTGTTTAAGACATTTGGTCATCATTTGTCGAAGTTATTGAGCTTCAAAATATGAAAAATCGCACAATTTGAGTATTTGAGCACTTAAAGTACTCTTTTTCTTGGAAATTCAACAAGATGGAATGATGATGTGTTGTGTCACCTGAAAGATCTCTTCGAGCTGATTAATTTGACACTTTGTTCAAGACATTTGGTCATCATTTGTCGAAGTTATCGAGCGTCAAAATATGAAAAATCGTACAATTTGAGTGTTTGAGCACTTAAAGTACTCTTTTTCTTGGAAATTCAACAAGATGGAATCATGATGTGTTGTGTCACCTGAAAGATCTCGTCGAACTGATTAATTTGATACTTTGTTTAAGACATTTGGTCATCATTTGTCGAAGTTATCGAGCGTCAAAATTTGAGAAGTCTCACAATTGGAGTGTTCGAGCAATTAAACTACTCTTTTTCTTGGAAATTCAACAAGATGGAATGATGATGTGTTGTGTCACCTGAAAGATCTCGTCGAGCTGATTAACTTGACACTTTGTTTAAGACATTTGGTAATCATTTGTCGAAGTTATCGAGCTTCAAAATATGAAAAATCGCACAATTTGAGTGTTTGAGCACATAAAGTACTCTTTTTCTTGGAAATTCAACAAGATGGAATGATGATGTGTTGTGTCACCTGAAAGATCTCCTCGAGCTGATTAATTTGACACTTTGTTCAAGACATTTGGTCATCATTTGTCGAAGTTATCGAGCTTCAAAATATGAAAAATCGCACAATTTGAGTGTTTGAGCACTTAAAGTACTCTTTTTCTTGGAAATTCAACAAGATGCAATCATGATGTGTTGTGTCACTTGAAAGATCTCCTCGAGGTGATTAATTTGATACTTTGTTTAAGACATTTGGTCATCATTTGTCGAAGTTATCGAGCGTCAAAATTTGAGAAGTCTCACAATTGGAGTGTTTGAGCACTTAAAGTACTCTTTTTCTTGGAAATTCAACAAGATGGAATCATGATGTGTTGTGTCACCTGAAAGATCTCGTCGAGCTGATTAGTTTGACACTTTGTTCAAGACATTTGGTCATCATTTGTCGAAGTTATCGAGCGTCAAAATTTGAGAAGTCTCACAATTTGAGTGTTTGAGCACATAAACTACTCTTTTTCTTGGTAATTAAACAAGATGGAATGATGATGTGTTGTGTCACCTGAAAGATCTCGTCGATCTGATTAATTTGACACTTTGTTCAAGACATTTGGTCATCATTTGTCGAAGTTATCGAGCTTCAAAATATGAAAAATCGCACAATTTGAGTGTTTGAGCACATAAAGTACTCTTTTTCTTGGAAATTCAACAAGATGGAATGATGATGTGTTGTGTCACTTGAAAGATCTCCTCGAGGTGATTAATTTGACACTTTGTTCAAGACATTTGGTCATCATTTGTCGAAGTTATCGAGCTTCAAAATATGAAAAATCGCACAATTTGAGTGTTTGAGCACTTAAAGTACTCTATTTCTTGGAAATTCAACAAGATGCAATCATGATGTGTTGTGTCACCTGAAAGATCTCGTCGAGCTGATTATTTTGATACTTTGTTTAAGACATTTGGTCATCATTTTTCGAAGTTATCGAGCGTCAAAATTTGAGAAGTCTCACAATTGGAGTGTTTGAGCACTTAAAGTACTCTTTTTCTTGGAAATTCAACAAGATGGAATCGTGATGTGTTGTGTCACCTGAAAGATCTCGTCGAGCTGATTAGTTTGACACTTTGTTCAAGACATTTGGTCATCATTTGTCGAAGTTATCGAGCGTCAAAATTTGAGAAGTCTCACAATTTGAGTGTTTGAGCACTTAAACTACTCTTTTTCTTGGATATTAAACAAGATGGAATGATGATGTGTTGTGTCACCTGAAAGATCTCGTCGATCTGATTAATTTGACACTTTGTTCAAGACATTTGGTCATCATTTGTCGCAGTTATCGAGCTTCAAAATATGAAAAATCGCACAATTTGAGTGTTTGAGCACATAAAGTACTCTTTTTCTTGGAAATTCAACAAGATGGAATGATGATGTGTTGTGTCACCTGAAAGATCTCCTCGAGCTGATTAATTTGACACTTTGTTCAAGACATTTGGTCATCATTTGTCGAAGTTATCGAGCTTCAAAATATGAAAAATCGCACAATTTGAGTGTTTGAGCACATAAAGTACTCTTTTTCTTGGAAATTCAACAAGATGGAATGATGATGTGTTGTGTCACCTGAAAGATCTCGTCGAGCTGATTAGTTTGACACTTTGTTCAAGACATTTGGTCATCATTTGTCGAAGTTATCGAGCGTCAAAATTTGAGAAGTCTCACAATTTGAGTGTTTGAGCACTTAAACTACTCTTTTTCTTGGTAATTAAACAAGATGGAATGATGATGTGTTGTGTCACCTGAAAGATCTCGTCGATCTGATTAATTTGACACTTTGTTCAAGACATTTGGTCATCATTTGTCGAAGTTATCGAGCTTCAAAATATGAAAAATCGCACAATTTGAGTGTTTGAGCACATAAAGTACTCTTTTTCTTGGAAATTCAACAAGACGGAATGATGATGTGTTGTGTCACCTGAAAGATCTCCTCGAGGTGATTAATTTGACACTTTGTTCAAGACATTTGGTCATCATTTGTCGAAGTTATCGAGCTTCAAAATATGAAAAATCGCACAATTTGAGTGTTTGAGCACTTAAAGTACTCTATTTCTTGGAAATTCAACAAGATGCAATCATGATGTGTTGTGTCACCTGAAAGATCTCGTCGAGCTGATTATTTTGATACTTTGTTTAAGACATTTGGTCATCATTTTTCGAAGTTATCGAGCGTCAAAATTTGAGAAGTCTCACAATTGGAGTGTTTGAGCACTTAAAGTACTCTTTTTCTTGGAAATTCAACAAGATGGAATCATGATGTGTTGTGTCACCTGAAAGATCTCGTCGAGCTGATTAGTTTGACACTTTGTTCAAGACATTTGGTCATCATTTGTCGAAGTTATCGAGCGTCAAAATTTGAGAAGTCTCACAATTTGAGTGTTTGAGCACTTAAACTACTCTTTTTCTTGGATATTAAACAAGATGGAATGATGATGTGTTGTGTCACCTGAAAGATCTCGTCGATCTGATTAATTTGACACTTTGTTCAAGACATTTGGTCATCATTTGTCGAAGTTATCGAGCTTCAAAATATGAAAAATCGCACAATTTGAGTGTTTGAGCACATAAAGTACTCTTTTTCTTGGAAATTCAACAAGATGGAATGATGATGTGTTGTGTCACCTGAAAGATCTCCTCGAGCTGATTAATTTGACACTTTGTTCAAGACATTTGGTCATCATTTGTCGAAGTTATCGAGCTTCAAAATATGAAAAATCGCACAATTTGAGTGTTTGAGCACATAAAGTACTCTTTTTCTTGGAAATTCAACAAGATGGAATGATGATGTGTTGTGTCACCTGAAAGATCTCGTCGATCTGATTAATTTGACACTTTGTTCAAGACATTTGGTCATCATTTGTCGAAGTTATCGAGCTTCAAAATATGAAAAATCGCACAATTTGAGTGTTTGAGCACTTAAAGTACTCTTTTTCTTGGAAATTCAACAAGATGCAATCATGATGTGTTGTGTCACCTGAAAGATCTCGTCGAGCTGATTAGTTTGACACTTTGTTCAAGACATTTGGTCATCATTTGTCGAAGTTATCGAGCGTCAAAATTTGAGAAGTCTCACAATTTGAGTGTTTGAGCACTTAAACTACTCTTTTTCTTGGAAATTCAACAAGATGCAATCATGATGTGTTGTGTCACCTGAAAGATCTCGTCGAGCTGATTAGTTTGACACTTTGTTCAAGACATTTGGTCATCATTTGTCGAAGTTATCGAGCGTCAAAATTTGAGAAGTCTCACAATTTGAGTGTTTGTGCACTTAAACTACTCTTTTTCTTGGAAATTCAACAAGATGAAATGATGATGTGTTGTGTCACCTGAAAGATCTCGCCGAGCAGATTAATTTGAAACTTTGTTTAAGATATTTGGTCATCATTTGTCGAAGTTATCGAGCTTCAAAATATGAAAAATCGCACAATTTCAGTGTTTGAGCACATAAAGTACTCTTTTTCTTGGAAATTCAACAAGATCGAATGATGATGTGTTGTGTCACCTGAAAGATCTCGTCGATCTGATTAATTTGACACTTTGTTCAAGACATTTGGTCATCATTTGTCGAAGTTATCGAGCTTCAAAATATGAAAAATCGCACAATTTGAGTGTTTGAGCACATAAAGTACTCTTTTTCTTGGAAATTCAACAAGATGGAATGATGATGTGTTGTGTCACCTGAAAGATCTCCTCGAGGTGATTAATTTGACACTTTGTTCAAGACATTTGGTCATCATTTGTCGAAGTTATCGAGCTTCAAAATATGAAAAATCGCACAATTTGAGTGTTTGAGCACTTAAAGTACTCTTTTTCTTGGAAATTCAACAAGATGGAATGATGATGTGTTGTGTCACCTGAAAGATCTCGTCGATCTGATTAATTTGACACTTTGATCAAGACATTTGGTCATCATTTGTCGAAGTTATCGAGTTTCAAATTTAGAAAAGTCTCACAATTTGAGTGTTTGAGCACTTAAAGTACTCTTTTTCTTGGAAATTCAACAAGATGCAATCATGATGTGTTGTGTCACCTGAAAGATCTCCTCGAGCTGATTAATTTGACACTTTGTTCAAGACATTTGGTCATCATTTGTCGAAGTTATCGAGCTTCAAAATATGAAAAATCGCACAATTTGAGTGTTTGAGCACATAAAGTACTCTTTTTCTTGGAAATTCAACAAGATGGAATGATTATTTGTTGTGTCACCTGAAAGATCTCGTCGAGCTGATTAATTTGACACTTTGTTTAAGACATTTGGTCATCATTTGTCGAAGTTATCGAGCTTCAAAATATGAAAAATCGCACAATTTCAGTGTGTAGAGCACTTAAAGTACTCTTTTTCTTGGAAATTCAACAAGATGGAATCATGATGTGTTGTGTTATCTGAAAGAACTCGTCTAGCTGATTAATTTGTCACTTTGTTTAAGACATTTGGTCATCATTTGTCGAAGTTATCGAGTTTCAAATTTAGAAATGTCTCACAATTTGAGTGTTTGAGCACTTAAAGTACTCTTTTTCTTGGAAATTCAACAAGATGGAATCATGATGTGTTGTGTCACCTGAAAGATCTCCTCGAGCTGATTAATTTGACACTTTGTTCAAGACATTTGGTCATCATTTGTCGAAGTTATCGAGCTTCAAAATATGAAAAATCGCACAATGTCAGTGTTTGAGCACTTAAAGTACTCTTTTTCTTGGAAATTCAACAAGATGGAATGATGATGTGTTGTGTCACCTGAAAGATCTCCTCGAGCTGATTAATTTGACACTTTGTTCAAGACATTTGGTCATCATTTGTCGAAGTTATCGAGCGTCAAAATTTGAGAAGTCTCACAATTTGAGTGTTTGAGCACTTAAAGTACTCTTTTTCTTGGAAATTCAACAAGATGCAATCATGATGTGTTATGTCACCTGAAAGATCTCGTCGATCTTATTAATTTGATACTTTGTTTAAGACATTTGGTCATCATTTGTCGAAGTTATCGAGATTCAAAATATGAAAAATCGCACAATGTCAGTGTTTGAGCACTTAAAGTACTCTTTTTCTTGGAAATTCAACAAGATGGAATCATGATGTGCTGTGTCACCTGAAAGATCTCATCGAGATGATTAATTTGACACTTTGTTCAAGACATTTGGTCATCATTTGTCGAAGTTATCGAGCGTCAAAATTTGAGAAGTCTCACAATTGGAGTGTTTGAGCACTTAAAGTACTCTTTTTCTTGGAAATTCAACAAGATGGAATGATGATGTGTTGTGTCACCTGAAAGATCTCGTCGATTTGATTAATTTGACACTTTGATCAAGACATTTGGTCATCATTTGTCGAAGTTATTGAGCTTCAAAATATGAAAAATCGCACAATTTGAGTATTTGAGCACTTAAAGTACTCTTTTTCTTGGAAATTCAACAAGATGGAATCATGATGTGTTGTGTTATCTGAAAGAACTCGTCTAGCTGATTAATTTGTCACTTTGTTTAAGACATTTGGTCATCATTTGTCGAAGTTATCGAGCTTCAAAATATGAAAAATCGCACAATTTGAGTGTTTGAGCACTTAAAGTACTCTTTTTCTTGGAAATTCAACAAGATGCAATCATGATGTGTTGTGTCACCTGAAAGATCTCGTCTAACTGATTAATTTGTCTCTTTGTTTAAGACATTTGGTCATCATTTGTCGAAGTTATCGAGCTTCAAAATATGAAAAATCGCACAATTTGAGTGTTTGAGCACTTAAAGTACTATTTTTCTTGAAAATTCAACAAGATGGAATCATGATGTGTTGTGTCACCTGAAAGATCTCGTCGAACTGATTAATTTGATACTTTGTTTAAGACATTTGGTCATCATTTGTCGAAGTTATCGAGCGTCAAAATTTGAGAAGTCTCACAATTGGAGTGTTCGAGCAATTAAAGTACTCTTTTTCTTGGAAATTCAACAAGATGGAATGATGATGTGTTGTGTCACCTGAAAGATCTCGTCGAGCTGATTAACTTGACACTTTGTTTAAGACATTTGGTCATCATTTGTCGAAGTTATCGAGCTTCAAAATATGAAAAATCGCACAATTTGAGTGTTTGAGCACATAAAGTACTCTTTTTCTTGGAAATTCAACAAGATGGAATGATGATGTGTTGTGTCACCTGAAAGATCTCCTCGAGCTGATTAATTTGACACTTTGTTCAAGACATTTGGTCATCATTTGTCGAAGTTATCGAGCTTCAAAATATGAAAAATCGCACAATTTGAGTGTTTGAGCACATAAAGTACTCTTTTTCTTGGAAATTCAACAAGATGGAATGATGATGTGTTGTGTCACCTGAAAGATCTCGTCGATCTGATTAATTTGACACTTTGTTCAAGACATTTGGTCATCATTTGTCGAAGTTATCGAGCTTCAAAATATGAAAAATCGCACAATTTGAGTGTTTGAGCACTTAAAGTACTCTTTTTCTTGGAAATTCAACAAGATGCAATCATGATGTGTTGTGTCACCTGAAAGATCTCGTCGAGCTGATTAGTTTGACACTTTGTTCAAGACATTTGGTCATCATTTGTCGAAGTTATCGAGCGTCAAAATTTGAGAAGTCTCACAATTTGAGTGTTTGAGCACTTAAACTACTCTTTTTCTTGGAAATTCAACAAGATGCAATCATGATGTGTTGTGTCACCTGAAAGATCTCGTCGAGCTGATTAGTTTGACACTTTGTTCAAGACATTTGGTCATCATTTGTCGAAGTTATCGAGCGTCAAAATTTGAGAAGTCTCACAATTTGAGTGTTTGAGCACTTAAACTACTCTTTTTCTTGGAAATTCAACAAGATGAAATGATGATGTGTTGTGTCACCTGAAAGATCTCGCCGAGCAGATTAATTTGAAACTTTGTTTAAGATATTTGGTCATCATTTGTCGAAGTTATCGAGCTTCAAAATATGAAAAATCGCACAATTTCAGTGTTTGAGCACATAAAGTACTCTTTTTCTTGGAAATTCAACAAGATCGAATGATGATGTGTTGTGTCACCTGAAAGATCTCGTCGATCTGATTAATTTGACACTTTGTTCAAGACATTTGGTCATCATTTGTCGAAGTTATCGAGCTTCAAAATATGAAAAATCGCACAATTTGAGTGTTTGAGCACATAAAGTACTCTTTTTCTTGGAAATTCAACAAGATGGAATGATGATGTGTTGTGTCACCTGAAAGATCTCCTCGAGGTGATTAATTTGACACTTTGTTCAAGACATTTGGTCATCATTTGTCGAAGTTATCGAGCTTCAAAATATGAAAAATCGCACAATTTGAGTGTTTGAGCACATAAAGTACTCTTTTTCTTGGAAATTCAACAAGATGGAATGATGATGTGTTGTGTCACCTGAAAGATCTCGTCGATCTGATTAATTTGACACTTTGTTCAAGACATTTGGTCATCATTTGTCGAAGTTATCGAGCTTCAAAATATGAAAAATCGCACAATTTGAGTGTTTGAGCACTTAAAGTACTCTTTTTCTTGGAAATTCAACAAGATGCAATCATGATGTGTTGTGTCACCTGAAAGATCTCGTCGAGCTGATTAGTTTGACACTTTGTTCAAGACATTTGGTCATCATTTGTCGAAGTTATCGAGCGTCAAAATTTGAGAAGTCTCACAATTTGAGTGTTTGAGCACTTAAACTACTCTTTTTCTTGGAAATTCAACAAGATGCAATCATGATGTGTTGTGTCACCTGAAAGATCTCGTCGAGCTGATTAGTTTGACACTTTGTTCAAGACATTTGGTCATCATTTGTCGAAGTTATCGAGCGTCAAAATTTGAGAAGTCTCACAATTTGAGTGTTTGAGCACTTAAACTACTCTTTTTCTTGGAAATTCAACAAGATGAAATGATGATGTGTTGTGTCACCTGAAAGATCTCGCCGAGCAGATTAATTTGAAACTTTGTTTAAGATATTTGGTCATCATTTGTCGAAGTTATCGAGCTTCAAAATATGAAAAATCGCACAATTTCAGTGTTTGAGCACATAAAGTACTCTTTTTCTTGGAAATTCAACAAGATCGAATGATGATGTGTTGTGTCACCTGAAAGATCTCGTCGATCTGATTAATTTGACACTTTGTTCAAGACATTTGGTCATCATTTGTCGAAGTTATCGAGCTTCAAAATATGAAAAATCGCACAATTTGAGTGTTTGAGCACATAAAGTACTCTTTTTCTTGGAAATTCAACAAGATGGAATGATGATGTGTTGTGTCACCTGAAAGATCTCCTCGAGGTGATTAATTTGACACTTTGTTCAAGACATTTGGTCATCATTTGTCGAAGTTATCGAGCTTCAAAATATGAAAAATCGCACAATTTGAGTGTTTGAGCACTTAAAGTACTCTTTTTCTTGGAAATTCAACAAGATGGAATGATGATGTGTTGTGTCACCTGAAAGATCTCGTCGATCTGATTAATTTGACACTTTGATCAAGACATTTGGTCATCATTTGTCGAAGTTATCGAGTTTCAAATTTAGAAAAGTCTCACAATTTGAGTGTTTGAGCACTTAAAGTACTCTTTTTCTTGGAAATTCAACAAGATGCAATCATGATGTGTTGTGTCACCTGAAAGATCTCCTCGAGCTGATTAATTTGACACTTTGTTCAAGACATTTGGTCATCATTTGTCGAAGTTATCGAGCTTCAAAATATGAAAAATCGCACAATTTGAGTGTTTGAGCACATAAAGTACTCTTTTTCTTGGAAATTCAACAAGATGGAATGATTATTTGTTGTGTCACCTGAAAGATCTCGTCGAGCTGATTAATTTGACACTTTGTTTAAGACATTTGGTCATCATTTGTCGAAGTTATCGAGCTTCAAAATATGAAAAATCGCACAATTTCAGTGTGTAGAGCACTTAAAGTACTCTTTTTCTTGGAAATTCAACAAGATGGAATCATGATGTGTTGTGTTATCTGAAAGAACTCGTCTAGCTGATTAATTTGTCACTTTGTTTAAGACATTTGGTCATCATTTGTCGAAGTTATCGAGTTTCAAATTTAGAAATGTCTCACAATTTGAGTGTTTGAGCACTTAAAGTACTCTTTTTCTTGGAAATTCAACAAGATGGAATCATGATGTGTTGTGTCACCTGAAAGATCTCCTCGAGCTGATTAATTTGACACTTTGTTCAAGACATTTGGTCATCATTTGTCGAAGTTATCGAGCTTCAAAATATGAAAAATCGCACAATGTCAGTGTTTGAGCACTTAAAGTACTCTTTTTCTTGGAAATTCAACAAGATGGAATGATGATGTGTTGTGTCACCTGAAAGATCTCCTCGAGCTGATTAATTTGACACTTTGTTCAAGACATTTGGTCATCATTTGTCGAAGTTATCGAGCGTCAAAATTTGAGAAGTCTCACAATTTGAGTGTTTGAGCACTTAAAGTACTCTTTTTCTTGGAAATTCAACAAGATGCAATCATGATGTGTTATGTCACCTGAAAGATCTCGTCGATCTTATTAATTTGATACTTTGTTTAAGACATTTGGTCATCATTTGTCGAAGTTATCGAGATTCAAAATATGAAAAATCGCACAATGTCAGTGTTTGAGCACTTAAAGTACTCTTTTTCTTGGAAATTCAACAAGATGGAATCATGATGTGCTGTGTCACCTGAAAGATCTCATCGAGATGATTAATTTGACACTTTGTTCAAGACATTTGGTCATCATTTGTCGAAGTTATCGAGCGTCAAAATTTGAGAAGTCTCACAATTGGAGTGTTTGAGCACTTAAAGTACTCTTTTTCTTGGAAATTCAACAAGATGGAATGATGATGTGTTGTGTCACCTGAAAGATCTCGTCGATTTGATTAATTTGACACTTTGATCAAGACATTTGGTCATCATTTGTCGAAGTTATTGAGCTTCAAAATATGAAAAATCGCACAATTTGAGTATTTGAGCACTTAAAGTACTCTTTTTCTTGGAAATTCAACAAGATGGAATCATGATGTGTTGTGTTATCTGAAAGAACTCGTCTAGCTGATTAATTTGTCACTTTGTTTAAGACATTTGGTCATCATTTGTCGAAGTTATCGAGCTTCAAAATATGAAAAATCGCACAATTTGAGTGTTTGAGCACTTAAAGTACTCTTTTTCTTGGAAATTCAACAAGATGCAATCATGATGTGTTGTGTCACCTGAAAGATCTCGTCTAACTGATTAATTTGTCTCTTTGTTTAAGACATTTGGTCATCATTTGTCGAAGTTATCGAGCTTCAAAATATGAAAAATCGCACAATTTGAGTGTTTGAGCACTTAAAGTACTATTTTTCTTGAAAATTCAACAAGATGGAATCATGATGTGTTGTGTCACCTGAAAGATCTCGTCGAACTGATTAATTTGATACTTTGTTTAAGACATTTGGTCATCATTTGTCGAAGTTATCGAGCGTCAAAATTTGAGAAGTCTCACAATTGGAGTGTTCGAGCAATTAAAGTACTCTTTTTCTTGGAAATTCAACAAGATGGAATGATGATGTGTTGTGTCACCTGAAAGATCTCGTCGAGCTGATTAACTTGACACTTTGTTTAAGACATTTGGTCATCATTTGTCGAAGTTATCGAGCTTCAAAATATGAAAAATCGCACAATTTGAGTGTTTGAGCACATAAAGTACTCTTTTTCTTGGAAATTCAACAAGATGGAATGATGATGTGTTGTGTCACCTGAAAGATCTCCTCGAGCTGATTAATTTGACACTTTGTTCAAGACATTTGGTCATCATTTGTCGAAGTTATCGAGCTTCAAAATATGAAAAATCGCACAATTTGAGTGTTTGAGCACATAAAGTACTCTTTTTCTTGGAAATTCAACAAGATGGAATGATGATGTGTTGTGTCACCTGAAAGATCTCGTCGATCTGATTAATTTGACACTTTGTTCAAGACATTTGGTCATCATTTGTCGAAGTTATCGAGCTTCAAAATATGAAAAATCGCACAATTTGAGTGTTTGAGCACTTAAAGTACTCTTTTTCTTGGAAATTCAACAAGATGCAATCATGATGTGTTGTGTCACCTGAAAGATCTCGTCGAGCTGATTAGTTTGACACTTTGTTCAAGACATTTGGTCATCATTTGTCGAAGTTATCGAGCGTCAAAATTTGAGAAGTCTCACAATTTGAGTGTTTGAGCACTTAAACTACTCTTTTTCTTGGAAATTCAACAAGATGCAATCATGATGTGTTGTGTCACCTGAAAGATCTCGTCGAGCTGATTAGTTTGACACTTTGTTCAAGACATTTGGTCATCATTTGTCGAAGTTATCGAGCGTCAAAATTTGAGAAGTCTCACAATTTGAGTGTTTGAGCACTTAAACTACTCTTTTTCTTGGAAATTCAACAAGATGAAATGATGATGTGTTGTGTCACCTGAAAGATCTCGCCGAGCAGATTAATTTGAAACTTTGTTTAAGATATTTGGTCATCATTTGTCGAAGTTATCGAGCTTCAAAATATGAAAAATCGCACAATTTCAGTGTTTGAGCACATAAAGTACTCTTTTTCTTGGAAATTCAACAAGATCGAATGATGATGTGTTGTGTCACCTGAAAGATCTCGTCGATCTGATTAATTTGACACTTTGTTCAAGACATTTGGTCATCATTTGTCGAAGTTATCGAGCTTCAAAATATGAAAAATCGCACAATTTGAGTGTTTGAGCACATAAAGTACTCTTTTTCTTGGAAATTCAACAAGATGGAATGATGATGTGTTGTGTCACCTGAAAGATCTCCTCGAGGTGATTAATTTGACACTTTGTTCAAGACATTTGGTCATCATTTGTCGAAGTTATCGAGCTTCAAAATATGAAAAATCGCACAATTTGAGTGTTTGAGCACTTAAAGTACTCTTTTTCTTGGAAATTCAACAAGATGGAATGATGATGTGTTGTGTCACCTGAAAGATCTCGTCGATCTGATTAATTTGACACTTTGATCAAGACATTTGGTCATCATTTGTCGAAGTTATCGAGTTTCAAATTTAGAAAAGTCTCACAATTTGAGTGTTTGAGCACTTAAAGTACTCTTTTTCTTGGAAATTCAACAAGATGCAATCATGATGTGTTGTGTCACCTGAAAGATCTCCTCGAGCTGATTAATTTGACACTTTGTTCAAGACATTTGGTCATCATTTGTCGAAGTTATCGAGCTTCAAAATATGAAAAATCGCACAATTTGAGTGTTTGAGCACATAAAGTACTCTTTTTCTTGGAAATTCAACAAGATGGAATGATTATTTGTTGTGTCACCTGAAAGATCTCGTCGAGCTGATTAATTTGACACTTTGTTTAAGACATTTGGTCATCATTTGTCGAAGTTATCGAGCTTCAAAATATGAAAAATCGCACAATTTCAGTGTGTAGAGCACTTAAAGTACTCTTTTTCTTGGAAATTCAACAAGATGGAATCATGATGTGTTGTGTTATCTGAAAGAACTCGTCTAGCTGATTAATTTGTCACTTTGTTTAAGACATTTGGTCATCATTTGTCGAAGTTATCGAGTTTCAAATTTAGAAATGTCTCACAATTTGAGTGTTTGAGCACTTAAAGTACTCTTTTTCTTGGAAATTCAACAAGATGGAATCATGATGTGTTGTGTCACCTGAAAGATCTCCTCGAGCTGATTAATTTGACACTTTGTTCAAGACATTTGGTCATCATTTGTCGAAGTTATCGAGCTTCAAAATATGAAAAATCGCACAATGTCAGTGTTTGAGCACTTAAAGTACTCTTTTTCTTGGAAATTCAACAAGATGGAATGATGATATGTTGTGTCACCTGAAAGATCTCCTCGAGCTGATTAATTTGACACTTTGTTCAAGACATTTGGTCATCATTTGTCGAAGTTATCGAGCGTCAAAATTTGAGAAGTCTCACAATTTGAGTGTTTGAGCACTTAAAGTACTCTTTTTCTTGGAAATTCAACAAGATGCAATCATGATGTGTTATGTCACCTGAAAGATCTCGTCGATCTTATTAATTTGATACTTTGTTTAAGACATTTGGTCATCATTTGTCGAAGTTATCGAGATTCAAAATATGAAAAATCGCACAATGTCAGTGTTTGAGCACTTAAAGTACTCTTTTTCTTGGAAATTCAACAAGATGGAATCATGATGTGCTGTGTCACCTGAAAGATCTCATCGAGATGATTAATTTGACACTTTGTTCAAGACATTTGGTCATCATTTGTCGAAGTTATCGAGCGTCAAAATTTGAGAAGTCTCACAATTGGAGTGTTTGAGCACTTAAAGTACTCTTTTTCTTGGAAATTCAACAAGATGGAATGATGATGTGTTGTGTCACCTGAAAGATCTCGTCGATTTGATTAATTTGACACTTTGATCAAGACATTTGGTCATCATTTGTCGAAGTTATCGAGCTTCAAAATATGAAAAATCGCACAATTTGAGTGTTTGAGCACTTAAAGTACTATTTTTCTTGAAAATTCAACAAGATGGAATCATGATGTGTTGTGTCACCTGAAAGATCTCGTCGAACTGATTAATTTGATACTTTGTTTAAGACATTTGGTCATCATTTGTCGAAGTTATCGAGCGTCAAAATTTGAGAAGTCTCACAATTGGAGTGTTCGAGCAATTAAAGTACTCTTTTTCTTGGAAATTCAACAAGATGGAATGATGATGTGTTGTGTCACCTGAAAGATCTCGTCGAGCTGATTAACTTGACACTTTGTTTAAGACATTTGGTCATCATTTGTCGAAGTTATCGAGCTTCAAAATATGAAAAATCGCACAATTTGAGTGTTTGAGCACATAAAGTACTCTTTTTCTTGGAAATTCAACAAGATGGAATGATGATGTGTTGTGTCACCTGAAAGATCTCCTCGAGCTGATTAATTTGACACTTTGTTCAAGACATTTGGTCATCATTTGTCGAAGTTATCGAGCTTCAAAATATGAAAAATCGCACAATTTGAGTGTTTGAGCACATAAAGTACTCTTTTTCTTGGAAATTCAACAAGATGGAATGATGATGTGTTGTGTCACCTGAAAGATCTCGTCGATCTGATTAATTTGACACTTTGTTCAAGACATTTGGTCATCATTTGTCGAAGTTATCGAGCTTCAAAATATGAAAAATCGCACAATTTGAGTGTTTGAGCACTTAAAGTACTCTTTTTCTTGGAAATTCAACAAGATGCAATCATGATGTGTTGTGTCACCTGAAAGATCTCGTCGAGCTGATTAGTTTGACACTTTGTTCAAGACATTTGGTCATCATTTGTCGAAGTTATCGAGCGTCAAAATTTGAGAAGTCTCACAATTTGAGTGTTTGAGCACTTAAACTACTCTTTTTCTTGGAAATTCAACAAGATGCAATCATGATGTGTTGTGTCACCTGAAAGATCTCGTCGAGCTGATTAGTTTGACACTTTGTTCAAGACATTTGGTCATCATTTGTCGAAGTTATCGAGCGTCAAAATTTGAGAAGTCTCACAATTTGAGTGTTTGAGCACTTAAACTACTCTTTTTCTTGGAAATTCAACAAGATGAAATGATGATGTGTTGTGTCACCTGAAAGATCTCGCCGAGCAGATTAATTTGAAACTTTGTTTAAGATATTTGGTCATCATTTGTCGAAGTTATCGAGCTTCAAAATATGAAAAATCGCACAATTTCAGTGTTTGAGCACATAAAGTACTCTTTTTCTTGGAAATTCAACAAGATCGAATGATGATGTGTTGTGTCACCTGAAAGATCTCGTCGATCTGATTAATTTGACACTTTGTTCAAGACATTTGGTCATCATTTGTCGAAGTTATCGAGCTTCAAAATATGAAAAATCGCACAATTTGAGTGTTTGAGCACATAAAGTACTCTTTTTCTTGGAAATTCAACAAGATGGAATGATGATGTGTTGTGTCACCTGAAAGATCTCCTCGAGGTGATTAATTTGACACTTTGTTCAAGACATTTGGTCATCATTTGTCGAAGTTATCGAGCTTCAAAATATGAAAAATCGCACAATTTGAGTGTTTGAGCACTTAAAGTACTCTTTTTCTTGGAAATTCAACAAGATGGAATGATGATGTGTTGTGTCACCTGAAAGATCTCGTCGATCTGATTAATTTGACACTTTGATCAAGACATTTGGTCATCATTTGTCGAAGTTATCGAGTTTCAAATTTAGAAAAGTCTCACAATTTGAGTGTTTGAGCACTTAAAGTACTCTTTTTCTTGGAAATTCAACAAGATGCAATCATGATGTGTTGTGTCACCTGAAAGATCTCCTCGAGCTGATTAATTTGACACTCTGTTCAAGACATTTGGTCATCATTTGTCGAAGTTATCGAGCTTCAAAATATGAAAAATCGCACAATTTGAGTGTTTGAGCACATAAAGTACTCTTTTTCTTGGAAATTCAACAAGATGGAATGATTATTTGTTGTGTCACCTGAAAGATCTCGTCGAGCTGATTAATTTGACACTTTGTTTAAGACATTTGGTCATCATTTGTCGAAGTTATCGAGCTTCAAAATATGAAAAATCGCACAATTTCAGTGTGTAGAGCACTTAAAGTACTCTTTTTCTTGGAAATTCAACAAGATGGAATCATGATGTGTTGTGTTATCTGAAAGAACTCGTCTAGCTGATTAATTTGTCACTTTGTTTAAGACATTTGGTCATCATTTGTCGAAGTTATCGAGTTTCAAATTTAGAAATGTCTCACAATTTGAGTGTTTGAGCACTTAAAGTACTCTTTTTCTTGGAAATTCAACAAGATGGAATCATGATGTGTTGTGTCACCTGAAAGATCTCCTCGAGCTGATTAATTTGACACTTTGTTCAAGACATTTGGTCATCATTTGTCGAAGTTATCGAGCTTCAAAATATGAAAAATCGCACAATGTCAGTGTTTGAGCACTTAAAGTACTCTTTTTCTTGGAAATTCAACAAGATGGAATGATGATGTGTTGTGTCACCTGAAAGATCTCCTCGAGCTGATTAATTTGACACTTTGTTCAAGACATTTGGTCATCATTTGTCGAAGTTATCGAGCGTCAAAATTTGAGAAGTCTCACAATTTGAGTGTTTGAGCACTTAAAGTACTCTTTTTCTTGGAAATTCAACAAGATGCAATCATGATGTGTTATGTCACCTGAAAGATCTCGTCGATCTTATTAATTTGATACTTTGTTTAAGACATTTGGTCATCATTTGTCGAAGTTATCGAGATTCAAAATATGAAAAATCGCACAATGTCAGTGTTTGAGCACTTAAAGTACTCTTTTTCTTGGAAATTCAACAAGATGGAATCATGATGTGCTGTGTCACCTGAAAGATCTCATCGAGATGATTAATTTGACACTTTGTTCAAGACATTTGGTCATCATTTGTCGAAGTTATCGAGCGTCAAAATTTGAGAAGTCTCACAATTGGAGTGTTTGAGCACTTAAAGTACTCTTTTTCTTGGAAATTCAACAAGATGGAATGATGATGTGTTGTGTCACCTGAAAGATCTCGTCGATTTGATTAATTTGACACTTTGATCAAGACATTTGGTCATCATTTGTCGAAGTTATTGAGCTTCAAAATATGAAAAATCGCACAATTTGAGTATTTGAGCACTTAAAGTACTCTTTTTCTTGGAAATTCAACAAGATGGAATCATGATGTGTTGTGTTATCTGAAAGAACTCGTCTAGCTGATTAATTTGTCACTTTGTTTAAGACATTTGGTCATCATTTGTCGAAGTTATCGAGCTTCAAAATATGAAAAATCGCACAATTTGAGTGTTTGAGCACTTAAAGTACTCTTTTTCTTGGAAATTCAACAAGATGCAATCATGATGTGTTGTGTCACCTGAAAGATCTCGTCTAACTGATTAATTTGTCTCTTTGTTTAAGACATTTGGTCATCATTTGTCGAAGTTATCGAGCTTCAAAATATGAAAAATCGCACAATTTGAGTGTTTGAGCACTTAAAGTACTATTTTTCTTGAAAATTCAACAAGATGGAATCATGATGTGTTGTGTCACCTGAAAGATCTCGTCGAACTGATTAATTTGATACTTTGTTTAAGACATTTGGTCATCATTTGTCGAAGTTATCGAGCGTCAAAATTTGAGAAGTCTCACAATTGGAGTGTTCGAGCAATTAAAGTACTCTTTTTCTTGGAAATTCAACAAGATGGAATGATGATGTGTTGTGTCACCTGAAAGATCTCGTCGAGCTGATTAACTTGACACTTTGTTTAAGACATTTGGTCATCATTTGTCGAAGTTATCGAGCTTCAAAATATGAAAAATCGCACAATTTGAGTGTTTGAGCACATAAAGTACTCTTTTTCTTGGAAATTCAACAAGATGGAATGATGATGTGTTGTGTCACCTGAAAGATCTCCTCGAGCTGATTAATTTGACACTTTGTTCAAGACATTTGGTCATCATTTGTCGAAGTTATCGAGCTTCAAAATATGAAAAATCGCACAATTTGAGTGTTTGAGCACTTAAAGTACTCTTTTTCTTGGAAATTCAACAAGATGCAATCATGATGTGTTGTGTCACCTGAAAGATCTCGTCGAGCTGATTAATTTGATACTTTGTTTAAGACATTTGGTCATCATTTGTCGAAGTTATCGAGCGTCAAAATTTGAGAAGTCTCACAATTGGAGTGTTTTAGCACTTAAAGTGCTCTTTTTCTTGGAAATTCAACAAGATGGAATGATGATGTGTTGTGTCACCTGAAAGATCTCGTCGATTTGATTAATTTGACACTTTGATCAAGACATTTGGTCATCATTTGTCGAAGTTATCGAGCGTCAAAATTTGAGAAGTCTCACAATTTGAGTGTTTGAGTTCTTAAAGTACTCTTTTTCTTGGAAATTCAACAAGATGCAATCATGATGTGTTGTGTCACCTGAAAGATCTCGTCGAACTGATTAATTTGATACTTTGTTTAAGACATTTGGTCATCATTTGTCGAAGTTATCGAGCTTCAAAATATGAAAAATCGCACAATGTCAGTGTTTGAGCACTTAAAGTACTCTTTTTCTTGGAAATTCAACAAGATGGAATGATGATGTGTTATGTCACCTGAAAGATCTCGTCGAGATGATTAATTTGACACTTTGTTCAAGACATTTGGTCATCATTTGTCGAAGTTATCGAGCGTCAAAATTTGAGAAGTCTCACAATTGGAGTGTTTGAGCACTTAAAGTACTCTTTTTCTTGGAAATTCAACAAGATGGAATCATGATGTGCTGTGTCACCTGAAAGATCTCATCGAGATGATTAATTTGACACTTTGTTCAAGACATTTGGTCATCATTTGTCGAAGTTATCGAGCGTCAAAATTTGAGAAGTCTTACAATTGGAGTGTTTGAGCACTTAAAGTACTCTTTTTCTTGGAAATTCAACAAGATGGAATGATGATGTGTTGTGTCACCTGAAAGATCTCGTCGATTTGATTAATTTGACACTTTGATCAAGACATTTGGTCATCATTTGTCGAAGTTATTGAGCTTCAAAATATGAAAAATCGCACAATTTGAGTATTTGAGCACTTAAAGTACTCTTTTTCTTGGAAATTCAACAAAATGGAATCATGATGTGTTGTGTTATCTGAAAGAACTCGTCTAGCTGATTAATTTGTCACTTTGTTTAAGACATTTGGTCATCATTTGTCGAAGTTATCGAGCTTCAAAATATGAAAAATCGCACAATTTGAGTGTTTGAGCACTTAAAGTACTCTTTTTCTTGGAAATTCAACAAGATGCAATCATGATGTGTTGTGTCACCTGAAAGATCTCGTCTAACTGATTAATTTGTCACTTTGTTTAAGACATTTGGTCATCATTTGTCGAAGTTATCGAGCTTCAAAATATGAAAAATCGCACAATTTGAGTGTTTGAGCACATAAAGTACTCTTTTTCTTGGAAATTCAACAAGATGGAATGATGATGTGTTGTGTCACCTGAAAGATCTCGCCGAGCAGATTAATTTGAAACTTTGTTTAAGATATTTGGTCATCATTTGTCGAAGTTATCGAGCTTCAAAATATGAAAAATCGCACAATTTCAGTGTTTGAGCACATAAAGTACTCTTTTTCTTGGAAATTCAACAAGATGGAATGATGATGTGTTGTGTCACCTGAAAGATCTCGTCGAGCTGATTAATTTGACACATTGTTTAAGACATTTGGTCATCATTTGTCGAAGTTATCGAGCTTCAAAATATGAAAAATCGCACAATTTGAGTGTTTGAGCACTTAAAGTACTCTTTTTCTTGGAAATTCAACAAGATGGAATGATGATGTGTTGTGTCACCTGAAAGATCTCCTCGAGGTGATTAATTTGACACTTTGTTCAAGACATTTGGTCATCATTTGTCGAAGTTATCGAGCTTCAAAATATGAAAAATCGCACAATTTGAGTGTTTGAGCACTTAAAGTACTCTTTTTCTTGGAAATTCAACAAGATGGAATGATTATTTGTTGTGTCACCTGAAAGATCTCGTCGAGCTGATTAATTTGACACTTTGTTTAAGACATTTGGTCATCATTTGTCGAAGTTATCGAGCTTCAAAATATGAAAAATCGCACAATTTCAGTGTGTAGAGCACTTAAAGTACTCTTTTTCTTGGAAATTCAACAAGATGGAATCATGATGTGTTGTGTTATCTGAAAGAACTCGTCTAGCTGATTAATTTGTCACTTTGTTTAAGACATTTGGTCATCATTTGTCGAAGTTATCGAGTTTCAAATTTAGAAATGTCTCACAATTTGAGTGTTTGAGCACTTAAAGTACTCTTTTTCTTGGAAATTCAACAAGATGGAATCATGATGTGTTGTGTCACCTGAAAGATCTCCTCGAGCTGATTAATTTGACACTTTGTTCAAGACATTTGGTCATCATTTGTCGAAGTTATCGAGCTTCAAAATATGAAAAATCGCACAATGTCAGTGTTTGAGCACTTAAAGTACTCTTTTTCTTGGAAATTCAACAAGATGGAATGATGATGTGTTGTGTCACCTGAAAGATCTCCTCGAGCTGATTAATTTGACACTTTGTTCAAGACATTTGGTCATCATTTGTCGAAGTTATCGAGCGTCAAAATTTGAGAAGTCTCACAATTTGAGTGTTTGAGCACTTAAAGTACTCTTTTTCTTGGAAATTCAACAAGATGCAATCATGATGTGTTATGTCACCTGAAAGATCTCGTCGATCTTATTAATTTGATACTTTGTTTAAGACATTTGGTCATCATTTGTCGAAGTTATCGAGATTCAAAATATGAAAAATCGCACAATGTCAGTGTTTGAGCACTTAAAGTACTCTTTTTCTTGGAAATTCAACAAGATGGAATCATGATGTGCTGTGTCACCTGAAAGATCTCATCGAGATGATTAATTTGACACTTTGTTCAAGACATTTGGTCATCATTTGTCGAAGTTATCGAGCGTCAAAATTTGAGAAGTCTCACAATTGGAGTGTTTGAGCACTTAAAGTACTCTTTTTCTTGGAAATTCAACAAGATGGAATGATGATGTGTTGTGTCACCTGAAAGATCTCGTCGATTTGATTAATTTGACACTTTGATCAAGACATTTGGTCATCATTTGTCGAAGTTATTGAGCTTCAAAATATGAAAAATCGCACAATTTGAGTATTTGAGCACTTAAAGTACTCTTTTTCTTGGAAATTCAACAAGATGGAATCATGATGTGTTGTGTTATCTGAAAGAACTCGTCTAGCTGATTAATTTGTCACTTTGTTTAAGACATTTGGTCATCATTTGTCGAAGTTATCGAGCTTCAAAATATGAAAAATCGCACAATTTGAGTGTTTGAGCACTTAAAGTACTCTTTTTCTTGGAAATTCAACAAGATGCAATCATGATGTGTTGTGTCACCTGAAAGATCTCGTCTAACTGATTAATTTGTCTCTTTGTTTAAGACATTTGGTCATCATTTGTCGAAGTTATCGAGCTTCAAAATATGAAAAATCGCACAATTTGAGTGTTTGAGCACTTAAAGTACTATTTTTCTTGAAAATTCAACAAGATGGAATCATGATGTGTTGTGTCACCTGAAAGATCTCGTCGAACTGATTAATTTGATACTTTGTTTAAGACATTTGGTCATCATTTGTCGAAGTTATCGAGCGTCAAAATTTGAGAAGTCTCACAATTGGAGTGTTCGAGCAATTAAAGTACTCTTTTTCTTGGAAATTCAACAAGATGGAATGATGATGTGTTGTGTCACCTGAAAGATCTCGTCGAGCTGATTAACTTGACACTTTGTTTAAGACATTTGGTCATCATTTGTCGAAGTTATCGAGCTTCAAAATATGAAAAATCGCACAATTTGAGTGTTTGAGCACATAAAGTACTCTTTTTCTTGGAAATTCAACAAGATGGAATGATGATGTGTTGTGTCACCTGAAAGATCTCCTCGAGCTGATTAATTTGACACTTTGTTCAAGACATTTGGTCATCATTTGTCGAAGTTATCGAGCTTCAAAATATGAAAAATCGCACAATTTGAGTGTTTGAGCACTTAAAGTACTCTTTTTCTTGGAAATTCAACAAGATGCAATCATGATGTGTTGTGTCACCTGAAAGATCTCGTCGAGCTGATTAATTTGATACTTTGTTTAAGACATTTGGTCATCATTTGTCGAAGTTATCGAGCGTCAAAATTTGAGAAGTCTCACAATTGGAGTGTTTTAGCACTTAAAGTGCTCTTTTTCTTGGAAATTCAACAAGATGGAATGATGATGTGTTGTGTCACCTGAAAGATCTCGTCGATTTGATTAATTTGACACTTTGATCAAGACATTTGGTCATCATTTGTCGAAGTTATCGAGCGTCAAAATTTGAGAAGTCTCACAATTTGAGTGTTTGAGTTCTTAAAGTACTCTTTTTCTTGGAAATTCAACAAGATGCAATCATGATGTGTTGTGTCACCTGAAAGATCTCGTCGAACTGATTAATTTGATACTTTGTTTAAGACATTTGGTCATCATTTGTCGAAGTTATCGAGCTTCAAAATATGAAAAATCGCACAATGTCAGTGTTTGAGCACTTAAAGTACTCTTTTTCTTGGAAATTCAACAAGATGGAATGATGATGTGTTATGTCACCTGAAAGATCTCGTCGAGATGATTAATTTGACACTTTGTTCAAGACATTTGGTCATCATTTGTCGAAGTTATCGAGCGTCAAAATTTGAGAAGTCTCACAATTGGAGTGTTTGAGCACTTAAAGTACTCTTTTTCTTGGAAATTCAACAAGATGGAATCATGATGTGCTGTGTCACCTGAAAGATCTCATCGAGATGATTAATTTGACACTTTGTTCAAGACATTTGGTCATCATTTGTCGAAGTTATCGAGCGTCAAAATTTGAGAAGTCTTACAATTGGAGTGTTTGAGCACTTAAAGTACTCTTTTTCTTGGAAATTCAACAAGATGGAATGATGATGTGTTGTGTCACCTGAAAGATCTCGTCGATTTGATTAATTTGACACTTTGATCAAGACATTTGGTCATCATTTGTCGAAGTTATTGAGCTTCAAAATATGAAAAATCGCACAATTTGAGTATTTGAGCACTTAAAGTACTCTTTTTCTTGGAAATTCAACAAAATGGAATCATGATGTGTTGTGTTATCTGAAAGAACTCGTCTAGCTGATTAATTTGTCACTTTGTTTAAGACATTTGGTCATCATTTGTCGAAGTTATCGAGCTTCAAAATATGAAAAATCGCACAATTTGAGTGTTTGAGCACTTAAAGTACTCTTTTTCTTGGAAATTCAACAAGATGCAATCATGATGTGTTGTGTCACCTGAAAGATCTCGTCTAACTGATTAATTTGTCACTTTGTTTAAGACATTTGGTCATCATTTGTCGAAGTTATCGAGCTTCAAAATATGAAAAATCGCACAATTTGAGTGTTTGAGCACATAAAGTACTCTTTTTCTTGGAAATTCAACAAGATGGAATGATGATGTGTTGTGTCACCTGAAAGATCTCGCCGAGCAGATTAATTTGAAACTTTGTTTAAGATATTTGGTCATCATTTGTCGAAGTTATCGAGCTTCAAAATATGAAAAATCGCACAATTTCAGTGTTTGAGCACATAAAGTACTCTTTTTCTTGGAAATTCAACAAGATGGAATGATGATGTGTTGTGTCACCTGAAAGATCTCGTCGAGCTGATTAATTTGACACATTGTTTAAGACATTTGGTCATCATTTGTCGAAGTTATCGAGCTTCAAAATATGAAAAATCGCACAATTTGAGTGTTTGAGCACTTAAAGTACTCTTTTTCTTGGAAATTCAACAAGATGGAATGATGATGTGTTGTGTCACCTGAAAGATCTCCTCGAGGTGATTAATTTGACACTTTGTTCAAGACATTTGGTCATCATTTGTCGAAGTTATCGAGCTTCAAAATATGAAAAATCGCACAATTTGAGTGTTTGAGCACTTAAAGTACTCTTTTTCTTGGAAATTCAACAAGATGGAATGATGATGTGTTGTGTCACCTGAAAGATCTCGTCGATCTGATTAATTTGACACTTTGATCAAGACATTTGGTCATCATTTGTCGAAGTTATCGAGTTTCAAATTTAGAAAAGTCTCACAATTTGAGTGTTTGAGCACTTAAAGTACTCTTTTTCTTGGAAATTCAACAAGATGCAATCATGATGTGTTGTGTCACCTGAAAGATCTCCTCGAGCTGATTAATTTGACACTTTGTTCAAGACATTTGGTCATCATTTGTCGAAGTTATCGAGCTTCAAAATATGAAAAATCGCACAATTTGAGTGTTTGAGCACATAAAGTACTCTTTTTCTTGGAAATTCAACAAGATGGAATGATTATTTGTTGTGTCACCTGAAAGATCTCGTCGAGCTGATTAATTTGACACTTTGTTTAAGACATTTGGTCATCATTTGTCGAAGTTATCGAGCTTCAAAATATGAAAAATCGCACAATTTCAGTGTGTAGAGCACTTAAAGTACTCTTTTTCTTGGAAATTCAACAAGATGGAATCATGATGTGTTGTGTTATCTGAAAGAACTCGTCTAGCTGATTAATTTGTCACTTTGTTTAAGACATTTGGTCATCATTTGTCGAAGTTATCGAGTTTCAAATTTAGAAATGTCTCACAATTTGAGTGTTTGAGCACTTAAAGTACTCTTTTTCTTGGAAATTCAACAAGATGGAATCATGATGTGTTGTGTCACCTGAAAGATCTCCTCGAGCTGATTAATTTGACACTTTGTTCAAGACATTTGGTCATCATTTGTCGAAGTTATCGAGCTTCAAAATATGAAAAATCGCACAATGTCAGTGTTTGAGCACTTAAAGTACTCTTTTTCTTGGAAATTCAACAAGATGGAATGATGATGTGTTGTGTCACCTGAAAGATCTCGTCGATTTGATTAATTTGACACTTTGATCAAGACATTTGGTCATCATTTGTCGAAGTTATTGAGCTTCAAAATATGAAAAATCGCACAATTTGAGTATTTGAGCACTTAAAGTACTCTTTTTCTTGGAAATTCAACAAGATGGAATCATGATGTGTTGTGTTATCTGAAAGAACTCGTCTAGCTGATTAATTTGTCACTTTGTTTAAGACATTTGGTCATCATTTGTCGAAGTTATCGAGCTTCAAAATATGAAAAATCGCACAATTTGAGTGTTTGAGCACTTAAAGTACTCTTTTTCTTGGAAATTCAACAAGATGCAATCATGATGTGTTGTGTCACCTGAAAGATCTCGTCTAACTGATTAATTTGTCTCTTTGTTTAAGACATTTGGTCATCATTTGTCGAAGTTATCGAGCTTCAAAATATGAAAAATCGCACAATTTGAGTGTTTGAGCACTTAAAGTACTATTTTTCTTGAAAATTCAACAAGATGGAATCATGATGTGTTGTGTCACCTGAAAGATCTCGTCGAACTGATTAATTTGATACTTTGTTTAAGACATTTGGTCATCATTTGTCGAAGTTATCGAGCGTCAAAATTTGAGAAGTCTCACAATTGGAGTGTTTGAGCACTTAAAGTACTCTTTTTCTTGGAAATTCAACAAGATGGAATGATGATGTGTTGTGTCACCTGAAAGATCTCGTCGATTTGATTAATTTGACACTTTGATCAAGACATTTGGTCATCATTTGTCGAAGTTATCGAGCGTCAAAATTTGAGAAGTCTCACAATTTGAGTGTTTGAGTTCTTAAAGTACTCTTTTTCTTGGAAATTCAACAAGATGCAATCATGATGTGTTGTGTCACCTGAAAGATCTCGTCGAACTGATTAATTTGATACTTTGTTTAAGACATTTGGTCATCATTTGTCGAAGTTATCGAGCTTCAAAATATGAAAAATCGCACAATGTCAGTGTTTGAGCACTTAAAGTACTCTTTTTCTTGGAAATTCAACAAGATGGAATCATGATGTGTTATGTCACCTGAAAGATCTCGTCGAGATGATTAATTTGACACTTTGTTCAAGACATTTGGTCATCATTTGTCGAAGTTATCGAGCGTCAAAATTTGAGAAGTCTCACAATTGGAGTGTTTGAGCACTTAAAGTACTCTTTTTCTTGGAAATTCAACAAGATGGAATCATGATGTGCTGTGTCACCTGAAAGATCTCATCGAGATGATTAATTTGACACTTTGTTCAAGACATTTGGTCATCATTTGTCGAAGTTATCGAGCGTCAAAATTTGAGAAGTCTTACAATTGGAGTGTTTGAGCACTTAAAGTACTCTTTTTCTTGGAAATTCAACAAGATGGAATGATGATGTGTTGTGTCACCTGAAAGATCTCGTCGATTTGATTAATTTGACACTTTGATCAAGACATTTGGTCATCATTTGTCGAAGTTATTGAGCTTCAAAATATGAAAAATCGCACAATTTGAGTATTTGAGCACTTAAAGTACTCTTTTTCTTGGAAATTCAACAAAATGGAATCATGATGTGTTGTGTTATCTGAAAGAACTCGTCTAGCTGATTAATTTGTCACTTTGTTTAAGACATTTGGTCATCATTTGTCGAAGTTATCGAGCTTCAAAATATGAAAAATCGCACAATTTGAGTGTTTGAGCACTTAAAGTACTCTTTTTCTTGGAAATTCAACAAGATGCAATCATGATGTGTTGTGTCACCTGAAAGATCTCGTCTAACTGATTAATTTGTCACTTTGTTTAAGACATTTGGTCATCATTTGTCGAAGTTATCGAGCTTCAAAATATGAAAAATCGCACAATTTGAGTGTTTGAGCACATAAAGTACTCTTTTTCTTGGAAATTCAACAAGATGGAATGATGATGTGTTGTGTCACCTGAAAGATCTCGCCGAGCAGATTAATTTGAAACTTTGTTTAAGATATTTGGTCATCATTTGTCGAAGTTATCGAGCTTCAAAATATGAAAAATCGCACAATTTCAGTGTTTGAGCACATAAAGTACTCTTTTTCTTGGAAATTCAACAAGATGGAATGATGATGTGTTGTGTCACCTGAAAGATCTCGTCGAGCTGATTAATTTGACACATTGTTTAAGACATTTGGTCATCATTTGTCGAAGTTATCGAGCTTCAAAATATGAAAAATCGCACAATTTGAGTGTTTGAGCACTTAAAGTACTCTTTTTCTTGGAAATTCAACAAGATACAATCATGATGTGTTGTGTCACCTGAAAGATCTCGTCGAACTGATTAATTTGATACTTTGTTTAAGACATTTGGTCATCATTTGTCGAAGTTATCGAGCGTCAAAATTTGAGAAGTCTCACAATTGGAGTGTTTGAGCACTTAAAGTACTCTTTTTCTTGGAAATTCAACAAGATGGAATCATGATGTGTTGTGTCACCTGAAAGATCTCGTCGAGCTGATTAGTTTGACACTTTGTTCAAGACATTTGGTCATCATTTGTCGAAGTTATCGAGCGTCAAAATTTGAGAAGTCTCACAATTTGAGTGTTTGAGCACTTAAACTACTCTTTTTCTTGGAAATTAAACAAGATGGAATGATGATGTGTTGTGTCACCTGAAAGATCTCCTCGAGGTGATTAATTTGACACTTTGTTCAAGACATTTGGTCATCATTTGTCGAAGTTATCGAGCTTCAAAATATGAAAAATCGCACAATTTGAGTGTTTGAGCACTTAAAGTACTCTTTTTCTTGGAAATTCAACAAGATGCAATCATGATGTGTTGTGTCACCTGAAAGATCTCGTCGAGCTGATTAATTTGATACTTTGTTTAAGACATTTGGTCATCTTTTTCGAAGTTATCGAGCGTCAAAATTTGAGAAGTCTCACAATTGGAGTGTTTGAGCACTTAAAGTACTCTTTTTCTTGGAAATTCAACAAGATGGAATCATGATGTGTTGTGTCACCTGAAAGATCTCGTCGAGCTGATTAGTTTGACACTTTGTTCAAGACATTTGGTCATCATTTGTCGAAGTTATCGAGCGTCAAAATTTGAGAAGTCTCACAATTTGAGTGTTTGAGCACTTAAACTACTCTTTTTCTTGGAAATTAAACAAGATGGAATGATGATGTGTTGTGTCACCTGAAAGATCTCCTCGAGGTGATTAATTTGACACTTTGTTCAAGACATTTGGTCATCATTTGTCGAAGTTATCGAGCTTCAAAATATGAAAAATCGCACAATTTGAGTGTTTGAGCACTTAAAGTACTCTTTTTCTTGGAAATTCAACAAGATGCAATCATGATGTGTTGTGTCACCTGAAAGATCTCGTCGAGCTGATTAATTTGATACTTTGTTTAAGACATTTGGTCATCTTTTTCGAAGTTATCGAGCGTCAAAATTTGAGAAGTCTCACAATTGGAGTGTTTGAGCACTTAAAGTACTCTTTTTCTTGGAAATTCAACAAGATGGAATCATGATGTGTTGTGTCACCTGAAAGATCTCGTCGAGCTGATTAATTTGACACATTGTTTAAGACATTTGGTCATCATTTGTCGAAGTTATCGAGCTTCAAAATATGAAAAATCGCACAATTTCAGTGTTTGAGCACATAAAGTACTCTTTTTCTTGGAAATTCAACAAGATGGAATGATGATGTGTTGTGTCACCTGAAAGATCTCGTCGAGCTGATTAATTTGACACATTGTTTAAGACATTTGGTCATCATTTGTCGAAGTTATCGAGCTTCAAAATATGAAAAATCGCACAATTTGAGTGTTTGAGCACTTAAAGTACTCTTTTTCTTGGAAATTCAACAAGATACAATCATGATGTGTTGTGTCACCTGAAAGATCTCGTCGAACTGATTAATTTGATACTTTGTTTAGGACATTTGGTCATCATTTGTCGAAGTTATCGAGCGTCAAAATTTGAGAAGTCTCACAATTGGAGTGTTTGAGCACTTAAAGTACTCTTTTTCTTGGAAATTCAACAAGATGGAATCATGATGTGTTGTGTCACCTGAAAGATCTCGTCGAGCTGATTAGTTTGACACTTTGTTCAAGACATTTGGTCATCATTTGTCGAAGTTATCGAGCGTCAAAATTTGAGAAGTCTCACAATTTGAGTGTTTGAGCACTTAAACTACTCTTTTTCTTGGAAATTAAACAAGATGGAATGATGATGTGTTGTGTCACCTGAAAGATCTCCTCGAGGTGATTAATTTGACACTTTGTTCAAGACATTTGGTCATCATTTGTCGAAGTTATCGAGCTTCAAAATATGAAAAATCGCACAATTTGAGTGTTTGAGCACTTAAAGTACTCTTTTTCTTGGAAATTCAACAAGATGCAATCATGATGTGTTGTGTCACCTGAAAGATCTCGTCGAGCTGATTAATTTGATACTTTGTTTAAGACATTTGGTCATCTTTTTCGAAGTTATCGAGCGTCAAAATTTGAGAAGTCTCACAATTGGAGTGTTTGAGCACTTAAAGTACTCTTTTTCTTGGAAATTCAACAAGATGGAATCATGATGTGTTGTGTCACCTGAAAGATCTCGTCGAGCTGATTAGTTTGACACTTTGTTCAAGACATTTGGTCATCATTTGTCGAAGTTATCGAGCGTCAAAATTTGAGAAGTCTCACAATTTGAGTGTTTGAGCACTTAAACTACTCTTTTTCTTGGATATTAAACAAGATGGAATGATGATGTGTTGTGTCACCTGAAAGATCTCGTCGATCTGATTAATTTGACACTTTGTTCAAGACATTTGGTCATCATTTGTCGAAGTTATCGAGCTTCAAAATATGAAAAATCGCACAATTTGAGTGTTTGAGCACATAAAGTACTCTTTTTCTTGGAAATTCAACAAGATGGAATGATGATGTGTTGTGTCACCTGAAAGATCTCCTCGAGCTGATTAATTTGACACTTTGTTCAAGACATTTGGTCATCATTTGTCGAAGTTATCGAGCTTCAAAATATGAAAAATCGCACAATTTGAGTGTTTGAGCACTTAAAGTACTCTTTTTCTTGGAAATTCAACAAGATGCAATCATGATGTGTTGTGTCACCTGAAAGATCTCGTCGAGCTGATTAGTTTGACACTTTGTTCAAGACATTTGGTCATCATTTGTCGAAGTTATCGAGCGTCAAAATTTGAGAAGTCTCACAATTTGAGTGTTTGAGCACTTAAACTACTCTTTTTCTTGGAAATTCAACAAGATGGAATGATGATGTGTTGTGTCACCTGAAAGATCTCGTCGATCTGATTAATTTGACACTTTGTTCAAGACATTTGGTCATCATTTGTCGAAGTTATCGAGCTTCAAAATATGAAAAATCGCACAATTTTAGTGTTTGAGCACATAAAGTACTCTTTTTCTTGGAAATTCAACAAGATGGAATGATGATGTGTTGTGTCACCTGAAAGATCTCGTCGATCTGATTAATTTGACACTTTGTTCAAGACATTTGGTCATCATTTGTCGAAGTTATCGAGCTTCAAAATTTGAAAAATCGCACAATTTGAGTGTTTGAGCACTTAAAGTACTCTTTTTCTTGGAAATTCAACAAGATGCAATCATGATGTGTTGTGTCACCTGAAAGATCTCGTCGAGCTGATTAGTTTGACACTTTGTTCAAGACATTTGGTCATCATTTGTCGAAGTTATCGAGCGTCAAAATTTGAGAAGTCTCACAATTTGAGTGTTTGAGCACTTAAAGTACTCTTTTTCTTGGAAATTCAACAAGATGCAATCATGATGTGTTGTGTCACCTGAAAGATCTCGTCTAACTGATTAATTTGTCACTTTGTTTAAGACATTTGGTCATCATTTGTCGAAGTTATCGAGCTTCAAAATATGAAAAATCGCACAATTTGAGTGTTTGAGCACATAAAGTACTCTTTTTCTTGGAAATTCAACAAGATGGAATGATGATGTGTTGTGTCACCTGAAAGATCTCGCCGAGCAGATTAATTTGAAACTTTGTTTAAGATATTTGGTCATCATTTGTCGAAGTTATCGAGCTTCAAAATATGAAAAATCGCACAATTTCAGTGTTTGAGCACATAAAGTACTCTTTTTCTTGGAAATTCAACAAGATGGAATGATGATGTGTTGTGTCACCTGAAAGATCTCGTCGAGCTGATTAATTTGACACATTGTTTAAGACATTTGGTCATCATTTGTCGAAGTTATCGAGCTTCAAAATATGAAAAATCGCACAATTTGAGTGTTTGAGCACTTAAAGTACTCTTTTTCTTGGAAATTCAACAAGATGCAATCATGATGTGTTGTGTCACCTGAAAGATCTCGTCGAGCTGATTAGTTTGACACTTTGTTCAAGACATTTGGTCATCATTTGTCGAAGTTATCGAGCGTCAAAATTTGAGAAGTCTCACAATTTGAGTGTTTGAGCACTTAAACTACTCTTTTTCTTGGAAATTCAACAAGATGGAATGATGATGTGTTGTGTCACCTGAAAGATCTCGTCGATCTGATTAATTTGACACTTTGTTCAAGACATTTGGTCATCATTTGTCGAAGTTATCGAGCTTCAAAATATGAAAAATCGCACAATTTTAGTGTTTGAGCACATAAAGTACTCTTTTTCTTGGAAATTCAACAAGATGGAATGATGATGTGTTGTGTCACCTGAAAGATCTCGTCGATCTGATTAATTTGACACTTTGTTCAAGACATTTGGTCATCATTTGTCGAAGTTATCGAGCTTCAAAATTTGAAAAATCGCACAATTTGAGTGTTTGAGCACTTAAAGTACTCTTTTTCTTGGAAATTCAACAAGATGCAATCATGATGTGTTGTGTCACCTGAAAGATCTCGTCGAGCTGATTAGTTTGACACTTTGTTCAAGACATTTGGTCATCATTTGTCGAAGTTATCGAGCGTCAAAATTTGAGAAGTCTCACAATTTGAGTGTTTGAGCACTTAAAGTACTCTTTTTCTTGGAAATTCAACAAGATGCAATCATGATGTGTTGTGTCACCTGAAAGATCTCGTCTAACTGATTAATTTGTCACTTTGTTTAAGACATTTGGTCATCATTTGTCGAAGTTATCGAGCTTCAAAATATGAAAAATCGCACAATTTGAGTGTTTGAGCACATAAAGTACTCTTTTTCTTGGAAATTCAACAAGATGGAATGATGATGTGTTGTGTCACCTGAAAGATCTCGCCGAGCAGATTAATTTGAAACTTTGTTTAAGATATTTGGTCATCATTTGTCGAAGTTATCGAGCTTCAAAATATGAAAAATCGCACAATTTCAGTGTTTGAGCACATAAAGTACTCTTTTTCTTGGAAATTCAACAAGATGGAATGATGATGTGTTGTGTCACCTGAAAGATCTCGTCGAGCTGATTAATTTGACACATTGTTTAAGACATTTGGTCATCATTTGTCGAAGTTATCGAGCTTCAAAATATGAAAAATCGCACAATTTGAGTGTTTGAGCACTTAAAGTACTCTTTTTCTTGGAAATTCAACAAGATACAATCATGATGTGTTGTGTCACCTGAAAGATCTCGTCGAACTGATTAATTTGATACTTTGTTTAAGACATTTGGTCATCATTTGTCGAAGTTATCGAGCGTCAAAATTTGAGAAGTCTCACAATTGGAGTGTTTGAGCACTTAAAGTACTCTTTTTCTTGGAAATTCAACAAGATGGAATCATGATGTGTTGTGTCACCTGAAAGATCTCGTCGAGCTGATTAGTTTGACACTTTGTTCAAGACATTTGGTCATCATTTGTCGAAGTTATCGAGCGTCAAAATTTGAGAAGTCTCACAATTTGAGTGTTTGAGCACTTAAACTACTCTTTTTCTTGGAAATTAAACAAGATGGAATGATGATGTGTTGTGTCACCTGAAAGATCTCCTCGAGGTGATTAATTTGACACTTTGTTCAAGACATTTGGTCATCATTTGTCGAAGTTATCGAGCTTCAAAATATGAAAAATCGCACAATTTGAGTGTTTGAGCACTTAAAGTACTCTTTTTCTTGGAAATTCAACAAGATGCAATCATGATGTGTTGTGTCACCTGAAAGATCTCGTCGAGCTGATTAATTTGATACTTTGTTTAAGACATTTGGTCATCTTTTTCGAAGTTATCGAGCGTCAAAATTTGAGAAGTCTCACAATTGGAGTGTTTGAGCACTTAAAGTACTCTTTTTCTTGGAAATTCAACAAGATGGAATCATGATGTGTTGTGTCACCTGAAAGATCTCGTCGAGCTGATTAATTTGACACATTGTTTAAGACATTTGGTCATCATTTGTCGAAGTTATCGAGCTTCAAAATATGAAAAATCGCACAATTTGAGTGTTTGAGCACTTAAAGTACTCTTTTTCTTGGAAATTCAACAAGATACAATCATGATGTGTTGTGTCACCTGAAAGATCTCGTCGAACTGATTAATTTGATACTTTGTTTAAGACATTTGGTCATCATTTGTCGAAGTTATCGAGCGTCAAAATTTGAGAAGTCTCACAATTGGAGTGTTTGAGCACTTAAAGTACTCTTTTTCTTGGAAATTCAACAAGATGGAATCATGATGTGTTGTGTCACCTGAAAGATCTCGTCGAGCTGATTAGTTTGACACTTTGTTCAAGACATTTGGTCATCATTTGTCGAAGTTATCGAGCGTCAAAATTTGAGAAGTCTCACAATTTGAGTGTTTGAGCACTTAAACTACTCTTTTTCTTGGAAATTAAACAAGATGGAATGATGATGTGTTGTGTCACCTGAAAGATCTCCTCGAGGTGATTAATTTGACACTTTGTTCAAGACATTTGGTCATCATTTGTCGAAGTTATCGAGCTTCAAAATATGAAAAATCGCACAATTTGAGTGTTTGAGCACTTAAAGTACTCTTTTTCTTGGAAATTCAACAAGATGCAATCATGATGTGTTGTGTCACCTGAAAGATCTCGTCGAGCTGATTAATTTGATACTTTGTTTAAGACATTTGGTCATCTTTTTCGAAGTTATCGAGCGTCAAAATTTGAGAAGTCTCACAATTGGAGTGTTTGAGCACTTAAAGTACTCTTTTTCTTGGAAATTCAACAAGATGGAATCATGATGTGTTGTGTCACCTGAAAGATCTCGTCGAGCTGATTAATTTGACACATTGTTTAAGACATTTGGTCATCATTTGTCGAAGTTATCGAGCTTCAAAATATGAAAAATCGCACAATTTCAGTGTTTGAGCACATAAAGTACTCTTTTTCTTGGAAATTCAACAAGATGGAATGATGATGTGTTGTGTCACCTGAAAGATCTCGTCGAGCTGATTAATTTGACACATTGTTTAAGACATTTGGTCATCATTTGTCGAAGTTATCGAGCTTCAAAATATGAAAAATCGCACAATTTGAGTGTTTGAGCACTTAAAGTACTCTTTTTCTTGGAAATTCAACAAGATACAATCATGATGTGTTGTGTCACCTGAAAGATCTCGTCGAACTGATTAATTTGATACTTTGTTTAGGACATTTGGTCATCATTTGTCGAAGTTATCGAGCGTCAAAATTTGAGAAGTCTCACAATTGGAGTGTTTGAGCACTTAAAGTACTCTTTTTCTTGGAAATTCAACAAGATGGAATCATGATGTGTTGTGTCACCTGAAAGATCTCGTCGAGCTGATTAGTTTGACACTTTGTTCAAGACATTTGGTCATCATTTGTCGAAGTTATCGAGCGTCAAAATTTGAGAAGTCTCACAATTTGAGTGTTTGAGCACTTAAACTACTCTTTTTCTTGGAAATTAAACAAGATGGAATGATGATGTGTTGTGTCACCTGAAAGATCTCCTCGAGGTGATTAATTTGACACTTTGTTCAAGACATTTGGTCATCATTTGTCGAAGTTATCGAGCTTCAAAATATGAAAAATCGCACAATTTGAGTGTTTGAGCACTTAAAGTACTCTTTTTCTTGGAAATTCAACAAGATGCAATCATGATGTGTTGTGTCACCTGAAAGATCTCGTCGAGCTGATTAATTTGATACTTTGTTTAAGACATTTGGTCATCTTTTTCGAAGTTATCGAGCGTCAAAATTTGAGAAGTCTCACAATTGGAGTGTTTGAGCACTTAAAGTACTCTTTTTCTTGGAAATTCAACAAGATGGAATCATGATGTGTTGTGTCACCTGAAAGATCTCGTCGAGCTGATTAGTTTGACACTTTGTTCAAGACATTTGGTCATCATTTGTCGAAGTTATCGAGCGTCAAAATTTGAGAAGTCTCACAATTTGAGTGTTTGAGCACTTAAACTACTCTTTTTCTTGGATATTAAACAAGATGGAATGATGATGTGTTGTGTCACCTGAAAGATCTCGTCGATCTGATTAATTTGACACTTTGTTCAAGACATTTGGTCATCATTTGTCGAAGTTATCGAGCTTCAAAATATGAAAAATCGCACAATTTGAGTGTTTGAGCACATAAAGTACTCTTTTTCTTGGAAATTCAACAAGATGGAATGATGATGTGTTGTGTCACCTGAAAGATCTCCTCGAGCTGATTAATTTGACACTTTGTTCAAGACATTTGGTCATCATTTGTCGAAGTTATCGAGCTTCAAAATATGAAAAATCGCACAATTTGAGTGTTTGAGCACTTAAAGTACTCTTTTTCTTGGAAATTCAACAAGATGCAATCATGATGTGTTGTGTCACCTGAAAGATCTCGTCGAGCTGATTAGTTTGACACTTTGTTCAAGACATTTGGTCATCATTTGTCGAAGTTATCGAGCGTCAAAATTTGAGAAGTCTCACAATTTGAGTGTTTGAGCACTTAAACTACTCTTTTTCTTGGAAATTCAACAAGATGGAATGATGATGTGTTGTGTCACCTGAAAGATCTCGTCGATCTGATTAATTTGACACTTTGTTCAAGACATTTGGTCATCATTTGTCGAAGTTATCGAGCTTCAAAATATGAAAAATCGCACAATTTTAGTGTTTGAGCACATAAAGTACTCTTTTTCTTGGAAATTCAACAAGATGGAATGATGATGTGTTGTGTCACCTGAAAGATCTCGTCGATCTGATTAATTTGACACTTTGTTCAAGACATTTGGTCATCATTTGTCGAAGTTATCGAGCTTCAAAATTTGAAAAATCGCACAATTTGAGTGTTTGAGCACTTAAAGTACTCTTTTTCTTGGAAATTCAACAAGATGCAATCATGATGTGTTGTGTCACCTGAAAGATCTCGTCGAGCTGATTAGTTTGACACTTTGTTCAAGACATTTGGTCATCATTTGTCGAAGTTATCGAGCGTCAAAATTTGAGAAGTCTCACAATTTGAGTGTTTGAGCACTTAAACTACTCTTTTTCTTGGAAATTCAACAAGATGCAATCATGATGTGTTGTGTCACCTGAAAGATCTCGTCGAGCTGATTAGTTTGTCACTTTGTTCAAGACATTTGGTCATCATTTGTCGAAGTTATCGAGCGTCAAAATTTGAGAAGTCTCACAATTTGAGTGTTTGAGCACTTAAACTACTCTTTTTCTTGGAAATTCAACAAGATGCAATCATGATGTGTTGTGTCACCTGAAAGATCTCGTCGATCTGATTAATTTGACACTTTGTTCAAGACATTTGGTCATCATTTGTCGAAGTTATCGAGCTTCAAAATATGAAAAATCGCACAATTTGAGTGTTTGAGCACATAAAGTACTCTTTTTCTTGGAAATTCAACAAGATGGAATGATGATGTGTTGTGTCACCTGAAAGATCTCCTCGAGGTGATTAATTTGACACTTTGTTCAAGACATTTGGTCATCATTTGTCGAAGTTATCGAGCTTCAAAATATGAAAAATCGCACAATTTGAGTGTTTGAGCACATAAAGTACTCTTTTTCTTGGAAATTCAACAAGATGGAATGATGATGTGTTGTGTCACCTGAAAGATCTCCTCGAGCTGATTAATTTGACACTTTGTTCAAGACATTTGGTCATCATTTGTCGAAGTTATCGAGCTTCAAAATATGAAAAATCGCACAATTTGAGTGTTTGAGCACTTAAAGTACTCTTTTTCTTGGAAATTCAACAAGATGCAATCATGATGTGTTGTGTCACCTGAAAGATCTCGTCGAGCTGATTAGTTTGACACTTTGTTCAAGACATTTGGTCATCATTTGTCGAAGTTATCGAGCGTCAAAATTTGAGAAGTCTCACAATTTGAGTGTTTGAGCACTTAAACTACTCTTTTTCTTGGAAATTCAACAAGATGGAATGATGATGTGTTGTGTCACCTGAAAGATCTCGTCGATCTGATTAATTTGACACTTTGTTCAAGACATTTGGTCATCATTTGTCGAAGTTATCGAGCTTCAAAATTTGAAAAATCGCACAATTTGAGTGTTTGAGCACTTAAAGTACTCTTTTTCTTGGAAATTCAACAAGATGCAATCATGATGTGTTGTGTCACCTGAAAGATCTCGTCGAGCTGATTAGTTTGACACTTTGTTCAAGACATTTGGTCATCATTTGTCGAAGTTATCGAGCGTCAAAATTTGAGAAGTCTCACAATTTGAGTGTTTGAGCACTTAAACTACTCTTTTTCTTGGAAATTCAACAAGATGCAATCATGATGTGTTGTGTCACCTGAAAGATCTCGTCGAGCTGATTAGTTTGTCACTTTGTTCAAGACATTTGGTCATCATTTGTCGAAGTTATCGAGCGTCAAAATTTGAGAAGTCTCACAATTTGAGTGTTTGAGCACTTAAACTACTCTTTTTCTTGGAAATTCAACAAGATGCAATCATGATGTGTTGTGTCACCTGAAAGATCTCGTCGATCTGATTAATTTGACACTTTGTTCAAGACATTTGGTCATCATTTGTCGAAGTTATCGAGCTTCAAAATATGAAAAATCGCACAATTTGAGTGTTTGAGCACATAAAGTACTCTTTTTCTTGGAAATTCAACAAGATGGAATGATGATGTGTTGTGTCACCTGAAAGATCTCCTCGAGGTGATTAATTTGACACTTTGTTCAAGACATTTGGTCATCATTTGTCGAAGTTATCGAGCTTCAAAATATGAAAAATCGCACAATTTGAGTGTTTGAGCACTTAAAGTACTCTTTTTCTTGGAAATTCAACAAGATGGAATGATGATGTGTTGTGTCACCTGAAAGATCTCGTCGATCTGATTAATTTGACACTTTGATCAAGACATTTGGTCATCATTTGTCGAAGTTATCGAGTTTCAAATTTAGAAAAGTCTCACAATTTGAGTGTTTGAGCACTTAAAGTACTCTTTTTCTTGGAAATTCAACAAGATGGAATGATGATGTGTTGTGTCACCTGAAAGATCTCCTCGAGCTGATTAATTTGACACTTTGTTCAAGACATTTGGTCATCATTTGTCGAAGTTATCGAGCTTCAAAATATGAAAAATCGCACAATTTGAGTGTTTGAGCACATAAAGTACTCTTTTTCTTGGAAATTCAACAAGATGGAATGATGATGTGTTGTGTCACCTGAAAGATCTCCTCGAGGTGATTAATTTGACACTTTGTTCAAGACATTTGGTCATCATTTGTCGAAGTTATCGAGCTTCAAAATATGAAAAATCGCACAATTTGAGTGTTTGAGCACTTAAACTACTCTTTTTCTTGGAAATTCAACAAGATGCAATCATGATGTGTTGTGTCACCTGAAAGATCTCGTCGAGCTGATTAATTTGACACTTTGTTTAAGACATTTGGTCATCATTTGTCGAAGTTATCGAGCTTCAAAATATGAAAAATCGCACAATTTCAGTGTTTGAGCACTTAAAGTACTCTTTTTCTTGGAAATTCAACAAGATGGAATCATGATGTGCTGTGTCACCTGAAAGATCTCATCGAGATGATTAATTTGACACTTTGTTCAAGACATTTGGTCATCATTTGTCGAAGTTATCGAGCGTCAAAATTTGAGAAGTCTTACAATTGGAGTGTTTGAGCACTTAAAGTACTCTTTTTCTTGGAAATTCAACAAGATGGAATGATGATGTGTTGTGTCACCTGAAAGATCTCGTCGATTTGATTAATTTGACACTTTGATCAAGACATTTGGTCATCATTTGTCGAAGTTATTGAGCTTCAAAATATGAAAAATCGCACAATTTGAGTATTTGAGCACTTAAAGTACTCTTTTTCTTGGAAATTCAACAAGATGGAATCATGATGTGTTGTGTTATCTGAAAGAACTCGTCTAGCTGATTAATTTGTCACTTTGTTTAAGACATTTGGTCATCATTTGTCGAAGTTATCGAGCTTCAAAATATGAAAAATCGCACAATTTGAGTGTTTGAGCACTTAAAGTACTCTTTTTCTTGGAAATTCAACAAGATGCAATCATGATGTGTTGTGTCACCTGAAAGATCTCGTCTAACTGATTAATTTGTCACTTTGTTTAAGACATTTGGTCATCATTTGTCGAAGTTATCGAGCTTCAAAATATGAAAAATCGCACAATTTGAGTGTTTGAGCACATAAAGTACTCTTTTTCTTGGAAATTCAACAAGATGGAATGATGATGTGTTGTGTCACCTGAAAGATCTCGCCGAGCAGATTAATTTGAAACTTTGTTTAAGATATTTAGTCATCATTTGTCGAAGTTATCGAGCTTCAAAATATGAAAAATCGCACAATTTCAGTGTTTGAGCACATAAAGTACTCTTTTTCTTGGAAATTCAACAAGATGGAATGATGATGTGTTGTGTCACCTGAAAGATCTCGTCGAGCTGATTAATTTGACACATTGTTTAAGACATTTGGTCATCATTTGTCGAAGTTATCGAGCTTCAAAATATGAAAAATCGCACAATTTGAGTGTTTGAGCACTTAAAGTACTCTTTTTCTTGGAAATTCAACAAGATACAATCATGATGTGTTGTGTCACCTGAAAGATCTCGTCGAACTGATTAATTTGATACTTTGTTTAAGACATTTGGTCATCATTTGTCGAAGTTATCGAGCGTCAAAATTTGAGAAGTCTCACAATTGGAGTGTTTGAGCACTTAAAGTACTCTTTTTCTTGGAAATTCAACAAGATGGAATCATGATGTGTTGTGTCACCTGAAAGATCTCGTCGAGCTGATTAGTTTGACACTTTGTTCAAGACATTTGGTCATCATTTGTCGAAGTTATCGAGCGTCAAAATTTGAGAAGTCTCACAATTTGAGTGTTTGAGCACTTAAACTACTCTTTTTCTTGGAAATTAAACAAGATGGAATGATGATGTGTTGTGTCACCTGAAAGATCTCCTCGAGGTGATTAATTTGACACTTTGTTCAAGACATTTGGTCATCATTTGTCGAAGTTATCGAGCTTCAAAATATGAAAAATCGCACAATTTGAGTGTTTGGGCACTTAAAGTACTCTTTTTCTTGGAAATTCAACAAGATGCAATCATGATGTGTTGTGTCACCTGAAAGATCTCGTCGAGCTGATTAATTTGATACTTTGTTTAAGACATTTGGTCATCTTTTTCGAAGTTATCGAGCGTCAAAATTTGAGAAGTCTCACAATTGGAGTGTTTGAGCACTTAAAGTACTCTTTTTCTTGGAAATTCAACAAGATGGAATCATGATGTGTTGTGTCACCTGAAAGATCTCGTCGAGCTGATTAGTTTGACACTTTGTTCAATACATTTGGTCATCATTTGTCGAAGTTATCGAGCGTCAAAATTTGAGAAGTCTCACAATTTGAGTGTTTGAGCACTTAAACTACTCTTTTTCTTGGATATTAAACAAGATGGAATGATGATGTGTTGTGTCACCTGAAAGATCTCGTCGATCTGATTAATTTGACACTTTGTTCAAGACATTTGGTCATCATTTGTCGAAGTTATCGAGCTTCAAAATATGAAAAATCGCACAATTTGAGTGTTTGAGCACATAAAGTACTCTTTTTCTTGGAAATTCAACAAGATGGAATGATGATGTGTTGTGTCACCTGAAAGATCTCCTCGAGCTGATTAATTTGACACTTTGTTCAAGACATTTGGTCATCATTTGTCGAAGTTATCGAGCTTCAAAATATGAAAAATCGCACAATTTGAGTGTTTGAGCACTTAAAGTACTCTTTTTCTTGGAAATTCAACAAGATGCAATCATGATGTGTTGTGTCACCTGAAAGATCTCGTCGAGCTGATTAGTTTGACACTTTGTTCAAGACATTTGGTCATCATTTGTCGAAGTTATCGAGCGTCAAAATTTGAGAAGTCTCACAATTTGAGTGTTTGAGCACTTAAACTACTCTTTTTCTTGGAAATTCAACAAGATGGAATGATGATGTGTTGTGTCACCTGAAAGATCTCGTCGATCTGATTAATTTGACACTTTGTTCAAGACATTTGGTCATCATTTGTCGAAGTTATCGAGCTTCAAAATATGAAAAATCGCACAATTTGAGTGTTTGAGCACATAAAGTACTCTTTTTCTTGGAAATTCAACAAGATGGAATGATGATGTGTTGTGTCACCTGAAAGATCTCGTCGATCTGATTAATTTGACACTTTGTTCAAGACATTTGGTCATCATTTGTCGAAGTTATCGAGCTTCAAAATTTGAAAAATCGCACAATTTGAGTGTTTGAGCACTTAAAGTACTCTTTTTCTTGGAAATTCAACAAGATGCAATCATGATGTGTTGTGTCACCTGAAAGATCTCGTCGAGCTGATTAGTTTGACACTTTGTTCAAGACATTTGGTCATCATTTGTCGAAGTTATCGAGCGTCAAAATTTGAGAAGTCTCACAATTTGAGTGTTTGAGCACTTAAACTACTCTTTTTCTTGGAAATTCAACAAGATGCAATCATGATGTGTTGTGTCACCTGAAAGATCTCGTCGAGCTGATTAGTTTGTCACTTTGTTCAAGACATTTGGTCATCATTTGTCGAAGTTATCGAGCGTCAAAATTTGAGAAGTCTCACAATTTGAGTGTTTGAGCACTTAAACTACTCTTTTTCTTGGAAATTCAACAAGATGCAATCATGATGTGTTGTGTCACCTGAAAGATCTCGTCGATCTGATTAATTTGACACTTTGTTCAAGACATTTGGTCATCATTTGTCGAAGTTATCGAGCTTCAAAATATGAAAAATCGCACAATTTGAGTGTTTGAGCACATAAAGTACTCTTTTTCTTGGAAATTCAACAAGATGGAATGATGATGTGTTGTGTCACCTGAAAGATCTCCTCGAGGTGATTAATTTGACACTTTGTTCAAGACATTTGGTCATCATTTGTCGAAGTTATCGAGCTTCAAAATATGAAAAATCGCACAATTTGAGTGTTTGAGCACTTAAAGTACTCTTTTTCTTGGAAATTCAACAAGATGCAATCATGATGTGTTGTGTCACCTGAAAGATCTCGTCGAGCTGATTAATTTGATACTTTGTTTAAGACATTTGGTCATCTTTTTCGAAGTTATCGAGCGTCAAAATTTGAGAAGTCTCACAATTGGAGTGTTTGAGCACTTAAAGTACTCTTTTTCTTGGAAATTCAACAAGATGGAATCATGATGTGTTGTGTCACCTGAAAGATCTCGTCGAGCTGATTAGTTTGACACTTTGTTCAAGACATTTGGTCATCATTTGTCGAAGTTATCGAGCGTCAAAATTTGAGAAGTCTCACAATTTGAGTGTTTGAGCACTTAAACTACTCTTTTTCTTGGATATTAAACAAGATGGAATGATGATGTGTTGTGTCACCTGAAAGATCTCGTCGATCTGATTAATTTGACACTTTGTTCAAGACATTTGGTCATCATTGGTCGAAGTTATCGAGCTTCAAAATATGAAAAATCGCACAATTTGAGTGTTTGAGCACATAAAGTACTCTTTTTCTTGGAAATTCAACAAGATGGAATGATGATGTGTTGTGTCACCTGAAAGATCTCCTCGAGCTGATTAATTTGACACTTTGTTCAAGACATTTGGTCATCATTTGTCGAAGTTATCGAGCTTCAAAATATGAAAAATCGCACAATTTGAGTGTTTGAGCACTTAAAGTACTCTTTTTCTTGGAAATTCAACAAGATGCAATCATGATGTGTTGTGTCACCTGAAAGATCTCGTCGAGCTGATTAGTTTGACACTTTGTTCAAGACATTTGGTCATCATTTGTCGAAGTTATCGAGCGTCAAAATTTGAGAAGTCTCACAATTTGAGTGTTTGAGCACTTAAACTACTCTTTTTCTTGGAAATTCAACAAGATGCAATCATGATGTGTTGTGTCACCTGAAAGATCTCGTCGAGTTGATTAGTTTGTCACTTTGTTCAAGACATTTGGTCATCATTTGTCGAAGTTATCGAGCGTCAAAATTTGAGAAGTCTCACAATTTGAGTGTTTGAGCACTTAAACTACTCTTTTTCTTGGAAATTCAACAAGATGCAATCATGATGTGTTGTGTCACCTGAAAGATCTCGTCGATCTGATTAATTTGACACTTTGTTCAAGACATTTGGTCATCATTTGTCGAAGTTATCGAGCTTCAAAATATGAAAAATCGCACAATTTGAGTGTTTGAGCACTTAAAGTACTCTTTTTCTTGGAAATTCAACAAGATGGAATGATGATGTGTTGTGTCACCTGAAAGATCTCCTCGAGCTGATTAATTTGACACTTTGTTCAAGACATTTGGTCATCATTTGTCGAAGTTATCGAGCTTCAAAATATGAAAAATCGCACAATTTGAGTGTTTGAGCACTTAAAGTACTCTTTTTCTTGGAAATTCAACAAGATGGAATGATGATGTGTTGTGTCACCTGAAAGATCTCGTCGATCTGATTAATTTGACACTTTGATCAAGACATTTGGTCATCATTTGTCGAAGTTATCGAGTTTCAAATTTAGAAAAGTCTCACAATTTGAGTGTTTGAGCACTTAAAGTACTCTTTTTCTTGGAAATTCAACAAGATGGAATGATGATGTGTTGTGTCACCTGAAAGATCTCCTCGAGCTGATTAATTTGACACTTTGTTCAAGACATTTGGTCATCATTTGTCGAAGTTATCGAGCTTCAAAATATGAAAAATCGCACAATTTGAGTGTTTGAGCACATAAAGTACTCTTTTTCTTGGAAATTCAACAAGATGGAATGATGATGTGTTGTGTCACCTGAAAGATCTCCTCGAGGTGATTAATTTGACACTTTGTTCAAGACATTTGGTCATCATTTGTCGAAGTTATCGAGCTTCAAAATATGAAAAATCGCACAATTTGAGTGTTTGAGCACTTAAAGTACTCTTTTTCTTGGAAATTCAACAAGATGCAATCATGATGTGTTGTGTCACCTGAAAGATCTCGTCGAGCTGATTAATTTGATACTTTGTTTAAGACATTTGGTCATCATTTTTCGAAGTTATCGAGCGTCAAAATTTGAGAAGTCTCACAATTGGAGTGTTTGAGCACTTAAAGTACTCTTTTTCTTGGAAATTCAACAAGATGGAATCATGATGTGTTGTGTCACCTGAAAGATCTCGTCGAGCTGATTAGTTTGACACTTTGTTCAAGACATTTGGTCATCATTTGTCGAAGTTATCGAGCGTCAAAATTTGAGAAGTCTCACAATTGGAGTGTTTGAGCACTTAAAGTACTCTTTTTCTTGGAAATTCAACAAGATGGAATGATGATGTGTTGTGTCACCTGAAAGATCTCGTCGATCTGATTAATTTGACACTTTGTTCAAGACATTTGGTCATCATTTGTCGAAGTTATCGAGCTTCAAAATATGAAAAATCGCACAATTTGAGTGTTTGAGCACATAAAGTACTCTTTTTCTTGGAAATTCAACAAGATGGAATGATGATGTGTTGTGTCACCTGAAAGATCTCGTCGATCTGATTAATTTGACACTTTGTTCAAGACATTTGGTCATCATTTGTCGAAGTTATCGAGCTTCAAAATTTGAAAAATCGCACAATTTGAGTGTTTGAGCACTTAAAGTACTCTTTTTCTTGGAAATTCAACAAGATGCAATCATGATGTGTTGTGTCACCTGAAAGATCTCGTCGAGCTGATTAGTTTGACACTTTGTTCAAGACATTTGGTCATCATTTGTCGAAGTTATCGAGCGTCAAAATTTGAGAAGTCTCACAATTTGAGTGTTTGAGCACTTAAACTACTCTTTTTCTTGGATATTAAACAAGATGGAATGATGATGTGTTGTGTCACCTGAAAGATCTCGTCGATCTGATTAATTTGACACTTTGTTCAAGACATTTGGTCATCATTGGTCGAAGTTATCGAGCTTCAAAATATGAAAAATCGCACAATTTGAGTGTTTGAGCACATAAAGTACTCTTTTTCTTGGAAATTCAACAAGATGGAATGATGATGTGTTGTGTCACCTGAAAGATCTCCTCGAGCTGATTAATTTGACACTTTGTTCAAGACATTTGGTCATCATTTGTCGAAGTTATCGAGCTTCAAAATATGAAAAATCGCACAATTTGAGTGTTTGAGCACTTAAAGTACTCTTTTTCTTGGAAATTCAACAAGATGCAATCATGATGTGTTGTGTCACCTGAAAGATCTCGTCGAGCTGATTAGTTTGACACTTTGTTCAAGACATTTGGTCATCATTTGTCGAAGTTATCGAGCGTCAAAATTTGAGAAGTCTCACAATTTGAGTGTTTGAGCACTTAAACTACTCTTTTTCTTGGAAATTCAACAAGATGCAATCATGATGTGTTGTGTCACCTGAAAGATCTCGTCGAGTTGATTAGTTTGTCACTTTGTTCAAGACATTTGGTCATCATTTGTCGAAGTTATCGAGCGTCAAAATTTGAGAAGTCTCACAATTTGAGTGTTTGAGCACTTAAACTACTCTTTTTCTTGGAAATTCAACAAGATGCAATCATGATGTGTTGTGTCACCTGAAAGATCTCGTCGATCTGATTAATTTGACACTTTGTTCAAGACATTTGGTCATCATTTGTCGAAGTTATCGAGCTTCAAAATATGAAAAATCGCACAATTTGAGTGTTTGAGCACTTAAAGTACTCTTTTTCTTGGAAATTCAACAAGATGGAATGATGATGTGTTGTGTCACCTGAAAGATCTCCTCGAGCTGATTAATTTGACACTTTGTTCAAGACATTTGGTCATCATTTGTCGAAGTTATCGAGCTTCAAAATATGAAAAATCGCACAATTTGAGTGTTTGAGCACTTAAAGTACTCTTTTTCTTGGAAATTCAACAAGATGGAATGATGATGTGTTGTGTCACCTGAAAGATCTCGTCGATCTGATTAATTTGACACTTTGATCAAGACATTTGGTCATCATTTGTCGAAGTTATCGAGTTTCAAATTTAGAAAAGTCTCACAATTTGAGTGTTTGAGCACTTAAAGTACTCTTTTTCTTGGAAATTCAACAAGATGGAATGATGATGTGTTGTGTCACCTGAAAGATCTCCTCGAGCTGATTAATTTGACACTTTGTTCAAGACATTTGGTCATCATTTGTCGAAGTTATCGAGCTTCAAAATATGAAAAATCGCACAATTTGAGTGTTTGAGCACATAAAGTACTCTTTTTCTTGGAAATTCAACAAGATGGAATGATGATGTGTTGTGTCACCTGAAAGATCTCCTCGAGGTGATTAATTTGACACTTTGTTCAAGACATTTGGTCATCATTTGTCGAAGTTATCGAGCTTCAAAATATGAAAAATCGCACAATTTGAGTGTTTGAGCACTTAAAGTACTCTTTTTCTTGGAAATTCAACAAGATGCAATCATGATGTGTTGTGTCACCTGAAAGATCTCGTCGAGCTGATTAATTTGATACTTTGTTTAAGACATTTGGTCATCATTTTTCGAAGTTATCGAGCGTCAAAATTTGAGAAGTCTCACAATTGGAGTGTTTGAGCACTTAAAGTACTCTTTTTCTTGGAAATTCAACAAGATGGAATCATGATGTGTTGTGTCACCTGAAAGATCTCGTCGAGCTGATTAGTTTGACACTTTGTTCAAGACATTTGGTCATCATTTGTCGAAGTTATCGAGCGTCAAAATTTGAGAAGTCTCACAATTGGAGTGTTTGAGCACTTAAAGTACTCTTTTTCTTGGAAATTCAACAAGATGGAATGATGATGTGTTGTGTCACCTGAAAGATCTCGTCGATCTGATTAATTTGACACTTTGTTCAAGACATTTGGTCATCATTTGTCGAAGTTATCGAGCTTCAAAATATGAAAAATCGCACAATTTGAGTGTTTGAGCACATAAAGTACTCTTTTTCTTGGAAATTCAACAAGATGGAATGATGATGTGTTGTGTCACCTGAAAGATCTCGTCGATCTGATTAATTTGACACTTTGTTCAAGACATTTGGTCATCATTTGTCGAAGTTATCGAGCTTCAAAATTTGAAAAATCGCACAATTTGAGTGTTTGAGCACTTAAAGTACTCTTTTTCTTGGAAATTCAACAAGATGCAATCATGATGTGTTGTGTCACCTGAAAGATCTCGTCGAGCTGATTAGTTTGACACTTTGTTCAAGACATTTGGTCATCATTTGTCGAAGTTATCGAGCGTCAAAATTTGAGAAGTCTCACAATTTGAGTGTTTGAGCACTTAAACTACTCTTTTTCTTGGAAATTCAACAAGATGCAATCATGATGTGTTGTGTCACCTGAAAGATCTCGTCGAGCTGATTAGTTTGTCACTTTGTTCAAGACATTTGGTCATCATTTGTCGAAGTTATCGAGCGTCAAAATTTGAGAAGTCTCACAATTTGAGTGTTTGAGCACTTAAACTACTCTTTTTCTTGGAAATTCAACAAGATGCAATCATGATGTGTTGTGTCACCTGAAAGATCTCGTCGATCTGATTAATTTGACACTTTGTTCAAGACATTTGGTCATCATTTGTCGAAGTTATCGAGCTTCAAAATATGAAAAATCGCACAATTTGAGTGTTTGAGCACATAAAGTACTCTTTTTCTTGGAAATTCAACAAGATGGAATGATGATGTGTTGTGTCACCTGAAAGATCTCCTCGAGGTGATTAATTTGACACTTTGTTCAAGACATTTGGTCATCATTTGTCGAAGTTATCGAGCTTCAAAATATGAAAAATCGCACAATTTGAGTGTTTGAGCACTTAAAGTACTCTTTTTCTTGGAAATTCAACAAGATGCAATCATGATGTGTTGTGTCACCTGAAAGATCTCGTCGAGCTGATTAATTTGATACTTTGTTTAAGACATTTGGTCATCTTTTTCGAAGTTATCGAGCGTCAAAATTTGAGAAGTCTCACAATTGGAGTGTTTGAGCACTTAAAGTACTCTTTTTCTTGGAAATTCAACAAGATGGAATCATGATGTGTTGTGTCACCTGAAAGATCTCGTCGAGCTGATTAGTTTGACACTTTGTTCAAGACATTTGGTCATCATTTGTCGAAGTTATCGAGCGTCAAAATTTGAGAAGTCTCACAATTTGAGTGTTTGAGCACTTAAACTACTCTTTTTCTTGGATATTAAACAAGATGGAATGATGATGTGTTGTGTCACCTGAAAGATCTCGTCGATCTGATTAATTTGACACTTTGTTCAAGACATTTGGTCATCATTGGTCGAAGTTATCGAGCTTCAAAATATGAAAAATCGCACAATTTGAGTGTTTGAGCACATAAAGTACTCTTTTTCTTGGAAATTCAACAAGATGGAATGATGATGTGTTGTGTCACCTGAAAGATCTCCTCGAGCTGATTAATTTGACACTTTGTTCAAGACATTTGGTCATCATTTGTCGAAGTTATCGAGCTTCAAAATATGAAAAATCGCACAATTTGAGTGTTTGAGCACTTAAAGTACTCTTTTTCTTGGAAATTCAACAAGATGCAATCATGATGTGTTGTGTCACCTGAAAGATCTCGTCGATCTGATTAGTTTGACACTTTGTTCAAGACATTTGGTCATCATTTGTCGAAGTTATCGAGCGTCAAAATTTGAGAAGTCTCACAATTTGAGTGTTTGAGCACTTAAACTACTCTTTTTCTTGGAAATTCAACAAGATGCAATCATGATGTGTTGTGTCACCTGAAAGATCTCGTCGAGTTGATTAGTTTGTCACTTTGTTCAAGACATTTGGTCATCATTTGTCGAAGTTATCGAGCGTCAAAATTTGAGAAGTCTCACAATTTGAGTGTTTGAGCACTTAAACTACTCTTTTTCTTGGAAATTCAACAAGATGCAATCATGATGTGTTGTGTCACCTGAAAGATCTCGTCGATCTGATTAATTTGACACTTTGTTCAAGACATTTGGTCATCATTTGTCGAAGTTATCGAGCTTCAAAATATGAAAAATCGCACAATTTGAGTGTTTGAGCACTTAAAGTACTCTTTTTCTTGGAAATTCAACAAGATGGAATGATGATGTGTTGTGTCACCTGAAAGATCTCCTCGAGCTGATTAATTTGACACTTTGTTCAAGACATTTGGTCATCATTTGTCGAAGTTATCGAGCTTCAAAATATGAAAAATCGCACAATTTGAGTGTTTGAGCACTTAAAGTACTCTTTTTCTTGGAAATTCAACAAGATGGAATGATGATGTGTTGTGTCACCTGAAAGATCTCGTCGATCTGATTAATTTGACACTTTGATCAAGACATTTGGTCATCATTTGTCGAAGTTATCGAGTTTCAAATTTAGAAAAGTCTCACAATTTGAGTGTTTGAGCACTTAAAGTACTCTTTTTCTTGGAAATTCAACAAGATGGAATGATGATGTGTTGTGTCACCTGAAAGATCTCCTCGAGCTGATTAATTTGACACTTTGTTCAAGACATTTGGTCATCATTTGTCGAAGTTATCGAGCTTCAAAATATGAAAAATCGCACAATTTGAGTGTTTGAGCACATAAAGTACTCTTTTTCTTGGAAATTCAACAAGATGGAATGATGATGTGTTGTGTCACCTGAAAGATCTCCTCGAGGTGATTAATTTGACACTTTGTTCAAGACATTTGGTCATCATTTGTCGAAGTTATCGAGCTTCAAAATATGAAAAATCGCACAATTTGAGTGTTTGAGCACTTAAAGTACTCTTTTTCTTGGAAATTCAACAAGATGCAATCATGATGTGTTGTGTCACCTGAAAGATCTCGTCGAGCTGATTAATTTGATACTTTGTTTAAGACATTTGGTCATCATTTTTCGAAGTTATCGAGCGTCAAAATTTGAGAAGTCTCACAATTGGAGTGTTTGAGCACTTAAAGTACTCTTTTTCTTGGAAATTCAACAAGATGGAATCATGATGTGTTGTGTCACCTGAAAGATCTCTTCGAGCTGATTAATTTGACACTTTGTTCAAGACATTTGGTCATCATTTGTCGAAGTTATCGAGCTTCAAAATATGAAAAATCGCACAATTTGAGTGTTTGAGCACATAAAGTACTCTTTTTCTTGGAAATTCAACAAGATGCAATCATGATGTGTTGTGTCACCTGAAAGATCTCGTCTAGCTGATTAATTTGTCACTTTGTTTAAGACATTTGGTCATCATTTGTCGAAGTTATCGAGCTTCAAAATATGAAAAATCGCACAATTTGAGTGTTTGAGCACATAAAGTACTCTTTTTCTTGGAAATTCAACAAGATGGAATGATGATGTGTTGTGTCACCTGAAAGATCTCATCGAGATGATTAATTTGACACTTTGTTCAAGACATTTGGTCATCATTTGTCGAAGTTATCGAGCTTCAAAATATGAAAAATCGCACAATTTCAGTGTTTGAGCACTTAAAGTACTCTTTTTCTTGGAAATTCAACAAGATGGAATCATGATGTGTTGTGTTATCTGAAAGAACTCGTCAAGCTGATTAATTTGTCACTTTGCTTAAGACATTTGGTCATCATTTGTCGAAGTTATCGAGTTTCAAATTTAGAAATGTCTCACAATTTGAGTGTTTGAGCACTTAAAGTACTCTTTTTCTTGGAAATTCAACAAGATGGAATCATGATGTGTTGTGTCACCTGAAAGATCTCGTCGAGCTGATTAATTTGACACTTTGATCAAGACATTTGGTCATCATTTGTCGAAGTTATCGAGCTTCAAAATATGAAAAATCGCACAATTTCAGTGTTTGAGCACTTAAAGTACTCTTTTTCTTGGAAATTCAACAAGATGGAATCATGATGTGTTGTGTTATCTGAAAGAACTCGTCTAGCTGATTAATTTGTCACTTTGCTTAAGACATTTGGTCATCATTTGTCGAAGTTATCGAGTTTCAAATTTAGAAATGTCTCACAATTTGAGTGTTTGAGCACTTAAAGTACTCTTTTTCTTGGAAATTCAACAAGATGGAATCATGATGTGTTGTGTCACCTGAAAGATCTCGTCGAGCTGATTAATTTGACACTTTGATCAAGACATTTGGTCATCATTTGTCGAAGTTATTGAGCTTCAAAATATGAAAAATCGCACAATTTGTGTATTTGAGCACTTAAAGTACTCTTTTTCTTGGAAATTCAACAAGATGGAATGATGATGTGTTGTGTCACCTGAAAGATCTCTTCGAGCTGATTAATTTGACACTTTGTTCAAGACATTTGGTCATCATTTGTCGAAGTTATCGAGCTTCAAAATATGAAAAATCGCACAATTTGAGTGTTTGAGCACATAAAGTACTCTTTTTCTTGGAAATTCAACAAGATGCAATCATGATGTGTTGTGTCACCTGAAAGATCTCGTCTAGCTGATTAATTTGTCACTTTGTTTAAGACATTTGGTCATCATTTGTCGAAGTTATCGAGCTTCAAAATATGAAAAATCGCACAATTTGAGTGTTTGAGCACATAAAGTACTCTTTTTCTTGGAAATTCAACAAGATGGAATGATGATGTGTTGTGTCACCTGAAAGATCTCATCGAGATGATTAATTTGACACTTTGTTCAAGACATTTGGTCATCATTTGTCGAAGTTATCGAGCTTCAAAATATGAAAAATCGCACAATTTCAGTGTTTGAGCACTTAAAGTACTCTTTTTCTTGGAAATTCAACAAGATGGAATCATGATGTGTTGTGTTATCTGAAAGAACTCGTCAAGCTGATTAATTTGACACATTGTTTAAGACATTTGGTAATCATTTGTCGAAGTTATCGAGCTTCAAAATATGAAAAATCGCACAATTTGAGTGTTTGAGCACATAAAGTACTCTTTTTCTTGGAAATTCAACAAGATGGAATGATGATGTGTTGTGTCACCTGAAAGATCTCGTCGATCTGATTAATTTGACACTTTGATCAAGACATTTGGTCATCATTTGTCGAAGTTATTGAGCTTCAAAATATGAAAAATCGCACAATTTGAGTATTTGAGCACTTAAAGTACTCTTTTTCTGGAAATTCAACAAGATGGAATGATGATGTGTTATGTCACCTGAAAGATCTCGTCGATCTTATTAATTTGATACTTTGTTTAAGACATTTGGTCATCATTTGTCGAAGTTATCGAGCTTCAAAATATGAAAAATCGCACAATTTCAGTGTTTGAGCACTTAAAGTACTCTTTTTCTTGGAAATTCAACAAGATGGAATCATGATGTGTTGTGTTATCTGAAAGAACTCGTCTAGCTGATTAATTTGTCACTTTGTTTAAGACATTTGGTCATCATTTGTCGAAGTTATCGAGTTTCAAATTTAGAAATGTCTCACAATTTGAGTGTTTGAGCACTTAAAGTACTTTTTTCTTGGAAATTCAACAAAATGGAATCATGATGTGTTGTGTCACCTGAAAGATCTCATCGACATGATTAATTTGACACTTTGTTCAAGACATTTGGTCATCATTTGTCGAAGTTATCGAGCTTCAAAATATGAAAAATCGCACAATTTGAGTGTTTGAGCACATAAAGTACTCTTTTTCTTGGAAATTCAACAAGATGGAATGATGATGTGTTGTGTCACCTGAAAGATCTCCTCGAGCTGATTAATTTGACACTTTGTTCAAGACATTTGGTCATCATTTGTCGAAGTTATCGAGCTTCAAAATATGAAAAATCGCACAATTTGAGTGTTTGAGCACTTAAAGTACTCTTTTTCTTGGAAATTCAACAAGATGCAATCATGATGTGTTGTGTCACCTGAAAGATCTCGTCGAGCTGATTAATTTGACACTTTGTTCAAGACATTTGGTCATCATTTGTCGAAGTTATCGAGCTTCAAAATATGAAAAATCGCACAATTTCAGTGTTTGAGCACTTAAAGTACTCTTTTTCTTGGAAATTCAACAAGATGGAATCATGATGTGTTGTGTTATCTGAAAGAACTCGTCAAGCTGATTAATTTGACACTTTGTTTAAGACATTTGGTCATCATTTGACGAAGTTATTGAGCTTCAAAATATGAAAAATCGCACAATTTGAGTGTTTGAGCACTTAAAGTACTCTTTTTCTTGGAAATTCAACAAGATGGAATGATGATGTGTTGTGTCACCTGAAAGATCTCGTCGATCTGATTAATTTGACACTTTGTTCAAGACATTTGGTCATCATTTGTCGAAGTTATCGAGCTTCAAAATATGAAAAATCGCACAATTTGAGTGTTTGAGCACTTAAAGTACTCTTTTTCTTGGAAATTCAACAAGATGCAATCATGATGTGTTGTGTCACCTGAAAGATCTCGTCGAGCTGATTAATTTGACACTTTGTTCAAGACATTTGGTCATCATTTGTCGAAGTTATCGAGCTTCAAAATATGAAAAATCGCACAATTTGAGTGTTTGAGCACATAAAGTACTCTTTTTCTTGGAAATTCAACAAGATGGAATGATGATGTGTTGTGTCACCTGAAAGATCTCATCGAGATGATTAATTTGACACTTTGTTCAAGACATTTGGTCATCATTTGTCGAAGTTATCGAGCTTCAAAATATGAAAAATCGCACAATTTCAGTGTTTGAGCACTTAAAGTACTCTTTTTCTTGGAAATTCAACAAGATGGAATCATGATGTGTTGTGTTATCTGAAAGAACTCGTCAAGCTGATTAATTTGACACTTTGTTTAAGACATTTGGTCATCATTTGACGAAGTTATTGAGCTTCAAAATATGAAAAATCGCACAATTTGAGTGTTTGAGCACTTAAAGTACTCTTTTTCTTGGAAATTCAACAAGATGCAATCATGATGTGTTGTGTCACCTGAAAGATCTCGTCGAGCTGATTAGTTTGACACTTTGTTCAAGACATTTGGTCATCATTTGTCGAAGTTATCGAGCGTCAAAATTTGAGAAGTCTCACAATTTGAGTGTTTGAGCACTTAAACTACTCTTTTTCTTGGAAATTCAACAAGATGGAATGATGATGTGTTGTGTCACCTGAAAGATCTCGTCGATCTGATTAATTTGACACTTTGTTCAAGACATTTGGTCATCATTTGTCGAAGTTATCGAGCTTCAAAATATGAAAAATCGCACAATTTCAGTGTTTGAGCACTTAAAGTACTCTTTTTCTTGGAAATTCAACAAGATGGAATCATGATGTGTTGTGTTATCTGAAAGAACTCGTCAAGCTGATTAATTTGACACTTTGTTTAAGACATTTGGTCATCATTTGACGAAGTTATTGAGCTTCAAAATATGAAAAATCGCACAATTTGAGTGTTTGAGCACTTAAAGTACTCTTTTTCTTGGAAATTCAACAAGATGGAATGATGATGTGTTGTGTCACCTGAAAGATCTCCTCGAGCTGATTAATTTGACACTTTGTTCAAGACATTTGGTCATCATTTGTCGAAGTTATCGAGCTTCAAAATATGAAAAATCGCACAATTTGAGTGTTTGAGCACATAAAGTACTCTTTTTCTTGGAAATTCAACAAGATGGAATGATGATGTGTTGTGTCACCTGAAAGATCTCCTCGAGCTGATTAATTTGACACTTTGTTCAAGATGTTTGGTCATCATTTGTCGAAGTTATCGAGCTTCAAAATATGAAAAATCGCACAATTTGAGTGTTTGAGCACTTAAAGTACTCTTTTTCTTGGAAATTCAACAAGATGGAATGATGATGTGTTGTGTCACCTGAAAGATCTCGTCGATCTGATTAATTTGACACTTTGATCAAGACATTTGGTCATCATTTGTCGAAGTTATCGAGTTTCAAATTTAGAAAAGTCTCACAATTTGAGTGTTTGAGCACTTAAAGTACTCTTTTTCTTGGAAATTCAACAAGATGGAATGATGATGTGTTGTGTTATCTGAAAGAACTCGTCAAGCTGATTAATTTGACACATTGTTTAAGACATTTGGTAATCATTTGTCGAAGTTATCGAGCTTCAAAATATGAAAAATCGCACAATTTGAGTGTTTGAGCACTTAAAGTACTCTTTTTCTTGGAAATTCAACAAGATGGAATCATGATGTGCTGTGTCACCTGAAAGATCTCATCGAGATGATTAATTTGACACTTTGTTCAAGACATTTGGTCATCATTTGTCGAAGTTATCGAGCTTCAAAATATGAAAAATCGCACAATTTCAGTGTTTGAGCACTTAAAGTACTCTTTTTCTTGGAAATTCAACAAGATGGAATCATGATGTGTTGTGTTATCTGAAAGAACTCGTCAAGCTGATTAATTTGACACATTGTTTAAGACATTTGGTAATCATTTGTCGAAGTTATCGAGCTTCAAAATATGAAAAATCGCACAATTTGAGTGTTTGAGCACATAAAGTACTCTTTTTCTTGGAAATTCAACAAGATGGAATGATGATGTGTTGTGTCACCTGAAAGATCTCGTCGATCTGATTAATTTGACACTTTGATCAAGACATTTGGTCATCATTTGTCGAAGTTATTGAGCTTCAAAATATGAAAAATCGCACAATTTGAGTATTTGAGCACTTAAAGTACTCTTTTTCTTGGAAATTCAACAAGATGGAATGATGATGTGTTATGTCACCTGAAAGATCTCGTCGATCTTATTAATTTGATACTTTGTTTAAGACATTTGGTCATCATTTGTCGAAGTTATCGAGCTTCAAAATATGAAAAATCGCACAATTTGAGTGTTTGAGCACTTAAAGTACTCTTTTTCTTGGAAATTCAACAAGATGCAATCATGATGTGTTGTGTCACCTGAAAGATCTCGTCGAGCTGATTAATTTGACACTTTGTTCAACACATTTGGTCATCATTTGTCGAAGTTATCGAGCTTCAAAATATGAAAAATCGCACAATTTGAGTGTTTGAGCACATAAAGTACTCTTTTTCTTGGAAATTCAACAAGATGGAATGATGATGTGTTGTGTCACCTGAAAGATCTCATCGAGATGATTAATTTGACACTTTGTTCAAGACATTTGGTCATCATTTGTCGAAGTTATCGAGCTTCAAAATATGAAAAATCGCACAATTTCAGTGTTTGAGCACTTAAAGTACTCTTTTTCTTGGAAATTCAACAAGATGGAATCATGATGTGTTGTGTCACCTGAAAGATCTCCTCGAGCTGATTAATTTGACACTTTGTTCAAGACATTTGGTCATCATTTGTCGAAGTTATCGAGCTTCAAAATATGAAAAATCGCACAATTTGAGTGTTTGAGCACATAAAGTACTCTTTTTCTTGGAAATTCAACAAGATGGAATGATGATGTGTTGTGTCACCTGAAAGATCTCCTCGAGCTGATTAATTTGACACTTTGTTCAAGATGTTTGGTCATCATTTGTCGAAGTTATCGAGCTTCAAAATATGAAAAATCGCACAATTTGAGTGTTTGAGCACTTAAAGTACTCTTTTTCTTGGAAATTCAACAAGATGGAATGATGATGTGTTGTGTCACCTGAAAGATCTCGTCGATCTGATTAATTTGACACTTTGATCAAGACATTTGGTCATCATTTGTCGAAGTTATCGAGTTTCAAATTTAGAAAAGTCTCACAATTTGAGTGTTTGAGCACTTAAAGTACTCTTTTTCTTGGAAATTCAACAAGATGGAATGATGATGTGTTCTATCACCTGAAAGATCTCCTCGAGCTGATTAATTTGACACTTTGTTCAAGACATTTGGTCATCATTTGTCGAAGTTATCGAGCGTCAAAATTTGAGAAGTCTCACAATTTGAGTGTTTGAGTTCTTAAAGTACTCTTTTTCTTGGAAATTCAACAAGATGCAATCATGATGTGTTGTGTCACCTGAAAGATCTCGTCGATCTGATTAATTTGACACTTTGATCAAGACATTTGGTCATCATTTGTCGAAGTTATTGAGCTTCAAAATATGAAAAATCGCACAATTTGAGTATTTGAGCACTTAAAGTACTCTTTTTCTTGGAAATTCAACAAGATGGAATGATGATGTGTTATGTCACCTGAAAGATCTCCTCGAGCTGATTAATTTGACACTTTGTTCAAGACATTTGGTCATCATTTGTCGAAGTTATCGAGCTTCAAAATATGAAAAATCGCACAATTTGAGTATTTGAGCACTTAAAGTACTCTTTTTCTTGGAAATTCAACAAGATGGAATGATGATGTGTTGTGTCACCTGAAAGATCTCTTCGAGCTGATTAATTTGACACTTTGTTCAAGACATTTGGTCATCATTTGTCGAAGTTATCGAGCTTCAAAATATGAAAAATCGCACAATTTGAGTATTTGAGCACTTAAAGTACTCTTTTTCTTGGAAATTCAACAAGATGCAATCATGATGTGTTGTGTCACCTGAAAGATCTCGTCGAGCTGATTAGTTTGACACTTTGTTCAAGACATTTGGTCATCATTTGTCGAAGTTATCGAGCTTCAAAATATGAAAAATCGCACAATTTGAGTGTTTGAGCACTTAAAGTACTCTTTTTCTTGGAAATTCAACAAGATGCAATCATGATGTGTTGTGTCACCTGAAAGATCTCGTCGAGCTGATTAATTTGACACTTTGTTCAAGACATTTGGTCATCATTTGTCGAAGTTATCGAGCTTCAAAATATGAAAAATCGCACAATTTGAGTGTTTGAGCACTTAAAGTACTCTTTTTCTTGGAAATTCAACAAGATGGAATGATGATGTGTTGTGTCACCTGAAAGATCTCGTCGATTTGATTAATTTGACACTTTGATCAAGACATTTGGTCATCATTTGACGAAGTTATTGAGTTTCAAAATATGAAAAATCGCACAATTTGAGTATTTGAGCACTTAAAGTACTCTTTTTCTTGGAAATTCAACAAGATGGAATGATGATGTGTTGTGTCACCTGAAAGATCTCCTCGAGCTGATTAATTTGACACTTTGTTCAAGACATTTGGTCATCATTTGTCGAAGTTATCGAGCTTCAAAATATAAAAAATCGCACAATTTGAGTATTTGAGCACTTAAAGTACTCTTTTTCTTGGAAATTCAACAAGATGGAATGATGATGTGTTGTGTCACCTGAAAGATCTCTTCGAGCTGATTAATTTGACACTTTGTTCAAGACATTTGGTCATCATTTGTCGAAGTTATCGAGCTTCAAAATATGAAAAATCGCACAATTTGAGTATTTGAGCACTTAAAGTACTCTTTTTCTTGGAAATTCAACAAGATGGAATGATGATGTGTTGTGTCACCTGAAAGATCTCCTCGAGCTGATTAATTTGACACTTTGTTCAAGACATTTGGTCATCATTTGTCGAAGTTATCGAGCTTCAAAATATGAAAAATCGCACAATTTGAGTGTTTGAGCACATAAAGTACTCTTTTTCTTGGAAATTCAACAAGATGGAATGATGATGTGTTGTGTCACCTGAAAGATCTCCTCGAGCTGATTAATTTGACACTTTGTTCAAGACATTTGGTCATCATTTGTCGAAGTTATCGAGCTTCAAAATATGAAAAATCGCACAATTTCAGTGTTTGAGCACTTAAAGTACTCTTTTTCTTGGAAATTCAACAAGATGCAATCATGATGTGTTGTGTCACCTGAAAGATCTCTTCGAGCTGATTAGTTTGACACTTTGTTCAAGACATTTGGTCATCATTTGTCGAAGTTATCGAGCGTCAAAATTTGAGAAGTCTCACAATTTGAGTGTTTGAGCACTTAAACTACTCTTTTTCTTGGAAATTCAACAAGATGGAATGATGATGTGTTGTGTCACCTGAAAGATCTCGTCGAGCTGATTAGTTTGACACTTTGTTCAAGACATTTGGTCATCATTTGTCGAAGTTATCGAGCGTCAAAATTTGAGAAGTCTCACAATTTGAGTGTTTGAGCACTTAAACTACTCTTTTTCTTGGAAATTCAACAAGATGGAATGATGATGTGTTGTGTCACCTGAAAGATCTCCTCGAGCTGATTAATTTGACACTTTGTTCAAGACATTTGGTGATCATTTGTCGAAGTTATCGAGCTTCAAAATATGAAAAATCGCACAATTTGAGTGTTTGAGCACATAAAGTACTCTTTTTCTTGGAAATTCAACAAGATGGAATGATGATGTGTTGTGTCACCTGAAAGATCTCCTCGAGCTGATTAATTTGACACTTTGTTCAAGATATTTGGTCATCATTTGTCGAAGTTATCGAGCTTCAAAGTATGAAAAATCGCACAATTTGAGTGTTTGAGCACTTAAAGTACTCTTTTTCTTGGAAATTCAACAAGATGGAATGATGTTGTGTTGTGTCACCTGAAAGATCTCGTCGATCTGATTAATTTGACACTTTGATCAAGACATTTGGTCATCATTTGTCGAAGTTATCGAGTTTCAAATTTAGAAAAGTCTCACAATTTGAGTGTTTGAGCACTTAAAGTACTCTTTTTCTTGGAAATTCAACAAGATGGAATGATGATGTGTTCTATCACCTGAAAGATCTCCTCGAGCTGATTAATTTGACACTTTGTTCAAGACATTTGGTCATCATTTGTCGAAGTTATCGAGCGTCAAAATTTGAGAAGTCTCACAATTTGAGTGTTTGAGTTCTTAAAGTACTCTTTTTCTTGGAAATTCAACAAGATGCAATCATGATGTGTTGTGTCACCTGAAAGATCTCGTCGATCTGATTAATTTGACACTTTGATCAAGACATTTGGTCATCATTTGTCGAAGTTATTGAGCTTCAAAATATGAAAAATCGCACAATTTGAGTATTTGAGCACTTAAAGTACTCTTTTTCTTGGAAATTCAACAAGATGGAATGATGATGTGTTATGTCACCTGAAAGATCTCGTCGATCTTATTAATTTGACACTTTGATCAAGACATTTGGTCATCATTTGTCGAAGTTATCGAGCGTCAAAATTTGAGAAGTCTCACAATTGGAGTGTTTGAGCACTTAAAGTACTCTTTTTCTTGGAAATTCAACAAGATGGAATGATGATGTGTTGTGTCACCTGAAAGATCTCGTCGATTTGATTAATTTGACACTTTGATCAAGACATTTGGTCATCATTTGACGAAGTTATTGAGCTTCAAAATATGAAAAATCGCACAATTTGAGTATTTGAGCACTTAAAGTACTCTTTTTCTTGGAAATTCAACAAGATGGAATGATGATGTGTTGTGTCACCTGAAAGATCTCTTCGAGCTGATTAATTTGACACTTTGTTCAAGACATTTGGTCATCATTTGTCGAAGTTATCGAGCTTCAAAATATGAAAAATCGCACAATTTGAGTATTTGAGCACTTAAAGTACTCTTTTTCTTGGAAATTCAACAAGATGGAATGATGATGTGTTGTGTCACCTGAAAGATCTCCTCGAGCTGATTAATTTGACACTTTGTTCAAGACATTTGGTCATCATTTGTCGAAGTTATCGAGCTTCAAAATATGAAAAATCGCACAATTTGAGTGTTTGAGCACATAAAGTACTCTTTTTCTTGGAAATTCAACAAGATGGAATGATGATGTGTTGTGTCACCTGAAAGATCTCCTCGAGCTGATTAATTTGACACTTTGTTCAAGACATTTGGTCATCATTTGTCGAAGTTATCGAGCTTCAAAATATGAAAAATCGCACAATTTGAGTGTTTGAGCACTTAAAGTACTCTTTTTCTTGGAAATTCAACAAGATGGAATGATGATGTGTTGTGTCACCTGAAAGATCTCGTCGATCTGATTAATTTGACACTTTGATCAAGACATTTGGTCATCATTTGTCGAAGTTATCGAGTTTCAAATTTAGAAAAGTCTCACAATTTGAGTGTTTGAGCACTTAGAGTACTCTTTTTCTTGGAAATTCAACAAGATGGAATGATGATGTGTTCTATCACCTGAAAGATCTCCTCGAGCTGATTAATTTGACACTTTGTTCAAGACATTTGGTCATCATTTGTCGAAGTTATCGAGTTTCAAATTTAGAAAAGTCTCACAATTGGAGTGTTTGAGCACTTAAAGTACTCTTTTTCTTGGAAATTCAACAAGATGGAATGATGATGTGTTGTGTCACCTGAAAGATCTCGTCGATTTGATTAATTTGACACTTTGATCAAGACATTTGGTCATCATTTGACGAAGTTATTGAGCTTCAAAATATGAAAAATCGCACAATTTGAGTATTTGAGCACTTAAAGTACTCTTTTTCTTGGAAATTCAACAAGATGGAATGATGATGTGTTGTGTCACCTGAAAGATCTCTTCGAGCTGATTAATTTGACACTTTGTTCAAGACATTTGGTCATCATTTGTCGAAGTTATCGAGCTTCAAAATATGAAAAATCGCACAATTTGAGTATTTGAGCACTTAAAGAACTATTTTTCTTGGAAATTCAACAAGATGGAATGATGATGTGTTGTGTCACCTGAAAGATCTCCTCGAGCTGATTAATTTGACACTTTGTTCAAGACATTTGGTCATCATTTGTCGAAGTTATCGAGCTTCAAAATATGAAAAATCGCACAATTTGAGTGTTTGAGCACATAAAGTACTCTTTTTCTTGGAAATTCAACAAGATGGAATGATGATGTGTTGTGTCACCTGAAAGATCTCGTCGAGCTGATTAATTTGATACTTTGTTTAAGACATTTGGTCATCATTTGTCGAAGTTATCGAGCGTCAAAATTTGAGAAGTCTCACAATTGGAGTGTTTGAGCACTTAAAGTACCCTTTTTCTTGGAAATTCAACAAGATGGAATCATGATGTGTTGTGTCACCTGAAAGATCTCGTCGAGCTGATTAGTTTGACACTTTGTTCAAGACATTTGGTCATCATTTGTCGAAGTTATCGAGCGTCAAAATTTGAGAAGTCGCACAATTTGAGTGTTTGAGCACTTAAAGTACTCTTTTTCTTGGAAATTCAACAAGATGCAATCATGATGTGTTGTGTCACCTGAAAGATCTCGTCGAGCTGATTAGTTTGACACTTTGTTCAAGACATTTGGTCATCATTTGTCGAAGTTATCGAGCGTTAAAATTTGAGAAGTCTCACAATTTGAGTGTTTGAGCACTTAAACTACTCTTTTTCTTGGAAATTAAACAAGATGGAATGATGATGTGTTGTGTCACATGAAAGATCTCGTCGATCTGATTAATTTGACACTTTGTTCAAGACATTTGGTCATCATTTGTCGAAGTTATCGAGCTTCAAAATATGAAAAATCGCACAATTTGAGTGTTTGAGCACATAAAGTACTCTTTTTCTCGGAAATTCAACAAGATGGAATGATGATGTGTTGTGTCACCTGAAAGATCTCCTCGAGCTGATTAATTGCACACTGTGTTCAAGACATTTGGTCATCATTTGTCGAAGTTATCGAGCTTCAAAATATGAAAAATCGCACAATTTGAGTGTTTGAGCACTTAAAGTACTCTTTTTCTTGGAAATTCAACAAGATGGAATGATGATGTGTTGTGTCACCTGAAAGATCTCGTCGATCTGATTAATTTGACACTTTGATCAAGACATTTGGTCATCATTTGTCGAAGTTATCGAGTTTCAAATTTAGAAATGTCTCACAATTTGAGTGTTCGAGCAATTAAAGTACTCTATTTCTTGGAAATTCAACAAGATGGAATGATGATGTGTTGTGTCACCTGAAAGATCTCGTCGAGCTGATTAACTTGACACTTTGTTTAAGACATTTGGTCATCATTTGTCGAAGTTATCGAGCTTCAAAATATGAAAAATCGCACAATTTGAGTGTTTGAGCACATAAAGTACTCTTTTTCTTGGAAATTCAACAAGATGCAATCATGATGTGTTGTGTCACCTGAAAGATCTCGTCGAGCTGATTAGTTTGACACTTTGTTCAAGACATTTGGTCATCATTTGTCGAAGTTATCGAGCGTCAAAATTTGAGAAGTCTCACAATTTGAGTGTTTGAGCACTTAAAGTACTCTTTTTCTTGGAAATTCAACAAGATGGAATGATGATGTGTTCTATCACCTGAAAGATCTCCTCGAGCTGATTAATTTGACACTTTTTTCAAGACATTTGGTCATCATTTGTCGAAGTTATCGAGCGTCAAAATTTGAGAAGTCTCACAATTTGAGTGTTTGAGTTCTTAAAGTACTCTTTTTCTTGGAAATTCAACAAGATGCAATCATGATGTGTTGTGTCACCTGAAAGATCTCGTCGATCTGATTAATTTGACACTTTGATCAAGACATTTGGTCATCATTTGTCGAAGTTATTGAGCTTCAAAATATGAAAAATCGCACAATTTGAGTATTTGAGCACTTAAAGTACTCTTTTTCTTGGAAATTCAACAAGATGGAATGATGATGTGTTATGTCACCTGAAAGATCTCGTCGATCCTATTAATTTGATACTTTGTTTAAGACATTTGGTCATCATTTGTCGAAGTTATCGAGCTTCAAAATATGAAAAATCGCACAATTTCAGTGTTTGAGCACTTAAAGTACTCTTTTTCTTGGAAATTCAACAAGATGGAATCATGATGTGTTGTGTTATCTGAAAGAACTCGTCAAGCTGATTAATTTGACACATTGTTTAAGACATTTGGTCATCATTTGTCGAAGTTATCGAGCTTCAAAATATGAAAAATCGCACAATTTGAGTGTTTGAGCACATAAAGTACTCTTTTTCTTGGAAATTCAACAAGATGGAATCATGATGTGTTGTGTCACCTGAAAGATCTCGTCGAACTGATTAATTTGATACTTTGTTTAAGACATTTGGTCATCATTTGTCGAAGTTATCGAGCGTCAAAATTTGAGAAGTCTCACAATTGGAGTGTTTGAGCACTTAAAGTACTCTTTTTCTTGGAAATTCAACAAGATGGAATGATGATGTGTTGTGTCACCTGAAAGATCTCCTCGAGCTGATTAATTTGACATTTTGTTCAAGACATTTGGTCATCATTTGTCGAAGTTATCGAGCTTCAAAATATGAAAAATCGCACAATTTGAGTGTTTGAGCACTTAAAGTACTCTTTTTCTTGGAAATTCAACAAGATGCAATCATGATGTGTTGTGTCACCTGAAAGATCTCGTCGAGCTGATTAGTTTGACACTTTGTTCAAGACATTTGGTCATCATTTGTCGAAGTTATCGAGCGTCAAAATTTGAGAAGTCTCACAATTTGAGTGTTTGAGCACTTAAACTACTCTTTTTCTTGGAAATTCAACAAGATGGAATGACGATGTGTTGTGTCACCTGAAAGATCTCCTCGAGCTGATTAATTTGACACTTTGTTCAAGACATTTGGTCATCATTTGTCGACGTTATCGAGCTTCAAAATATGAAAAATCGCACAATTTGAGTGTTTGAGCACATAAAGTACTCTTTTTCTTGGAAATTCAACAAGATGGAATGATGATGTGTTGTGTCACCTGAAAGATCTCCTCGAGCTGATTAATTTGACACTTTGTTCAAGACATTTGGTCATCATTTGTCGAAGTTATCGAGCTTCAAAATATGAAAAATCGCACAATTTGAGTGTTTGAGCACTTAAAGTACTCTTTTTCTTGGAAATTCAACAAGATGGAATGATGATGTGTTGTGTCACCTGAAAGATCTCGTCGATCTGATTAATTTGACACTTTGTTCAAGACATTTGGTCATCATTTGTCGAAGTTATCGAGCTTCAAAATATGAAAAATCGCACAATTTGAGTGTTTGAGCACATAAAGTACTCTTTTTCTTGGAAATTCAACAAGATGGAATGATGATGTGTTGTGTCACCTGAAAGATCTCCTCGAGCTGATTAATTTGACACTTTGTTCAAGACATTTGGTCATCATTTGTCGAAGTTATCGAGCTTCAAAATATGAAAAATCGCACAATTTGAGTGTTTGAGCACTTAAAGTACTCTTTTTCTTGGAAATTCAACAAGATGGAATGATGATGTGTTGTGTCACCTGAAAGATCTCGTCGATCTGATTAATTTGACACTTTGATCAAGACATTTGGTCATCATTTTTCGAAGTTATCGAGTTTCAAATTTAGAAAAGTCTCACAATTTGAGTGTTTTTGCACTTAGAGTACTCTTTTTCTTGGAAATTCAACAAGATGGAATGATGATGTGTTCTATCACCTGAAAGATCTCCTCGAGCTGATTAATTTGACACTTTGTTCAAGACATTTGGTCATCATTTGTCGAAGTTATCGAGCGTCAAAATTTGAGAAGTCTCACAATTTGAGTGTTTGAGTTCTTAAAGTACTCTTTTTCTTGGAAATTCAACAAGATGCAATCATGATGTGTTATGTCACCTGAAAGATCTCGTCGATCTTATTAATTTGATACTTTGTTTAAGACATTTGGTCATCATTTGTCGAAGTTATCGAGCTTCAAAATATGAAAAATCGCACAATTTCAGTGTTTGAGCACTTAAAGTACTCTTTTTCTTGGAAATTCAACAAGATGGAATCATGATGTGTTGTGTCACCTGAAAGATCTCGTCGAGCTGATTAGTTTGACACTTTGTTCAAGACATTTGGTCATCATTTGTCGAAGTTATCGAGCTTCAAAATATGAAAAATCGCACAATTTGAGTGTTTGAGCACTTAAAGTACTCTTTTTCTTGGAAATTCAACAAGATGCAATCATGATGTGTTGTGTCACCTGAAAGATCTCGTCGAACTGATTAATTTGATACTTTGTTTAAGACATTTGGTCATCATTTGTCGAAGTTATCGAGCGTTAAAATTTGAGAAGTCTCACAATTGGAGTGTTTGAGCACTTAAAGTACTCTTTTTCTTGGAAATTCAACAAGATGGAATGATGATGTGTTGTGTCACCTGAAAGATCTCGTCGATTTGATTAATTTGACACTTTGATTAAGACATTTGGTCATCATTTGACGAAGTTATTGAGCTTCAAAATATGAAAAATCGCACAATTTGAGTATTTGAGCACTTAAAGTACTCTTTTTCTTGGAAATTCAACAAGATGGAATGATGATGTGTTGTGTAACCTGAAAGATCTCTTCGAGCTGATTAATTTGACACTTTGTTCAAGACATTTGGTCATCATTTGTCGAAGTTATCGAGCTTCAAAATATGAAAAATCGCACAATTTGAGTGTTTGAGCACATAAAGTACTCTTTTTCTTGGAAATTCAACAAGATGGAATGATGATGTGTTGTGTCACCTGAAAGATCTCCTCGAGCTGATTAATTTGACACTTTGTTCAAGACATTTGGTCATCATTTGTCGAAGTTATCGAGCTTCAAAATATGAAAAATCGCACAATTTGAGTGTTTGAGCACTTAAAGTACTCTTTTTCTTGGAAATTCAACAAGATGGAATGATGATGTGTTGTGTCACCTGAAAGATCTCGTCGATCTGATTAATTTGACACTTTGATCAAGACATTTGGTCATCATTTGTCGAAGTTATTGAGCTTCAAAATATGAAAAATCGCACAATTTGAGTGTTTGAGCACATAAAGTACTCTTTTTCTTGGAAATTCAACAAGATGGAATGATGATGTGTTGTGTCACCTGAAAGATCTCCTCGAGCTGATTAATTTGACACTTTGTTCAAGACATTTGGTCATCATTTGTCGAAGTTATCGAGCTTCAAAATATGAAAAATCGCACAATTTGAGTGTTTGAGCACATAAAGTACTCTTTTTCTTGGAAATTCAACAAGATGGAATGATGATGTGTTGTGTCACCTGAAAGATCTCCTCGAGCTGATTAATTTGACACTTTGTTCAAGACATTTGGTCATCATTTGTCGAAGTTATCGAGCTTCAAAATATGAAAAATCGCACAATTTGAGTGTTTGAGCACATAAAGTACTCTTTTTCTTGGAAATTCAACAAGATGCAATCATGATGTGTTGTGTCACCTGAAAGATCTCGTCGATCTGATTAATTTGACACTTTGATCAAGACATTTGGTCATCATTTGTCGAAGTTATTGAGCTTCAAAATATGAAAAATCGCACAATTTGAGTATTTGAGCACTTAAAGTACTCTTTTTCTTGGAAATTCAACAAGATGGAATGATGATGTGTTATGTCACCTGAAAGATCTCGTCGATCCTATTAATTTGATACTTTGATCAAGACATTTGGTCATCATTTGTCGAAGTTATTGAGCTTCAAAATATGAAAAATCGCACAATTTGAGTGTTTGAGCACATAAAGTACTCTTTTTCTTGGAAATTCAACAAGATGGAATGATGATGTGTTGTGTCACCTGAAAGATCTCCTCGAGCTGATTAATTTGACACTTTGTTCAAGACATTTGGTCATCATTTGTCGAAGTTATCGAGCTTCAAAATATGAAAAATCGCACAATTTGAGTGTTTGAGCACATAAAGTACTCTTTTTCTTGGAAATTCAACAAGATGGAATCATGATGTGTTGTGTCACCTGAAAGATCTCGTCGAACTGATTAATTTGATACTTTGTTTAAGACATTTGGTCATCATTTGTCGAAGTTATCGAGCGTCAAAATTTGAGAAGTCTCACAATTGGAGTGTTTGAGCACTTAAAGTACTCTTTTTCTTGGAAATTCAACAAGATGGAATGATGATGTGTTGTGTCACCTGAAAGATCTCCTCGAGCTGATTAATTTGACATTTTGTTCAAGACATTTGGTCATCATTTGTCGAAGTTATCGAGCTTCAAAATATGAAAAATCGCACAATTTGAGTGTTTGAGCACTTAAAGTACTCTTTTTCTTGGAAATTCAACAAGATGCAATCATGATGTGTTGTGTCACCTGAAAGATCTCGTCGAGCTGATTAGTTTGACACTTTGTTCAAGACATTTGGTCATCATTTGTCGAAGTTATCGAGCGTCAAAATTTGAGAAGTCTCACAATTTGAGTGTTTGAGCACTTAAACTACTCTTTTTCTTGGAAATTCAACAAGATGGAATGACGATGTGTTGTGTCACCTGAAAGATCTCCTCGAGCTGATTAATTTGACACTTTGTTCAAGACATTTGGTCATCATTTGTCGAAGTTATCGAGCTTCAAAATATGAAAAATCGCACAATTTGAGTGTTTGAGCACATAAAGTACTCTTTTTCTTGGAAATTCAACAAGATGGAATGATGATGTGTTGTGTCACCTGAAAGATCTCCTCGAGCTGATTAATTTGACACTTTGTTCAAGACATTTGGTCATCATTTGTCGAAGTTATCGAGCTTCAAAATATGAAAAATCGCACAATTTGAGTGTTTGAGCACTTAAAGTACTCTTTTTCTTGGAAATTCAACAAGATGGAATGATGATGTGTTGTGTCACCTGAAAGATCTCGTCGATCTGATTAATTTGACACTTTGTTCAAGACATTTGGTCATCATTTGTCGAAGTTATCGAGCTTCAAAATATGAAAAATCGCACAATTTGAGTGTTTGAGCACATAAAGTACTCTTTTTCTTGGAAATTCAACAAGATGGAATGATGATGTGTTGTGTCACCTGAAAGATCTCCTCGAGCTGATTAATTTGACACTTTGTTCAAGACATTTGGTCATCATTTGTCGAAGTTATCGAGCTTCAAAATATGAAAAATCGCACAATTTGAGTGTTTGAGCACTTAAAGTACTCTTTTTCTTGGAAATTCAACAAGATGGAATGATGATGTGTTGTGTCACCTGAAAGATCTCGTCGATCTGATTAATTTGACACTTTGATCAAGACATTTGGTCATCATTTTTCGAAGTTATCGAGTTTCAAATTTAGAAAAGTCTCACAATTTGAGTGTTTTTGCACTTAGAGTACTCTTTTTCTTGGAAATTCAACAAGATGGAATGATGATGTGTTCTATCACCTGAAAGATCTCCTCGAGCTGATTAATTTGACACTTTGTTCAAGACATTTGGTCATCATTTGTCGAAGTTATCGAGCGTCAAAATTTGAGAAGTCTCACAATTTGAGTGTTTGAGTTCTTAAAGTACTCTTTTTCTTGGAAATTCAACAAGATGCAATCATGATGTGTTATGTCACCTGAAAGATCTCGTCGATCTTATTAATTTGATACTTTGTTTAAGACATTTGGTCATCATTTGTCGAAGTTATCGAGCTTCAAAATATGAAAAATCGCACAATTTCAGTGTTTGAGCACTTAAAGTACTCTTTTTCTTGGAAATTCAACAAGATGGAATCATGATGTGTTGTGTCACCTGAAAGATCTCGTCGAGCTGATTAGTTTGACACTTTGTTCAAGACATTTGGTCATCATTTGTCGAAGTTATCGAGCTTCAAAATATGAAAAATCGCACAATTTGAGTGTTTGAGCACTTAAAGTACTCTTTTTCTTGGAAATTCAACAAGATGCAATCATGATGTGTTGTGTCACCTGAAAGATCTCGTCGAACTGATTAATTTGATACTTTGTTTAAGACATTTGGTCATCATTTGTCGAAGTTATCGAGCGTTAAAATTTGAGAAGTCTCACAATTGGAGTGTTTGAGCACTTAAAGTACTCTTTTTCTTGGAAATTCAACAAGATGGAATGATGATGTGTTGTGTCACCTGAAAGATCTCGTCGATTTGATTAATTTGACACTTTGATTAAGACATTTGGTCATCATTTGACGAAGTTATTGAGCTTCAAAATATGAAAAATCGCACAATTTGAGTATTTGAGCACTTAAAGTACTCTTTTTCTTGGAAATTCAACAAGATGGAATGATGATGTGTTGTGTAACCTGAAAGATCTCTTCGAGCTGATTAATTTGACACTTTGTTCAAGACATTTGGTCATCATTTGTCGAAGTTATCGAGCTTCAAAATATGAAAAATCGCACAATTTGAGTGTTTGAGCACATAAAGTACTCTTTTTCTTGGAAATTCAACAAGATGGAATGATGATGTGTTGTGTCACCTGAAAGATCTCCTCGAGCTGATTAATTTGACACTTTGTTCAAGACATTTGGTCATCATTTGTCGAAGTTATCGAGCTTCAAAATATGAAAAATCGCACAATTTGAGTGTTTGAGCACTTAAAGTACTCTTTTTCTTGGAAATTCAACAAGATGGAATGATGATGTGTTGTGTCACCTGAAAGATCTCCTCGAGCTGATTAATTTGACACTTTGTTCAAGACATTTGGTCATCATTTGTCGAAGTTATCGAGCGTCAAAATTTGAGAAGTCTCACAATTTGAGTGTTTGAGTTCTTAAAGTACTCTTTTTCTTGGAAATTCAACAAGATGCAATCATGATGTGTTATGTCACCTGAAAGATCTCGTCGATCTTATTAATTTGATACTTTGTTTAAGACATTTGGTCATCATTTGTCGAAGTTATCGAGCTTCAAAATATGAAAAATCGCACAATTTCAGTGTTTGAGCACTTAAAGTACTCTTTTTCTTGGAAATTCAACAAGATGGAATCATGATGTGTTGTGTCACCTGAAAGATCTCGTCGAGCTGATTAGTTTGACACTTTGTTCAAGACATTTGGTCATCATTTGTCGAAGTTATCGAGCTTCAAAATATGAAAAATCGCACAATTTGAGTGTTTGAGCACTTAAAGTACTCTTTTTCTTGGAAATTCAACAAGATGCAATCATGATGTGTTGTGTCACCTGAAAGATCTCGTCGATTTGATTAATTTGACACTTTGTTCAAGACATTTGGTCATCATTTGTCGAAGTTATCGAGCTTCAAAATATGAAAAATCGCACAATTTGAGTGTTTGAGCACTTAAAGTACTCTTTTTCTTGGAAATTCAACAAGATGCAATCATGATGTGTTGTGTCACCTGAAAGATCTCGTCGAGCTGATTAGTTTGACACTTTGTTCAAGACATTTGGTCATCATTTGTCGAAGTTATCGAGCGTCAAAATTTGAGAAGTCTCACAATTTGAGTGTTTGAGCACTTAAACTACTCTTTTTCTTGGAAATTCAACAAGATGGAATGACGATGTGTTGTGTCACCTGAAAGATCTCCTCGAGCTGATTAATTTGACACTTTGTTCAAGACATTTGGTCATCATTTGTCGAAGTTATCGAGCTTCAAAATATGAAAAATCGCACAATTTGAGTGTTTGAGCACATAAAGTACTCTTTTTCTTGGAAATTCAACAAGATGGAATGATGATGTGTTGTGTCACCTGAAAGATCTCCTCGAGCTGATTAATTTGACACTTTGTTCAAGACATTTGGTCATCATTTGTCGAAGTTATCGAGCTTCAAAATATGAAAAATCGCACAATTTGAGTGTTTGAGCACTTAAAGTACTCTTTTTCTTGGAAATTCAACAAGATGGAATGATGATGTGTTGTGTCACCTGAAAGATCTCGTCGATCTGATTAATTTGACACTTTGTTCAAGACATTTGGTCATCATTTGTCGAAGTTATCGAGCTTCAAAATATGAAAAATCGCACAATTTGAGTGTTTGAGCACATAAAGTACTCTTTTTCTTGGAAATTCAACAAGATGGAATGATGATGTGTTGTGTCACCTGAAAGATCTCCTCGAGCTGATTAATTTGACACTTTGTTCAAGACATTTGGTCATCATTTGTCGAAGTTATCGAGCTTCAAAATATGAAAAATCGCACAATTTGAGTGTTTGAGCACTTAAAGTACTCTTTTTCTTGGAAATTCAACAAGATGGAATGATGATGTGTTGTGTCACCTGAAAGATCTCGTCGATCTGATTAATTTGACACTTTGATCAAGACATTTGGTCATCATTTTTCGAAGTTATCGAGTTTCAAATTTAGAAAAGTCTCACAATTTGAGTGTTTTTGCACTTAGAGTACTCTTTTTCTTGGAAATTCAACAAGATGGAATGATGATGTGTTCTATCACCTGAAAGATCTCCTCGAGCTGATTAATTTGACACTTTGTTCAAGACATTTGGTCATCATTTGTCGAAGTTATCGAGCGTCAAAATTTGAGAAGTCTCACAATTTGAGTGTTTGAGTTCTTAAAGTACTCTTTTTCTTGGAAATTCAACAAGATGCAATCATGATGTGTTATGTCACCTGAAAGATCTCGTCGATCTTATTAATTTGATACTTTGTTTAAGACATTTGGTCATCATTTGTCTAAGTTATCGAGCTTCAAAATATGAAAAATCGCACAATTTCAGTGTTTGAGCACTTAAAGTACTCTTTTTCTTGGAAATTCAACAAGATGGAATCATGATGTGTTGTGTCACCTGAAAGATCTCGTCGAGCTGATTAGTTTGACACTTTGTTCAAGACATTTGGTCATCATTTGTCGAAGTTATCGAGCTTCAAAATATGAAAAATCGCACAATTTGAGTGTTTGAGCACTTAAAGTACTCTTTTTCTTGGAAATTCAACAAGATGCAATCATGATGTGTTGTGTCACCTGAAAGATCTCGTCGAACTGATTAATTTGATACTTTGTTTAAGACATTTGGTCATCATTTGTCGAAGTTATCGAGCGTTAAAATTTGAGAAGTCTCACAATTGGAGTGTTTGAGCACTTAAAGTACTCTTTTTCTTGGAAATTCAACAAGATGGAATGATGATGTGTTGTGTCACCTGAAAGATCTCGTCGATTTGATTAATTTGACACTTTGATCAAGACATTTGGTCATCATTTGACGAAGTTATTGAGCTTCAAAATATGAAAAATCGCACAATTTGAGTATTTGAGCACTTAAAGTACTCTTTTTCTTGGAAATTCAACAAGATGGAATGATGATGTGTTGTGTAACCTGAAAGATCTCTTCGAGCTGATTAATTTGACACTTTGTTCAAGACATTTGGTCATCATTTGTCGAAGTTATCGAGCTTCAAAATATGAAAAATCGCACAATTTGAGTGTTTGAGCACATAAAGTACTCTTTTTCTTGGAAATTCAACAAGATGGAATGATGATGTGTTGTGTCACCTGAAAGATCTCCTCGAGCTGATTAATTTGACACTTTGTTCAAGACATTTGGTCATCATTTGTCGAAGTTATCGAGCTTCAAAATATGAAAAATCGCACAATTTGAGTGTTTGAGCACTTAAAGTACTCTTTTTCTTGGAAATTCAACAAGATGGAATGATGATGTGTTGTGTCACCTGAAAGATCTCCTCGAGCTGATTAATTTGACACTTTGTTCAAGACATTTGGTCATCATTTGTCGAAGTTATCGAGCGTCAAAATTTGAGAAGTCTCACAATTTGAGTGTTTGAGTTCTTAAAGTACTCTTTTTCTTGGAAATTCAACAAGATGCAATCATGATGTGTTATGTCACCTGAAAGATCTCGTCGATCTTATTAATTTGATACTTTGTTTAAGACATTTGGTCATCATTTGTCGAAGTTATCGAGCTTCAAAATATGAAAAATCGCACAATTTCAGTGTTTGAGCACTTAAAGTACCCTTTTTCTTGGAAATTCAACAAGATGGAATCATGATGTGTTGTGTCACCTGAAAGATCTCGTCGAGCTGATTAGTTTGACACTTTGTTCAAGACATTTGGTCATCATTTGTCGAAGTTATCGAGCTTCAAAATATGAAAAATCGCACAATTTGAGTGTTTGAGCACTTAAAGTACTCTTTTTCTTGGAAATTCAACAAGATGCAATCATGATGTGTTGTGTCACCTGAAAGATCTCGTCGATTTGATTAATTTGACACTTTGATCAAGACATTTGGTCATCATTTGACGAAGTTATTGAGCTTCAAAATATGAAAAATCGCACAATTTGAGTATTTGAGCACTTAAAGTACTCTTTTTCTTGGAAATTCAACAAGATGGAATGATGATGTGTTGTGTCACCTGAAAGATCTCCTCGAGCTGATTAATTTGACACTTTGTTCAAGACATTTGGTCATCATTTGTCGAAGTTATCGAGCTTCAAAATATGAAAAATCGCACAATTTGAGTGTTTGAGCACTTAAAGTACTCTTTTTCTTGGAAATTCAACAAGATGGAATGATGATGTGTTGTGTCACCTGAAAGATCTCGTCGATCTGATTAATTTGACACTTTGATCAAGACATTTGGTCATCATTTGTCGAAGTTATCGAGTTTCAAATTTAGAAAAGTCTCACAATTTGAGTGTTTGAGCACTTAAAGTACTCTTTTTCTTGGAAATTCAACAAGATGGAATGATGATGTGTTCTATCACCTGAAAGATCTCCTCGAGCTGATTAATTTGACACTTTGTTCAAGACATTTGGTCATCATTTGTCGAAGTTATCGAGCGTCAAAATTTGAGAAGTCTCACAATTTGAGTGTTTGAGTTCTTAAAGTACTCTTTTTCTTGGAAATTCAACAAGATGCAATCATGATGTGTTGTGTCACCTGAAAGATCTCGTCGATCTGATTAATTTGACACTTTGATCAAGACATTTGGTCATCATTTGTCGAAGTTATTGAGCTTCAAAATATGAAAAATCGCACAATTTGAGTATTTGAGCACTTAAAGTACTCTTTTTCTTGGAAATTCAACAAGATGGAATGATGATGTGTTATGTCACCTGAAAGATCTCGTCGATCTGATTAATTTGACACTTTGATCAAGACATTTGGTCATCATTTTTCGAAGTTATCGAGTTTCAAATTTAGAAAAGTCTCACAATTTGAGTGTTTTTGCACTTAGAGTACTCTTTTTCTTGGAAATTCAACAAGATGGAATGATGATGTGTTCTATCACCTGAAAGATCTCCTCGAGCTGATTAATTTGACACTTTGTTCAAGACATTTGGTCATCATTTGTCGAAGTTATCGAGCGTCAAAATTTGAGAAGTCTCACAATTTGAGTGTTTGAGTTCTTAAAGTACTCTTTTTCTTGGAAATTCAACAAGATGCAATCATGATGTGTTATGTCACCTGAAAGATCTCGTCGATCTTATTAATTTGATACTTTGTTTAAGACATTTGGTCATCATTTGTCTAAGTTATCGAGCTTCAAAATATGAAAAATCGCACAATTTCAGTGTTTGAGCACTTAAAGTACTCTTTTTCTTGGAAATTCAACAAGATGGAATCATGATGTGTTGTGTCACCTGAAAGATCTCGTCGAGCTGATTAGTTTGACACTTTGTTCAAGACATTTGGTCATCATTTGTCGAAGTTATCGAGCTTCAAAATATGAAAAATCGCACAATTTGAGTGTTTGAGCACTTAAAGTACTCTTTTTCTTGGAAATTCAACAAGATGCAATCATGATGTGTTGTGTCACCTGAAAGATCTCGTCGAACTGATTAATTTGATACTTTGTTTAAGACATTTGGTCATCATTTGTCGAAGTTATCGAGCGTTAAAATTTGAGAAGTCTCACAATTGGAGTGTTTGAGCACTTAAAGTACTCTTTTTCTTGGAAATTCAACAAGATGGAATGATGATGTGTTGTGTCACCTGAAAGATCTCGTCGATTTGATTAATTTGACACTTTGATCAAGACATTTGGTCATCATTTGACGAAGTTATTGAGCTTCAAAATATGAAAAATCGCACAATTTGAGTATTTGAGCACTTAAAGTACTCTTTTTCTTGGAAATTCAACAAGATGGAATGATGATGTGTTGTGTAACCTGAAAGATCTCTTCGAGCTGATTAATTTGACACTTTGTTCAAGACATTTGGTCATCATTTGTCGAAGTTATCGAGCTTCAAAATATGAAAAATCGCACAATTTGAGTGTTTGAGCACATAAAGTACTCTTTTTCTTGGAAATTCAACAAGATGGAATGATGATGTGTTGTGTCACCTGAAAGATCTCCTCGAGCTGATTAATTTGACACTTTGTTCAAGACATTTGGTCATCATTTGTCGAAGTTATCGAGCTTCAAAATATGAAAAATCGCACAATTTGAGTGTTTGAGCACTTAAAGTACTCTTTTTCTTGGAAATTCAACAAGATGGAATGATGATGTGTTGTGTCACCTGAAAGATCTCCTCGAGCTGATTAATTTGACACTTTGTTCAAGACATTTGGTCATCATTTGTCGAAGTTATCGAGCGTCAAAATTTGAGAAGTCTCACAATTTGAGTGTTTGAGTTCTTAAAGTACTCTTTTTCTTGGAAATTCAACAAGATGCAATCATGATGTGTTATGTCACCTGAAAGATCTCGTCGATCTTATTAATTTGATACTTTGTTTAAGACATTTGGTCATCATTTGTCGAAGTTATCGAGCTTCAAAATATGAAAAATCGCACAATTTCAGTGTTTGAGCACTTAAAGTACCCTTTTTCTTGGAAATTCAACAAGATGGAATCATGATGTGTTGTGTCACCTGAAAGATCTCGTCGAGCTGATTAGTTTGACACTTTGTTCAAGACATTTGGTCATCATTTGTCGAAGTTATCGAGCTTCAAAATATGAAAAATCGCACAATTTGAGTGTTTGAGCACTTAAAGTACTCTTTTTCTTGGAAATTCAACAAGATGCAATCATGATGTGTTGTGTCACCTGAAAGATCTCGTCGATTTGATTAATTTGACACTTTGATCAAGACATTTGGTCATCATTTGACGAAGTTATTGAGCTTCAAAATATGAAAAATCGCACAATTTGAGTATTTGAGCACTTAAAGTACTCTTTTTCTTGGAAATTCAACAAGATGGAATGATGATGTGTTGTGTCACCTGAAAGATCTCCTCGAGCTGATTAATTTGACACTTTGTTCAAGACATTTGGTCATCATTTGTCGAAGTTATCGAGCTTCAAAATATGAAAAATCGCACAATTTGAGTGTTTGAGCACTTAAAGTACTCTTTTTCTTGGAAATTCAACAAGATGGAATGATGATGTGTTGTGTCACCTGAAAGATCTCGTCGATCTGATTAATTTGACACTTTGATCAAGACATTTGGTCATCATTTGTCGAAGTTATCGAGTTTCAAATTTAGAAAAGTCTCACAATTTGAGTGTTTGAGCACTTAAAGTACTCTTTTTCTTGGAAATTCAACAAGATGGAATGATGATGTGTTCTATCACCTGAAAGATCTCCTCGAGCTGATTAATTTGACACTTTGTTCAAGACATTTGGTCATCATTTGTCGAAGTTATCGAGCGTCAAAATTTGAGAAGTCTCACAATTTGAGTGTTTGAGTTCTTAAAGTACTCTTTTTCTTGGAAATTCAACAAGATGCAATCATGATGTGTTGTGTCACCTGAAAGATCTCGTCGATCTGATTAATTTGACACTTTGATCAAGACATTTGGTCATCATTTGTCGAAGTTATTGAGCTTCAAAATATGAAAAATCGCACAATTTGAGTATTTGAGCACTTAAAGTACTCTTTTTCTTGGAAATTCAACAAGATGGAATGATGATGTGTTATGTCACCTGAAAGATCTCGTCGATCTGATTAATTTGACACTTTGATCAAGACATTTGGTCATCATTTTTCGAAGTTATCGAGTTTCAAATTTAGAAAAGTCTCACAATTTGAGTGTTTTTGCACTTAGAGTACTCTTTTTCTTGGAAATTCAACAAGATGGAATGATGATGTGTTCTATCACCTGAAAGATCTCCTCGAGCTGATTAATTTGACACTTTGTTCAAGACATTTGGTCATCATTTGTCGAAGTTATCGAGCGTCAAAATTTGAGAAGTCTCACAATTTGAGTGTTTGAGTTCTTAAAGTACTCTTTTTCTTGGAAATTCAACAAGATGCAATCATGATGTGTTATGTCACCTGAAAGATCTCGTCGATCTTATTAATTTGATACTTTGTTTAAGACATTTGGTCATCATTTGTCGAAGTTATCGAGCTTCAAAATATGAAAAATCGCACAATTTCAGTGTTTGAGCACTTAAAGTACTCTTTTTCTTGGAAATTCAACAAGATGGAATCATGATGTGTTGTGTCACCTGAAAGATCTCGTCGAGCTGATTAGTTTGACACTTTGTTCAAGACATTTGGTCATCATTTGTCGAAGTTATCGAGCTTCAAAATATGAAAAATCGCACAATTTGAGTGTTTGAGCACTTAAAGTACTCTTTTTCTTGGAAATTCAACAAGATGCAATCATGATGTATTGTGTCACCTGAAAGATCTCGTCGAACTGATTAATTTGATACTTTGTTTAAGACATTTGGTCATCATTTGTCGAAGTTATCGAGCGTTAAAATTTGAGAAGTCTCACAATTGGAGTGTTTGAGCACTTAAAGTACTCTTTTTCTTGGAAATTCAACAAGATGGAATGATGATGTGTTCTATCACCTGAAAGATCTCCTCGAGCTGATTAATTTGACACTTTGTTCAAGACATTTGGTCATCATTTGTCGAAGTTATCGAGCGTCAAAATTTGAGAAGTCTCACAATTTGAGTGTTTGAGTTCTTAAAGTACTCTTTTTCTTGGAAATTCAACAAGATGCAATCATGATGTGTTATGTCACCTGAAAGATCTCGTCGATCTTATTAATTTGATACTTTGTTTAAGACATTTGGTCATCATTTGTCGAAGTTATCGAGCTTCAAAATATGAAAAATCGCACAATTTCAGTGTTTGAGCACTTAAAGTACTCTTTTTCTTGGAAATTCAACAAGATGGAATCATGATGTGTTGTGTCACCTGAAAGATCTCGTCGAGCTGATTAGTTTGACACTTTGTTCAAGACATTTGGTCATCATTTGTCGAAGTTATCGAGCTTCAAAATATGAAAAATCGCACAATTTGAGTGTTTGAGCACTTAAAGTACTCTTTTTCTTGGAAATTCAACAAGATGCAATCATGATGTATTGTGTCACCTGAAAGATCTCGTCGAACTGATTAATTTGATACTTTGTTTAAGACATTTGGTCATCATTTGTCGAAGTTATCGAGCGTTAAAATTTGAGAAGTCTCACAATTGGAGTGTTTGAGCACTTAAAGTACTCTTTTTCTTGGAAATTCAACAAGATGGAATGATGATGTGTTGTGTCACCTGAAAGATCTCGTCGATTTGATTAATTTGACACTTTGATCAAGACATTTGGTCATCATTTGACGAAGTTATTGAGCTTCAAAATATGAAAAATCGCACAATTTGAGTATTTGAGCACTTAAAGTACTCTTTTTCTTGGAAATTCAACAAGATGGAATGATGATGTGTTGTGTAACCTGAAAGATCTCTTCGAGCTGATTAATTTGACACTTTGTTCAAGACATTTGGTCATCATTTGTCGAAGTTATCGAGCTTCAAAATATGAAAAATCGCACAATTTGAGTGTTTGAGCACATAAAGTACTCTTTTTCTTGGAAATTCAACAAGATGGAATGATGATGTGTTGTGTCACCTGAAAGATCTCCTCGAGCTGATTAATTTGACACTTTGTTCAAGACATTTGGTCATCATTTGTCGAAGTTATCGAGCTTCAAAATATGAAAAATCGCACAATTTGAGTGTTTGAGCACTTAAAGTACTCTTTTTCTTGGAAATTCAACAAGATGGAATGATGATGTGTTGTGTCACCTGAAAGATCTCCTCGAGCTGATTAATTTGACACTTTGTTCAAGACATTTGGTCATCATTTGTCGAAGTTATCGAGCGTCAAAATTTGAGAAGTCTCACAATTTGAGTGTTTGAGTTCTTAAAGTACTCTTTTTCTTGGAAATTCAACAAGATGCAATCATGATGTGTTATGTCACCTGAAAGATCTCGTCGATCTTATTAATTTGATACTTTGTTTAAGACATTTGGTCATCATTTGTCGAAGTTATCGAGCTTCAAAATATGAAAAATCGCACAATTTGAGTGTTTGAGCACTTAAAGTACTCTTTTTCTTGGAAATTCAACAAGATGGAATGATGATGTGTTCTATCACCTGAAAGATCTCCTCGAGCTGATTAATTTGACACTTTGTTCAAGACATTTGGTCATCATTTGTCGAAGTTATCGAGCGTCAAAATTTGAGAAGTCTCACAATTTGAGTGTTTGAGTTCTTAAAGTACTCTTTTTCTTGGAAATTCAACAAGATGCAATCATGATGTGTTGTGTCACCTGAAAGATCTCGTCGATCTGATTAATTTGACACTTTGATCAAGACATTTGGTCATCATTTGTCGAAGTTATTGAGCTTCAAAATATGAAAAATCGCACAATTTGAGTATTTGAGCACTTAAAGTACTCTTTTTCTTGGAAATTCAACAAGATGGAATGATGATGTGTTATGTCACCTGAAAGATCTCGTCGATCTTATTAATTTGATACTTTGTTTAAGACATTTGGTCATCATTTGTCGAAGTTATCGAGCTTCAAAATATGAAAAATCGCACAATTTCAGTGTTTGAGCACTTAAAGTACTCTTTTTCTTGGAAATTCAACAAGATGGAATCATGATGTGTTGTGTCACCTGAAAGATCTCGTCGAGCTGATTAGTTTGACACTTTGTTCAAGACATTTGGTCATCATTTGTCGAAGTTATCGAGCTTCAAAATATGAAAAATCGCACAATTTGAGTGTTTGAGCACTTAAAGTACTCTTTTTCTTGGAAATTCAACAAGATGCAATCATGATGTGTTGTGTCACCTGAAAGATCTCGTCGATTTGATTAATTTGACACTTTGATCAAGACATTTGGTCATCATTTGACGAAGTTATTGAGCTTCAAAATATGAAAAATCGCACAATTTGAGTATTTGAGCACTTAAAGTACTCTTTTTCTTGGAAATTCAACAAGATGGAATGATGATGTGTTGTGTCACCTGAAAGATCTCCTCGAGCTGATTAATTTGACACTTTGTTCAAGACATTTGGTCATCATTTGTCGAAGTTATCGAGCTTCAAAATATGAAAAATCGCACAATTTGAGTGTTTGAGCACTTAAAGTACTCTTTTTCTTGGAAATTCAACAAGATGGAATGATGATGTGTTGTGTCACCTGAAAGATCTCGTCGATCTGATTAATTTGACACTTTGATCAAGACATTTGGTCATCATTTGTCGAAGTTATCGAGTTTCAAATTTAGAAAAGTCTCACAATTTGAGTGTTTGAGCACTTAAAGTACTCTTTTTCTTGGAAATTCAACAAGATGGAATGATGATGTGTTCTATCACCTGAAAGATCTCCTCGAGCTGATTAATTTGACACTTTGTTCAAGACATTTGGTCATCATTTGTCGAAGTTATCGAGCGTCAAAATTTGAGAAGTCTCACAATTTGAGTGTTTGAGTTCTTAAAGTACTCTTTTTCTTGGAAATTCAACAAGATGCAATCATGATGTGTTGTGTCACCTGAAAGATCTCGTCGATCTGATTAATTTGACACTTTGATCAAGACATTTGGTCATCATTTGTCGAAGTTATTGAGCTTCAAAATATGAAAAATCGCACAATTTGAGTATTTGAGCACTTAAAGTACTCTTTTTCTTGGAAATTCAACAAGATGGAATGATGATGTGTTATGTCACCTGAAAGACCTCGTCGATCTTATTAATTTGATACTTTGTTTAAGACATTTGGTCATCATTTGTCGAAGTTATCGAGCTTCAAAATATGAAAAATCGCACAATTTCAGTGTTTGAGCACTTAAAGTACTCTTTTTCTTGGAAATTCAACAAGATGGAATCATGATGTGTTGTGTCACCTGAAAGATCTCGTCGAACTGATTAATTTGATACTTTGTTTAAGACATTTGGTCATCATTTGTCGAAGTTATCGAGCGTCAAAATTTGAGAAGTCTCACAATTGGAGTGTTTGAGCACTTAAAGTACTCTTTTTCTTGGAAATTCAACAAGATGGAATGATGATGTGTTGTGTCACCTGAAAGATCTCCTCGAGCTGATTAATTTGACACTTTGTTCAAGACATTTGGTCATCATTTGTCGAAGTTATCGAGCTTCAAAATATGAAAAATCGCACAATTTGAGTGTTTGAGCACTTAAAGTACTCTTTTTCTTGGAAATTCAACAAGATGCAATCATGATGTGTTGTGTCACCTGAAAGATCTCGTCGAGCTGATTAGTTTGACACTTTGTTCAAGACATTTGGTCATCATTTGTCGAAGTTATCGAGCGTCAAAATTTGAGAAGTCTCACAATTTGAGTGTTTGAGCACTTAAACTACTCTTTTTCTTGGAAATTCAACAAGATGGAATGACGATGTGTTGTGTCACCTGAAAGATCTCCTCGAGCTGATTAATTTGACACTTTGTTCAAGACATTTGGTCATCATTTGTCGAAGTTATCGAGCTTCAAAATATGAAAAATCGCACAATTTGAGTGTTTGAGCACATAAAGTACTCTTTTTCTTGGAAATTCAACAAGATGGAATGATGATGTGTTGTGTCACCTGAAAGATCTCCTCGAGCTGATTAATTTGACACTTTGTTCAAGACATTTGGTCATCATTTGTCGAAGTTATCGAGCTTCAAAATATGAAAAATCGCACAATTTGAGTGTTTGAGCACTTAAAGTACTCTTTTTCTTGGAAATTCAACAAGATGGAATGATGATGTGTTGTGTCACCTGAAAGACCTCGTCGATCTGATTAATTTGACACTTTGTTCAAGACATTTGGTCATCATTTGTCGAAGTTATCGAGCTTCAAAATATGAAAAATCGCACAATTTGAGTGTTTGAGCACATAAAGTACTCTTTTTCTTGGAAATTCAACAAGATGGAATGATGATGTGTTGTCTCACCTGAAAGATCTCCTCGAGCTGATTAATTTGACACTTTGTTCAAGACATTTGGTCATCATTTGTCGAAGTTATCGAGCTTCAAAATATGAAAAATCGCACAATTTGAGTGTTTGAGCACATAAAGTACTCTTTTTCTTGGAAATTCAACAAGATGGAATGATGATGTGTTGTGTCACCTGAAAGATCTCCTCGAGCTGATTAATTTGACACTTTGTTCAAGATATTTGGTCATCATTTGTCGAAGTTATCGAGCTTCAAAATATGAAAAATCGCACAATTTGAGTGTTTGAGCACTTAAAGTACTCTTTTTCTTGGAAATTCAACAAGATGGAATGATGATGTGTTGTGTCACCTGAAAGATCTCGTCGATCTGATTAATTTGACACTTTGATCAAGACATTTGGTCATCATTTGTCGAAGTTATCGAGTTTCAAATTTAGAAAAGTCTCACAATTTGAGTGTTTGAGCACTTAAAGTACTCTTTTTCTTGGAAATTCAACAAGATGGAATGATGATGTGTTCTATCACCTGAAAGATCTCCTCGAGCTGATTAATTTGACACTTTGTTCAAGACATTTGGTCATCATTTGTCGAAGTTATCGAGCTTCAAAATATGAAAAATCGCACAATTTGAGTGTTTGAGCACATAAAGTACTCTTTTTCTTGGAAATTCAACAAGATGGAATGATGATGTGTTGTGTCACCTGAAAGATCTCTTCGAGCTGATTAATTTGACACTTTGTTCAAGACATTTGGTCATCATTTGTCGAAGTTATCGAGCTTCAAAATATGAAAAATCGCACAATTTGAGTGTTTGAGCACATAAAGTACTCTTTTTCTTGGAAATTCAACAAGATGGAATGATGATGTGTTGTGTCACCTGAAAGATCTCCTCGAGCTGATTAATTTGACACTTTGTTCAAGACATTTGGTCATCATTTGTCGAAGTTATCGAGCTTCAAAATATGAAAAATCGCACAATTTGAGTGTTTGAGCACTTAAAGTACTCTTTTTCTTGGAAATTCAACAAGATGCAATCATGATGTGTTGTGTCACCTGAAAGATCTCGTCGAGCTGATTAGTTTGACACTTTGTTCAAGACATTTGGTCATCATTTGTCGAAGTTATCGAGCGTCAAAATTTGAGAAGTCTCACAATTTGAGTGTTTGAGCACTTAAACTACTCTTTTTCTTGGAAATTCAACAAGATGGAATGATGATGTGTTGTGTCACCTGAAAGATCTCCTCGAGCTGATTAATTTGACACTTTGTTCAAGACATTTGGTCATCATTTGTCGAAGTTATCGAGCTTCAAAATATGAAAAATCGCACAATTTGAGTGTTTGAGCACATAAAGTCCTCTTTTTCTTGGAAATTCAACAAGATGGAATGATGATGTGTTGTGTCACCTGAAAGATCTCCTCGAGCTGATTAATTTGACACTTTGTTCAAGACATTTGGTCATCATTTGTCGAAGTTATCGAGCTTCAAAATATGAAAAATCGCACAATTTGAGTGTTTGAGCACTTAAAGTACTCTTTTTCTTGGAAATTCAACAAGATGGAATGATGATGTGTTGTGTCACCTGAAAGATCTCGTCGATTTGATTAATTTGACACTTTGATCAAGACATTTGGTCATCATTTGACGAAGTTATCGAGTTTCAAATTTAGAAAAGTCTCACAATTTGAGTGTTTGAGCACTTAAAGTACTCTTTTTCTTGGAAATTCAACAAGATGGAATGATGATGTGTTCTATCACCTGAAAGATCTCCTCGAGCTGATTAATTTGACACTTTGTTCAAGACATTTGGTCATCATTTGTCGAAGTTATCGAGCGTCAAAATTTGAGAAGTCTCACAATTTGAGTGTTTGAGTTCTTAAAGTACTCTTTTTCTTGGAAATTCAACAAGATGCAATCATGATGTGTTGTGTCACCTGAAAGATCTCGTCGATCTGATTAATTTGACACTTTGATCAAGACATTTGGTCATCATTTGTCGAAGTTATTGAGCTTCAAAATATGAAAAATCGCACAATTTGAGTATTTGAGCACTTAAAGTACTCTTTTTCTTGGAAATTCAACAAGATGCAATCATGATGTGTTGTGTCACCTGAAAGATCTCGTCGAGCTGATTAGTTTGACACTTTGTTCAAGACATTTGGTCATCATTTGTCGAAGTTATCGAGCGTCAAAATTTGAGAAGTCTCACAATTTGAGTGTTTGAGCACTTAAACTACTCTTTTTCTTGGAAATTCAACAAGATGGAATGATGATGTGTTGTCTCACCTGAAAGATCTCCTCGAGCTGATTAATTTGACACTTTGTTCAAGACATTTGGTCATCATTTGTCGAAGTTATCGAGCTTCAAAATATGAAAAATCGCACAATTTGAGTGTTTGAGCACATAAAGTACTCTTTTTCTTGGAAATTCAACAAGATGGAATGATGATGTGTTGTGTCACCTGAAAGATCTCTTCGAGCTGATTAATTTGACACTTTGTTCAAGACATTTGGTCATCATTTGTCGAAGTTATCGAGCTTCAAAATATGAAAAATCGCACAATTTGAGTGTTTGAGCACATAAAGTACTCTTTTTCTTGGAAATTCAACAAGATGGAATGATGATGTGTTGTGTCACCTGAAAGATCTCCTCGAGCTGATTAATTTGACACTTTGTTCAAGACATTTGGTCATCATTTGTCGAAGTTATCGAGCTTCAAAATATGAAAAATCGCACAATTTGAGTGTTTGAGCACTTAAAGTACTCTTTTTCTTGGAAATTCAACAAGATGCAATCATGATGTGTTGTGTCACCTGAAAGATCTCGTCGAGCTGATTAGTTTGACACTTTGTTCAAGACATTTGGTCATCATTTGTCGAAGTTATCGAGCGTCAAAATTTGAGAAGTCTCACAATTTGAGTGTTTGAGCACTTAAACTACTCTTTTTCTTGGAAATTCAACAAGATGGAATGATGATGTGTTGTGTCACCTGAAAGATCTCCTCGAGCTGATTAATTTGACACTTTGTTCAAGACATTTGGTCATCATTTGTCGAAGTTATCGAGCTTCAAAATATGAAAAATCGCACAATTTGAGTGTTTGAGCACATAAAGTCCTCTTTTTCTTGGAAATTCAACAAGATGGAATGATGATGTGTTGTGTCACCTGAAAGATCTCCTCGAGCTGATTAATTTGACACTTTGTTCAAGACATTTGGTCATCATTTGTCGAAGTTATCGAGCTTCAAAATATGAAAAATCGCACAATTTGAGTGTTTGAGCACTTAAAGTACTCTTTTTCTTGGAAATTCAACAAGATGGAATGATGATGTGTTGTGTCACCTGAAAGATCTCGTCGATTTGATTAATTTGACACTTTGATCAAGACATTTGGTCATCATTTGACGAAGTTATCGAGTTTCAAATTTAGAAAAGTCTCACAATTTGAGTGTTTGAGCACTTAAAGTACTCTTTTTCTTGGAAATTCAACAAGATGGAATGATGATGTGTTCTATCACCTGAAAGATCTCCTCGAGCTGATTAATTTGACACTTTGTTCAAGACATTTGGTCATCATTTGTCGAAGTTATCGAGCGTCAAAATTTGAGAAGTCTCACAATTTGAGTGTTTGAGTTCTTAAAGTACTCTTTTTCTTGGAAATTCAACAAGATGCAATCATGATGTGTTGTGTCACCTGAAAGATCTCGTCGATCTGATTAATTTGACACTTTGATCAAGACATTTGGTCATCATTTGTCGAAGTTATTGAGCTTCAAAATATGAAAAATCGCACAATTTGAGTATTTGAGCACTTAAAGTACTCTTTTTCTTGGAAATTCAACAAGATGGAATGATGATGTGTTATGTCACCTGAAAGATCTCGTCGATCTTATTAATTTGATACTTTGTTTAAGACATTTGGTCATCATTTGTCGAAGTTATCGAGCTTCAAAATATGAAAAATCGCACAATTTCAGTGTTTGAGCACTTAAAGTACTCTTTTTCTTGGAAATTCAACAAGATGGAATCATGATGTGTTGTGTTATCTGAAAGATCTCGTCGAACTGATTAATTTGATACTTTGTTTAAGACATTTGGTCATCATTTGTCGAAGTTATCGAGCGTCAAAATTTGAGAAGTCTCACAATTGGAATGTTTGAGCACTTAAAGTACTCTTTTTCTTGGAAATTCAACAAGATGGAATGATGATGTGTTGTGTCACCTGAAAGATCTCGTCGATTTGATTAATTTGACACTTTGATCAAGACATTTGGTCATCATTTGACGAAGTTATTGAGCTTCAAAATATGAAAAATCGCACAATTTGAGTATTTGAGCACTTAAAGTACTCTTTTTCTTGGAAATTCAACAAGATGGAATGATGATGTGTTGTTTCACCTGAAAGATCTCTTCGAGCTGATTAATTTGACACTTTGTTCAAGACATTTGGTCGTCATTTGTCGAAGTTATCGAGCTTCAAAATATGAAAAATCGCACAATTTGAGTATTTGAGCACTTAAAGTACTCTTTTTCTTGGAAATTCAACAAGATGGAATGATGATGTGTTGTGTCACCTGAAAGATCTCCTCGAGCTGATTAATTTGACACTTTGTTCAAGACATTTGGTCATCATTTGTCGAAGTTATCGAGCTTCAAAATATGAAAAATCGCACAATTTGAGTGTTTGAGCACTTAAAGTACTCTTTTTCTTGGAAATTCAACAAGATGGAATGATGATGTGTTGTGTCACCTGAAAGATTTCGTCGAGCTGATTAGTTTGACACTTTGTTCAAGACATTTGGTCATCATTTGTCGAAGTTATCGAGCTTCAAAATATGAAAAATCGCACAATTTGAGTGTTTGAGCACTTAAAGTACTCTTTTTCTTGGAAATTCAACAAGATGGAATGATGATGTGTTGTGTCACCTGAAAGATCTCGTCGATCTGATTAATTTGACACTTTGATCAAGACATTTGGTCATCATTTGTCGAAGTTATCGAGTTTCAAATTTAGAAAAGTCTCACAATTTGAGTGTTTGAGCACTTAAAGTACTCTTTTTCTTGGAAATTCAACAAGATGGAATGATGATGTGTTCTATCACCTGAAAGATCTCCTCGAGCTGATTAATTTGACACTTTGTTCAAGACATTTGGTCATCATTTGTCGAAGTTATCGAGCTTCAAAATATGAAAAATCGCACAATTTGAGTGTTTGAGTTCTTAAAGTACTCTTTTTCTTGGAAATTCAACAAGATGCAATCATGATGTGTTGTGTCACCTGAAAGATCTCGTCGATCTGATTAATTTGACACTTTGATCAAGACATTTGGTCATCATTTGTCGAAGTTATTGAGCTTCAAAATATGAAAAATCGCACAATTTGAGTATTTGAGCACTTAAAGTACTCTTTTTCTTGGAAATTCAACAAGATGCAATCATGATGTGTTGTGTCACCTGAAAGATCTCGTCGAGCTGATTAGTTTGACACTTTGTTCAAGACATTTGGTCATCATTTGTCGAAGTTATCGAGCGTCAAAATTTGAGAAGTCTCACAATTTGAGTGTTTGAGCACTTAAACTACTCTTTTTCTTGGAAATTCAACAAGATGGAATGATGATGTGTTGTGTCACCTGAAAGATCTCCTCGAGCTGATTAATTTGACACTTTGTTCAAGACATTTGGTCATCATTTGTCGAAGTTATCGAGCTTCAAAATATGAAAAATCGCACAATTTGAGTGTTTGAGCACATAAAGTACTCTTTTTCTTGGAAATTCAACAAGATGGAATGATGATGTGTTGTGTCACCTGAAAGATCTCTTCGAGCTGATTAATTTGACACTTTGTTCAAGACATTTGGTCATCATTTGTCGAAGTTATCGAGCTTCAAAATATGAAAAATCGCACAATTTGAGTGTTTGAGCACATAAAGTACTCTTTTTCTTGGAAATTCAACAAGATGGAATGATGATGTGTTGTGTCACCTGAAAGATCTCCTCGAGCTGATTAATTTGACACTTTGTTCAAGACATTTGGTCATCATTTGTCGAAGTTATCGAGCTTCAAAATATGAAAAATCGCACAATTTGAGTGTTTGAGCACTTAAAGTACTCTTTTTCTTGGAAATTCAACAAGATGCAATCATGATGTGTTGTGTCACCTGAAAGATCTCGTCGAGCTGATTAGTTTGACACTTTGTTCAAGACATTTGGTCATCATTTGTCGAAGTTATCGAGCGTCAAAATTTGAGAAGTCTCACAATTTGAGTGTTTGAGCACTTAAACTACTCTTTTTCTTGGAAATTCAACAAGATGGAATGATGATGTGTTGTGTCACCTGAAAGATCTCCTCGAGCTGATTAATTTGACACTTTGTTCAAGACATTTGGTCATCATTTGTCGAAGTTATCGAGCTTCAAAATATGAAAAATCGCACAATTTGAGTGTTTGAGCACATAAAGTCCTCTTTTTCTTGGAAATTCAACAAGATGGAATGATGATGTGTTGTGTCACCTGAAAGATCTCCTCGAGCTGATTAATTTGACACTTTGTTCAAGACATTTGGTCATCATTTGTCGAAGTTATCGAGCTTCAAAATATGAAAAATCGCACAATTTGAGTGTTTGAGCACTTAAAGTACTCTTTTTCTTGGAAATTCAACAAGATGGAATGATGATGTGTTGTGTCACCTGAAAGATCTCGTCGATTTGATTAATTTGACACTTTGATCAAGACATTTGGTCATCATTTGACGAAGTTATCGAGTTTCAAATTTAGAAAAGTCTCACAATTTGAGTGTTTGAGCACTTAAAGTACTCTTTTTCTTGGAAATTCAACAAGATGGAATGATGATGTGTTCTATCACCTGAAAGATCTCCTCGAGCTGATTAATTTGACACTTTGTTCAAGACATTTGGTCATCATTTGTCGAAGTTATCGAGCGTCAAAATTTGAGAAGTCTCACAATTTGAGTGTTTGAGTTCTTAAAGTACTCTTTTTCTTGGAAATTCAACAAGATGCAATCATGATGTGTTGTGTCACCTGAAAGATCTCGTCGATCTGATTAATTTGACACTTTGATCAAGACATTTGGTCATCATTTGTCGAAGTTATTGAGCTTCAAAATATGAAAAATCGCACAATTTGAGTATTTGAGCACTTAAAGTACTCTTTTTCTTGGAAATTCAACAAGATGGAATGATGATGTGTTATGTCACCTGAAAGATCTCGTCGATCTTATTAATTTGATACTTTGTTTAAGACATTTGGTCATCATTTGTCGAAGTTATCGAGCTTCAAAATATGAAAAATCGCACAATTTCAGTGTTTGAGCACTTAAAGTACTCTTTTTCTTGGAAATTCAACAAGATGGAATCATGATGTGTTGTGTTATCTGAAAGATCTCGTCGAACTGATTAATTTGATACTTTGTTTAAGACATTTGGTCATCATTTGTCGAAGTTATCGAGCGTCAAAATTTGAGAAGTCTCACAATTGGAGTGTTTGAGCACTTAAAGTACTCTTTTTCTTGGAAATTCAACAAGATGGAATGATGATGTGTTGTGTCACCTGAAAGATCTCGTCGATTTGATTAATTTGACACTTTGATCAAGACATTTGGTCATCATTTGACGAAGTTATTGAGCTTCAAAATATGAAAAATCGCACAATTTGAGTATTTGAGCACTTAAAGTACTCTTTTTCTTGGAAATTCAACAAGATGGAATGATGATGTGTTGTTTCACCTGAAAGATCTCTTCGAGCTGATTAATTTGACACTTTGTTCAAGACATTTGGTCGTCATTTGTCGAAGTTATCGAGCTTCAAAATATGAAAAATCGCACAATTTGAGTATTTGAGCACTTAAAGTACTCTTTTTCTTGGAAATTCAACAAGATGGAATGATGATGTGTTGTGTCACCTGAAAGATCTCCTCGAGCTGATTAATTTGACACTTTGTTCAAGACATTTGGTCATCATTTGTCGAAGTTATCGAGCTTCAAAATATGAAAAATCGCACAATTTGAGTGTTTGAGCACTTAAAGTACTCTTTTTCTTGGAAATTCAACAAGATGGAATGATGATGTGTTGTGTCACCTGAAAGATTTCGTCGAGCTGATTAGTTTGACACTTTGTTCAAGACATTTGGTCATCATTTGTCGAAGTTATCGAGCTTCAAAATATGAAAAATCGCACAATTTGAGTGTTTGAGCACTTAAAGTACTCTTTTTCTTGGAAATTCAACAAGATGGAATGATGATGTGTTGTGTCACCTGAAAGATCTCGTCGATCTGATTAATTTGACACTTTGATCAAGACATTTGGTCATCATTTGTCGAAGTTATCGAGTTTCAAATTTAGAAAAGTCTCACAATTTGAGTGTTTGAGCACTTAAAGTACTCTTTTTCTTGGAAATTCAACAAGATGGAATGATGATGTGTTCTATCACCTGAAAGATCTCCTCGAGCTGATTAATTTGACACTTTGTTCAAGACATTTGGTCATCATTTGTCGAAGTTATCGAGCTTCAAAATATGAAAAATCGCACAATTTGAGTGTTTGAGCACTTAAAGTACCCTTTTTCTTGGAAATTCAACAAGATGGAATGATGATGTGTTGTGTCACCTGAAAGATCTCTTCGAGCTGATTAATTTGACACTTTGTTCAAGACATTTGGTCATCATTTGTCGAAGTTATCGAGCTTCAAAATATGAAAAATCGCACAATTTGAGTATTTGAGCACTTAAAGTACTCTTTTTCTTGGAAATTCAACAAGATGGAATGATGATGTGTTGTGTCACCTGAAAGATCTCCTCGAGCTGATTAATTTGACACTTTGTTCAAGACATTTGGTCATCATTTGTCGAAGTTATCCAGCTTCAAAATATGAAAAATCGCACAATTTCAGTGTTTGAGCACTTAAAGTACTCTTTTTCTTGGAAATTCAACAAGATGGAATCATGATGTGTTGTGTCACCTGAAAGATCTCATCGAGATGATTAATTTGACACTTTTTTCAAGACATTTGGTCATCATTTGTCGAAGTTATCGAGCTTCAAAATATGAAAAATCGCACAATTTGAGTGTTTGAGCACATAAAGTACTCTTTTTCTTGGAAATTCAACAAGATGGAATAATGATGTGTTGTGTCACCTGAAAGATCTCGTCGATTTGATTAATTTGACACTTTGATCAAGACATTTGGTCATCATTTGACGAAGTTATTGAGCTTCAAAATATGAAAAATCGCACAATTTGAGTATTTGAGCACTTAAAGTACTCTTTTTCTTGGAAATTCAACAAGATGGAATCATGATGTGTTGTGTCACCTGAAAGATCTCATCGAGATGATTAATTTGACACTTTTTTCAAGACATTTGGTCATCATTTGTCGAAGTTATCGAGCTTCAAAATATGAAAAATCGCACAATTTGAGTGTTTGAGCACATAAAGTACTCTTTTTCTTGGAAATTCAACAAGATGCAATCATGATGTGTTGTGTCACCTGAAAGATCTCGTCGAGCTGATTAGTTTGACACTTTGTTCAAGACATTTGGTCATCATTTGTCGAAGTTATCGAGCGTCAAAATTTGAGAAGTCTCACAATTTGAGTGTTTGAGCACTTAAACTACTCTTTTTCTTGGAAATTCAACAAGATGGAATGATGATGTGTTGTGTCACCTGAAAGATCTCGTCGATCTGATTAATTTGACACTTTGTTCAAGACATTTGGTCATCATTTGTCGAAGTTATCGAGCTTCAAAATATGAAAAATCGCACAATTTGAGTGTTTGAGCACATAAAGTACTCTTTTTCATGGAAATTCAACAAGATGGAATCATGATGTGTTGTGTTATCTGAAAGAACTCGTCTAGCTGATTAATTTGTCACTTTGTTTAAGACATTTGGTCATCATTTGTCGAAGTTATCGAGTTTCAAATTTAGAAATGTCTCACAATTTGAGTGTTTGAGCACTTAAAGTACTCTTTTTCTTGGAAATTCAACAAGATGGATTCATGATGTGTTGTGTCACCTGAAAGATCTCGTCGATCTGATTAATTTGACACTTTGTTTAAGACATTTGGTCATCATTTGTCGAAGTTATCGAGTTTCAAATTTAGAAAAGTCTCACAATTTGAGTGTTTGAGCACTTATAGTACTCTTTTTCTTGGAAATTCAACAAGATGGAATGATGATGTGTTGTATCACCTGAAAGATCTCCTCGAGCTGATTAATTTGACACTTTGTTCAAGACATTTGGTCATCATTTGTCGAAGTTATCGAGCGTCAAAATTTGAGAAGTCTCACAATTTGAGTGTTTGAGTTCTTAAAGTACTCTTTTTCTTGGAAATTCAACAAGATGCAATCATGATGTGTTGTGTCACCTGAAAGATCTCGTCGATCTGATTAATTTGACACTTTGATCAAGACATTTGGTCATCATTTGTCGAAGTTATTGAGCTTCAAAATATGAAAAATCGCACAATTTGAGTATTTGAGCACATAAAGTACTCTTTTTCTTGGAAATTCAACAAGATGGAATCATGATGTGTTGTGTCATCTGAAAGATCTCATCGAGATGATTAATTTGACACTTTGTTCAAGACATTTGGTCATCATTTGTCGAAGTTATCGAGCTTCAAAATATGAAAAATCGCACAATTTGAGTGTTTGAGCACATAAAGTACTCTTTTTCTTGGAAATTCAACAAGATGGAATGATGATGTGTTATGTCACCTGATAGATCTCGTCGATCTTATTAATTTGATACTTTGTTTAAGACATTTGGTCATCATTTGTCGAAGTTATCGAGCTTCAAAATATGAAAAATCGCACAATTTCAGTGTTTGAACACTTAAAGTACTCTTTTTCTTGGAAATTCAACAAGATGGAATCATGATGTGTTGTGTTATCTGAAAGAACTTGTCTAGCTGATTAATTTGTCACTTTGTTTAAGACATTTGGTCATCATTTGTCGAAGTTATCGAGTTTCAAATTTAGAAATGTCTCACAATTTGAGTGTTTGAGCACTTAAAGTACTCTTTTTCTTGGAAATTCAACAAGATGGAATCATGATGTGTTGTGTTATCTGAAAGATCTCGTCGAGCTGATTAATTTGACACTTTGTTCAAGACATTTGGTCATCATTTGTCGAAGTTATCGAGCGTCAAAATTTAAGAAGTCTCACAATTTGAGTGTTTGAGCACTTAAACTACTCTTTTTCTTGGAAATTCAACAAGATGCAATCATGATGTGTTGTGTCACCTGAAAGATCTCGTCGAGCTGATTAGTTTGACACTTTGTTCAAGACATTTGGTCATCATTTGTCGAAGTTATCGAGCGTCAAAATTTGAGAAGTCTCACAATTTGAGTGTTTGAGCACTTAAACTACTCTTTTTCTTGGAAATTCAACAAGATGCAATCATGATGTGTTGTGTCACCTGAAAGATCTCGTCGAGCTGATTAGTTTGACACTTTGTTCAAGACATTTGGTCATCATTTGTCGAAGTTATCGAGCGTCAAAATTTAAGAAGTCTCACAATTTGAGTGTTTGAGCACTTAAACTACTCTTTTTCTTGGAAATTCAACAAGATGCAATCATGATGTGTTGTGTCACCTGAAAGATCTCGTCGAGCTGATTAGTTTGACACTTTGTTCAAGACATTTGGTCATCATTTGTCGAAGTTATCGAGCGTCAAAATTTGAGAAGTCTCACAATTTGAGTGTTTGAGCACTTAAACTACTCTTTTTCTTGGAAATTCAACAAGATGCAATCATGATGTGTTGTGTCACCTGAAAGATCTCGTCGAGCTGATTAGTTTGACACTTTGTTCAAGACATTTGGTCATCATTTGTCGAAGTTATCGAGCGTCAAAATTTGAGAAGTCTCACAATTTGAGTGTTTGAGCACTTAAACTACTCTTTTTCTTGGAAATTCAACAAGATGGAATGATGATGTGTTGTGTCACCTGAAAGATCTCGTCGATCTGATTAATTTGACACTTTGTTCAAGACATTTGGTCATCATTTGTCGAAGTTATCGAGCTTCAAAATATGAAAAATCGCACAATTTGAGTGTTTGAGCACATAAAGTACTCTTTTTCATGGAAATTCAACAAGATGGAATCATGATGTGTTGTGTTATCTGAAAGAACTCGTCTAGCTGATTAATTTGTCACTTTGTTTAAGACATTTGGTCATCATTTGTCGAAGTTATCGAGTTTCAAATTTAGAAATGTCTCACAATTTGAGTGTTTGAGCACTTAAAGTACTCTTTTTCTTGGAAATTCAACAAGATGGATTCATGATGTGTTGTGTCACCTGAAAGATCTCGTCGATCTGATTAATTTGAAACTTTGTTTAAGACATTTGGTCATCATTTGTCGAAGTTATCGAGTTTCAAATTTAGAAAAGTCTCACAATTTGAGTGTTTGAGCACTTAAAGTACTCTTTTTCTTGGAAATTCAACAAGATGGAATGATGATGTGTTGTATCACCTGAAAGATCTCCTCGAGCTGATTAATTTGACACTTTGTTCAAGACATTTGGTCATCATTTGTCGAAGTTATCGAGCGTCAAAATTTGAGAAGTCTCACAATTTGAGTGTTTGAGTTCTTAAAGTACTCTTTTTCTTGGAAATTCAACAAGATGCAATCATGATGTGTTGTGTCACCTGAAAGATCTCGTCGATCTGATTAATTTGACACTTTGATCAAGACATTTGGTCATCATTTGTCGAAGTTATTGAGCTTCAAAATATGAAAAATCGCACAATTTGAGTATTTGAGCACATAAAGTACTCTTTTTCTTGGAAATTCAACAAGATGGAATGATGATGTGTTGTGTCACCTGAAAGATCTCGTCGAGCTGATTAATTTGACACTTTGTTCAAGACATTTGGTCATCATTTGTCGAAGTTATCGAGCTTCAAAATATGAAAAATCGCACAATTTGAGTGTTTCAGCACTTAAAGTACTCTTTTTCTTGCAAATTCAACAAGATGCAATCATGATGTGTTGTGTCACCTGAAAGATCTCGTCGAGCTGATTAGTTTGACACTTTGTTCAAGACATTTGGTCATCATTTGTCGAAGTTATCGAGCGTCAAAATTTGAGAAGTCTCACAATTTGAGTGTTTGAGCACTTAAACTACTCTTTTTCTTGGAAATTCAACAAGATGGAATGATGATGTGTTGTGTCACCTGAAAGATCTCGTCGATCTGATTAATTTGACACTTTGTTCAAGACATTTGGTCATCATTTGTCGAAGTTATCGAGCTTCAAAATATGAAAAATCGCACAATTTGAGTGTTTGAGCACATAAAGTACTCTTTTTCTTGGAAATTCAACAAGATGGAATCATGATGTGTTGTGTTATCTGAAAGAACTCGTCTAGCTGATTAATTTGTCACTTTGTTTAAGACATTTGGTCATCATTTGTCGAAGTTATCGAGTTTCAAATTTAGAAATGTCTCACAATTTGAGTGTTTGAGCACTTAAAGTACTCTTTTTCTTGGAAATTCAACAAGATGGAATCATGATGTGTTGTGTCACCTGAAAGATCTCATCGAGATGATTAATTTGACACTTTGTTCAAGACATTTGGTCATCATTTGTCGAAGTTATCGAGCTTCAAAATATGAAAAATCGCACAATTTGAGTGTTTGAGCACATAAAGTACTCTTTTTCTTGGAAATTCAACAAGATGGAATGATGATGTGTTATGTCACCTGAAAGATCTCGTCGATCTTATTAATTTGATACTTTGTGTAAGACATTTGGTCATCATTTGTCGAAGTTATCGAGCTTCAAAATATGAAAAATCGCACAATTTCAGTGTTTGAGCAATTAAAGTACTCTTTTTCTTGGAAATTCAACAAGATGCAATCATGATGTGTTGTGTCACCTGAAAGATCTCGTCTAGCTGATTAATTTGTCACTTTGTTTAAGACATTTGGTCATCATTTGTCGAAGTTATCGAGTTTCAAATTTAGAAATGTCTCACAATTTGAGTGTTTGAGCACTTAAAGTACTCTTTTTCTTGGAAATTCAACAAGATGGAATCATGATGTGTTGTGTCACCTGAAAGATCTCATCGAGATGATTAATTTGACACTTTGTTCAAGACATTTGGTCATCATTTGTCGAAGTTATCGAGCTTCAAAATATGAAAAATCGCACAATTTCAGTGTTTGAGCACTTAAAGTACTCTTTTTCTTGGAAATTCAACAAGATGCAATCATGATGTGTTGTGTCACCTGAAAGATCTCGTCGAGCTGATTAGTTTGACACTTTGTTCAAGACATTTGGTCATCATTTGTCGAAGTTATCGAGCGTCAAAATTTAAGAAGTCTCACAATTTGAGTGTTTGAGCACTTAAACTACTCTTTTTCTTGGAAATTCAACAAGATGCAATCATGATGTGTTGTGTCACCTGAAAGATCTCGTCGAGCTGATTAGTTTGACACTTTGTTCAAGACATTTGGTCATCATTTGTCGAAGTTATCGAGCTTCAAAATATGAAAAATCGCACAATTTCAGTGTTTGAGCACTTAAAGTACTCTTTTTCTTGGAAATTCAACAAGATGCAATCATGATGTGTTGTGTCACCTGAAAGATCTCGTCGAGCTGATTAGTTTGACACTTTGTTCAAGACATTTGGTCATCATTTGTCGAAGTTATCGAGCGTCAAAATTTAAGAAGTCTCACAATTTGAGTGTTTGAGCACTTAAACTACTCTTTTTCTTGGAAATTCAACAAGATGCAATCATGATGTGTTGTGTCACCTGAAAGATCTCGTCGAGCTGATTAGTTTGACACTTTGTTCAAGACATTTGGTCATCATTTGTCGAAGTTATCGAGCGTCAAAATTTGAGAAGTCTCACAATTTGAGTGTTTGAGCACTTAAACTACTCTTTTTCTTGGAAATTCAACAAGATGCAATCATGATGTGTTGTGTCACCTGAAAGATCTCGTCGAGCTGATTAGTTTGACACTTTGTTCAAGACATTTGGTCATCATTTGTCGAAGTTATCGAGCGTCAAAATTTGAGAAGTCTCACAATTTGAGTGTTTGAGCACTTAAACTACTCTTTTTCTTGGAAATTCAACAAGATGGAATGATGATGTGTTGTGTCACCTGAAAGATCTCGTCGATCTGATTAATTTGACACTTTGTTCAAGACATTTGGTCATCATTTGTCGAAGTTATCGAGCTTCAAAATATAAAAAATCGCACAATTTGAGTGTTTGAGCACATAAAGTACTCTTTTTCATGGAAATTCAACAAGATGGAATCATGATGTGTTGTGTTATCTGAAAGAACTCGTCTAGCTGATTAATTTGTCACTTTGTTTAAGACATTTGGTCATCATTTGTCGAAGTTATCGAGTTTCAAATTTAGAAATGTCTCACAATTTGAGTGTTTGAGCACTTAAAGTACTCTTTTTCTTGGAAATTCAACAAGATGGATTCATGATGTGTTGTGTCACCTGAAAGATCTCGTCGATCTGATTAATTTGACACTTTGTTTAAGACATTTGGTCATCATTTGTCGAAGTTATCGAGTTTCAAATTTAGAAAAGTCTCACAATTTGAGTGTTTGAGCACTTAAAGTACTCTTTTTCTTGGAAATTCAACAAGATGGAATGATGATGTGTTGTATCACCTGAAAGATCTCCTCGAGCTGATTAATTTGACACTTTGTTCAAGACATTTGGTCATCATTTGTCGAAGTTATCGAGCGTCAAAATTTGAGAAGTCTCACAATTTGAGTGTTTGAGTTCTTAAAGTACTCTTTTTCTTGGAAATTCAACAAGATGCAATCATGATGTGTTGTGTCACCTGAAAGATCTCGTCGATCTGATTAATTTGACACTTTGATCAAGACATTTGGTCATCATTTGTCGAAGTTATTGAGCTTCAAAATATGAAAAATCGCACAATTTGAGTATTTGAGCACATAAAGTACTCTTTTTCTTGGAAATTCAACAAGATGGAATGATGATGTGTTGTGTCACCTGAAAGATCTCGTCGAGCTGATTAATTTGACACTTTGTTTAAGATATTTGGTCATCATTTGTCGAAGTTATTGAGCGTCAAAATTTGAGAAGTCTCACAATTTGAGTGTTTGAGCACTTAAACTACTCTTTTTCTTGGAAATTCAACAAGATGAAATGATGATGTGTTGTGTCACCTGAAAGATCTCGTTGATCTGATTAATTTGACACTTTGTTCAAGACATTTGGTCATCATTTGTCGAAGTTATCGAGCTTCAAAATATGAAAAATCGCACAATTTGAGTGTTTGAGCACTTAAAGTACTCTTTTTCTTGGAAATTCAACAAGATGCAATCATGATGTGTTGTGTCACCTGAAAGATCTCATCGAGATGATTAATTTGACACTTTGTTCAAGACATTTGGTCATCATTTGTCGAAGTTATCGAGCTTCAAAATATGAAAAATCGCACAATTTGAGTGTTTGAGCACATAAAGTACTCTTTTTCTTGGAAATTCAACAAGATGGAATGATGATGTGTTATGTCACCTGAAAGATCTCGTCGATCTTATTAATTTGATACTTTGTGTAAGACATTTGGTCATCATTTGTCGAAGTTATCGAGCTTCAAAATATGAAAAATCGCACAATTTCAGTGTTTGAGCAATTAAAGTACTCTTTTTCTTGGAAATTCAACAAGATGCAATCATGATGTGTTGTGTCACCTGAAAGATCTCGTCTAGCTGATTAATTTGTCACTTTGTTTAAGACATTTGGTCATCATTTGTCGAAGTTATCGAGTTTCAAATTTAGAAATGTCTCACAATTTGAGTGTTTGAGCACTTAAAGTACTCTTTTTCTTGGAAATTCAACAAGATGGAATCATGATGTGTTGTGTCACCTGAAAGATCTCATCGAGATGATTAATTTGACACTTTGTTCAAGACATTTGGTCATCATTTGTCGAAGTTATCGAGCTTCAAAATATGAAAAATCGCACAATTTCAGTGTTTGAGCACTTAAAGTACTCTTTTTCTTGGAAATTCAACAAGATGCAATCATGATGTGTTGTGTCACCTGAAAGATCTCGTCGAGCTGATTAGTTTGACACTTTGTTCAAGACATTTGGTCATCATTTGTCGAAGTTATCGAGCGTCAAAATTTAAGAAGTCTCACAATTTGAGTGTTTGAGCACTTAAACTACTCTTTTTCTTGGAAATTCAACAAGATGCAATCATGATGTGTTGTGTCACCTGAAAGATCTCGTCGATCTGATTAATTTGACACTTTGTTCAAGACATTTGGTCATCATTTGTCGAAGTTATCGAGCTTCAAAATATGAAAAATCGCACAATTTGAGTGTTTGAGCACATAAAGTACTCTTTTTCTTGGAAATTCAACAAGATGGAATCATGATGTGTTGTGTTATCTGAAAGAACTCGTCTAGCTGATTAATTTGTCACTTTGTTTAAGACATTTGGTCATCATTTGTCGAAGTTATCGAGTTTCAAATTTAGAAATGTCTCACAATTTGAGTGTTTGAGCACTTAAAGTACTCTTTTTCTTGGAAATTCAACAAGATGGAATCATGATGTGTTGTGTCACCTGAAAGATCTCATCGAGATGATTAATTTGACACTTTGTTCAAGACATTTGGTCATCATTTGTCGAAGTTATCGAGCTTCAAAATATGAAAAATCGCACAATTTGAGTGTTTGAGCACATAAAGTACTCTTTTTCTTGGAAATTCAACAAGATGGAATGATGATGTGTTATGTCACCTGAAAGATCTCGTCGATCTTATTAATTTGATACTTTGTGTAAGACATTTGGTCATCATTTGTCGAAGTTATCGAGCTTCAAAATATGAAAAATCGCACAATTTCAGTGTTTGAGCAATTAAAGTACTCTTTTTCTTGGAAATTCAACAAGATGCAATCATGATGTGTTGTGTCACCTGAAAGATCTCGTCTAGCTGATTAATTTGTCACTTTGTTTAAGACATTTGGTCATCATTTGTCGAAGTTATCGAGTTTCAAATTTAGAAATGTCTCACAATTTGAGTGTTTGAGCACTTAAAGTACTCTTTTTCTTGGAAATTCAACAAGATGGAATCATGATGTGTTGTGTCACCTGAAAGATCTCATCGAGATGATTAATTTGACACTTTGTTCAAGACATTTGGTCATCATTTGTCGAAGTTATCGAGCTTCAAAATATGAAAAATCGCACAATTTCAGTGTTTGAGCACTTAAAGTACTCTTTTTCTTGGAAATTCAACAAGATGCAATCATGATGTGTTGTGTCACCTGAAAGATCTCGTCGAGCTGATTAGTTTGACACTTTGTTCAAGACATTTGGTCATCATTTGTCGAAGTTATCGAGCGTCAAAATTTAAGAAGTCTCACAATTTGAGTGTTTGAGCACTTAAACTACTCTTTTTCTTGGAAATTCAACAAGATGCAATCATGATGTGTTGTGTCACCTGAAAGATCTCGTCGAGCTGATTAGTTTGACACTTTGTTCAAGACATTTGGTCATCATTTGTCGAAGTTATCGAGCGTCAAAATTTGAGAAGTCTCACAATTTGAGTGTTTGAGCACTTAAACTACTCTTTTTCTTGGAAATTCAACAAGATGCAATCATGATGTGTTGTGTCACCTGAAAGATCTCGTCGAGCTGATTAGTTTGACACTTTGTTCAAGACATTTGGTCATCATTTGTCGAAGTTATCGAGTTTCAAATTTAGAAATGTCTCACAATTTGAGTGTTTGAGCACTTAAAGTACTCTTTTTCTTGGAAATTCAACAAGATGGATTCATGATGTGTTGTGTCACCTGAAAGATCTCGTCGATCTGATTAATTTGACACTTTGTTTAAGACATTTGGTCATCATTTGTCGAAGTTATCGAGTTTCAAATTTAGAAAAGTCTCACAATTTGAGTGTTTGAGCACTTATAGTACTCTTTTTCTTGGAAATTCAACAAGATGGAATGATGATGTGTTGTATCACCTGAAAGATCTCCTCGAGCTGATTAATTTGACACTTTGTTCAAGACATTTGGTCATCATTTGTCGAAGTTATCGAGCGTCAAAATTTGAGAAGTCTCACAATTTGAGTGTTTGAGTTCTTAAAGTACTCTTTTTCTTGGAAATTCAACAAGATGCAATCATGATGTGTTGTGTCACCTGAAAGATCTCGTCGATCTGATTAATTTGACACTTTGATCAAGACATTTGGTCATCATTTGTCGAAGTTATTGAGCTTCAAAATATGAAAAATCGCACAATTTGAGTATTTGAGCACATAAAGTACTCTTTTTCTTGGAAATTCAACAAGATGGAATCATGATGTGTTGTGTCATCTGAAAGATCTCATCGAGATGATTAATTTGACACTTTGTTCAAGACATTTGGTCATCATTTGTCGAAGTTATCGAGCTTCAAAATATGAAAAATCGCACAATTTGAGTGTTTGAGCACATAAAGTACTCTTTTTCTTGGAAATTCAACAAGATGGAATGATGATGTGTTATGTCACCTGATAGATCTCGTCGATCTTATTAATTTGATACTTTGTTTAAGACATTTGGTCATCATTTGTCGAAGTTATCGAGCTTCAAAATATGAAAAATCGCACAATTTCAGTGTTTGAACACTTAAAGTACTCTTTTTCTTGGAAATTCAACAAGATGGAATCATGATGTGTTGTGTTATCTGAAAGAACTTGTCTAGCTGATTAATTTGTCACTTTGTTTAAGACATTTGGTCATCATTTGTCGAAGTTATCGAGTTTCAAATTTAGAAATGTCTCACAATTTGAGTGTTTGAGCACTTAAAGTACTCTTTTTCTTGGAAATTCAACAAGATGGAATCATGATGTGTTGTGTTATCTGAAAGATCTCGTCGAGCTGATTAATTTGACACTTTGTTTAAGACATTTGGTCATCATTTGTCGAAGTTATCGAGCTTCAAAATATGAAAAATCGCACAATTTCAGTGTTTGAGCACTTAAAGTACTCTTTTTCTTGGAAATTCAACAAGATGCAATCATGATGTGTTGTGTCACCTGAAAGATCTCGTCGAGCTGATTAGTTTGACACTTTGTTCAAGACATTTGGTCATCATTTGTCGAAGTTATCGAGCGTCAAAATTTAAGAAGTCTCACAATTTGAGTGTTTGAGCACTTAAACTACTCTTTTTCTTGGAAATTCAACAAGATGCAATCATGATGTGTTGTGTCACCTGAAAGATCTCGTCGAGCTGATTAGTTTGACACTTTGTTCAAGACATTTGGTCATCATTTGTCGAAGTTATCGAGCGTCAAAATTTGAGAAGTCTCACAATTTGAGTGTTTGAGCACTTAAACTACTCTTTTTCTTGGAAATTCAACAAGATGCAATCATGATGTGTTGTGTCACCTGAAAGATCTCGTCGAGCTGATTAGTTTGACACTTTGTTCAAGACATTTGGTCATCATTTGTCGAAGTTATCGAGCGTCAAAATTTGAGAAGTCTCACAATTTGAGTGTTTGAGCACTTAAACTACTCTTTTTCTTGGAAATTCAACAAGATGGAATGATGATGTGTTGTGTCACCTGAAAGATCTCGTCGATCTGATTAATTTGACACTTTGTTCAAGACATTTGGTCATCATTTGTCGAAGTTATCGAGCTTCAAAATATAAAAAATCGCACAATTTGAGTGTTTGAGCACATAAAGTACTCTTTTTCATGGAAATTCAACAAGATGGAATCATGATGTGTTGTGTTATCTGAAAGAACTCGTCTAGCTGATTAATTTGTCACTTTGTTTAAGACATTTGGTCATCATTTGTCGAAGTTATCGAGTTTCAAATTTAGAAATGTCTCACAATTTGAGTGTTTGAGCACTTAAAGTACTCTTTTTCTTGGAAATTCAACAAGATGGATTCATGATGTGTTGTGTCACCTGAAAGATCTCGTCGATCTGATTAATTTGACACTTTGTTTAAGACATTTGGTCATCATTTGTCGAAGTTATCGAGTTTCAAATTTAGAAAAGTCTCACAATTTGAGTGTTTGAGCACTTAAAGTACTCTTTTTCTTGGAAATTCAACAAGATGGAATGATGATGTGTTGTATCACCTGAAAGATCTCCTCGAGCTGATTAATTTGACACTTTGTTCAAGACATTTGGTCATCATTTGTCGAAGTTATCGAGCGTCAAAATTTGAGAAGTCTCACAATTTGAGTGTTTGAGTTCTTAAAGTACTCTTTTTCTTGGAAATTCAACAAGATGCAATCATGATGTGTTGTGTCACCTGAAAGATCTCGTCGATCTGATTAATTTGACACTTTGTTTAAGATATTTGGTCATCATTTGTCGAAGTTATTGAGCTTCAAAATATGAAAAATCGCACAATTTGAGTATTTGAGCACATAAAGTACTCTTTTTCTTGGAAATTCAACAAGATGGAATGATGATGTGTTGTGTCACCTGAAAGATCTCGTCGAGCTGATTAATTTGACACTTTGTTTAAGATATTTGGTCATCATTTGTCGAAGTTATTGAGCGTCAAAATTTGAGAAGTCTCACAATTTGAGTGTTTGAGCACTTAAACTACTCTTTTTCTTGGAAATTCAACAAGATGAAATGATGATGTGTTGTGTCACCTGAAAGATCTCGTTGATCTGATTAATTTGACACTTTGTTCAAGACATTTGGTCATCATTTGTCGAAGTTATCGAGCTTCAAAATATGAAAAATCGCACAATTTGAGTGTTTGAGCACTTAAAGTACTCTTTTTCTTGGAAATTCAACAAGATGCAATCATGATGTGTTGTGTCACCTGAAAGATCTCGTCGATCTGATTAATTTGACACTTTGATCAAGACATTTGGTCATCATTTGTCGAAGTTATTGAGCTTCAAAATATGAAAAATCGCACAATTTGAGTATTTGAGCACATAAAGTACTCTTTTTCTTGGAAATTCAACAAGATGGAATGATGATGTGTTGTGTCACCTGAAAGATCTCGTCGAGCTGATTAATTTGACACTTTGTTTAAGATATTTGGTCATCATTTGTCGAAGTTATTGAGCGTCAAAATTTGAGAAGTCTCACAATTTGAGTGTTTGAGCACTTAAACTACTCTTTTTCTTGGAAATTCAACAAGATGGAATGATGATGTGTTGTGTCACCTGAAAGATCTCGTCGATCTGATTAATTTGACACTTTGTTCAAGACATTTGGTCATCATTTGTCGAAGTTATCGAGCTTCAAAATATGAAAAATCGCACAATTTGAGTGTTTGAGCACTTAAAGTACTCTTTTTCTTGGAAATTCAACAAGATGCAATCATGATGTGTTGTGTCACCTGAAAGATCTCGTCGAGCTGATTAGTTTGACACTTTGTTCAAGACATTTGGTCATCATTTGTCGAAGTTATCGAGCGTCAAAATTTGAGAAGTCTCACAATTTGAGTGTTTGAGCACTTAAACTACTCTTTTTCTTGGAAATTCAACAAGATGCAATCATGATGTGTTGTGTCACCTGAAAGATCTCGTCGAGCTGATTAGTTTGACACTTTGTTCAAGACATTTGGTCATCATTTGTCGAAGTTATCGAGCGTCAAAATTTGAGAAGTCTCACAATTTGAGTGTTTGAGCACTTAAACTACTCTTTTTCTTGGAAATTCAACAAGATGGAATGATGATGTGTTGTGTCACCTGAAAGATCTCGTTGATCTGATTAATTTGACACTTTGTTCAAGACATTTGGTCATCATTTGTCGAAGTTATCGAGCTTCAAAATATGAAAAATCGCACAATTTGAGTGTTTGAGCACTTAAAGTACTCTTTTTCTTGGAAATTCAACAAGATGCAATCATGATGTGTTGTGTCACCTGAAAGATCTCGTCGATCTGATTAATTTGACACTTTGATCAAGACATTTGGTCATCATTTGTCGAAGTTATCGAGCTTCAAAATATGAAAAATCGCACAATTTGAGTGTTTGAGCACATAAAGTACTCTTTTTCTTGGAAATTCAACAAGATGGAATGATGATGTGTTATGTCACCTGAAAGATCTCGTCGATCTTATTAATTTGATACTTTGTGTAAGACATTTGGTCATCATTTGTCGAAGTTATCGAGCTTCAAAATATGAAAAATCGCACAATTTCAGTGTTTGAGCAATTAAAGTACTCTTTTTCTTGGAAATTCAACAAGATGCAATCATGATGTGTTGTGTCACCTGAAAGATCTCGTCTAGCTGATTAATTTGTCACTTTGTTTAAGACATTTGGTCATCATTTGTCGAAGTTATCGAGTTTCAAATTTAGAAAAGTCTCACAATTTGAGTGTTTGAGCACTTAAAGTACTCTTTTTCTTGGAAATTCAACAAGATGGAATGATGATGTGTTGTGTCACCTGAAAGATCTCGTCGATCTGATTAATTTGACACTTTGTTCAAGACATTTGGTCATCATTTGTCGAAGTTATCGACCTTCAAAATATGAAAAATCGCACAATTTGAGTGTTTGGGCACATAAAGTACTCTTTTTCTTGGAAATTCAACAAGATGGAATGATGATGTGTTGTGTCACCTGAAAGATCTCGTCGAGCTGATTAATTTGACACTTTGTTTAAGACATTTGGTCATCATTTGTCGAAGTTATTGAGCGTCAAAATTTGAGAAGTCTCACAATTTGAGTGTTTGAGCACTTAAACTACTCTTTTTCTTGGAAATTCAACAAGATGGAATGATGATGTGTTGTGTCACCTGAAAGATCTCGTCGATCTGATTAATTTGACACTTTGTTCAAGACATTTGGTCATCATTTGTCGAAGTTATCGAGCTTCAAAATATGAAAAATCGCACAATTTGAGTGTTTGAGCACTTAAAGTACTCTTTTTCTTGGAAATTCAACCAGATGCAATCATGATGTGTTGTGTCACCTGAAAGATCTCGTCGAGCTGATTAGTTTGACACTTTGTTCAAGACATTTGGTCATCATTTGTCGAAGTTATCGAGCGTCAAAATTTGAGAAGTCTCACAATTTGAGTGTTTGAGCACTTAAACTACTCTTTTTCTTGGAAATTCAACAAGATGCAATCATGATGTGTTGTGTCACCTGAAAGATCTCGTCGAGCTGATTAGTTTGACACTTTGTTCAAGACATTTGGTCATCATTTGTCGAAGTTATCGAGCGTCAAAATTTGAGAAGTCTCACAATTTGAGTGTTTGAGCACTTAAACTACTCTTTTTCTTGGAAATTCAACAAGATGGAATGATGATGTGTTGTGTCACCTGAAAGATCTCGTTGATCTGATTAATGTGACACTTTGTTCAAGACATTTGGTCATCATTTGTCGAAGTTATCGAGCTTCAAAATATGAAAAATCGCACAATTTGAGTGTTTGAGCACTTAAAGTACTCTTTTTCTTGGAAATTCAACAAGATGGAATGATGATGTGTTGTATCACCTGAAAGATCTCCTCGAGCTGATTAATTTGACACTTTGTTCAAGACATTTGGTCATCATTTGTCGAAGTTATTGAGCTTCAAAATATGAAAAATCGCACAATTTGAGTATTTGAGCACTTAAAGTACTCTTTTTCTTGGAAATTCAACAAGATGGAATGATGATGTGTTATGTCACCTGAAAGATCTCGTCGATCTTATTAATTTGATACTTTGTTTAAGACATATGGTCATCATTTGTCGAAGTTATCGAGCTTCAAAATATGAAAAATCGCACAATTTGAGTGTTTGAGCACTTAAAGTACTCTTTTTCTTGGAAATTCAACAAGATGCAATCATGATGTGTTGTGTCACCTGAAAGATCTCGTCGAGCTGATTAGTTTGACACTTTGTTCAAGACATTTGGTCATCATTTGTCGAAGTTATCGAGCGTCAAAATTTGAGAAGTCTCACAATTTGAGTGTTTGAGCACTTAAACTACTCTTTTTCTTGGAAATTCAACAAGATGGAATGATGATGTGTTGTGTCACCTGAAAGATCTCGTCGATCTGATTAATTTGACACTTTGTTCAAGACATTTGGTCATCATTTGTCGAAGTTATTGAGCTTCAAAATATGAAAAATCGCACAATTTGAGTGTTTGAGCACATAAAGTACTCTTTTTCATGGAAATTCAACAAGATGGAATCATGATGTGTTGTGTTATCTGAAAGAACTCGTCTAGCTGATTAATTTGTCACTTTGTTTAAGACATTTGGTCATCATTTGTCGAAGTTATCGAGTTTCAAATTTAGAAATGTCTCACAATTTGAGTGTTTGAGCACTTAAAGTACTCTTTTTCTTGGAAATTCAACAAGATGGAATCATGATGTGTTGTGTCACCTGAAAGATCTCATCGAGATGATTAATTTGACACTTTGTTCAAGACATTTGGTCATCATTTGTCGAAGTTATCGAGCTTCAAAATATGAAAAATCGCACAATTTGAGTGTTTGAGCACATAAAGTACTCTTTTTCTTGGAAATTCAACAAGATGGAATGATGATGTGTTATGTCACCTGAAAGATCTCGTCGATCTTATTAATTTGATACTTTGTTTAAGACATTTGGTCATCATTTGTCGAAGTTATCGAGCTTCAAAATATGAAAAATCGCACAATTTCAGTGTTTGAGCAATTAAAGTACTCTTTTTCTTGGAAATTCAACAAGATGCAATCATGATGTGTTGTGTCACCTGAAAGATCTCGTCTAGCTGATTAATTTGTCACTTTGTTTAAGACATTTGGTCATCATTTGTCGAAGTTATCGAGTTTCAAATTTAGAAAAGTCTCACAATTTGAGTGTTTGAGCACTTATAGTACTCTTTTTCTTGGAAATTCAACAAGATGGAATGATGATGTGTTGTGTCACCTGAAAGATCTCGTCGATCTGATTAATTTGACACTTTGTTCAAGACATTTGGTCATCATTTGTCGAAGTTATCGACCTTCAAAATATGAAAAATCGCACAATTTGAGTGTTTGAGCACTTAAACTACTCTTTTTCTTGGAAATTCAACAAGATGGAATGATGATGTGTTGTGTCACCTAAAAGATCTCGTCGATCTGATTAATTTGACACTTTGTTCAAGACATTTGATCATCATTTGTCGAAGTTATCGAGCTTCAAAATATGAAAAATCGCACAATTTGAGTGTTTGAGCACATAAAGTACTCTTTTTCATGGAAATTCAACAAGATGGAATCATGATGTGTTGTGTTATCTGAAAGAACTCGTCTAGCTGATTAATTTGTCACTTTGTTTAAGACATTTGGTCATCATTTGTCGAAGTTATCGAGTTTCAAATTTAGAAAAGTCTCACAATTTGAGTGTTTGAGCACTTAAAGTACTCTTTTTCTTGGAAATTCAACAAGATGGAATGATGATGTGTTGTATCACCTGAAAGATCTCCTCGAGCTGATTAATTTGACACTTTGTTCAAGACATTTGGTCATCATTTGTCGAAGTTATCGAGCGTCAAAATTTGAGAAGTCTCACAATTTGAGTGTTTGAGTTCTTAAAGTACTCTTTTTCTTGGAAATTCAACAAGATGCAATCATGATGTGTTGTGTCACCTAAAAGATCTCGTCGATCTGATTAATTTGACACTTTGTTCAAGACATTTGGTCATCATTTGTCGAAGTTATCGAGCTTCAAAATATGAAAAATCGCACAATTTGAGTGTTTGAGCACATAAAGTACTCTTTTTCATGGAAATTCAACAAGATGGAATCATGATGTGTTGTGTTATCTGAAAGAACTCGTCTAGCTGATTAATTTGTCACTTTGTTTAAGACATTTGGTCATCATTTGTCGAAGTTATCGAGTTTCAAATTTAGAAAAGTCTCACAATTTGAGTGTTTGAGCACTTAAAGTACTCTTTTTCTTGGAAATTCAACAAGATGGAATGATGATGTGTTGTATCACCTGAAAGATCTCCTCGAGCTGATTAATTTGACACTTTGTTCAAGACATTTGGTCATCATTTGTCGAAGTTATCGAGCGTCAAAATTTGAGAAGTCTCACAATTTGAGTGTTTGAGTTCTTAAAGTACTCTTTTTCTTGGAAATTCAACAAGATGCAATCATGATGTGTTGTGTCACCTGAAAGATCTCGTCGATCTGATTAATTTGACACTTTGATCAAGACATTTGGTCATCATTTGTCGAAGTTATTGAGCTTCAAAATATGAAAAATCGCACAATTTGAGTATTTGAGCACTTAAAGTACTCTTTTTCTTGGAAATTCAACAAGATGGAATGATGATGTGTTATGTCACCTGAAAGATCTCGTCGATCTTATTAATTTGATACTTTGTTTAAGACATATGGTCATCATTTGTCGAAGTTATCGAGCTTCAAAATATGAAAAATCGCACAATTTGAGTGTTTGAGCACTTAAAGTACTCTTTTTCTTGGAAATTCAACAAGATGGATTCATGATGTGTTGTGTCACCTGAAAGATCTCGTCGATCTGATTAATTTGACACTTTGATCAAGACATTTGGTCATCATTTGTCGAAGTTATCGAGTTTCAAATTTAGAAAAGTCTCACAATTTGAGTGTTTGAGCACTTAAAGTACTCTTTTTCTTGGAAATTCAACAAGATGGAATGATGATGTGTTGTGTCACCTGAAAGATCTCGTCGATCTGATTAATTTGACACTTTGTTCAAGACATTTGGTCATCATTTGTCGAAGTTATCGACCTTCAAAATATGAAAAATCGCACAATTTGAGTGTTTGGGCACATAAAGTACTCTTTTTCTTGGAAATTCAACAAGATGGAATGATGATGTGTTGTGTCACCTGAAAGATCTCGTCGAGCTGATTAATTTGACACTTTGTTTAAGACATTTGGTCATCATTTGTCGAAGTTATTGAGCGTCAAAATTTGAGAAGTCTCACAATTTGAGTGTTTGAGCACTTAAACTACTCTTTTTCTTGGAAATTCAACAAGATGAAATGATGATGTGTTGTGTCACCTGAAAGATCTCGTTGATCTGATTAATTTGACACTTTGTTCAAGACATTTGGTCATCATTTGTCGAAGTTATCGAGCTTCAAAATATGAAAAATCGCACAATTTGAGTGTTTGAGCACTTAAAGTACTCTTTTTCTTGGAAATTCAACAAGATGGAATGATGATGTGTTGTGTCACCTGAAAGATCTCGTCGAGCTGATTAGTTTGACACTTTGTTCAAGACATTTGGTCATCATTTGTCGAAGTTATCGAGCGTCAAAATTTGAGAAGTCTCACAATTTGAGTGTTTGAGCACTTAAACTACTCTTTTTCTTGGAAATTCAACAAGATGGAATGATGATGTGTTGTGTCACCTGAAAGATCTCGTCGATCTGATTAATTTGACACTTTGTTCAAGACATTTGGTCATCATTTGTCGAAGTTATCGAGCTTCAAAATATGAAAAATCGCACAATTTGAGTGTTTGAGCACTTAAAGTACTCTTTTTCTTGGAAATTCAACAAGATGGAATGATGATGTGTTGTATCACCTGAAAGATCTCCTCGAGCTGATTAATTTGACACTTTGTTCAAGACATTTGGTCATCATTTGTCGAAGTTATCGAGCGTCAAAATTTGAGAAGTCTCACAATTTGAGTGTTTGAGTTCTTAAAGTACTCTTTTTCTTGGAAATTCAACAAGATGCAATCATGATGTGTTGTGTCACCTGAAAGATCTCGTCGATCTGATTAATTTGACACTTTGATCAAGACATTTGGTCATCATTTGTCGAAGTTATTGAGCTTCAAAATATGAAAAATCGCACAATTTGAGTATTTGAGCACTTAAAGTACTCTTTTTCTTGGAAATTCAACAAGATGGAATGATGATGTGTTATGTCACCTGAAAGATCTCGTCGATCTTATTAATTTGATACTTTGTTTAAGACATATGGTCATCATTTGTCGAAGTTATCGAGCTTCAAAATATGAAAAATCGCACAATTTGAGTGTTTGAGCACTTAAAGTACTCTTTTTCTTGGAAATTCAACAAGATGGATTCATGATGTGTTGTGTCACCTGAAAGATCTCGTCGATCTGATTAATTTGACACTTTGATCAAGACATTTGGTCATCATTTGTCGAAGTTATCGAGTTTCAAATTTAGAAAAGTCTCACAATTTGAGTGTTTGAGCACTTAAAGTACTCTTTTTCTTGGAAATTCAACAAGATGGAATGATGATGTGTTGTGTCACCTGAAAGATCTCGTCGATCTGATTAATTTGACACTTTGTTCAAGACATTTGGTCATCATTTGTCGAAGTTATCGACCTTCAAAATATGAAAAATCGCACAATTTGAGTGTTTGGGCACATAAAGTACTCTTTTTCTTGGAAATTCAACAAGATGGAATGATGATGTGTTGTGTCACCTGAAAGATCTGGTCGAGCTGATTAGTTTGACACTTTGTTCAAGACATTTGGTCATCATTTGTCGAAGTTATCGAGCGTCAAAATTTGAGAAGTCTCACAATTTGAGTGTTTGAGCACTTAAACTACTCTTTTTCTTGGAAATTCAACAAGATGGAATGATGATGTGTTGTGTCACCTGAAAGATCTCGTCGAGCTGATTAATTTGACACTTTGTTTAAGACATTTGGTCATCATTTGTCGAAGTTATTGAGCGTCAAAATTTGAGAAGTCTCACAATTTGAGTGTTTGAGCACTTAAACTACTCTTTTTCTTGGAAATTCAACAAGATGAAATGATGATGTGTTGTGTCACCTGAAAGATCTCGTTGATCTGATTAATTTGACACTTTGTTCAAGACATTTGGTCATCATTTGTCGAAGTTATCGAGCTTCAAAATATGAAAAATCGCACAATTTGAGTGTTTGAGCACTTAAAGTACTCTTTTTCTTGGAAATTCAACAAGATGGAATGATGATGTGTTGTGTCACCTGAAAGATCTGGTCGAGCTGATTAGTTTGACACTTTGTTCAAGACATTTGGTCATCATTTGTCGAAGTTATCGAGCGTCAAAATTTGAGAAGTCTCACAATTTGAGTGTTTGAGCACTTAAACTACTCTTTTTCTTGGAAATTCAACAAGATGGAATGATGATGTGTTGTGTCACCTGAAAGATCTCGTCGATCTGATTAATTTGACACTTTGTTCAAGACATTTGGTCATCATTTGTCGAAGTTATCGAGCTTCAAAATATGAAAAATCGCACAATTTGAGTGTTTGAGCACATAAAGTACTCTTTTTCATGGAAATTCAACAAGATGGAATCATGATGTGTTGTGTTATCTGAAAGAACTCGTCTAGCTGATTAATTTGTCACTTTGTTTAAGACATTTGGTCATCATTTGTCGAAGTTATCGAGTTTCAAATTTAGTAATGTCTCACAATTTGAGTGTTTGAGCACTTAAAGTACTCTTTTTCTTGGAAATTCAACAAGATGGAATCATGATGTGTTGTGTCACCTGAAAGATCTCGTCGATCTGATTAATTTGACACTTTGATCAAGACATTTGGTCATCATTTGTCGAAGTTATCGAGTTTCAAATTTAGAAAAGTCTCACAATTTGAGTGTTTGAGCACTTAAAGTACTCTTTTTCTTGGAAATTCAACAAGATGGAATGATGATGTGTTGTATCACCTGAAAGATCTCCTCGAGCTGATTAATTTGACACTTTGTTCAAGACATTTGGTCATCATTTGTCGAAGTTATCGAGCGTCAAAATTTGAGAAGTCTCACAATTTGAGTGTTTGAGTTCTTAAAGTACTCTTTTTCTTGGAAATTCAACAAGATGCAATCATGATGTGTTATGTCACCTGAAAGATCTCGTCGATCTGATTAATTTGACACTTTGATCAAGACATTTGGTCATCATTTGTCGAAGTTATTGAGCTTCAAAATATGAAAAATCGCACAATTTGAGTATTTGAGCACTTAAAGTACTCTTTTTCTTGGAAATTCAACAAGATGGAATGATGATGTGTTATGTCACCTGAAAGATCTCGTCGATCTTATTAATTTGATACTTTGTTTAAGACATATGGTCATCATTTGTCGAAGTTATCGAGCGTCAAAATTTGAGAAGTCTCACAATTGGAGTGTTTGAGCAATTAAAGTACTCTTTTTCTTGGAAATTCAACAAGATGGAATGATGATGTGTTATGTCACCTGAAAGATCTCGTCGATCTTATTAATTTGACACTTTGTTCAAGACATTTGGTCATCATTTGTCGAAGTTATCGAGCTTCAAAATATGAAAAATCGCACAATTTGAGTGTTTGAGCACATAAAGTACTCTTTTTCTTGGAAATTCAACAAGATGGAATGATGATGTGTTATGTCACCTGAAAGATCTCATCGAGATGATTAATTTGACACTTTGTTCAAGACATTTGGTCATCATTTGTCGAAGTTATCGAGCTTCAAAATATGAAAAATCGCACAATTTGAGTGTTTGAGCACATAAAGTACTCTTTTTCTTGGAAATTCAACAAGATGGAATCATGATGTGTTGTGTCACCTGAAAGATCTCATCGAGATGATTAATTTGACACTTTGTTCAAGACATTTGGTCATCATTTGTCGAAGTTATCGAGCTTCAAAATATGAAAAATCGCACAATTTGAGTGTTTGAGCACATAAAGTACTCTTTTTCTTGGAAATTCAACAAGATGGAATGATGATGTGTTATGTCACCTGAAAGATCTCGTCGATCTTATTAATTTGATACTTTGTTTAAGACATTTGGTCATCATTTGTCGAAGTTATCGAGTTTCAAATTTAGAAATGTCTCACAATTTGAGTGTTTGAACACTTAAAGTACTCTTTTTCTTGGAAATTCAACAAGATGGAATCATGATGTGTTGTGTCACCTGAAAGATCTCATCGAGATGATTAATTTGACACTTTGTTCAAGACATTTGGTCATCATTTGTCGAAGTTATCGAGCTTCAAAATATGAAAAATCGCACAATTTGAGTGTTTGAGCACATAAAGTACTCTTTTTCTTGGAAATTCAACAAGATGGAATGATGATGTGTTATGTCACCTGAAAGATCTCGTCGATCTTATTAATTTGATACTTTGTTTAAGACATTTGGTCATCATTTGTCGAAGTTATCGAGCTTCAAAATATGAAAAATCGCACAATTTCAGTGTTTGAGCAATTAAAGTACTCTTTTTCTTGGAAATTCAACAAGATGGAATCATGATGTGTTGTGTTATCTGAAAGAACTCGTCTAGCTGATTAATTTGTCACTTTGTTTAAGACATTTAGTCATCATTTGTCGAAGTTATCGAGTTGCAAATTTAGAAAAGTCTCACAATTTGAGTGTTTGAGCACTTAAAGTACTCTTTTTCTTGGAAATTCAACAAGATGGAATGATGATGTGTTGTATCACCTGAAAGATCTCCTCGAGCTGATTAATTTGACACTTTGTTTAAGACATTTGGTCATCATTTGTCGAAGTTATTGAGCGTCAAAATATGAAAAATCGCACAATTTGAGTATTTGAGCACTTAAAGTACTCTTTTTCTTGGAAATTCAACAAGATGGAATGATGATGTGTTATGTCACCTGAAAGATCTCGTCGATCTTATTAATTTGATACTTTGTTTAAGACATATGGTCATCATTTGTCGAAGTTATCGAGCTTCAAAATATGAAAAATCGCACAATTTGAGTGTTTGAGCACTTAAAGTACTCTTTTTCTTGGAAATTCAACAAGATGGATTCATGATGTGTTGTGTCACCTGAAAGATCTCGTCGATCTGATTAATTTGACACTTTGATCAAGACATTTGGTCATCATTTGTCGAAGTTATCGAGTTTCAAATTTAGAAAAGTCTCACAATTTGAGTGTTTGAGCACTTAAAGTACTCTTTTTCTTGGAAATTCAACAAGATGGAATGATGATGTGTTGTGTCACCTGAAAGATCTCGTCGATCTGATTAATTTTACACTTTGTTCAAGACATTTGGTCATCATTTGTCGAAGTTATCGACCTTCAAAATATGAAAAATCGCACAATTTGAGTGTTTGGGCACATAAAGTACTCTTTTTCTTGGAAATTCAACAAGATGGAATGATGATGTGTTGTGTCACCTGAAAGATCTCGTCGAGCTGATTAATTTGACACTTTGTTTAAGACATTTGGTCATCATTTGTCGAAGTTATTGAGCGTCAAAATTTGAGAAGTCTCACAATTTGAGTGTTTGAGCACTTAAACTACTCTTTTTCTTGGAAATTCAACAAGATGAAATGATGATGTGTTGTGTCACCTGAAAGATCTCGTTGATCTGATTAATTTGACACTTTGTTCAAGACATTTGGTCATCATTTGTCGAAGTTATCGAGCTTCAAAATATGAAAAATCGCACAATTTCAGTGTTTGAGCAATTAAAGTACTCTTTTTCTTGGAAATTCAACAAGATGGAATCATGATGTGTTGTGTTATCTGAAAGAACTCGTCTAGCTGATTAATTTGTCACTTTGTTTAAGACATTTAGTCATCATTTGTCGAAGTTATCGAGTTGCAAATTTAGAAAAGTCTCACAATTTGAGTGTTTGAGCACTTAAAGTACTCTTTTTCTTGGAAATTCAACAAGATGGAATGATGATGTGTTGTATCACCTGAAAGATCTCCTCGAGCTGATTAATTTGACACTTTGTTTAAGACATTTGGTCATCATTTGTCGAAGTTATTGAGCGTCAAAATATGAAAAATCGCACAATTTGAGTATTTGAGCACTTAAAGTACTCTTTTTCTTGGAAATTCAACAAGATGGAATGATGATGTGTTATGTCACCTGAAAGATCTCGTCGATCTTATTAATTTGATACTTTGTTTAAGACATATGGTCATCATTTGTCGAAGTTATCGAGCTTCAAAATATGAAAAATCGCACAATTTGAGTGTTTGAGCACTTAAAGTACTCTTTTTCTTGGAAATTCAACAAGATGGATTCATGATGTGTTGTGTCACCTGAAAGATCTCGTCGATCTGATTAATTTGACACTTTGATCAAGACATTTGGTCATCATTTGTCGAAGTTATCGAGTTTCAAATTTAGAAAAGTCTCACAATTTGAGTGTTTGAGCACTTAAAGTACTCTTTTTCTTGGAAATTCAACAAGATGGAATGATGATGTGTTGTGTCACCTGAAAGATCTCGTCGATCTGATTAATTTTACACTTTGTTCAAGACATTTGGTCATCATTTGTCGAAGTTATCGACCTTCAAAATATGAAAAATCGCACAATTTGAGTGTTTGGGCACATAAAGTACTCTTTTTCTTGGAAATTCAACAAGATGGAATGATGATGTGTTGTGTCACCTGAAAGATCTCGTCGATCTGATTAATTTGACACTTTGTTTAAGACATTTGGTCATCATTTGTCGAAGTTATTGAGCGTCAAAATTTGAGAAGTCTCACAATTTGAGTGTTTGAGCACTTAAACTACTCTTTTTCTTGGAAATTCAACAAGATGAAATGATGATGTGTTGTGTCACCTGAAAGATCTCGTTGATCTGATTAATTTGACACTTTGTTCAAGACATTTGGTCATCATTTGTCGAAGTTATCGAGCTTCAAAATATGAAAAATCGCACAATTTGAGTGTTTGAGCACTTAAAGTACTCTTTTTCTTGGAAATTCAACAAGATGGAATGATGATGTGTTGTGTCACCTGAAAGATCTCGTCGATCTGATTAATTTGACACTTTGATCAAGACATTTGGTCATCATTTGTCGAAGTTATCGAGTTTCAAATTTAGAAAAGTCTCACAATTTGAGTGTTTGAGCACTTAAAGTACTCTTTTTCTTGGAAATTCAACAAGATGGAATGATGATGTGTTGTATCACCTGAAAGATCTCCTCGAGCTGATTAATTTGACACTTTGTTCAAGACATTTGGTCATCATTTGTCGAAGTTATCGAGCGTCAAAATTTGAGAAGTCTCACAATTTGAGTGTTTGAGTTCTTAAAGTACTCTTTTTCTTGGAAATTCAACAAGATGCAATCATGATGTGTTATGTCACCTGAAAGATCTCGTCGATCTGATTAATTTGACACTTTGATCAAGACATTTGGTCATCATTTGTCGAAGTTATTGAGCTTCAAAATATGAAAAATCGCACAATTTGAGTGTTTGAGCACTTAAAGTACTCTTTTTCTTGGAAATTCAACAAGATGGAATGATGATGTGTTGTATCACCTGAAAGATCTCCTCGAGCTGATTAATTTGACACTTTGTTCAAGACATTTGGTCATCATTTGTCGAAGTTATCGAGCGTCAAAATTTGAGAAGTCTCACAATTTGAGTGTTTGAGTTCTTAAAGTACTCTTTTTCTTGGAAATTCAACAAGATGCAATCATGATGTGTTATGTCACCTGAAAGATCTCGTCGATCTGATTAATTTGACACTTTGATCAAGACATTTGGTCATCATTTGTCGAAGTTATTGAGCTTCAAAATATGAAAAATCGCACAATTTGAGTATTTGAGCACTTAAAGTACTCTTTTTCTTGGAAATTCAACAAGATGGAATGATGATGTGTTATGTCACCTGAAAGATCTCGTCGATCTTATTAATTTGATACTTTGTTTAAGACATATGGTCATCATTTGTCGAAGTTATCGAGCTTCAAATTTAGAAAAGTCTCACAATTGGAGTGTTTGAGCAATTAAAGTACTCTTTTTCTTGGAAATTCAACAAGATGGAATGATGATGTGTTGTGTCACCTGAAAGAACTCGTCTAGCTGATTAATTTGTCACTTTGTTTAAGACATTTGGTCATCATTTGTCGAAGTTATCGAGTTTCAAATTTAGAAATGTCTCACAATTTGAGTGTTTGAACACTTAAAGTACTCTTTTTCTTGGAAATTCAACAAGATGGAATCATGATGTGTTGTGTCACCTGAAAGATCTCATCGAGATGATTAATTTGACACTTTGTTCAAGACATTTGGTCATCATTTGTCGAAGTTATCGAGCTTCAAAATATGAAAAATCGCACAATTTGAGTGTTTGAGCACATAAAGTACTCTTTTTCTTGGAAATTCAACAAGATGGAATGATGATGTGTTATGTCACCTGAAAGATCTCGTCGATCTTATTAATTTGATACTTTGTTTAAGACATATGGTCATCATTTGTCGAAGTTATCGAGCGTCAAAATTTGAGAAGTCTCACAATTGGAGTGTTTGAGCAATTAAAGTACTCTTTTTCTTGGAAATTCAACAAGATGGAATGATGATGTGTTGTGTCACCTGAAAGAACTCGTCTAGCTGATTAATTTGTCACTTTGTTTAAGACATTTGGTCATCATTTGTCGAAGTTATCGAGTTTCAAATTTAGAAATGTCTCACAATTTGAGTGTTTGAACACTTAAAGTACTCTTTTTCTTGGAAATTCAACAAGATGGAATCATGATGTGTTGTGTCACCTGAAAGATCTCATCGAGATGATTAATTTGACACTTTGTTTAAGACATTTGGTCATCATTTGTCGAAGTTATTGAGCGTCAAAATATGAAAAATCGCACAATTTGAGTATTTGAGCACTTAAAGTACTCTTTTTCTTGGAAATTCAACAAGATGGAATGATGATGTGTTATGTCACCTGAAAGATCTCGTCGATCTTATTAATTTGATACTTTGTTTAAGACATATGGTCATCATTTGTCGAAGTTATCGAGCTTCAAAATATGAAAAATCGCACAATTTGAGTGTTTGAGCACTTAAAGTACTCTTTTTCTTGGAAATTCAACAAGATGGATTCATGATGTGTTGTGTCACCTGAAAGATCTCGTCGATCTGATTAATTTGACACTTTGATCAAGACATTTGGTCATCATTTGTCGAAGTTATCGAGTTTCAAATTTAGAAAAGTCTCACAATTTGAGTGTTTGAGCACTTAAAGTACTCTTTTTCTTGGAAATTCAACAAGATGGAATGATGATGTGTTGTGTCACCTGAAAGATCTCGTCGATCTGATTAATTTGACACTTTGTTCAAGACATTTGGTCATCATTTGTCGAAGTTATCGACCTTCAAAATATGAAAAATCGCACAATTTGAGTGTTTGGGCACATAAAGTACTCTTTTTCTTGGAAATTCAACAAGATGGAATGATGATGTGTTGTGTCACCTGAAAGATCTCGTCGAGCTGATTAATTTGACACTTTGTTTAAGACATTTGGTCATCATTTGTCGAAGTTATTGAGCGTCAAAATTTGAGAAGTCTCACAATTTGAGTGTTTGAGCACTTAAACTACTCTTTTTCTTGGAAATTCAACAAGATGAAATGATGATGTGTTGTGTCACCTGAAAGATCTCGTTGATCTGATTAATTTGACACTTTGTTCAAGACATTTGGTCATCATTTGTCGAAGTTATCGAGCTTCAAAATATGAAAAATCGCACAATTTGAGTGTTTGAGCACTTAAAGTACTCTTTTTCTTGGAAATTCAACAAGATGGAATGATGATGTGTTGTGTCACCTGAAAGATCTCGTCGAGCTGATTAGTTTGACACTTTGTTCAAGACATTTGGTCATCATTTGTCGAAGTTATCGAGCGTCAAAATTTGAGAAGTCTCACAATTTGAGTGTTTGAGCACTTAAACTACTCTTTTTCTTGGAAATTCAACAAGATGGAATGATGATGTGTTGTGTCACCTGAAAGATCTCGTCGATCTGATTAATTTGACACTTTGTTCAAGACATTTGGTCATCATTTGTCGAAGTTATCGAGCTTCAAAATATGAAAAATCGCACAATTTGAGTGTTTGAGCACATAAAGTACTCTTTTTCATGGAAATTCAACAAGATGGAATCATGATGTGTTGTGTTATCTGAAAGAACTCGTCTAGCTGATTAATTTGTCACTTTGTTTAAGACATTTGGTCATCATTTGTCGAAGTTATCGAGTTTCAAATTTAGTAATGTCTCACAATTTGAGTGTTTGAGCACTTAAAGTACTCTTTTTCTTGGAAATTCAACAAGATGGAATCATGATGTGTTGTGTCACCTGAAAGATCTCGTCGATCTGATTAATTTGACACTTTGATCAAGACATTTGGTCATCATTTGTCGAAGTTATCGAGTTTCAAATTTAGAAAAGTCTCACAATTTGAGTGTTTGAGCACTTAAAGTACTCTTTTTCTTGGAAATTCAACAAGATGGAATGATGATGTGTTGTATCACCTGAAAGATCTCCTCGAGCTGATTAATTTGACACTTTGTTCAAGACATTTGGTCATCATTTGTCGAAGTTATCGAGCGTCAAAATTTGAGAAGTCTCACAATTTGAGTGTTTGAGTTCTTAAAGTACTCTTTTTCTTGGAAATTCAACAAGATGCAATCATGATGTGTTATGTCACCTGAAAGATCTCGTCGATCTGATTAATTTGACACTTTGATCAAGACATTTGGTCATCATTTGTCGAAGTTATTGAGCTTCAAAATATGAAAAATCGCACAATTTGAGTATTTGAGCACTTAAAGTACTCTTTTTCTTGGAAATTCAACAAGATGGAATGATGATGTGTTATGTCACCTGAAAGATCTCGTCGATCTTATTAATTTGATACTTTGTTTAAGACATATGGTCATCATTTGTCGAAGTTATCGAGCGTCAAAATTTGAGAAGTCTCACAATTGGAGTGTTTGAGCAATTAAAGTACTCTTTTTCTTGGAAATTCAACAAGATGGAATGATGATGTGTTGTGTCACCTGAAAGAACTCGTCTAGCTGATTAATTTGTCACTTTGTTTAAGACATTTGGTCATCATTTGTCGAAGTTATCGAGTTTCAAATTTAGAAATGTCTCACAATTTGAGTGTTTGAACACTTAAAGTACTCTTTTTCTTGGAAATTCAACAAGATGGAATCATGATGTGTTGTGTCACCTGAAAGATCTCATCGAGATGATTAATTTGACACTTTGTTCAAGACATTTGGTCATCATTTGTCGAAGTTATCGAGCTTCAAAATATGAAAAATCGCACAATTTCAGTGTTTGAGCAATTAAAGTACTCTTTTTCTTGGAAATTCAACAAGATGGAATCATGATGTGTTGTGTTATCTGAAAGAACTCGTCTAGCTGATTAATTTGTCACTTTGTTTAAGACATTTGGTCATCATTTGTCGAAGTTATCGAGTTGCAAATTTAGAAAAGTCTCACAATTTGAGTGTTTGAGCACTTAAAGTACTCTTTTTCTTGGAAATTCAACAAGATGGAATGATGATGTGTTGTATCACCTGAAAGATCTCCTCGAGCTGATTAATTTGACACTTTGTTTAAGACATTTGGTCATCATTTGTCGAAGTTATTGAGCGTCAAAATTTGAGAAGTCTCACAATTTGAGTGTTTGAGCACTTAAACTACTCTTTTTCTTGGAAATTCAACAAGATGGAATCATGATGTGTTGTGTCACCTGAAAGATCTCGTCGATCTGATTAATTTGACACTTTGTTCAAGACATTTGGTCATCATTTGTCGAAGTTATCGAGCTTCAAAATATGAAAAATCGCACAATTTGAGTGTTTGAGCACATAAAGTACTCTTTTTCTTGGAAATTCAACAAGATGGAATGATGATGTGTTGTGTCACCTGAAAGATCTCCTCGAGCTGATTAATTTGACACTTTGTTTAAGACATTTGGTCATCATTTGTCGAAGTTATCGAGCGTCAAAATTTGAGAAGTCTCACAATTTGAGTGTTTGAGCAATTAAAGTACTCTTTTTCTTGGAAATTCAACAAGATGGAATGATGATATGTTGTGTCACCTGAAAGATCTCCTCGAGCTGATTAATTTGACACTTTGTTCAAGACATTTGGTCATCATTTGTCGAAGTTATCGAGCTTCAAAATATGAAAAATCACACAATTTGAGTGTTTGAGCACTTAAACTACTCTTTTTCTTGGAAATTCAACAAGATGGAATCATGATGTGTTGTGTTATCTGAAAGAACTCGTCTAGCTGATTAATTTGTCACTTTGTTTAAGACATTTGGTCATCATTTGTCGAAGTTATCGAGTTTCAAATTTAGAAATGTCTCACAATTTGAGTGTTTGAGCACTTAAAGTACTCTTTTTCTTGGAAATTCAACAAGATGGAATCATGATGTGTTGTGTCATCTGAAAGATCTCGTCGAGCTGATTAATTTGATACTTTGTTTAAGACATTTGGTCATCATTTGTCGAAGTTATCGAGCGTCAAAATTTGAGAAGTCTCACAATTGGAGTGTTTGAGTACTTAAAGTACTTTTTTCTTGGAAATTCAACAAGATGGAATCATGATGTGTTGTGTTATCTGAAAGAACTCGTCTAGCTGATTAATTTGTCACTTTGTTTAAGACATTTGGTCATCATTTGTCGAAGTTATCGAGTTTCAAATTTAGAAATGTCTCACAATTTGAGTGTTTGAGCACTTAAAGTACTTTTTTTCTTGGAAATTCAACAAGATGCAATCATGATGTGTTGTGTCACCTGAAAGATCTCGTCGAACTGATTAATTTGATACTTTGTTTAAGACATTTGGTCATCATTTGTCGAAGTTATCGAGCTTCAAAATATGAAAAATCGCACAATTTGAGTGTTTGGGCACATAAAGTACTCTTTTTCTTGGAAATTCAACAAGATGGAATGATGATGTGTTGTGTCACCTGAAAGATCTCGTCGAGCTGATTAATTTGACACTTTGTTTAAGACATTTGGTCATCATTTGTCGAAGTTATTGAGCGTCAAAATATGAGAAGTCTCACAATTTGAGTGTTTGAGCACTTAAACTACTCTTTTTCTTGGAAATTCAACAAGATGGAATGATGATGTGTTGTGTCACCTGAAAGATCTCGTCGATCTGATTAATTTGACACTTTGTTCAAGACATTTGGTCATCATTTGTCGAAGTTATCGAGCTTCAAAATATGAAAAATCGCACAATTTGAGTGTTTGAGCACATAAAGTACTCTTTTTCTTGGAAATTCAACAAGATGGAATGATGATGTGTTGTGTCACCTGAAAGATCTCCTCGAGCTGATTAATTTGACACTTTGTTCAAGACATTTGGTCATCATTTGTCGAAGTTATCGAGCTTCAAAATATGAAAAATCGCACAATTTGAGTGTTTGAGCACTTAAAGTACTCTTTTTCTTGGAAATTCAACAAGATGCAATCATGATGTGTTGTGTCACCTGAAAGATCTCGTCGAGCTGATTAGTTTGACACTTTGTTCAAGACATTTGGTCATCATTTGTCGAAGTTATCGAGCGTCAAAATTTGAGAAGTCTCACAATTTGAGTGTTTGAGCACTTAAACTACTCTTTTTCTTGGAAATTCAACAAGATGGAATGATGATGTGTTGTGTCACCTGAAAGATCTCGTCGATCTGATTAATTTGACACTTTGTTCAAGACATTTGGTCATCATTTGTCGAAGTTATCGAGCTTCAAAATATGAAAAATCGCACAATTTGAGTGTTTGAGCACATAAAGTACTCTTTTTCTTGGAAATTCAACAAGATGGAATGATGATGTGTTGTGTCACCTGAAAGATCTCCTCGAGCTGATTAATTTGACACTTTGTTCAAGACATTTGGTCATCATTTGTCGAAGTTATCGAGCTTCAAAATATGAAAAATCACACAATTTGAGTGTTTGAGCACATAAAGTACTCTTTTTCTTGGAAATTCAACAAGATGGAATGATGATGTGTTGTATCACCTGAAAGATCTCCTCGAGCTGATTAATTTGACACTTTGTTCAAGACATTTGGTCATCATTTGTCGAAGTTATCGAGCGTCAAAATTTGAGAAGTCTCACAATTTGAGTGTTTGAGTTCTTAAAGTACTCTTTTTCTTGGAAATTCAACAAGATGCAATCATGATGTGTTATGTCACCTGAAAGATCTCGTCGATCTGATTAATTTGACACTTTGATCAAGACATTTGGTCATCATTTGTCGAAGTTATTGAGCTTCAAAATATGAAAAATCGCACAATTTGAGTATTTGAGCACTTAAAGTACTCTTTTTCTTGGAAATTCAACAAGATGGAATGATGATGTGTTATGTCACCTGAAAGATCTCGTCGATCTTATTAATTTGATACTTTGTTTAAGACATATGGTCATCATTTGTCGAAGTTATCGAGCGTCAAAATTTGAGAAGTCTCACAATTGGAGTGTTTGAGCAATTAAAGTACTCTTTTTCTTGGAAATTCAACAAGATGGAATGATGATGTGTTGTGTCACCTGAAAGAACTCGTCTAGCTGATTAATTTGTCACTTTGTTTAAGACATTTGGTCATCATTTGTCGAAGTTATCGAGTTTCAAATTTAGAAATGTCTCACAATTTGAGTGTTGGAACACTTAAAGTACTCTTTTTCTTGGAAATTCAACAAGATGGAATCATGATGTGTTGTGTCACCTGAAAGATCTCATCGAGATGATTAATTTGACACTTTGTTCAAGACATTTGGTCATCATTTGTCGAAGTTATCGAGCTTCAAAATATGAAAAATCGCACAATTTCAGTGTTTGAGCAATTAAAGTACTCTTTTTCTTGGAAATTCAACAAGATGGAATCATGATGTGTTGTGTTATCTGAAAGAACTCGTCTAGCTGATTAATTTGTCACTTTGTTTAAGACATTTGGTCATCATTTGTCGAAGTTATCGAGTTGCAAATTTAGAAAAGTCTCACAATTTGAGTGTTTGAGCACTTAAAGTACTCTTTTTCTTGGAAATTCAACAAGATGGAATGATGATGTGTTGTATCACCTGAAAGATCTCCTCGAGCTGATTAATTTGACACTTTGTTTAAGACATTTGGTCATCATTTGTCGAAGTTATTGAGCGTCAAAATTTGAGAAGTCTCACAATTTGAGTGTTTGAGCACTTAAACTACTCTTTTTCTTGGAAATTCAACAAGATGGAATCATGATGTGTTGTGTCACCTGAAAGATCTCGTCGATCTGATTAATTTGACACTTTGTTCAAGACATTTGGTCATCATTTGTCGAAGTTATCGAGCTTCAAAATATGAAAAATCGCACAATTTGAGTGTTTGAGCACATAAAGTACTCTTTTTCTTGGAAATTCAACAAGATGGAATGATGATGTGTTGTGTCACCTGAAAGATCTCCTCGAGCTGATTAATTTGATACTTTGTTTAGGACATTTGGTCATCATTTGTCGAAGTTATCGAGCGTCAAAATTTGAGAAGTCTCACAATTGGAGTGTTTGAGCACTTAAAGTACTCTTTTTCTTGGAAATTCAACAAGATGGAATCATGATGTGTTGTGTCACCTGAAAGATCTCGTCGAGCTGATTAGTTTGACACTTTGTTTAAGACATTTGGTCATCATTTGTCGAAGTTATCGAGCGTCAAAATTTGAGAAGTCTCACAATTTGAGTGTTTGAGCAATTAAAGTACTCTTTTTCTTGGAAATTCAACAAGATGGAATGATGATATGTTGTGTCACCTGAAAGATCTCCTCGAGCTGATTAATTTGACACTTTGTTCAAGACATTTGGTCATCATTTGTCGAAGTTATCGAGCTTCAAAATATGAAAAATCACACAATTTGAGTGTTTGAGCACTTAAACTACTCTTTTTCTTGGAAATTCAACAAGATGGAATCATGATGTGTTGTGTTATCTGAAAGAACTCGTCTAGCTGATTAATTTGTCACTTTGTTTAAGACATTTGGTCATCATTTGTCGAAGTTATCGAGTTTCAAATTTAGAAATGTCTCACAATTTGAGTGTTTGAGCACTTAAAGTACTCTTTTTCTTGGAAATTCAACAAGATGGAATCATGATGTGTTGTGTCATCTGAAAGATCTCGTCGAGCTGATTAATTTGATACTTTGTTTAAGACATTTGGTCATCATTTGTCGAAGTTATCGAGCGTCAAAATTTGAGAAGTCTCACAATTGGAGTGTTTGAGTACTTAAAGTACTTTTTTCTTGGAAATTCAACAAGATGGAATCATGATGTGTTGTGTTATCTGAAAGAACTCGTCTAGCTGATTAATTTGTCACTTTGTTTAAGACATTTGGTCATCATTTGTCGAAGTTATCGAGTTTCAAATTTAGAAATGTCTCACAATTTGAGTGTTTGAGCACTTAAAGTACTTTTTTTCTTGGAAATTCAACAAGATGCAATCATGATGTGTTGTGTCACCTGAAAGATCTCGTCGAACTGATTAATTTGATACTTTGTTTAAGACATTTGGTCATCATTTGTCGAAGTTATCGAGCTTCAAAATATGAAAAATCGCACAATTTGAGTGTTTGGGCACATAAAGTACTCTTTTTCTTGGAAATTCAACAAGATGGAATGATGATGTGTTGTGTCACCTGAAAGATCTCGTCGAGCTGATTAATTTGACACTTTGTTTAAGACATTTGGTCATCATTTGTCGAAGTTATTGAGCGTCAAAATATGAGAAGTCTCACAATTTGAGTGTTTGAGCACTTAAACTACTCTTTTTCTTGGAAATTCAACAAGATGGAATGATGATGTGTTGTGTCACCTGAAAGATCTCGTCGATCTGATTAATTTGACACTTTGTTCAAGACATTTGGTCATCATTTGTCGAAGTTATCGAGCTTCAAAATATGAAAAATCGCACAATTTGAGTGTTTGAGCACATAAAGTACTCTTTTTCTTGGAAATTCAACAAGATGGAATGATGATGTGTTGTGTCACCTGAAAGATCTCCTCGAGCTGATTAATTTGACACTTTGTTCAAGACATTTGGTCATCATTTGTCGAAGTTATCGAGCTTCAAAATATGAAAAATCGCACAATTTGAGTGTTTGAGCACTTAAAGTACTCTTTTTCTTGGAAATTCAACAAGATGCAATCATGATGTGTTGTGTCACCTGAAAGATCTCGTCGAGCTGATTAGTTTGACACTTTGTTCAAGACATTTGGTCATCATTTGTCGAAGTTATCGAGCGTCAAAATTTGAGAAGTCTCACAATTTGAGTGTTTGAGCACTTAAACTACTCTTTTTCTTGGAAATTCAACAAGATGGAATGATGATGTGTTGTGTCACCTGAAAGATCTCGTCGATCTGATTAATTTGACACTTTGTTCAAGACATTTGGTCATCATTTGTCGAAGTTATCGAGCTTCAAAATATGAAAAATCGCACAATTTGAGTGTTTGAGCACATAAAGTACTCTTTTTCTTGGAAATTCAACAAGATGGAATGATGATGTGTTGTGTCACCTGAAAGATCTCCTCGAGCTGATTAATTTGACACTTTGTTCAAGACATTTGGTCATCATTTGTCGAAGTTATCGAGCTTCAAAATATGAAAAATCACACAATTTGAGTGTTTGAGCACATAAAGTACTCTTTTTCTTGGAAATTCAACAAGATGGAATGATGATGTGTTGTGTCACCTGAAAGATCTCCTCGAGCTGATTAATTTGACACTTTGTTTAAGACATTTGGTCATCATTTGTCGAAGTTATCGAGCGTCAAAATTTGAGAAGTCTCACAATTTGAGTGTTTGAGCAATTAAAGTACTCTTTTTCTTGGAAATTCAACAAGATGGAATGATGATGTGTTGTGTCACCTGAAAGAACTCGTCTAGCTGATTAATTTGTCACTTTGTTTAAGACATTTGGTCATCATTTGTCGAAGTTATCGAGTTTCAAATTTAGAAATGTCTCACAATTTGAGTGTTTGAACACTTAAAGTACTCTTTTTCTTGGAAATTCAACAAGATGGAATCATGATGTGTTGTGTCACCTGAAAGATCTCATCGAGATGATTAATTTGACACTTTGTTCAAGACATTTGGTCATCATTTGTCGAAGTTATCGAGCTCCAAAATATGAAAAATCGCACAATTTCAGTGTTTGAGCAATTAAAGTACTCTTTTTCTTGGAAATTCAACAAGATGGAATCATGATGTGTTGTGTTATCTGAAAGAACTCGTCTAGCTGATTAATTTGTCACTTTGTTTAAGACATTTGGTCATCATTTGTCGAAGTTATCGAGTTGCAAATTTAGAAAAGTCTCACAATTTGAGTGTTTGAGCACTTAAAGTACTCTTTTTCTTGGAAATTCAACAAGATGGAATGATGATGTGTTGTATCACCTGAAAGATCTCCTCGAGCTGATTAATTTGACACTTTGTTTAAGACATTTGGTCATCATTTGTCGAAGTTATTGAGCGTCAAAATTTGAGAAGTCTCACAATTTGAGTGTTTGAGCACTTAAACTACTCTTTTTCTTGGAAATTCAACAAGATGGAATCATGATGTGTTGTGTCACCTGAAAGATCTCGTCGATCTGATTAATTTGACACTTTGTTCAAGACATTTGGTCATCATTTGTCGAAGTTATCGAGCTTCAAAATATGAAAAATCGCACAATTTGAGTGTTTGAGCACATAAAGTACTCTTTTTCTTGGAAATTCAACAAGATGGAATGATGATGTGTTGTGTCACCTGAAAGATCTCCTCGAGCTGATTAATTTGACACTTTGTTTAAGACATTTGGTCATCATTTGTCGAAGTTATCGAGCGTCAAAATTTGAGAAGTCTCACAATTTGAGTGTTTGAGCAATTAAAGTACTCTTTTTCTTGGAAATTCAACAAGATGGAATGATGATATGTTGTGTCACCTGAAAGATCTCCTCGAGCTGATTAATTTGACACTTTGTTCAAGACATTTGGTCATCATTTGTCGAAGTTATCGAGCTTCAAAATATGAAAAATCACACAATTTGAGTGTTTGAGCACTTAAACTACTCTTTTTCTTGGAAATTCAACAAGATGGAATCATGATGTGTTGTGTTATCTGAAAGAACTCGTCTAGCTGATTAATTTGTCACTTTGTTTAAGACATTTGGTCATCATTTGTCGAAGTTATCGAGTTTCAAATTTAGAAATGTCTCACAATTTGAGTGTTTGAGCACTTAAAGTACTCTTTTTCTTGGAAATTCAACAAGATGGAATCATGATGTGTTGTGTCATCTGAAAGATCTCGTCGAGCTGATTAATTTGATACTTTGTTTAAGACATTTGGTCATCATTTGTCGAAGTTATCGAGCGTCAAAATTTGAGAAGTCTCACAATTGGAGTGTTTGAGTACTTAAAGTACTTTTTTCTTGGAAATTCAACAAGATGGAATCATGATGTGTTGTGTTATCTGAAAGAACTCGTCTAGCTGATTAATTTGTCACTTTGTTTAAGACATTTGGTCATCATTTGTCGAAGTTATCGAGTTTCAAATTTAGAAATGTCTCACAATTTGAGTGTTTGAGCACTTAAAGTACTTTTTTTCTTGGAAATTCAACAAGATGCAATCATGATGTGTTGTGTCACCTGAAAGATCTCGTCGAACTGATTAATTTGATACTTTGTTTAAGACATTTGGTCATCATTTGTCGAAGTTATCGAGCTTCAAAATATGAAAAATCGCACAATTTGAGTGTTTGGGCACATAAAGTACTCTTTTTCTTGGAAATTCAACAAGATGGAATGATGATGTGTTGTGTCACCTGAAAGATCTCGTCGAGCTGATTAATTTGACACTTTGTTTAAGACATTTGGTCATCATTTGTCGAAGTTATTGAGCGTCAAAATATGAGAAGTCTCACAATTTGAGTGTTTGAGCACTTAAACTACTCTTTTTCTTGGAAATTCAACAAGATGGAATGATGATGTGTTGTGTCACCTGAAAGATCTCGTCGATCTGATTAATTTGACACTTTGTTCAAGACATTTGGTCATCATTTGTCGAAGTTATCGAGCTTCAAAATATGAAAAATCGCACAATTTGAGTGTTTGAGCACATAAAGTACTCTTTTTCTTGGAAATTCAACAAGATGGAATGATGATGTGTTGTGTCACCTGAAAGATCTCCTCGAGCTGATTAATTTGACACTTTGTTCAAGACATTTGGTCATCATTTGTCGAAGTTATCGAGCTTCAAAATATGAAAAATCGCACAATTTGAGTGTTTGAGCACTTAAAGTACTCTTTTTCTTGGAAATTCAACAAGATGCAATCATGATGTGTTGTGTCACCTGAAAGATCTCGTCGAGCTGATTAGTTTGACACTTTGTTCAAGACATTTGGTCATCATTTGTCGAAGTTATCGAGCGTCAAAATTTGAGAAGTCTCACAATTTGAGTGTTTGAGCACTTAAACTACTCTTTTTCTTGGAAATTCAACAAGATGGAATGATGATGTGTTGTGTCACCTGAAAGATCTCGTCGATCTGATTAATTTGACACTTTGTTCAAGACATTTGGTCATCATTTGTCGAAGTTATCGAGCTTCAAAATATGAAAAATCGCACAATTTGAGTGTTTGAGCACATAAAGTACTCTTTTTCTTGGAAATTCAACAAGATGGAATGATGATGTGTTGTGTCACCTGAAAGATCTCCTCGAGCTGATTAATTTGACACTTTGTTCAAGACATTTGGTCATCATTTGTCGAAGTTATCGAGCTTCAAAATATGAAAAATCACACAATTTGAGTGTTTGAGCACATAAAGTACTCTTTTTCTTGGAAATTCAACAAGATGGAATGATGATGTGTTGTGTCACCTGAAAGATCTCCTCGAGCTGATTAATTTGACACTTTGTTTAAGACATTTGGTCATCATTTGTCGAAGTTATCGAGCGTCAAAATTTGAGAAGTCTCACAATTTGAGTGTTTGAGCAATTAAAGTACTCTTTTTCTTGGAAATTCAACAAGATGGAATGATGATGTGTTGTGTCACCTGAAAGAACTCGTCTAGCTGATTAATTTGTCACTTTGTTTAAGACATTTGGTCATCATTTGTCGAAGTTATCGAGTTTCAAATTTAGAAATGTCTCACAATTTGAGTGTTTGAACACTTAAAGTACTCTTTTTCTTGGAAATTCAACAAGATGGAATCATGATGTGTTGTGTCACCTGAAAGATCTCATCGAGATGATTAATTTGACACTTTGTTCAAGACATTTGGTCATCATTTGTCGAAGTTATCGAGCTCCAAAATATGAAAAATCGCACAATTTCAGTGTTTGAGCAATTAAAGTACTCTTTTTCTTGGAAATTCAACAAGATGGAATCATGATGTGTTGTGTTATCTGAAAGAACTCGTCTAGCTGATTAATTTGTCACTTTGTTTAAGACATTTGGTCATCATTTGTCGAAGTTATCGAGTTGCAAATTTAGAAAAGTCTCACAATTTGAGTGTTTGAGCACTTAAAGTACTCTTTTTCTTGGAAATTCAACAAGATGGAATGATGATGTGTTGTATCACCTGAAAGATCTCCTCGAGCTGATTAATTTGACACTTTGTTTAAGACATTTGGTCATCATTTGTCGAAGTTATTGAGCGTCAAAATTTGAGAAGTCTCACAATTTGAGTGTTTGAGCACTTAAACTACTCTTTTTCTTGGAAATTCAACAAGATGGAATCATGATGTGTTGTGTCACCTGAAAGATCTCGTCGATCTGATTAATTTGACACTTTGTTCAAGACATTTGGTCATCATTTGTCGAAGTTATCGAGCTTCAAAATATGAAAAATCGCACAATTTGAGTGTTTGAGCACATAAAGTACTCTTTTTCTTGGAAATTCAACAAGATGGAATGATGATGTGTTGTGTCACCTGAAAGATCTCCTCGAGCTGATTAATTTGACACTTTGTTCAAGACATTTGGTCATCATTTGTCGAAGTTATCGAGCTTCAAAATATGAAAAATCGCACAATTTGAGTGTTTGAGCACATAAAGTACTCTTTTTCTTGGAAATTCAACAAGATGGAATGATGATGTGTTGTGTCACCTAAAAGATCTCGTCGATCTGATTAATTTGACACTTTGTTCAAGACATTTGGTCATCATTTGTCGAAGTTATCGAGCTTCAAAATATGAAAAATCGCACAATTTGAGTGTTTGAGCACATAAAGTACTCTTTTTCTTGGAAATTCAACAAGATGGAATGATGATGTGTTGTGTCACCTGAAAGATCTCCTCGAGGTGATTAATTTGACACTTTGTTCAAGACATTTGGTCATCATTTGTCGAAGTTATCGAGCTTCAAAATATGAAAAATCGCACAATTTGAGTGTTTGAGCACTTAAAGTACTCTTTTTCTTGGAAATTCAACAAGATGCAATCATGATGTGTTGTGTCACCTGAAAGATCTCGTCGAGCTGATTAATTTGATACTTTGTTTAAGACATTTGGTCATCATTTGTCGAAGTTATCGAGCGTCAAAATTTGAGAAGTCTCACAATTGGAGTGTTTGAGCACTTAAAGTACTCTTTTTCTTGGAAATTCAACAAGATGGAATGATGATGTGTTGTGTCACCTGAAAGATCTCCTCGAGCTGATTAATTTGACACTTTGTTTAAGACATTTGGTCATCAGTTGTCGAAGTTATTGAGCGTCAAAATTTGAGAAGTCTCACAATTTGAGTGTTTGAGCACTTAAACTACTCTTTTTCTTGGAAATTCAACAAGATGGAATCATGATGTGTTGTGTTATCTGAAAGAACTCGTCTAGCTGATTAATTTGTCACTTTGTTTAAGACATTTGGTCATCATTTGTCGAAGTTATCGAGCGTCAAAATTTGAGAAGTCTCACAATTTGAGTGTTTGAGCACTTAAACTACCCTTTTTCTTGGATATTAAACAAGATGGAATGATGATGTGTTGTGTCACCTGAAAGATCTCCTCGAACTGATTAATTTGACACTTTGTTCAAGACATTTGGTCATCATTTGTCGAAGTTATCGAGCTTCAAAATATGAAAAATCGCACAATTTGAGTGTTTGAGCACTTAAAGTACTCTTTTTCTTGGAAATTCAACAAGATGCAATCATGATGTGTTGTGTCACCTGAAAGATCTCGTCGAGCTGATTAGTTTGACACTTTGTTCAAGACATTTGGTCATCATTTGTCGAAGTTATCGAGCGTCAAAATTTGAGAAGTCTCACAATTTGAGTGTTTGAGCACTTAAACTACTCTTTTTCTTGGAAATTCAACAAGATGGAATGATGATGTGTTGTGTCACCTGAAAGATCTCGTCGATCTGATTAATTTGACACTTTGTTCAAGACATTTGGTCATCATTTGTCGAAGTTGTCGAGCTTCAAAATATGAAAAATCGCACAATTTGAGTGTTTGAGCACATAAAGTACTCTTTTTCTTGGAAATTCAACAAGATGGAATGATGATGTGTTGTGTCACCTGAAAGATCTCCTCGAGCTGATTAATTTGACACTTTGTTCAAGACATTTGGTCATCATTTGTCGAAGTTATCGAGCTTCAAAATATGAAAAATCACACAATTTGAGTGTTTGAGCACTTAAACTACTCTTTTTCTTGGAAATTCAACAAGATGGAATCATGATGTGTTGTGTTATCTGAAAGAACTCGTCTAGCTGATTAATTTGTCACTTTGTTTAAGACATTTGGTCATCATTTGTCGAAGTTATCGAGTTTCAAATTTAGAAATGTCTCACAATTTGAGTGTTTGAGCACTTAAAGTACTCTTTTTCTTGGAAATTCAACAAGATGGAATCATGATGTGTTGTGTCATCTGAAAGATCTCGTCGAGCTGATTAATTTGATACTTTGTTTAAGACATTTGGTCATCATTTGTCGAAGTTATCGAGCGTCAAAATTTGAGAAGTCTCACAATTGGAGTGTTTGAGTACTTAAAGTACTTTTTTCTTGGAAATTCAACAAGATGGAATCATGATGTGTTGTGTTATCTGAAAGAACTCGTCTAGCTGATTAATTTGTCACTTTGTTTAAGACATTTGGTCATCATTTGTCGAAGTTATCGAGTTTCCAATTTAGAAATGTCTCACAATTTGAGTGTTTGAGCACTTAAAGTACTTTTTTTCTTGGAAATTCAACAAGATGCAATCATGATGTGTTGTGTCACCTGAAAGATCTCGTCGAACTGATTAATTTGATACTTTGTTTAAGACATTTGGTCATCATTTGTCGAAGTTATCGAGCTTCAAAATATGAAAAATCGCACAATTTGAGTGTTTGGGCACATAAAGTACTCTTTTTCTTGGAAATTCAACAAGATGGAATGATGATGTGTTGTGTCACCTGAAAGATCTCGTCGAGCTGATTAATTTGACACTTTGTTCAAGACATTTGGTCAACATTTGTCGAAGTTATCGAGCTTCAAAATATGAAAAATCGCACAATTTGAGTGTTTGAGCACATAAAGTACTCTTTTTCTTGGAAATTCAACAAGATGGAATGATGATGTGTTGTGTCACCTGAAAGATCTCCTCGAGCTGATTAATTTGACACTTTGTTCAAGACATTTGGTCATCATTTGTCGAAGTTATCGAGCTTCAAAATATGAAAAATCGCACAATTTGAGTGTTTGAGCACTTAAAGTACTCTTTTTCTTGGAAATTCAACAAGATGCAATCATGATGTGTTGTGTCACCTGAAAGATCTCGTCGAGCTGATTAGTTTGACACTTTGTTCAAGACATTTGGTCATCATTTGTCGAAGTTATCGAGCGTCAAAATTTGAGAAGTCTCACAATTTGAGTGTTTGAGCACTTAAACTACTCTTTTTCTTGGAAATTCAACAAGATGGAATGATGATGTGTTGTGTCACCTGAAAGATCTCGTCGATCTGATTAATTTGACACTTTGTTCAAGACATTTGGTCATCATTTGTCGAAGTTATCGAGCTTCAAAATATGAAAAATCGCACAATTTGAGTGTTTGAGCACATAAAGTACTCTTTTTCTTGGAAATTCAACAAGATGGAATGATGATGTGTTGTGTCACCTGAAAGATCTCCTCGAGCTGATTAATTTGACACTTTGTTCAAGACATTTGGTCATCATTTGTCGAAGTTATCGAGCTTCAAAATATGAAAAATCACACAATTTGAGTGTTTGAGCACATAAAGTACTCTTTTTCTTGGAAATTCAACAAGATGGAATGATGATGTGTTGTGTCACCTGAAAGATCTCCTCGAGCTGATTAATTTGACACTTTGTTTAAGACATTTGGTCATCATTTGTCGAAGTTATTGAGCGTCAAAATTTGAGAAGTCTCACAATTTGAGTGTTTGAGCACTTAAACTACTCTTTTTCTTGGAAATTCAACAAGATGGAATCATGATGTGTTGTGTTATCTGAAAGAACTCGTCTAGCTGATTAATTTGTCACTTTGTTTAAGACATTTGGTCATCATTTGTCGAAGTTATCGAGTTTCAAATTTAGAAATGTCTCACAATTTGAGTGTTTGAGCACTTAAAGTACTCTTTTTCTTGGAAATTCAACAAGATGGAATCATGATGTGTTGTGTCATCTGAAAGATCTCGTCGAGCTGATTAATTTGATACTTTGTTTAAGACATTTGGTCATCATTTGTCGAAGTTATCGAGCGTCAAAATTTGAGAAGTCTCACAATTGGAGTGTTTGAGTACTTAAAGTACTTTTTTCTTGGAAATTCAACAAGATGGAATCATGATGTGTTGTGTTATCTGAAAGAACTCGTCTAGCTGATTAATTTGTCACTTTGTTTAAGACATTTGGTCATCATTTGTCGAAGTTATCGAGTTTCAAATTTAGAAATGTCTCACAATTTGAGTGTTTGAGCACTTAAAGTACTCTTTTTCTTGGAAATTCAACAAGATGCAATCATGATGTGTTGTGTCACCTGAAAGATCTCGTCGAACTGATTAATTTGATACTTTGTTTAAGACATTTGGTCATCATTTGTCGAAGTTATCGAGCTTCAAAATATGAAAAATCGCACAATTTGAGTGTTTGAGCACTTAAACTACTCTTTTTCTTGGAAATTCAACAAGATGCAATCATGATGTGTTGTGTCACCTGAAAGATCTCGTCGAGCTGATTAGTTTGACACTTTGTTCAAGACATTTGGTCATCATTTGTCGAAGTTATCGAGCGTCAAAATTTGAGAAGTCTCACAATTTGAGTGTTTGAGCACTTAAACTACTCTTTTTCTTGGAAATTCAACAAGATGGAATGATGATGTGTTGTGTCACCTGAAAGATCTCGTTGATCTGATTAATTTGACACTTTGTTCAAGACATTTGGTCATCATTTGTCGAAGTTATCGAGCTTCAAAATATGAAAAATCGCACAATTTGAGTGTTTGAGCACTTAAAGTACTCTTTTTCTTGGAAATTCAACAAGATGGAATGATGATGTGTTGTATCACCTGAAAGATCTCCTCGAGCTGATTAATTTGACACTTTGTTCAAGACATTTGGTCATCATTTGTCGAAGTTATTGAGCTTCAAAATATGAAAAATCGCACAATTTGAGTATTTGAGCACTTAAAGTACTCTTTTTCTTGGAAATTCAACAAGATGGAATGATGATGTGTTATGTCACCTGAAAGATCTCGTCGATCTTATTAATTTGATACTTTGTTTAAGACATATGGTCATCATTTGTCGAAGTTATCGAGCTTCAAAATATGAAAAATCGCACAATTTGAGTGTTTGAGCACTTAAAGTACTCTTTTTCTTGGAAATTCAACAAGATGCAATCATGATGTGTTGTGTCACCTGAAAGATCTCGTCGAGCTGATTAGTTTGACACTTTGTTCAAGACATTTGGTCATCATTTGTCGAAGTTATCGAGCGTCAAAATTTGAGAAGTCTCACAATTTGAGTGTTTGAGCACTTAAACTACTCTTTTTCTTGGAAATTCAACAAGATGGAATGATGATGTGTTGTGTCACCTGAAAGATCTCGTCGATCTGATTAATTTGACACTTTGTTCAAGACATTTGGTCATCATTTGTCGAAGTTATTGAGCTTCAAAATATGAAAAATCGCACAATTTGAGTGTTTGAGCACATAAAGTACTCTTTTTCATGGAAATTCAACAAGATGGAATCATGATGTGTTGTGTTATCTGAAAGAACTCGTCTAGCTGATTAATTTGTCACTTTGTTTAAGACATTTGGTCATCATTTGTCGAAGTTATCGAGTTTCAAATTTAGAAATGTCTCACAATTTGAGTGTTTGAGCACTTAAAGTACTCTTTTTCTTGGAAATTCAACAAGATGGAATCATGATGTGTTGTGTCACCTGAAAGATCTCATCGAGATGATTAATTTGACACTTTGTTCAAGACATTTGGTCATCATTTGTCGAAGTTATCGAGCTTCAAAATATGAAAAATCGCACAATTTGAGTGTTTGAGCACATAAAGTACTCTTTTTCTTGGAAATTCAACAAGATGGAATGATGATGTGTTATGTCACCTGAAAGATCTCCTCGAGGTGATTAATTTGATACTTTGTTTAAGACATTTGGTCATCATTTGTCGAAGTTATCGAGCTTCAAAATATGAAAAATCGCTCAATTTCAGTGTTTGAGCAATTAAAGTACTCTTTTTCTTGGAAATTCAACAAGATGCAATCATGATGTGTTGTGTCACCTGAAAGATCTCGTCTAGCTGATTAATTTGTCACTTTGTTTAAGACATTTGGTCATCATTTGTCGAAGTTATCGAGTTTCAAATTTAGAAAAGTCTCACAATTTGAGTGTTTGAGCACTTAAAGTACTATTTTTCTTGGAAATTCAACAAGATGGAATCATGATGTGTTGTGTCACCTGAAAGATCTCATCGAGATGATTAATTTGACACTTTGTTCAAGACATTTGGTCATCATTTGTCGAAGTTATCGAGCTTCAAAATATGAAAAATCGCACAATTTGAGTGTTTGAGCACATAAAGTACTCTTTTTCTTGGAAATTCAACAAGATGGAATGATGATGTGTTATGTCACCTGAAAGATCTCGTCGATCTTATTAATTTGATACTTTGTTTAAGACATTTGGTCATCATTTGTCGAAGTTATCGAGCTTCAAAATATGAAAAATCGCACAATTTCAGTGTTTGAGCAATTAAAGTACTCTTTTTCTTGGAAATTCAACAAGATGCAATCATGATGTGTTGTGTCACCTGAAAGATCTCGTCTAGCTGATTAATTTGTCACTTTGTTTAAGACATTTGGTCATCATTTGTCGAAGTTATCGAGTTTCAAATTTAGAAAAGTCTCACAATTTGAGTGTTTGAGCACTTAAAGTACTCTTTTTCTTGGAAATTCAACAAGATGGAATGATGATGTGTTGTGTCACCTGAAAGATCTCGTCGATCTGATTAATTTGACACTTTGTTCAAGACATTTGGTCATCATTTGTCGAAGTTATCGACCTTCAAAATATGAAAAATCGCACAATTTGAGTGTTTGAGCACTTAAACTACTCTTTTTCTTGGAAATTCAACAAGATGGAATGATGATGTGTTGTGTCACCTAAAAGATCTCGTCGATCTGATTAATTTGACACTTTGTTCAAAACATTTGGTCATCATTTGTCGAAGTTATCGAGCTTCAAAATATGAAAAATCGCACAATTTGAGTGTTTGAGCACATAAAGTACTCTTTTTCATGGAAATTCAACAAGATGGAATCATGATGTGTTGTGTTATCTGAAAGAACTCGTCTAGCTGATTAATTTGTCACTTTGTTTAAGACATTTGGTCATCATTTGTCGAAGTTATCGAGTTTCAAATTTAGAAAAGTCTCACAATTTGAGTGTTTGAGCACTTAAAGTACTCTTTTTCTTGGAAATTCAACAAGATGGAATGATGATGTGTTGTATCACCTGAAAGATCTCCTCGAGCTGATTAATTTGACACTTTGTTCAAGACATTTGGTCATCATTTGTCGAAGTTATCGAGCGTCAAAATTTGAGAAGTCTCACAATTTGAGTGTTTGAGTTCTTAAAGTACTCTTTTTCTTGGAAATTCAACAAGATGCAATCATGATGTGTTGTGTCACCTGAAAGATCTCGTCGATCTGATTAATTTGACACTTTGATCAAGACATTTGGTCATCATTTGTCGAAGTTATTGAGCTTCAAAATATGAAAAATCGCACAATTTGAGTATTTGAGCACTTAAAGTACTCTTTTTCTTGGAAATTCAACAAGATGGAATGATGATGTGTTATGTCACCTGAAAGATCTCGTCGATCTTATTAATTTGATACTTTGTTTAAGACATATGGTCATCATTTGTCGAAGTTATCGAGCTTCAAAATATGAAAAATCGCACAATTTGAGTGTTTGAGCACTTAAAGTACTCTTTTTCTTGGAAATTCAACAAGATGGATTCATGATGTGTTGTGTCACCTGAAAGATCTCGTCGATCTGATTAATTTGACACTTTGATCAAGACATTTGGTCATCATTTGTCGAAGTTATCGAGTTTCAAATTTAGAAAAGTCTCACAATTTGAGTGTTTGAGCACTTAAAGTACTCTTTTTCTTGGAAATTCAACAAGATGGAATGATGATGTGTTGTGTCACCTGAAAGATCTCGTCGATCTGATTAATTTGACACTTTGTTCAAGACATTTGGTCATCATTTGTCGAAGTTATCGACCTTCAAAATATGAAAAATCGCACAATTTGAGTGTTTGGGCACATAAAGTACTCTTTTTCTTGGAAATTCAACAAGATGCAATCATGATGTGTTATGTCACCTGAAAGATCTCGTCGATCTGATTAATTTGACACTTTGATCAAGACATTTGGTCATCATTTGTCGAAGTTATTGAGCTTCAAAATATGAAAAATCGCACAATTTGAGTATTTGAGCACTTAAAGTACTCTTTTTCTTGGAAATTCAACAAGATGGAATGATGATGTGTTATGTCACCTGAAAGATCTCGTCGATCTTATTAATTTGATACTTTGTTTAAGACATATGGTCATCATTTGTCGAAGTTATCGAGCGTCAAAATTTGAGAAGTCTCACAATTGGAGTGTTTGAGCAATTAAAGTACTCTTTTTCTTGGAAATTCAACAAGATGGAATGATGATGTGTTATGTCACCTGAAAGATCTCGTCGATCTTATTAATTTGACACTTTGTTCAAGACATTTGGTCATCATTTGTCGAAGTTATCGAGCTTCAAAATATGAAAAATCGCACAATTTGAGTGTTTGAGCACATAAAGTACTCTTTTTCTTGGAAATTCAACAAGATGGAATGATGATGTGTTATGTCACCTGAAAGATCTCATCGAGATGATTAATTTGACACTTTGTTCAAGACATTTGGTCATCATTTGTCGAAGTTATCGTGCTTCAAAATATGAAAAATCGCACAATTTGAGTGTTTGAGCACATAAAGTACTCTTTTTCTTGGAAATTCAACAAGATGGAATGATGATGTGTTATGTCACCTGAAAGATCTCGTCGATCTTATTAATTTGATACTTTGTTTAAGACATTTGGTCATCATTTGTCGAAGTTATCGAGTTTCAAATTTAGAAATGTCTCACAATTTGAGTGTTTGAACACTTAAAGTACTCTTTTTCTTGGAAATTCAACAAGATGGAATCATGATGTGTTGTGTCACCTGAAAGATCTCATCGAGATGATTAATTTGACACTTTGTTCAAGACATTTGGTCATCATTTGTCGAAGTTATCGAGCTTCAAAATATGAAAAATCGCACAATTTGAGTGTTTGAGCACATAAAGTACTCTTTTTCTTGGAAATTCAACAAGATGGAATGATGATGTGTTATGTCACCTGAAAGATCTCGTCGATCTTATTAATTTGATACTTTGTTTAAGACATTTGGTCATCATTTGTCGAAGTTATCGAGCTTCAAAATATGAAAAATCGCACAATTTGAGTGTTTGAGCACTTAAAGTACTCTTTTTCTTGGAAATTCAACAAGATGGATTCATGATGTGTTGTGTCACCTGAAAGATCTCGTCGATCTGATTAATTTGACACTTTGATCAAGACATTTGGTCATCATTTGTCGAAGTTATCGAGTTTCAAATTTAGAAAAGTCTCACAATTTGAGTGTTTGAGCACTTAAAGTACTCTTTTTCTTGGAAATTCAACAAGATGGAATGATGATGTGTTGTGTCACCTGAAAGATCTCGTCGATCTGATTAATTTTACACTTTGTTCAAGACATTTGGTCATCATTTGTCGAAGTTATCGACCTTCAAAATATGAAAAATCGCACAATTTGAGTGTTTGGGCACATAAAGTACTCTTTTTCTTGGAAATTCAACAAGATGGAATGATGATGTGTTGTGTCACCTGAAAGATCTCGTCGAGCTGATTAATTTGACACTTTGTTTAAGACATTTGGTCATCATTTGTCGAAGTTATTGAGCGTCAAAATTTGAGAAGTCTCACAATTTGAGTGTTTGAGCACTTAAACTACTCTTTTTCTTGGAAATTCAACAAGATGAAATGATGATGTGTTGTGTCACCTGAAAGATCTCGTTGATCTGATTAATTTGACACTTTGTTCAAGACATTTGGTCATCATTTGTCGAAGTTATCGAGCTTCAAAATATGAAAAATCGCACAATTTGAGTGTTTGAGCACTTAAAGTACTCTTTTTCTTGGAAATTCAACAAGATGGAATGATGATGTGTTGTGTCACCTGAAAGATCTCGTCGAGCTGATTAGTTTGACACTTTGTTCAAGACATTTGGTCATCATTTGTCGAAGTTATCGAGCGTCAAAATTTGAGAAGTCTCACAATTTGAGTGTTTGAGCACTTAAACTACTCTTTTTCTTGGAAATTCAACAAGATGGAATGATGATGTGTTGTGTCACCTGAAAGATCTCGTCGATCTGATTAATTTGACACTTTGTTCAAGACATTTGGTCATCATTTGTCGAAGTTATCGAGCTTCAAAATATGAAAAATCGCACAATTTGAGTGTTTGAGCACATAAAGTACTCTTTTTCATGGAAATTCAACAAGATGGAATCATGATGTGTTGTGTTATCTGAAAGAACTCGTCTAGCTGATTAATTTGTCACTTTGTTTAAGACATTTGGTCATCATTTGTCGAAGTTATCGAGTTTCAAATTTAGTAATGTCTCACAATTTGAGTGTTTGAGCACTTAAAGTACTCTTTTTCTTGGAAATTCAACAAGATGGAATCATGATGTGTTGTGTCACCTGAAAGATCTCGTCGATCTGATTAATTTGACACTTTGATCAAGACATTTGGTCATCATTTGTCGAAGTTATCGAGTTTCAAATTTAGAAAAGTCTCACAATTTGAGTGTTTGAGCACTTAAAGTACTCTTTTTCTTGGAAATTCAACAAGATGGAATGATGATGTGTTGTATCACCTGAAAGATCTCCTCGAGCTGATTAATTTGACACTTTGTTCAAGACATTTGGTCATCATTTGTCGAAGTTATCGAGCGTCAAAATTTGAGAAGTCTCACAATTTGAGTGTTTGAGTTCTTAAAGTACTCTTTTTCTTGGAAATTCAACAAGATGCAATCATGATGTGTTATGTCACCTGAAAGATCTCGTCGATCTGATTAATTTGACACTTTGATCAAGACATTTGGTCATCATTTGTCGAAGTTATTGAGCTTCAAAATATGAAAAATCGCACAATTTGAGTATTTGAGCACTTAAAGTACTCTTTTTCTTGGAAATTCAACAAGATGGAATGATGATGTGTTATGTCACCTGAAAGATCTCGTCGATCTTATTAATTTGATACTTTGTTTAAGACATATGGTCATCATTTGTCGAAGTTATCGAGCGTCAAAATTTGAGAAGTCTCACAATTGGAGTGTTTGAGCAATTAAAGTACTCTTTTTCTTGGAAATTCAACAAGATGGAATGATGATGTGTTGTGTCACCTGAAAGAACTCGTCTAGCTGATTAATTTGTCACTTTGTTTAAGACATTTGGTCATCATTTGTCGAAGTTATCGAGTTTCAAATTTAGAAATGTCTCACAATTTGAGTGTTTGAACACTTAAAGTACTCTTTTTCTTGGAAATTCAACAAGATGGAATCATGATGTGTTGTGTCACCTGAAAGATCTCATCGAGATGATTAATTTGACACTTTGTTTAAGACATTTGGTCATCATTTGTCGAAGTTATTGAGCGTCAAAATATGAAAAATCGCACAATTTGAGTATTTGAGCACTTAAAGTACTCTTTTTCTTGGAAATTCAACAAGATGGAATGATGATGTGTTATGTCACCTGAAAGATCTCGTCGATCTTATTAATTTGATACTTTGTTTAAGACATATGGTCATCATTTGTCGAAGTTATCGAGCTTCAAAATATGAAAAATCGCACAATTTGAGTGTTTGAGCACTTAAAGTACTCTTTTTCTTGGAAATTCAACAAGATGGATTCATGATGTGTTGTGTCACCTGAAAGATCTCGTCGATCTGATTAATTTGACACTTTGATCAAGACATTTGGTCATCATTTGTCGAAGTTATCGAGTTTCAAATTTAGAAAAGTCTCACAATTTGAGTGTTTGAGCACTTAAAGTACTCTTTTTCTTGGAAATTCAACAAGATGGAATGATGATGTGTTGTGTCACCTGAAAGATCTCGTCGATCTGATTAATTTGACACTTTGTTCAAGACATTTGGTCATCATTTGTCGAAGTTATCGACCTTCAAAATATGAAAAATCGCACAATTTGAGTGTTTGAGCACTTAAACTACTCTTTTTCTTGGAAATTCAACAAGATGGAATGATGATGTGTTGTGTCACCTGAAAGATCTCGTCGATCTGATTAATTTGACACTTTGTTCAAGACATTTGGTCATCATTTGTCGAAGTTATCGAGCTTCAAAATATGAAAAATCGCACAATTTGAGTGTTTGAGCACATAAAGTACTCTTTTTCTTGGAAATTCAACAAGATGGAATGATGATGTGTTGTGTCACCTGAAAGATCTCTTCGAGCTGATTAATTTGACACTTTGTTCAAGACATTTGGTCATCATTTGTCGAAGTTATCGAGCGTCAAAATATGAAAAATCGTACAATTTGAGTGTTTGAGCACTTAAAGTACTCTTTTTCTTGGAAATTCAACAAGATGGAATCATGATGTGTTGTGTCACCTGAAAGATCTCGTCGAACTGATTAATTTGATACTTTGTTCAAGACATTTGGTCATCATTTGTCGAAGTTATCGAGCTTCAAAATATGAAAAATCGCACAATTTGAGTGTTTGAGCACTTAAAGTACTCTTTTTCTTGGAAATTCAACAAGATGGAATGATGATGTGTTATGTCACCTGAAAGATCTCGTCGATCTTATTAATTTGATACTTTGTTTAAGACATTTGGTCATCATTTGTCGAAGTTATCGAGCTTCAAAATATGAAAAATCGCACAATTTGAGTGTTTGAGCACTTAAAGTACTCTTTTTCTTGGAAATTCAACAAGATGCAATCATGATGTGTTGTGTCACCTGAAAGATCTCGTCGAACTGATTAATTTGATACTTTGTTTAAGACATTTGGTCATCATTTGTCGAAGTTATCGAGCTTCAAAATATGAAAAATCGCACAATTTGAGTGTTTGGGCACATAAAGTACTCTTTTTCTTGGAAATTCAACAAGATGGAATGATGATGTGTTGTGTCACCTGAAAGATCTCGTCGAGCTTATTAATTTGACACTTTGTTTAAGACATTTGGTCATCATTTGTCGAAGTTATTGAGCGTCAAAATTTGAGAAGTCTCACAATTTGAGTGTTTGAGCACTTAAACTACTCTTTTTCTTGGAAATTCAACAAGATGGAATTATGATGTGTTGTGTCACCTGAAAGATCTCGTCGATCTGATTAATTTGACACTTTGTTCAAGACATTTGGTCATCATTTGTCGAAGTTATCGAGCTTCAAAATATGAAAAATCGCACAATTTGAGTGTTTGAGCACATAAAGTACTCTTTTTCTTGGAAATTCAACAAGATGCAATCATGATGTGTTGTGTCACCTGAAAGATCTCGTCGAACTGATTAATTTGATACTTTGTTTAAGACATTTGGTCATCATTTGTCGAAGTTATCGAGCGTCAAAATTTGAGAAGTCTCACAATTGAAGTGTTTGAGCAATTAAAGTACTCTTTTTCTTGGAAATTCAACAAGATGGAATGATGATGTGTTGTGTCACCTGAAAAATCTCGTCGAGCTGATTAATTTGACACTTTGTTCAAGACATTTGGTCATCATTTGTCGGAGTTATTGAGCGTCAAAATTTGAGAAGTCTCACAATTTGAGTGTTTGAGCACTTAAACTACTCTTTTTCTTGGAAATTCAACAAGATGGAATGATGATGTGTTGTGTCACCTGAAAGATCTCCTCGAGCTGATTAATTTGACACTTTGTTTAAGACATTTGGTCATCATTTGTCGAAGTTATTGAGCGTCAAAATTTGAGAAGTCTCACAATTGGAGTGTTTGAGCAATTAAAGTACTCTTTTTCTTGGAAATTCAACAAGATGGAATGATGATGTGTTGTGTCACCTGAAAGATCTCGTCTAGCTGATTAATTTGTCACTTTGTTTAAGACATTTGGTCATCATTTGTCGAAGTTATCGAGTTTCAAATTTAGAAAAGTCTCACAATTGGAGTGTTTGAGCAATTAAAGTACTCTTTTTCTTGGAAATTCAACAAGATGGAATGATGATGTGTTGTGTCACCTGAAAGATCTCTTCGAGCTGATTAATTTGACACTTTGTTCAAGACATTTGGTCATCATTTGTCGAAGTTATCGAGCTTCAAAATATGAAAAATCGCACAATTTGAGTGTTTGAGCACTTAAAATACTCTTTTTCTTGGAAATTCAACAAGATGGAATCATGATGTGTTGTGTCACCTGAAAGATCTCGTCGAACTGATTAATTTGAAACTTTGTTTAAGACATTTGGTCATCATTTGTCGAAGTTATCGAGCGTCAAAATTTGAGAAGTCTCACAATTGGAGTGTTTGAGCAATTAAAGTACTCTTTTTCTTGGAAATTCAACAAGATGGAATGATGATGTGTTGTGTCACCTGAAAGATCTCCTCGAGCTGATTAATTTGACACTTTGTTTAAGACATTTGGTCATCATTTGTCGAAGTTATCGAGCTTCAAAATATGAAAAATCGCACAATTTGAGTGTTTGAGCACTTAAAGTACTCTTTTTCTTGGAAATTCAACAAGATGGAATGATGATGTGTTATGTCACCTGAAAGATCTCGTCGATCTTATTAATTTGACACTTTGTTCAAGACATTTGGTCATCATTTGTCGAAGTTATCGAGCGTCAAAATTTGAGAAGTCTCACAATTTGAGTGTTTGAGTTCTTAAAGTACTCTTTTTCTTGGAAATTCAACAAGATGCAATCATGATGTGTTGTGTCACCTGAAAGATCTCGTCGATCTGATTAATTTGACACTTTGATCAAGACATTTGGTCATCATTTGTCGAAGTTATTGAGCTTCAAAATATGAAAAATCGCACAATTTGAGTATTTGAGCACTTAAAGTACTCTTTTTCTTGGAAATTCAACAAGATGGAATGATGATGTGTTATGTCACCTGAAAGATCTCGTCGATCTTATTAATTTGACACTTTGATCAAGACATTTGGTCATCATTTGTCGAAGTTATCGAGTTTCAAATTTAGAAATGTCTCACAATTTGAGTGTTTGAGCACTTAAAGTACTCTTTTTCTTGGAAATTCAACAAGATGGAATCATGATGTGTTGTGTCACCTGAAAGATCTCATCGAGATGATTAATTTGACACTTTGTTCAAGACATTTGGTCATCATTTGTCGAAGTTATCGAGCTTCAAAATATGAAAAATCGCACAATTTGAGTGTTTGAGCACATAAAGTACTCTTTTTCTTGGAAATTCAACAAGATGGAATGATGATGTGTTATGTCACCTGAAAGATCTCCTCGAGGTGATTAATTTGATACTTTGTTTAAGACATTTGGTCATCATTTGTCGAAGTTATCGAGCTTCAAAATATGAAAAATCGCTCAATTTCAGTGTTTGAGCAATTAAAGTACTCTTTTTCTTGGAAATTCAACAAGATGCAATCATGATGTGTTGTGTCACCTGAAAGATCTCGTCTAGCTGATTAATTTGTCACTTTGTTTAAGACATTTGGTCATCATTTGTCGAAGTTATCGAGTTTCAAATTTAGAAAAGTCTCACAATTTGAGTGTTTGAGCACTTAAAGTACTATTTTTCTTGGAAATTCAACAAGATGGAATCATGATGTGTTGTGTCACCTGAAAGATCTCATCGAGATGATTAATTTGACACTTTGTTCAAGACATTTGGTCATCATTTGTCGAAGTTATCGAGCTTCAAAATATGAAAAATCGCACAATTTGAGTGTTTGAGCACATAAAGTACTCTTTTTCTTGGAAATTCAACAAGATGGAATGATGATGTGTTATGTCACCTGAAAGATCTCGTCGATCTTATTAATTTGATACTTTGTTTAAGACATTTGGTCATCATTTGTCGAAGTTATCGAGCTTCAAAATATGAAAAATCGCACAATTTCAGTGTTTGAGCAATTAAAGTACTCTTTTTCTTGGAAATTCAACAAGATGCAATCATGATGTGTTGTGTCACCTGAAAGATCTCGTCTAGCTGATTAATTTGTCACTTTGTTTAAGACATTTGGTCATCATTTGTCGAAGTTATCGAGTTTCAAATTTAGAAAAGTCTCACAATTTGAGTGTTTGAGCACTTAAAGTACTCTTTTTCTTGGAAATTCAACAAGATGGAATGATGATGTGTTGTGTCACCTGAAAGATCTCGTCGATCTGATTAATTTGACACTTTGTTCAAGACATTTGGTCATCATTTGTCGAAGTTATCGACCTTCAAAATATGAAAAATCGCACAATTTGAGTGTTTGAGCACTTAAACTACTCTTTTTCTTGGAAATTCAACAAGATGGAATGATGATGTGTTGTGTCACCTAAAAGATCTCGTCGATCTGATTAATTTGACACTTTGTTCAAAACATTTGGTCATCATTTGTCGAAGTTATCGAGCTTCAAAATATGAAAAATCGCACAATTTGAGTGTTTGAGCACATAAAGTACTCTTTTTCATGGAAATTCAACAAGATGGAATCATGATGTGTTGTGTTATCTGAAAGAACTCGTCTAGCTGATTAATTTGTCACTTTGTTTAAGACATTTGGTCATCATTTGTCGAAGTTATCGAGTTTCAAATTTAGAAAAGTCTCACAATTTGAGTGTTTGAGCACTTAAAGTACTCTTTTTCTTGGAAATTCAACAAGATGGAATGATGATGTGTTGTATCACCTGAAAGATCTCCTCGAGCTGATTAATTTGACACTTTGTTCAAGACATTTGGTCATCATTTGTCGAAGTTATCGAGCGTCAAAATTTGAGAAGTCTCACAATTTGAGTGTTTGAGTTCTTAAAGTACTCTTTTTCTTGGAAATTCAACAAGATGCAATCATGATGTGTTGTGTCACCTGAAAGATCTCGTCGATCTGATTAATTTGACACTTTGATCAAGACATTTGGTCATCATTTGTCGAAGTTATTGAGCTTCAAAATATGAAAAATCGCACAATTTGAGTATTTGAGCACTTAAAGTACTCTTTTTCTTGGAAATTCAACAAGATGGAATGATGATGTGTTATGTCACCTGAAAGATCTCGTCGATCTTATTAATTTGATACTTTGTTTAAGACATATGGTCATCATTTGTCGAAGTTATCGAGCTTCAAAATATGAAAAATCGCACAATTTGAGTGTTTGAGCACTTAAAGTACTCTTTTTCTTGGAAATTCAACAAGATGGATTCATGATGTGTTGTGTCACCTGAAAGATCTCGTCGATCTGATTAATTTGACACTTTGATCAAGACATTTGGTCATCATTTGTCGAAGTTATCGAGTTTCAAATTTAGAAAAGTCTCACAATTTGAGTGTTTGAGCACTTAAAGTACTCTTTTTCTTGGAAATTCAACAAGATGGAATGATGATGTGTTGTGTCACCTGAAAGATCTCGTCGATCTGATTAATTTGACACTTTGTTCAAGACATTTGGTCATCATTTGTCGAAGTTATCGACCTTCAAAATATGAAAAATCGCACAATTTGAGTGTTTGGGCACATAAAGTACTCTTTTTCTTGGAAATTCAACAAGATGCAATCATGATGTGTTATGTCACCTGAAAGATCTCGTCGATCTGATTAATTTGACACTTTGATCAAGACATTTGGTCATCATTTGTCGAAGTTATTGAGCTTCAAAATATGAAAAATCGCACAATTTGAGTATTTGAGCACTTAAAGTACTCTTTTTCTTGGAAATTCAACAAGATGGAATGATGATGTGTTATGTCACCTGAAAGATCTCGTCGATCTTATTAATTTGATACTTTGTTTAAGACATATGGTCATCATTTGTCGAAGTTATCGAGCGTCAAAATTTGAGAAGTCTCACAATTGGAGTGTTTGAGCAATTAAAGTACTCTTTTTCTTGGAAATTCAACAAGATGGAATGATGATGTGTTATGTCACCTGAAAGATCTCGTCGATCTTATTAATTTGACACTTTGTTCAAGACATTTGGTCATCATTTGTCGAAGTTATCGAGCTTCAAAATATGAAAAATCGCACAATTTGAGTGTTTGAGCACATAAAGTACTCTTTTTCTTGGAAATTCAACAAGATGGAATGATGATGTGTTATGTCACCTGAAAGATCTCATCGAGATGATTAATTTGACACTTTGTTCAAGACATTTGGTCATCATTTGTCGAAGTTATCGTGCTTCAAAATATGAAAAATCGCACAATTTGAGTGTTTGAGCACATAAAGTACTCTTTTTCTTGGAAATTCAACAAGATGGAATGATGATGTGTTATGTCACCTGAAAGATCTCGTCGATCTTATTAATTTGATACTTTGTTTAAGACATTTGGTCATCATTTGTCGAAGTTATCGAGTTTCAAATTTAGAAATGTCTCACAATTTGAGTGTTTGAACACTTAAAGTACTCTTTTTCTTGGAAATTCAACAAGATGGAATCATGATGTGTTGTGTCACCTGAAAGATCTCATCGAGATGATTAATTTGACACTTTGTTCAAGACATTTGGTCATCATTTGTCGAAGTTATCGAGCTTCAAAATATGAAAAATCGCACAATTTGAGTGTTTGAGCACATAAAGTACTCTTTTTCTTGGAAATTCAACAAGATGGAATGATGATGTGTTATGTCACCTGAAAGATCTCGTCGATCTTATTAATTTGATACTTTGTTTAAGACATTTGGTCATCATTTGTCGAAGTTATCGAGCTTCAAAATATGAAAAATCGCACAATTTGAGTGTTTGAGCACTTAAAGTACTCTTTTTCTTGGAAATTCAACAAGATGGATTCATGATGTGTTGTGTCACCTGAAAGATCTCGTCGATCTGATTAATTTGACACTTTGATCAAGACATTTGGTCATCATTTGTCGAAGTTATCGAGTTTCAAATTTAGAAAAGTCTCACAATTTGAGTGTTTGAGCACTTAAAGTACTCTTTTTCTTGGAAATTCAACAAGATGGAATGATGATGTGTTGTGTCACCTGAAAGATCTCGTCGATCTGATTAATTTTACACTTTGTTCAAGACATTTGGTCATCATTTGTCGAAGTTATCGACCTTCAAAATATGAAAAATCGCACAATTTGAGTGTTTGGGCACATAAAGTACTCTTTTTCTTGGAAATTCAACAAGATGGAATGATGATGTGTTGTGTCACCTGAAAGATCTCGTCGAGCTGATTAATTTGACACTTTGTTTAAGACATTTGGTCATCATTTGTCGAAGTTATTGAGCGTCAAAATTTGAGAAGTCTCACAATTTGAGTGTTTGAGCACTTAAACTACTCTTTTTCTTGGAAATTCAACAAGATGAAATGATGATGTGTTGTGTCACCTGAAAGATCTCGTTGATCTGATTAATTTGACACTTTGTTCAAGACATTTGGTCATCATTTGTCGAAGTTATCGAGCTTCAAAATATGAAAAATCGCACAATTTGAGTGTTTGAGCACTTAAAGTACTCTTTTTCTTGGAAATTCAACAAGATGGAATGATGATGTGTTGTGTCACCTGAAAGATCTCGTCGAGCTGATTAGTTTGACACTTTGTTCAAGACATTTGGTCATCATTTGTCGAAGTTATCGAGCGTCAAAATTTGAGAAGTCTCACAATTTGAGTGTTTGAGCACTTAAACTACTCTTTTTCTTGGAAATTCAACAAGATGGAATGATGATGTGTTGTGTCACCTGAAAGATCTCGTCGATCTGATTAATTTGACACTTTGTTCAAGACATTTGGTCATCATTTGTCGAAGTTATCGAGCTTCAAAATATGAAAAATCGCACAATTTGAGTGTTTGAGCACATAAAGTACTCTTTTTCATGGAAATTCAACAAGATGGAATCATGATGTGTTGTGTTATCTGAAAGAACTCGTCTAGCTGATTAATTTGTCACTTTGTTTAAGACATTTGGTCATCATTTGTCGAAGTTATCGAGTTTCAAATTTAGTAATGTCTCACAATTTGAGTGTTTGAGCACTTAAAGTACTCTTTTTCTTGGAAATTCAACAAGATGGAATCATGATGTGTTGTGTCACCTGAAAGATCTCGTCGATCTGATTAATTTGACACTTTGATCAAGACATTTGGTCATCATTTGTCGAAGTTATCGAGTTTCAAATTTAGAAAAGTCTCACAATTTGAGTGTTTGAGCACTTAAAGTACTCTTTTTCTTGGAAATTCAACAAGATGGAATGATGATGTGTTGTATCACCTGAAAGATCTCCTCGAGCTGATTAATTTGACACTTTGTTCAAGACATTTGGTCATCATTTGTCGAAGTTATCGAGCGTCAAAATTTGAGAAGTCTCACAATTTGAGTGTTTGAGTTCTTAAAGTACTCTTTTTCTTGGAAATTCAACAAGATGCAATCATGATGTGTTATGTCACCTGAAAGATCTCGTCGATCTGATTAATTTGACACTTTGATCAAGACATTTGGTCATCATTTGTCGAAGTTATTGAGCTTCAAAATATGAAAAATCGCACAATTTGAGTATTTGAGCACTTAAAGTACTCTTTTTCTTGGAAATTCAACAAGATGGAATGATGATGTGTTATGTCACCTGAAAGATCTCGTCGATCTTATTAATTTGATACTTTGTTTAAGACATATGGTCATCATTTGTCGAAGTTATCGAGCGTCAAAATTTGAGAAGTCTCACAATTGGAGTGTTTGAGCAATTAAAGTACTCTTTTTCTTGGAAATTCAACAAGATGGAATGATGATGTGTTGTGTCACCTGAAAGAACTCGTCTAGCTGATTAATTTGTCACTTTGTTTAAGACATTTGGTCATCATTTGTCGAAGTTATCGAGTTTCAAATTTAGAAATGTCTCACAATTTGAGTGTTTGAACACTTAAAGTACTCTTTTTCTTGGAAATTCAACAAGATGGAATCATGATGTGTTGTGTCACCTGAAAGATCTCATCGAGATGATTAATTTGACACTTTGTTTAAGACATTTGGTCATCATTTGTCGAAGTTATTGAGCGTCAAAATATGAAAAATCGCACAATTTGAGTATTTGAGCACTTAAAGTACTCTTTTTCTTGGAAATTCAACAAGATGGAATGATGATGTGTTATGTCACCTGAAAGATCTCGTCGATCTTATTAATTTGATACTTTGTTTAAGACATATGGTCATCATTTGTCGAAGTTATCGAGCTTCAAAATATGAAAAATCGCACAATTTGAGTGTTTGAGCACTTAAAGTACTCTTTTTCTTGGAAATTCAACAAGATGGATTCATGATGTGTTGTGTCACCTGAAAGATCTCGTCGATCTGATTAATTTGACACTTTGATCAAGACATTTGGTCATCATTTGTCGAAGTTATCGAGTTTCAAATTTAGAAAAGTCTCACAATTTGAGTGTTTGAGCACTTAAAGTACTCTTTTTCTTGGAAATTCAACAAGATGGAATGATGATGTGTTGTGTCACCTGAAAGATCTCGTCGATCTGATTAATTTGACACTTTGTTCAAGACATTTGGTCATCATTTGTCGAAGTTATCGACCTTCAAAATATGAAAAATCGCACAATTTGAGTGTTTGAGCACTTAAACTACTCTTTTTCTTGGAAATTCAACAAGATGGAATGATGATGTGTTGTGTCACCTGAAAGATCTCGTCGATCTGATTAATTTGACACTTTGTTCAAGACATTTGGTCATCATTTGTCGAAGTTATCGAGCTTCAAAATATGAAAAATCGCACAATTTGAGTGTTTGAGCACATAAAGTACTCTTTTTCTTGGAAATTCAACAAGATGGAATGATGATGTGTTGTGTCACCTGAAAGATCTCTTCGAGCTGATTAATTTGACACTTTGTTCAAGACATTTGGTCATCATTTGTCGAAGTTATCGAGCGTCAAAATATGAAAAATCGTACAATTTGAGTGTTTGAGCACTTAAAGTACTCTTTTTCTTGGAAATTCAACAAGATGGAATCATGATGTGTTGTGTCACCTGAAAGATCTCGTCGAACTGATTAATTTGATACTTTGTTCAAGACATTTGGTCATCATTTGTCGAAGTTATCGAGCTTCAAAATATGAAAAATCGCACAATTTGAGTGTTTGAGCACTTAAAGTACTCTTTTTCTTGGAAATTCAACAAGATGGAATGATGATGTGTTATGTCACCTGAAAGATCTCGTCGATCTTATTAATTTGATACTTTGTTTAAGACATTTGGTCATCATTTGTCGAAGTTATCGAGCTTCAAAATATGAAAAATCGCACAATTTGAGTGTTTGAGCACTTAAAGTACTCTTTTTCTTGGAAATTCAACAAGATGCAATCATGATGTGTTGTGTCACCTGAAAGATCTCGTCGAACTGATTAATTTGATACTTTGTTTAAGACATTTGGTCATCATTTGTCGAAGTTATCGAGCTTCAAAATATGAAAAATCGCACAATTTGAGTGTTTGGGCACATAAAGTACTCTTTTTCTTGGAAATTCAACAAGATGGAATGATGATGTGTTGTGTCACCTGAAAGATCTCGTCGAGCTTATTAATTTGACACTTTGTTTAAGACATTTGGTCATCATTTGTCGAAGTTATTGAGCGTCAAAATTTGAGAAGTCTCACAATTTGAGTGTTTGAGCACTTAAACTACTCTTTTTCTTGGAAATTCAACAAGATGGAATTATGATGTGTTGTGTCACCTGAAAGATCTCGTCGATCTGATTAATTTGACACTTTGTTCAAGACATTTGGTCATCATTTGTCGAAGTTATCGAGCTTCAAAATATGAAAAATCGCACAATTTGAGTGTTTGAGCACATAAAGTACTCTTTTTCTTGGAAATTCAACAAGATGCAATCATGATGTGTTGTGTCACCTGAAAGATCTCGTCGAACTGATTAATTTGATACTTTGTTTAAGACATTTGGTCATCATTTGTCGAAGTTATCGAGCGTCAAAATTTGAGAAGTCTCACAATTGAAGTGTTTGAGCAATTAAAGTACTCTTTTTCTTGGAAATTCAACAAGATGGAATGATGATGTGTTGTGTCACCTGAAAAATCTCGTCGAGCTGATTAATTTGACACTTTGTTCAAGACATTTGGTCATCATTTGTCGGAGTTATTGAGCGTCAAAATTTGAGAAGTCTCACAATTTGAGTGTTTGAGCACTTAAACTACTCTTTTTCTTGGAAATTCAACAAGATGGAATGATGATGTGTTGTGTCACCTGAAAGATCTCCTCGAGCTGATTAATTTGACACTTTGTTTAAGACATTTGGTCATCATTTGTCGAAGTTATTGAGCGTCAAAATTTGAGAAGTCTCACAATTGGAGTGTTTGAGCAATTAAAGTACTCTTTTTCTTGGAAATTCAACAAGATGGAATGATGATGTGTTGTGTCACCTGAAAGATCTCGTCTAGCTGATTAATTTGTCACTTTGTTTAAGACATTTGGTCATCATTTGTCGAAGTTATCGAGTTTCAAATTTAGAAAAGTCTCACAATTGGAGTGTTTGAGCAATTAAAGTACTCTTTTTCTTGGAAATTCAACAAGATGGAATGATGATGTGTTGTGTCACCTGAAAGATCTCTTCGAGCTGATTAATTTGACACTTTGTTCAAGACATTTGGTCATCATTTGTCGAAGTTATCGAGCTTCAAAATATGAAAAATCGCACAATTTGAGTGTTTGAGCACTTAAAATACTCTTTTTCTTGGAAATTCAACAAGATGGAATCATGATGTGTTGTGTCACCTGAAAGATCTCGTCGAACTGATTAATTTGAAACTTTGTTTAAGACATTTGGTCATCATTTGTCGAAGTTATCGAGCGTCAAAATTTGAGAAGTCTCACAATTGGAGTGTTTGAGCAATTAAAGTACTCTTTTTCTTGGAAATTCAACAAGATGGAATGATGATGTGTTGTGTCACCTGAAAGATCTCCTCGAGCTGATTAATTTGACACTTTGTTTAAGACATTTGGTCATCATTTGTCGAAGTTATCGAGCTTCAAAATATGAAAAATCGCACAATTTGAGTGTTTGAGCACTTAAAGTACTCTTTTTCTTGGAAATTCAACAAGATGGAATGATGATGTGTTATGTCACCTGAAAGATCTCGTCGATCTTATTAATTTGACACTTTGTTCAAGACATTTGGTCATCATTTGTCGAAGTTATCGAGCGTCAAAATTTGAGAAGTCTCACAATTTGAGTGTTTGAGTTCTTAAAGTACTCTTTTTCTTGGAAATTCAACAAGATGCAATCATGATGTGTTGTGTCACCTGAAAGATCTCGTCGATCTGATTAATTTGACACTTTGATCAAGACATTTGGTCATCATTTGTCGAAGTTATTGAGCTTCAAAATATGAAAAATCGCACAATTTGAGTATTTGAGCACTTAAAGTACTCTTTTTCTTGGAAATTCAACAAGATGGAATGATGATGTGTTATGTCACCTGAAAGATCTCGTCGATCTTATTAATTTGACACTTTGATCAAGACATTTGGTCATCATTTGTCGAAGTTATTGAGCTTCAAAATATGAAAAATCGCACAATTTGAGTATTTGAGCACTTAAAGTACTCTTTTTCTTGGAAATTCAACAAGATGGAATGATGATGTGTTATGTCACCTGAAAGATCTCGTCGATCTTATTAATTTGATACTTTGTTTAAGACATTTGGTCATCATTTGTCGAAGTTATCGAGCTTCAAAATATGAAAAATCGCATAATTTGAGTGTTTGAGCACTTAAAGTACTCTTTTTCTTGGAAATTCAACAAGATGCAATCATGATGTGTTGTGTCACCTGAAAGATCTCGTCGAACTGATTAATTTGATACTTTGTTTAAGACATTTGGTCATCATTTGTCGAAGTTATCGAGCTTCAAAATATGAAAAATCGCACAATTTGAGTGTTTGGGCACATAAAGTACTCTTTTTCTTGGAAATTCAACAAGATGCAATCATGATGTGTTGTGTCACCTGAAAGAACTCGTCTAGCTGATTAATTTGTCACTTTGTTTAAGACATTTGGTCATCATTTGTCGAAGTTATCGAGCTTCAAATTATGAAAAATCCCACAATTTGAGAGTTTGAGCACTTAAACTACTCTTTTTCTTGGAAATTCAACAAGATGGAATGATGATGTGTTGTGTCACCTGAAAGATCTCGTCGATCTGATTAATTTGACACTTTGTTCAAGACATTTGGTCATCATTTGTCGAAGTTATCGAGCTTCAAAATATGAAAAATCGCACAATTTGAGTGTTTGAGCACATAAAGTACTCTTTTTCTTGGAAATTCAACAAGATGGAATGATGATGTGTTGTGTCACCTGAAAGATCTCCTCGAGCTGATTAATTTGACACTTTGTTTAAGACATTTGGTCATCATTTGTCGAAGTTATTGAGCGTCAAAATTTGAGAAGTCTCACAATTGGAGTGTTTGAGCAATTAAAGTACTCTTTTTCTTGGAAATTCAACAAGATGGAATGATGATGTGTTGTGTCACCTGAAAGATCTCGTCTAGCTGATTAATTTGTCACTTTGTTTAAGACATTTGGTCATCATTTGTCGAAGTTATCGAGTTTCAAATTTAGAAAAGTCTCACAATTGGAGTGTTTGAGCAATTAAAGTACTCTTTTTCTTGGAAATTCAACAAGATGGAATGATGATGTGTTGTGTCACCTTAAAGATCTCTTCGAGCTGATTAATTTGACACTTTGTTCAAGACATTTGGTCATCATTTGTCGAAGTTATCGAGCTTCAAAATATGAAAAATCGCACAATTTGAGTGTTTGAGCACTTAAAATACTCTTTTTCTTGGAAATTCAACAAGATGGAATCATGATGTGTTGTGTCACCTGAAAGATCTCGTCGAACTGATTAATTTGAAACTTTGTTTAAGACATTTGGTCATCATTTGTCGAAGTTATCGAGCGTCAAAATTTGAGAAGTCTCACAATTGGAGTGTTTGAGCAATTAAAGTACTCTTTTTCTTGGAAATTCAACAAGATGGAATGATGATGTGTTGTGTCACCTGAAAGATCTCCTCGAGCTGATTAATTTGACACTTTGTTTAAGACATTTGGTCATCATTTGTCGAAGTTATCGAGCTTCAAAATATGAAAAATCGCACAATTTGAGTGTTTGAGCACTTAAAGTACTCTTTTTCTTGGAAATTCAACAAGATGGAATGATGATGTGTTATGTCACCTGAAAGATCTCGTCGATCTTATTAATTTGACACTTTGTTCAAGACATTTGGTCATCATTTGTCGAAGTTATCGAGCGTCAAAATTTGAGAAGTCTCACAATTTGAGTGTTTGAGTTCTTAAAGTACTCTTTTTCTTGGAAATTCAACAAGATGCAATCATGATGTGTTGTGTCACCTGAAAGATCTCGTCGATCTGATTAATTTGACACTTTGATCAAGACATTTGGTCATCATTTGTCGAAGTTATTGAGCTTCAAAATATGAAAAATCGCACAATTTGAGTATTTGAGCACTTAAAGTACTCTTTTTCTTGGAAATTCAACAAGATGGAATGATGATGTGTTATGTCACCTGAAAGATCTCGTCGATCTTATTAATTTGACACTTTGATCAAGACATTTGGTCATCATTTGTCGAAGTTATTGAGCTTCAAAATATGAAAAATCGCACAATTTGAGTATTTGAGCACTTAAAGTACTCTTTTTCTTGGAAATTCAACAAGATGGAATGATGATGTGTTATGTCACCTGAAAGATCTCGTCGATCTTATTAATTTGATACTTTGTTTAAGACATTTGGTCATCATTTGTCGAAGTTATCGAGCTTCAAAATATGAAAAATCGCATAATTTGAGTGTTTGAGCACTTAAAGTACTCTTTTTCTTGGAAATTCAACAAGATGCAATCATGATGTGTTGTGTCACCTGAAAGATCTCGTCGAACTGATTAATTTGATACTTTGTTTAAGACATTTGGTCATCATTTGTCGAAGTTATCGAGCTTCAAAATATGAAAAATCGCACAATTTGAGTGTTTGGGCACATAAAGTACTCTTTTTCTTGGAAATTCAACAAGATGCAATCATGATGTGTTGTGTCACCTGAAAGAACTCGTCTAGCTGATTAATTTGTCACTTTGTTTAAGACATTTGGTCATCATTTGTCGAAGTTATCGAGCTTCAAATTATGAAAAATCCCACAATTTGAGAGTTTGAGCACTTAAACTACTCTTTTTCTTGGAAATTCAACAAGATGGAATGATGATGTGTTGTGTCACCTGAAAGATCTCGTCGATCTGATTAATTTGACACTTTGTTCAAGACATTTGGTCATCATTTGTCGAAGTTATCGAGCTTCAAAATATGAAAAATCGCACAATTTGAGTGTTTGAGCACATAAAGTACTCTTTTTCTTGGAAATTCAACAAGATGGAATGATGATGTGTTGTGTCACCTGAAAGATCTCCTCGAGCTGATTAATTTGACACTTTGTTTAAGACATTTGGTCATCATTTGTCGAAGTTATTGAGCGTCAAAATTTGAGAAGTCTCACAATTGGAGTGTTTGAGCAATTAAAGTACTCTTTTTCTTGGAAATTCAACAAGATGGAATGATGATGTGTTGTGTCACCTGAAAGATCTCGTCTAGCTGATTAATTTGTCACTTTGTTTAAGACATTTGGTCATCATTTGTCGAAGTTATCGAGTTTCAAATTTAGAAAAGTCTCACAATTGGAGTGTTTGAGCAATTAAAGTACTCTTTTTCTTGGAAATTCAACAAGATGGAATGATGATGTGTTGTGTCACCTTAAAGATCTCTTCGAGCTGATTAATTTGACACTTTGTTCAAGACATTTGGTCATCATTTGTCGAAGTTATCGAGCTTCAAAATATGAAAAATCGCACAATTTGAGAGTTTGAGCACTTAAAATACTCTTTTTCTTGGAAATTCAACAAGATGGAATCATGATGTGTTGTGTCACCTGAAAGATCTCGTCGAACTGATTAATTTGAAACTTTGTTTAAGACATTTGGTCATCATTTGTCGAAGTTATCGAGCGTCAAAATTTGAGAAGTCTCACAATTGGAGTGTTTGAGCAATTAAAGTACTCTTTTTCTTGGAAATTCAACAAGATGGAATGATGATGTGTTGTGTCACCTGAAAGATCTCCTCGAGCTGATTAATTTGACACTTTGTTTAAGACATTTGGTCATCATTTGTCGAAGTTATTGAGCGTCAAAATTTGAGAAGTCTCACAATTGGAGTGTTTGAGCAATTAAAGTACTCTTTTTCTTGGAAATTCAACAAGATGGAATGATGATGTGTTATGTCACCTGAAAGATCTCGTCGATCTTATTAATTTGACACTTTGTTCAAGACATTTGGTCATCATTTGCCGAAGTTATCGAGCGTCAAAATTTGAGAAGTCTCACAATTTGAGTGTTTGAGTTCTTAAAGTACTCTTTTTCTTGGAAATTCAACAAGATGCAATCATGATGTGTTGTGTCACCTGAAAGATCTCGTCGATCTGATTAATTTGACACTTTGATCAAGACATTTGGTCATCATTTGTCGAAGTTATCGAGCTTCAAAATATGAAAAATCGCACAATTTGAGTGTTTGAGCACTTAAAGTACTCTTTTTCTTGGAAATTCAACAAGATGGAATCATGATGTGTTGTGTCACCTGAAAGATCTCGTCGAACTGATTAATTTGAAACTTTGTTTAAGACATTTGGTCATCATTTGTCGAAGTTATCGAGCGTCAAAATTTGAGAAGTCTCACAATTTGAGTGTTTGAGCAATTAAAGTACTCTTTTTCTTGGAAATTCAACAAGATGGAATGATGATGTGTTGTGTCACCTGAAAGATCTCGTCTAGCTGATTAATTTGTCACTTTGTTTAAGACATTTGGTCATCATTTGTCGAAGTTATCGAGTTTCAAATTTAGAAAAGTCTCACAATTGGAGTGTTTGAGCAATTAAAGTACTCTTTTTCTTGGAAATTCAACAAGATGGAATGATGATGTGTTGTGTCACCTGAAAGATCTCTTCGAGCTGATTAATTTGATACTTTGTTTAAGACATTTGGTCATCATTTGTCGAAGTTATCGAGCTTCAAAATATGAAAAATCGCACAATTTGAGTGTTTGAGCACATAAAGTACTCTTTTTCTTGGAAATTCAACAAGATGGAATGATGATGTGTTGTGTCACCTGAAAGATCTCGTCGAGCTTATTAATTTGACACTTTGTTTAAGACATTTGGTCATCATTTGTCGAAGTTATTGAGCGTCAAAATTTGAGAAGTCTCACAATTTGAGTGTTTGAGCACTTAAACTACTCTTTTTCTTGGAAATTCAACAAGATGGAATGATGATGTGTTGTGTCACCTGAAAGATCTCGTCGATCTGATTAATTTGACACTTTGTTCAAGACATTTGGTCATCATTTGTCGAAGTTATCGAGCTTCAAAATATGAAAAATCGCACAATTTGAGTGTTTGAGCACATAAAGTACTCTTTTTCTTGGAAATTCAACAAGATGGAATGATGATGTGTTATGTCACCTGAAAGATCTCGTCGATCTTATTAATTTGATACTTTGTTTAAGACATTTGGTCATCATTTGTCGAAGTTATCGAGCTTCAAAATATGAAAAATCGCACAATTTGAGTGTTTGAGCACATAAAGTACTCTTTTTCTTGGAAATTCAACAAGATGGAATGATGATGTGTTGTGTCACCTGAAAGATCTCGTCGAGCTTATTAATTTGACACTTTGTTTAAGACATTTGGTCATCATTTGTCGAAGTTATTGAGCGTCAAAATTTGAGAAGTCTCACAATTTGAGTGTTTGAGCACTTAAACTACTCTTTTTCTTGGAAATTCAACAAGATGGAATGATGATGTGTTGTGTCACCTGAAAGATCTCGTCGATCTGATTAATTTGACACTTTGTTCAAGACATTTGGTCATCATTTGTCGAAGTTATCGAGCTTCAAAATATGAAAAATCGCACAATTTGAGTGTTTGAGCACATAAAGTACTCTTTTTCTTGGAAATTCAACAAGATGGAATGATGATGTGTTGTGTCACCTGAAAGATCTCGTCGAGCTTATTAATTTGACACTTTGTTTAAGACATTTGGTCATCATTTGTCGAAGTTATTGAGCGTCAAAATTTGAGAAGTCTCACAATTTGAGTGTTTGAGCACTTAAACTACTCTTTTTCTTGGAAATTCAACAAGATGGAATGATGATGTGTTGTGTCACCTGAAAGATCTCGTCGATCTGATTAATTTGACACTTTGTTCAAGACATTTGGTCATCATTTGTCGAAGTTATCGAGCTTCAAAATATGAAAAATCGCACAATTTGAGTGTTTGAGCACATAAAGTACTCTTTTTCTTGGAAATTCAACAAGATGGTATGATGATGTGTTGTGTCACCTGAAAGATCTCTTCGAGCTGATTAATTTGACACTTTGTTCAAGACATTTGGTCATCATTTGTCGAAGTTATCGAGCGTCAAAATATGAAAAATCGTACAATTTGAGTGTTTGAGCACTTAAAGTACTCTTTTTCTTGGAAATTCAACAAGATGGAATCATGATGTGTTGTGTCACCTGAAAGATCTCGTCGAACTGATTAATTTGATACTTTGTTCAAGACATTTGGTCATCATTTGTCGAAGTTATCGAGCTTCAAAATATGAAAAATCGCACAATTTGAGTGTTTGAGCACTTAAAGTACTCTTTTTCTTGGAAATTCAACAAGATGGAATGATGATGTGTTATGTCACCTGAAAGATCTCCTCGATCTTATTAATTTAACTCTTTGATCAAGACATTTGGTCATCATTTGTCGAAGTTATTGAGCTTCAAAATATGAAAAATCGCACAATTTGAGTATTTGAGCACTTAAAGTACTCTTTTTCTTGGAAATTCAACAAGTTGGAATGATGATGTGTTATGTCACCTGAAAGATCTCCTCGATCTTATTAATTTAACTCTTTGATCAAGACATTTGGTCATCATTTGTCGAAGTTATTGAGCTTCAAAATATGAAAAATCGCACAATTTGAGTATTTGAGCACTTAAAGTACTCTTTTTCTTGGAAATTCAACAAGTTGGAATGATGATGTGTTATGTCACCTGAAAGATCTCGTCGATCTTATTAATTTGATACTTTGTTTAAGACATTTGGTCATCATTTGTCGAAGTTATCGAGCTTCAAAATATGAAAAATCGCACAATTTGAGTGTTTGAGCACTTAAAGTACTCTTTTTCTTGGAAATTCAACAAGATGCAATCATGATGTGTTGTGTCACCTGAAAGATCTCGTCGAACTGATTAATTTGATACTTTGTTTAAGACATTTGGTCATCATTTGTCGAAGTTATCGAGCTTCAAAATATGAAAAATCGCACAATTTGAGTGTTTGGGCACTTAAAGTACTCTTTTTCTTGGAAATTCAACAAGATGGAATGATGATGTGTTATGTCACCTGAAAGATCTCGTCGAGCTTATTAATTTGACACTTTGTTTAAGACATTTGGTCATCATTTGTCGAAGTTATTGAGCGTCAAAATTTGAGAAGTCTCACAATTTGAGTGTTTGAGCACTTAAACTACTCTTTTTCTTGGAAATTCAACAAGATGGAATGATGATGTGTTGTGTCACCTGAAAGATCTCGTCGATCTGATTAATTTGACACTTTGTTCAAGACATTTGGTCATCATTTGTCGAAGTTATCGAGCTTCAAAATATGAAAAATCGCACAATTTGAGTGTTTGAGCACATAAAGTACTCTTTTTCTTGGAAATTCAACAAGATGCAATCATGATGTGTTGTGTCACCTGAAAGATCTCGTCGAACTGATTAATTTGATACTTTGTTTAAGACATTTGGTCATCATTTGTCGAAGTTATCGAGCGTCAAAATTTGAGAAGTCTCACAATTTGAGTGTTTGAGCACTTAAACTACTCTTTTTCTTGGAAATTCAACAAGATGGAATGATGATGTGTTGTGTCACCTGAAAGATCTCGTCGATCTGATTAATTTGACACTTTGTTTAAGACATTTGGTCATCATTTGTCGAAGTTATTGAGCGTCAAAATTTGAGAAGTCTCACAATTTGAGTGTTTGAGCACTTAAACTACTCTTTTTCTTGGAAATTCAACAAGATGGAATGATGATGTGTTGTGTCACCTGAAAGATCTCGTCGAGCTTATTAATTTGACACTTTGTTTAAGACATTTGGTCATCATTTGTCGAAGTTATTGAGCGTCAAAATTTGAGAAGTCTCACAATTTGAGTGTTTGAGCACTTAAACTACTCTTTTTCTTGGAAATTCAACAAGATGGAATGATGATGTGTTGTGTCACCTGAAAGATCTCGTCGATCTGATTAATTTGACACTTTGTTCAAGACATTTGGTCATCATTTGTCGAAGTTATCGAGCTTCAAAATATGAAAAATCGCACAATTTGAGTGTTTGAGCACATAAAGTACTTTTTTTCTTGGAAATTCAACAAGATGGAATGATGATGTGTTGTGTCACCTGAAAGATCTCGTCGAGCTTATTAATTTGACACTTTGTTTACGACATTTGGTCATCATTTGTCGAAGTTATTGAGCGTCAAAATTTGAGAAGTCTCACAATTTGAGTGTTTGAGCACTTAAACTACTCTTTTTCGTGGAAATTCAACAAGATGGAATGATGATGTGTTGTGTCACCTGAAAGATCTCGTCGATCTGATTAATTTGACACTTTGTTCAAGACATTTGGTCATCATTTGTCGAAGTTATCGAGCTTCAAAATATGAAAAATCGCACAATTTGAGTGTTTGAGCACATAAAGTACTCTTTTTCTTGGAAATTCAACAAGATGGAATGATGATGTGTTGTGTCACCTGAAAGATCTCTTCGAGCTGATTAATTTGACACTTTGTTCAAGACATTTGGTCATCATTTGTCGAAGTTATCGAGCGTCAAAATATGAAAAATCGTACAATTTGAGTGTTTGAGCACTTAAAGTACTCTTTTTCTTGGAAATTCAACAAGATGGAATCATGATGTGTTGTGTCACCTGAAAGATCTCGTCGAACTGATTAATTTGATACTTTGTTCAAGACATTTGGTCATCATTTGTCGAAGTTATCGAGCTTCAAAATATGAAAAATCGCACAATTTGAGTGTTTGAGCACTTAAAGTACTCTTTTTCTTGGAAATTCAACAAGATGGAATGATGATGTGTTATGTCACCTGAAAGATCTCGTCGATCTTATTAATTTGACACTTTGATCAAGACATTTGGTCATCATTTGTCGAAGTTATTGAGCTTCAAAATATGAAAAATCGCACAATTTGAGTATTTGAGCACTTAAAGTACTCTTTTTCTTGGAAATTCAACAAGATGGAATGATGATGTGTTGTGTCACCTGAAAGATCTCCTCGAGCTGATTAATTTGACACTTTGTTTAAGACATTTGGTCATCATTTGTCGAAGTTATTGAGCGTCAAAATTTGAGAAGTCTCACAATTGGAGTGTTTGAGCAATTAAAGTACTCTTTTTCTTGGAAATTCAACAAGATGGAATGATGATGTGTTGTGTCACCTGAAAGATCTCGTCTAGCTGATTAATTTGTCACTTTGTTTAAGACATTTGGTCATCATTTGTCGAAGTTATCGAGTTTCAAATTTAGAAAAGTCTCACAATTGGAGTGTTTGAGCACTTAAAGTACTCTTTTTCTTGGAAATTCAACAAGATGGAATGATGATGTGTTATGTCACCTGAAAGATCTCGTCGATCTTATTAATTTGACACTTTGATCAAGACATTTGGTCATCATTTGTCGAAGTTATTGAGCTTCAAAATATGAAAAATCGCACAATTTGAGTATTTGAGCACTTAAAGTACTCTTTTTCTTGGAAATTCAACAAGATGGAATGATGATGTGTTGTGTCACCTGAAAGATCTCCTCGAGCTGATTAATTTGACACTTTGTTTAAGACATTTGGTCATCATTTGTCGAAGTTATTGAGCGTCAAAATTTGAGAAGTCTCACAATTGGAGTGTTTGAGCAATTAAAGTACTCTTTTTCTTGGAAATTCAACAAGATGGAATGATGATGTTTTGTGTCACCTGAAAGATCTCGTCTAGCTGATTAATTTGTCACTTTGTTTAAGACATTTGGTCATCATTTGTCGAAGTTATCGAGTTTCAAATTTAGAAAAGTCTCACAATTGGAGTGTTTGAGCAATTAAAGTACTCTTTTTCTTGGAAATTCAACAAGATGGAATGATGATGTGTTGTGTCACCTGAAAGATCTCTTCGAGCTGATTAATTTGACACTTTGTTCAAGACATTTGGTCATCATTTGTCGAAGTTATCGAGCTTCAAAATATGAAAAATCGCACAATTTGAGTGTTTGAGCACTTAAAGTACTCTTTTTCTTGGAAATTCAACAAGATGGAATGATGATGTGTTATGTCACCTGAAAGATCTCGTCGATCTTATTAATTTGATACTTTGTTTAAGACATTTGGTCATCATTTGTCGAAGTTATCGAGCTTCAAAATATGAAAAATCGCACAATTTGAGTGTTTGGGCACATAAAGTACTCTTTTTCTTGGAAATTCAACAAGATGGAATGATGATGTGTTGTGTCACCTGAAAGATCTCGTCGAGCTTATTAATTTGACACTTTGTTTAAGACATTTGGTCATCATTTGTCGAAGTTATTGAGCGTCAAAATTTGAGAAGTCTCACAATTTGAGTGTTTGAGCACTTAAACTACTCTTTTTCTTGGAAATTCAACAAGATGGAATGATGATGTGTTGTGTCACCTGAAAGATCTCGTCGATCTGATTAATTTGACACTTTGTTCAAGACATTTGGTCATCATTTGTCGAAGTTATCGAGCTTCAAAATATGAAAAATCGCACAATTTGAGTGTTTGAGCACTTAAAGTACTCTTTTTCTTGGAAATTCAACAAGATGCAATCATGATGTGTTGTGTCACCTGAAAGATCTCGTCGAACTGATTAATTTGATACTTTGTTTAAGACATTTGGTCATCATTTGTCGAAGTTATCGAGCTTCAAAATATGAAAAATCGCACAATTTTAGTGTTTGGGCACATAAAGTACTCTTTTTCTTGGAAATTCAACAAGATGGAATGATGATGTGTTGTGTCACCTGAAAGATCTCGTCGAGCTTATTAATTTGACACTTTGTTTAAGACATTTGGTCATCATTTGTCGAAGTTATTGAGCGTCAAAATTTGAGAAGTCTCACAATTTGAGTGTTTGAGCACTTAAACTACTCTTTTTCTTGGAAATTCAACAAGATGGAATGATGATGTGTTGTGTCACCTGAAAGATCTCGTCGATCTGATTAATTTGACACTTTGTTCAAGACATTTGGTCATCATTTGTCGAAGTTATCGAGCTTCAAAATATGAAAAATCGCACAATTTGAGTGTTTGAGCACATAAAGTACTCTTTTTCTTGGAAATTCAACAAGATGGAATGATGATGTGTTGTGTCACCTGAAAGATCTCTTCGAGCTGATTAATTTGACACTTTGTTCAAGACATTTGGTCATCATTTGTCGAAGTTATCGAGCGTCAAAATATGAAAAATCGTACAATTTGAGTGTTTGAGCACTTAAAGTACTCTTTTTCTTGGAAATTCAACAAGATGGAATCATGATGTGTTGTGTCACCTGAAAGATCTCGTCGAACTGATTAATTTGATACTTTGTTCAAGACATTTGGTCATCATTTGTCGAAGTTATCGAGCTTCAAAATATGAAAAATCGCACAATTTGAGTGTTTGAGCACTTAAAGTACTCTTTTTCTTGGAAATTCAACAAGATGGAATGATGATGTGTTATGTCACCTGAAAGATCTCGTCGATCTTATTAATTTGATACTTTGTTTAAGACATTTGGTCATCATTTGTCGAAGTTATCGAGCTTCAAAATATGAAAAATCGCACAATTTGAGTGTTTGAGCACTTAAAGTACTCTTTTTCTTGGAAATTCAACAAGATGCAATCATGATGTGTTGTGTCACCTGAAAGATCTCGTCGAACTGATTAATTTGATACTTTGTTTAAGACATTTGGTCATCATTTGTCGAAGTTATCGAGCTTCAAAATATGAAAAATCGCACAATTTGAGTGTTTGAGCACTTAAAGTACTCTTTTTCTTGGAAATTCAACAAGATGGAATGATGATGTGTTATGTCACCTGAAAGATCTCGTCGATCTTATTAATTTGATACTTTGTTTAAGACATTTGGTCATCATTTGTCGAAGTTATCGAGCGTCAAAATTTGAGAAGTCTCACAATTTGAGTGTTTGAGCACTTAAACTACTCTTTTTCTTGGAAATTCAACAAGATGGAATTATGATGTGTTGTGTCACCTGAAAGATCTCGTCGATCTGATTAATTTGACACTTTGTTCAAGACATTTGGTCATCATTTGTCGAAGTTATCGAGCTTCAAAATATGAAAAATCGCACAATTTGAGTGTTTGAGCACATAAAGTACTCTTTTTCTTGGAAATTCAACAAGATGCAATCATGATGTGTTGTGTCACCTGAAAGATCTCGTCGAACTGATTAATTTGATACTTTGTTTAAGACATTTGGTCATCATTTGTCGAAGTTATCGAGCGTCAAAATTTGAGAAGTCTCACAATTGAAGTGTTTGAGCAATTAAAGTACTCTTTTTCTTGGAAATTCAACAAGATGGAATGATGATGTGTTGTGTCACCTGAAAAATCTCGTCGAGCTGATTAATTTGACACTTTGTTCAAGACATTTGGTCATCATTTGTCGGAGTTATTGAGCGTCAAAATTTGAGAAGTCTCACAATTTGAGTGTTTGAGCACTTAAACTACTCTTTTTCTTGGAAATTCAACAAGATGGAATGATGATGTGTTGTGTCACCTGAAAGATCTCCTCGAGCTGATTAATTTGACACTTTGTTTAAGACATTTGGTCATCATTTGTCGAAGTTATTGAGCGTCAAAATTTGAGAAGTCTCACAATTGGAGTGTTTGAGCAATTAAAGTACTCTTTTTCTTGGAAATTCAACAAGATGGAATGATGATGTGTTGTGTCACCTGAAAGATCTCGTCTAGCTGATTAATTTGTCACTTTGTTTAAGACATTTGGTCATCATTTGTCGAAGTTATCGAGTTTCAAATTTAGAAAAGTCTCACAATTGGAGTGTTTGAGCAATTAAAGTACTCTTTTTCTTGGAAATTCAACAAGATGGAATGATGATGTGTTGTGTCACCTGAAAGATCTCTTCGAGCTGATTAATTTGACACTTTGTTCAAGACATTTGGTCATCATTTGTCGAAGTTATCGAGCTTCAAAATATGAAAAATCGCACAATTTGAGTGTTTGAGCACTTAAAATACTCTTTTTCTTGGAAATTCAACAAGATGGAATCATGATGTGTTGTGTCACCTGAAAGATCTCGTCGAACTGATTAATTTGAAACTTTGTTTAAGACATTTGGTCATCATTTGTCGAAGTTATCGAGCGTCAAAATTTGAGAAGTCTCACAATTGGAGTGTTTGAGCAATTAAAGTACTCTTTTTCTTGGAAATTCAACAAGATGGAATGATGATGTGTTGTGTCACCTGAAAGATCTCCTCGAGCTGATTAATTTGACACTTTGTTTAAGACATTTGGTCATCATTTGTCGAAGTTATTGAGCGTCAAAATTTGAGAAGTCTCACAATTTGAGTGTTTGAGCACTTAAACTACTCTTTTTCTTGGAAATTCAACAAGATGGAATGATGATGTGTTGTGTCACCTGAAAGATCTCGTCGATCTGATTAATTTGACACTTTGTTCAAGACATTTGGTCATCATTTGTCGAAGTTATCGAGCTTCAAAATATGAAAAATCGCACAATTTGAGTGTTTGAGCACTTAAAGTACTCTTTTTCTTGGAAATTCAACAAGATGGAATGATGATGTGTTATGTCACCTGAAAGATCTCGTCGATCTTATTAATTTGACACTTTGTTCAAGACATTTGGTCATCATTTGTCGAAGTTATCGAGCGTCAAAATTTGAGAAGTCTCACAATTTGAGTGTTTGAGTTCTTAAAGTACTCTTTTTCTTGGAAATTCAACAAGATGCAATCATGATGTGTTGTGTCACCTGAAAGATCTCGTCGATCTGATTAATTTGACACTTTGATCAAGACATTTGGTCATCATTTGTCGAAGTTATTGAGCTTCAAAATATGAAAAATCGCACAATTTGAGTATTTGAGCACTTAAAGTACTCTTTTTCTTGGAAATTCAACAAGATGGAATGATGATGTGTTATGTCACCTGAAAGATCTCGTCGATCTTATTAATTTGACACTTTGATCAAGACATTTGGTCATCATTTGTCGAAGTTATTGAGCTTCAAAATATGAAAAATCGCACAATTTGAGTATTTGAGCACTTAAAGTACTCTTTTTCTTGGAAATTCAACAAGATGGAATGATGATGTGTTATGTCACCTGAAAGATCTCGTCGATCTTATTAATTTGATACTTTGTTTAAGACATTTGGTCATCATTTGTCGAAGTTATCGAGCTTCAAAATATGAAAAATCGCATAATTTGAGTGTTTGAGCACTTAAAGTACTCTTTTTCTTGGAAATTCAACAAGATGCAATCATGATGTGTTGTGTCACCTGAAAGATCTCGTCGAACTGATTAATTTGATACTTTGTTTAAGACATTTGGTCATCATTTGTCGAAGTTATCGAGCTTCAAAATATGAAAAATCGCACAATTTGAGTGTTTGGGCACATAAAGTACTCTTTTTCTTGGAAATTCAACAAGATGCAATCATGATGTGTTGTGTCACCTGAAAGAACTCGTCTAGCTGATTAATTTGTCACTTTGTTTAAGACATTTGGTCATCATTTGTCGAAGTTATCGAGCTTCAAATTTAGAAAAGTCTCACAATTGGAGTGTTTGAGCAATTAAAGTACTCTTTTTCTTGGAAATTCAACAAGATGGAATGATGATGTGTTGTGTCACCTGAAAGATCTCGTCGATCTGATTAATTTGACACTTTGTTCAAGACATTTGGTCATCATTTGTCGAAGTTATCGAGCTTCAAAATATGAAAAATCGCACAATTTGAGTGTTTGAGCACATAAAGTACTCTTTTTCTTGGAAATTCAACAAGATGGAATGATGATGTGTTGTGTCACCTGAAAGATCTCCTCGAGCTGATTAATTTGACACTTTGTTTAAGACATTTGGTCATCATTTGTCGAAGTTATTGAGCGTCAAAATTTGAGAAGTCTCACAATTGGAGTGTTTGAGCAATTAAAGTACTCTTTTTCTTGGAAATTCAACAAGATGGAATGATGATGTGTTGTGTCACCTGAAAGATCTCGTCTAGCTGATTAATTTGTCACTTTGTTTAAGACATTTGGTCATCATTTGTCGAAGTTATCGAGTTTCAAATTTAGAAAAGTCTCACAATTGGAGTGTTTGAGCAATTAAAGTACTCTTTTTCTTGGAAATTCAACAAGATGGAATGATGATGTGTTGTGTCACCTGAAAGATCTCTTCGAGCTGATTAATTTGACACTTTGTTCAAGACATTTGGTCATCATTTGTCGAAGTTATCGAGCTTCAAAATATGAAAAATCGCACAATTTGAGTGTTTGAGCACTTAAAATACTCTTTTTCTTGGAAATTCAACAAGATGGAATCATGATGTGTTGTGTCACCTGAAAGATCTCGTCGAACTGATTAATTTGAAACTTTGTTTAAGACATTTGGTCATCATTTGTCGAAGTTATCGAGCGTCAAAATTTGAGAAGTCTCACAATTGGAGTGTTTGAGCAATTAAAGTACTCTTTTTCTTGGAAATTCAACAAGATGGAATGATGATGTGTTGTGTCACCTGAAAGATCTCCTCGAGCTGATTAATTTGACACTTTGTTTAAGACATTTGGTCATCATTTGTCGAAGTTATTGAGCGTCAAAATTTGAGAAGTCTCACAATTGGAGTGTTTGAGCAATTAAAGTACTCTTTTTCTTGGAAATTCAACAAGATGGAATGATGATGTGTTATGTCACCTGAAAGATCTCGTCGATCTTATTAATTTGACACTTTGTTCAAGACATTTGGTCATCATTTGCCGAAGTTATCGAGCGTCAAAATTTGAGAAGTCTCACAATTTGAGTGTTTGAGTTCTTAAAGTACTCTTTTTCTTGGAAATTCAACAAGATGCAATCATGATGTGTTGTGTCACCTGAAAGATCTCGTCGATCTGATTAATTTGACACTTTGATCAAGACATTTGGTCATCATTTGTCGAAGTTATCGAGCTTCAAAATATGAAAAATCGCACAATTTGAGTGTTTGAGCACTTAAAGTACTCTTTTTCTTGGAAATTCAACAAGATGGAATCATGATGTGTTGTGTCACCTGAAAGATCTCGTCGAACTGATTAATTTGAAACTTTGTTTAAGACATTTGGTCATCATTTGTCGAAGTTATCGAGCGTCAAAATTTGAGAAGTCTCACAATTTGAGTGTTTGAGCAATTAAAGTACTCTTTTTCTTGGAAATTCAACAAGATGGAATGATGATGTGTTGTGTCACCTGAAAGATCTCGTCTAGCTGATTAATTTGTCACTTTGTTTAAGACATTTGGTCATCATTTGTCGAAGTTATCGAGTTTCAAATTTAGAAAAGTCTCACAATTGGAGTGTTTGAGCAATTAAAGTACTCTTTTTCTTGGAAATTCAACAAGATGGAATGATGATGTGTTATGTCACCTGAAAGATCTCGTCGATCTTATTAATTTGATACTTTGTTTAAGACATTTGGTCATCATTTGTCGAAGTTATCGAGCTTCAAAATATGAAAAATCGCACAATTTGAGTGTTTGAGCACTTAAAGTACTCTTTTTCTTGGAAATTCAACAAGATGCAATCATGATGTGTTGTGTCACCTGAAAGATCTCGTCGAACTGATTAATTTGATACTTTGTTTAAGACATTTGGTCATCATTTGTCGAAGTTATCGAGCTTCAAAATATGAAAAATCGCACACTTTTAGTGTTTGGGCACATAAAGTACTCTTTTTCTTGGAAATTCAACAAGATGGAATGATGATGTGTTGTGTCACCTGAAAGATCTCGTCGAGCTTATTAATTTGACACTTTGTTTAAGACATTTGGTCATCATTTGTCGAAGTTATTGAGCGTCAAAATTTGAGAAGTCTCACAATTTGAGTGTTTGAGCACTTAAACTACTCTTTTTCTTGGAAATTCAACAAGATGGAATGATGATGTGTTGTGTCACCTGAAAGATCTCGTCGATCTGATTAATTTGACACTTTGTTCAAGACATTTGGTCATCATTTGTCGAAGTTATCGAGCTTCAAAATATGAAAAATCGCACAATTTGAGTGTTTGAGCACATAAAGTACTCTTTTTCTTGGAAATTCAACAAGATGGAATGATGATGTGTTGTGTCACCTGAAAGATCTCTTCGAGCTGATTAATTTGACACTTTGTTCAAGACATTTGGTCATCATTTGTCGAAGTTATCGAGCGTCAAAATATGAAAAATCGTACAATTTGAGTGTTTGAGCACTTAAAGTACTCTTTTTCTTGGAAATTCAACAAGATGGAATCATGATGTGTTGTGTCACCTGAAAGATCTCGTCGAACTGATTAATTTGATACTTTGTTCAAGACATTTGGTCATCATTTGTCGAAGTTATCGAGCTTCAAAATATGAAAAATCGCACAATTTGAGTGTTTGAGCACTTAAAGTACTCTTTTTCTTGGAAATTCAACAAGATGGAATGATGATGTGTTATGTCACCTGAAAGATCTCGTCGATCTTATTAATTTGATACTTTGTTTAAGACATTTGGTCATCATTTGTCGAAGTTATCGAGCTTCAAAATATGAAAAATCGCACAATTTGAGTGTTTGAGCACTTAAAGTACTCTTTTTCTTGGAAATTCAACAAGATGCAATCATGATGTGTTGTGTCACCTGAAAGATCTCGTCGAACTGATTAATTTGATACTTTGTTTAAGACATTTGGTCATCATTTGTCGAAGTTATCGAGCTTCAAAATATGAAAAATCGCACAATTTGAGTGTTTGGGCACATAAAGTACTCTTTTTCTTGGAAATTCAACAAGATGGAATGATGATGTGTTGTGTCACCTGAAAGATCTCGTCGAGCTTATTAATTTGACACTTTGTTTAAGACATTTGGTCATCATTTGTCGAAGTTATTGAGCGTCAAAATTTGAGAAGTCTCACAATTTGAGTGTTTGAGCACTTAAACTACTCTTTTTCTTGGAAATTCAACAAGATGGAATTATGATGTGTTGTGTCACCTGAAAGATCTCGTCGATCTGATTAATTTGACACTTTGTTCAAGACATTTGGTCATCATTTGTCGAAGTTATTGAGCTTCAAAATATGAAAAATCGCACAATTTGAGTATTTGAGCACTTAAAGTACTCTTTTTCTTGGAAATTCAACAAGATGGAATGATGATGTGTTATGTCACCTGAAAGATCTCGTCGATCTTATTAATTTGATACTTTGTTTAAGACATTTGGTCATCATTTGTCGAAGTTATCGAGCTTCAAAATATGAAAAATCGCATAATTTGAGTGTTTGAGCACTTAAAGTACTCTTTTTCTTGGAAATTCAACAAGATGCAATCATGATGTGTTGTGTCACCTGAAAGATCTCGTCGAACTGATTAATTTGATACTTTGTTTAAGACATTTGGTCATCATTTGTCGAAGTTATCGAGCTTCAAAATATGAAAAATCGCACAATTTGAGTGTTTGGGCACATAAAGTACTCTTTTTCTTGGAAATTCAACAAGATGCAATCATGATGTGTTGTGTCACCTGAAAGAACTCGTCTAGCTGATTAATTTGTCACTTTGTTTAAGACATTTGGTCATCATTTGTCGAAGTTATCGAGCTTCAAATTATGAAAAATCCCACAATTTGAGAGTTTGAGCACTTAAACTACTCTTTTTCTTGGAAATTCAACAAGATGGAATGATGATGTGTTGTGTCACCTGAAAGATCTCGTCGATCTGATTAATTTGACACTTTGTTCAAGACATTTGGTCATCATTTGTCGAAGTTATCGAGCTTCAAAATATGAAAAATCGCACAATTTGAGTGTTTGAGCACATAAAGTACTCTTTTTCTTGGAAATTCAACAAGATGGAATGATGATGTGTTGTGTCACCTGAAAGATCTCCTCGAGCTGATTAATTTGACACTTTGTTTAAGACATTTGGTCATCATTTGTCGAAGTTATTGAGCGTCAAAATTTGAGAAGTCTCACAATTGGAGTGTTTGAGCAATTAAAGTACTCTTTTTCTTGGAAATTCAACAAGATGGAATGATGATGTGTTGTGTCACCTGAAAGATCTCGTCTAGCTGATTAATTTGTCACTTTGTTTAAGACATTTGGTCATCATTTGTCGAAGTTATCGAGTTTCAAATTTAGAAAAGTCTCACAATTGGAGTGTTTGAGCAATTAAAGTACTCTTTTTCTTGGAAATTCAACAAGATGGAATGATGATGTGTTGTGTCACCTGAAAGATCTCTTCGAGCTGATTAATTTGACACTTTGTTCAAGACATTTGGTCATCATTTGTCGAAGTTATCGAGTTTCAAAATATGAAAAATCGCACAATTTGAGTGTTTGAGCACTTAAAATACTCTTTTTCTTGGAAATTCAACAAGATGGAATCATGATGTGTTGTGTCACCTGAAAGATCTCGTCGAACTGATTAATTTGAAACTTTGTTTAAGACATTTGGTCATCATTTGTCGAAGTTATCGAGCGTCAAAATTTGAGAAGTCTCACAATTGGAGTGTTTGAGCAATTAAAGTACTCTTTTTCTTGGAAATTCAACAAGATGGAATGATGATGTGTTGTGTCACCTGAAAGATCTCCTCGAGCTGATTAATTTGACACTTTGTTTAAGACATTTGGTCATCATTTGTCGAAGTTATTGAGCGTCAAAATTTGAGAAGTCTCACAATTGGAGTGTTTGAGCAATTAAAGTACTCTTTTTCTTGGAAATTCAACAAGATGGAATGATGATGTGTTATGTCACCTGAAAGATCTCGTCGATCTTATTAATTTGACACTTTGTTCAAGACATTTGGTCATCATTTGCCGAAGTTATCGAGCGTCAAAATTTGAGAAGTCTCACAATTTGAGTGTTTGAGTTCTTAAAGTACTCTTTTTCTTGGAAATTCAACAAGATGCAATCATGATGTGTTGTGTCACCTGAAAGATCTCGTCGATCTGATTAATTTGACACTTTGATCAAGACATTTGGTCATCATTTGTCGAAGTTATCGAGCTTCAAAATATGAAAAATCGCACAATTTGAGTGTTTGAGCACTTAAAGTACTCTTTTTCTTGGAAATTCAACAAGATGGAATCATGATGTGTTGTGTCACCTGAAAGATCTCGTCGAACTGATTAATTTGAAACTTTGTTTAAGACATTTGGTCATCATTTGTCGAAGTTATCGAGCGTCAAAATTTGAGAAGTCTCACAATTGGAGTGTTTGAGCAATTAAAGTACTCTTTTTCTTGGAAATTCAACAAGATGGAATGATGATGTGTTGTGTCACCTGAAAGATCTCCTCGAGCTGATTAATTTGACACTTTGTTTAAGACATTTGGTCATCATTTGTCGAAGTTATTGAGCGTCAAAATTTGAGAAGTCTCACAATTTGAGTGTTTGAGCACTTAAACTACTCTTTTTCTTGGAAATTCAACAAGATGGAATGATGATGTGTTGTGTCACCTGAAAGATCTCGTCGATCTGATTAATTTGACACTTTGTTCAAGACATTTGGTCATCATTTGTCGAAGTTATCGAGCTTCAAAATATGAAAAATCGCACAATTTGAGTGTTTGAGCACTTAAAGTACTCTTTTTCTTGGAAATTCAACAAGATGGAATGATGATGTGTTATGTCACCTGAAAGATCTCGTCGATCTTATTAATTTGACACTTTGTTCAAGACATTTGGTCATCATTTGTCGAAGTTATCGAGCGTCAAAATTTGAGAAGTCTCACAATTTGAGTGTTTGAGTTCTTAAAGTACTCTTTTTCTTGGAAATTCAACAAGATGCAATCATGATGTGTTGTGTCACCTGAAAGATCTCGTCGATCTGATTAATTTGACACTTTGATCAAGACATTTGGTCATCATTTGTCGAAGTTATTGAGCTTCAAAATATGAAAAATCGCACAATTTGAGTATTTGAGCACTTAAAGTACTCTTTTTCTTGGAAATTCAACAAGATGGAATGATGATGTGTTATGTCACCTGAAAGATCTCGTCGATCTTATTAATTTGATACTTTGTTTAAGACATTTGGTCATCATTTGTCGAAGTTATCGAGCTTCAAAATATGAAAAATCGCACAATTTGAGTGTTTGAGTTCTTAAAGTACTCTTTTTCTTGGAAATTCAACAAGATGCAATCATGATGTGTTATGTCACCTGAAAGATCTCGTCGAACTGATTAATTTGATACTTTGTTTAAGACATTTGGTCATCATTTGTCGAAGTTATCGAGCTTCAAAATATGAAAAATCGCACAATTTGAGTGTTTGGGCACATAAAGTACTCTTTTTCTTGGAAATTCAACAAGATGGAATGATGATGTGTTGTGTCACCTGAAAGATCTCGTCGAGCTTATTAATTTGACACTTTGTTTAAGACATTTGGTCATCATTTGTCGAAGTTATTGAGCGTCAAAATTTGAGAAGTCTCACAATTTGAGTGTTTGAGCACTTAAACTACTCTTTTTCTTGGAAATTCAACAAGATGGAATGATGATGTGTTGTGTCACCTGAAAGATCTCGTCGATCTGATTAATTTGACACTTTGTTCAAGACATTTGGTCATCATTTGTCGAAGTTATCGAGCTTCAAAATATGAAAAATCGCACAATTTGAGTGTTTGAGCACATAAAGTACTCTTTTTCTTGGAAATTCAACAAGATGCAATCATGATGTGTTGTGTCACCTGAAAGATCTCGTCGAACTGATTAATTTGATACTTTGTTTAAGACATTTGGTCATCATTTGTCGAAGTTATCGAGCGTCAAAATTTGAGAAGTCTCACAATTGAAGTGTTTGAGCAATTAAAGTACTCTTTTTCTTGGAAATTCAACAAGATGGAATGATGATGTGTTGTGTCACCTGAAAAATCTCGTCGAGCTGATTAATTTGACACTTTGTTCAAGACATTTGGTCATCATTTGTCGGAGTTATTGAGCGTCAAAATTTGAGAAGTCTCACAATTTGAGTGTTTGAGCACTTAAACTACTCTTTTTCTTGGAAATTCAACAAGATGGAATGATGATGTGTTGTGTCACCTGAAAGATCTCGTCGATCTGATTAATTTGACACTTTGTTCAAGACATTTGGTCATCATTTTTCGAAGTTATTGAGCGTCAAAATTTGAGAAGTCTCACAATTGGAGTGTTTGAGCAATTAAAGTACTCTTTTTCTTGGAAATTCAACAAGATGCAATCATGATGTGTTGTGTCACCTGAAAGATCTCGTCGAACTGATTAATTTGATACTTTGTTCAAGACATTTGGTCATCATTTGTCGAAGTTATCGAGCTTCAAAATATGAAAAATCGCACAATTTGGGTGTTTGAGCACTTAAAGTACTCTTTTTCTTGGAAATTCAACAAGATGGAATGATGATGTGTTATGTCACCTGAAAGATCTCGTCGATCTTATTAATTTGACACTTTGATCAAGACATTTGGTCATCATTTGTCGAAGTTATTGAGCTTCAAAATATGAAAAATCGCACAATTTGAGTGTTTGAGCACATAAAGTACTCTTTTTCTTGGAAATTCAACAAGATGGAATGATGATGTGTTGTGTCACCTGAAAGATCTCCTCGAGCTGATTAATTTGACACTTTGTTTAAGACATTTGGTCATCATTTGTCGAAGTTATTGAGCGTCAAAATTTGAGAAGTCTCACAATTGGAGTGTTTGAGCAATTAAAGTACTCTTTTTCTTGGAAATTCAACAAGATGGAATGATGATGTGTTGTGTCACCTGAAAGATCTCGTCGAACTGATTAATTTGAAACTTTGTTTAAGACATTTGGTCATCATTTGTCGAAGTTATCGAGCGTCAAAATTTGAGAAGTCTCACAATTGGAGTGTTTGAGCAATTAAAGTACTCTTTTTCTTGGAAATTCAACAAGATGGAATGATGATGTGTTGTGTCACCTGAAAGATCTCCTCGAGCTGATTAATTTGACACTTTGTTTAAGACATTTGGTCATCATTTGTCGAAGTTATTGAGCGTCAAAATTTGAGAAGTCTCACAATTTGAGTGTTTGAGCACTTAAACTACTCTTTTTCTTGGAAATTCAACAAGATGGAATGATGATGTGTTGTGTCACCTGAAAGATCTCGTCGATCTGATTAATTTGACACTTTGTTCAAGACATTTGGTCATCATTTGTCGAAGTTATCGAGCTTCAAAATATGAAAAATCGCACAATTTGAGTGTTTGAGCACTTAAAGTACTCTTTTTCTTGGAAATTCAACAAGATGGAATGATGATGTGTTATGTCACCTGAAAGATCTCGTCGATCTTATTAATTTGACACTTTGTTCAAGACATTTGGTCATCATTTGTCGAAGTTATCGAGCGTCAAAATTTGAGAAGTCTCACAATTTGAGTGTTTGAGTTCTTAAAGTACTCTTTTTCTTGGAAATTCAACAAGATGCAATCATGATGTGTTGTGTCACCTGAAAGATCTCGTCGATCTGATTAATTTGACACTTTGATCAAGACATTTGGTCATCATTTGTCGAAGTTATTGAGCTTCAAAATATGAAAAATCGCACAATTTGAGTATTTGAGCACTTAAAGTACTCTTTTTCTTGGAAATTCAACAAGATGGAATGATGATGTGTTATGTCACCTGAAAGATCTCGTCGATCTTATTAATTTGATACTTTGTTTAAGACATTTGGTCATCATTTGTCGAAGTTATCGAGCTTCAAAATATGAAAAATCGCACAATTTGAGTGTTTGAGTTCTTAAAGTACTCTTTTTCTTGGAAATTCAACAAGATGCAATCATGATGTGTTATGTCACCTGAAAGATCTCGTCGAACTGATTAATTTGATACTTTGTTTAAGACATTTGGTCATCATTTGTCGAAGTTATCGAGCTTCAAAATATGAAAAATCGCACAATTTGAGTGTTTGGGCACATAAAGTACTCTTTTTCTTGGAAATTCAACAAGATGGAATGATGATGTGTTGTGTCACCTGAAAGATCTCGTCGAGCTTATTAATTTGACACTTTGTTTAAGACATTTGGTCATCATTTGTCGAAGTTATTGAGCGTCAAAATTTGAGAAGTCTCACAATTTGAGTGTTTGAGCACTTAAACTACTCTTTTTCTTGGAAATTCAACAAGATGGAATGATGATGTGTTGTGTCACCTGAAAGATCTCGTCGATCTGATTAATTTGACACTTTGTTCAAGACATTTGGTCATCATTTGTCGAAGTTATCGAGCTTCAAAATATGAAAAATCGCACAATTTGAGTGTTTGAGCACATAAAGTACTCTTTTTCTTGGAAATTCAACAAGATGCAATCATGATGTGTTGTGTCACCTGAAAGATCTCGTCGAACTGATTAATTTGATACTTTGTTTAAGACATTTGGTCATCATTTGTCGAAGTTATCGAGCGTCAAAATTTGAGAAGTCTCACAATTGAAGTGTTTGAGCAATTAAAGTACTCTTTTTCTTGGAAATTCAACAAGATGGAATGATGATGTGTTGTGTCACCTGAAAAATCTCGTCGAGCTGATTAATTTGACACTTTGTTCAAGACATTTGGTCATCATTTGTCGGAGTTATTGAGCGTCAAAATTTGAGAAGTCTCACAATTTGAGTGTTTGAGCACTTAAACTACTCTTTTTCTTGGAAATTCAACAAGATGGAATGATGATGTGTTGTGTCACCTGAAAGATCTCGTCGATCTGATTAATTTGACACTTTGTTCAAGACATTTGGTCATCATTTTTCGAAGTTATTGAGCGTCAAAATTTGAGAAGTCTCACAATTGGAGTGTTTGAGCAATTAAAGTACTCTTTTTCTTGGAAATTCAACAAGATGCAATCATGATGTGTTGTGTCACCTGAAAGATCTCGTCGAACTGATTAATTTGATACTTTGTTCAAGACATTTGGTCATCATTTGTCGAAGTTATCGAGCTTCAAAATATGAAAAATCGCACAATTTGGGTGTTTGAGCACTTAAAGTACTCTTTTTCTTGGAAATTCAACAAGATGGAATGATGATGTGTTATGTCACCTGAAAGATCTCGTCGATCTTATTAATTTGACACTTTGATCAAGACATTTGGTCATCATTTGTCGAAGTTATTGAGCTTCAAAATATGAAAAATCGCACAATTTGAGTGTTTGAGCACATAAAGTACTCTTTTTCTTGGAAATTCAACAAGATGGAATGATGATGTGTTGTGTCACCTGAAAGATCTCCTCGAGCTGATTAATTTGACACTTTGTTTAAGACATTTGGTCATCATTTTTCGAAGTTATTGAGCGTCAAAATTTGAGAAGTCTCACAATTGGAGTGTTTGAGCAATTAAAGTACTCTTTTTCTTGGAAATTCAACAAGATGCAATCATGATGTGTTGTGTCACCTGAAAGATCTCGTCGAACTGATTAATTTGATACTTTGTTCAAGACATTTGGTCATCATTTGTCGAAGTTATCGAGCTTCAAAATATGAAAAATCGCACAATTTGGGTGTTTGAGCACTTAAACTACTCTTTTTCTTGGAAATTCAACAAGATGGAATGATGATGTGTTATGTCACCTGAAAGATCTCGTCGATCTTATTAATTTGACACTTTGATCAAGACATTTGGTCATCATTTGTCGAAGTTATTGAGCTTCAAAATATGAAAAATCGCACAATTTGAGTGTTTGAGCACATAAAGTACTCTTTTTCTTGGAAATTCAACAAGATGGAATGATGATGTGTTGTGTCACCTGAAAGATCTCCTCGAGCTGATTAATTTGACACTTTGTTTAAGACATTTGGTCATCATTTGTCGAAGTTATTGAGCGTCAAAATTTGAGAAGTCTCACAATTGGAGTGTTTGAGCAATTAAAGTACTCTTTTTCTTGGAAATTCAACAAGATGGAATGATGATGTGTTGTGTCACCTGAAAGATCTCGTCGAACTGATTAATTTGAAACTTTGTTTAAGACATTTGGTCATCATTTGTCGAAGTTATCGAGCGTCAAAATTTGAGAAGTCTCACAATTGGAGTGTTTGAGCAATTAAAGTACTCTTTTTCTTGGAAATTCAACAAGATGGAATGATGATGTGTTGTGTCACCTGAAAGATCTCCTCGAGCTGATTAATTTGACACTTTGTTTAAGACATTTGGTCATCATTTGTCGAAGTTATTGAGCGTCAAAATTTGAGAAGTCTCACAATTTGAGTGTTTGAGCACTTAAACTACTCTTTTTCTTGGAAATTCAACAAGATGGAAAGATGATGTGTTGTGTCACCTGAAAGATCTCGTCGATCTGATTAATTTGACACTTTGTTCAAGACATTTGGTCATCATTTGTCGAAGTTATCGAGCTTCAAAATATGAAAAATCGCACAATTTGAGTGTTTGAGCACTTAAAGTACAATTTTTCTTGGAAATTCAACAAGATGGAATGATGATGTGTTATGTCACCTGAAAGATCTCGTCGATCTTATTAATTTGACACTTTGTTCAAGACATTTGGTCATCATTTGTCGAAGTTATCGAGCGTCAAAATTTGAGAAGTCTCACAATTTGAGTGTTTGAGTTCTTAAAGTACTCTTTTTCTTGGAAATTCAACAAGATGCAATCATGATGTGTTGTGTCACCTGAAAGATCTCGTCGATCTGATTAATTTGACACTTTGATCAAGACATTTGGTCATCATTTGTTGAAGTTATTGAGCTTCAAAATATGAAAAATCGCACAATTTGAGTATTTGAGCACTTAAAGTACTCTTTTTCTTGGAAATTCAACAAGATGGAATGATGATGTGTTATGTCACCTGAAAGATCTCGTCGATCTTATTAATTTGATACTTTGTTTAAGACATTTGGTCATCATTTGTCGAAGTTATCGAGCTTCAAAATATGAAAAATCGCACAATTTGAGTGTTTGAGTTCTTAAAGTACTCTTTTTCTTGGAAATTCAACAAGATGCAATCATGATGTGTTATGTCACCTGAAAGATCTCGTCGAACTGATTAATTTGATACTTTGTTTAAGACATTTGGTCATCATTTGTCGAAGTTATCGAGCTTCAAAATATGAAAAATCGCACAATTTGAGTGTTTGGGCACATAAAGTACTCTTTTTCTTGGAAATTCAACAAGATGGAATGATGATGTGTTGTGTCACCTGAAAGATCTCGTCGAGCTTATTAATTTGACACTTTGTTTAAGACATTTGGTCATCATTTGTCGTAGTTATTGAGCGTCAAAATTTGAGAAGTCTCACAATTTGAGTGTTTGAGCACTTAAACTACTCTTTTTCTTGGAAATTCAACAAGATGGAATGATGATGTGTTGTGTCACCTGAAAGATCTCGTCGATCTGATTAATTTGACACTTTGTTCAAGACATTTGGTCATCATTTGTCGAAGTTATCGAGCTTCAAAATATGAAAAATCGCACAATTTGAGTGTTTGAGCACATAAAGTACTCTTTTTCTTGGAAATTCAACAAGATGCAATCATGATGTGTTGTGTCACCTGAAAGATTTCGTCGAACTGATTAATTTGATACTTTGTTTAAGACATTTGGTCATCATTTGTCGAAGTTATCGAGCGTCAAAATTTGAGAAGTCTCACAATTGGAGTGTTTGAGCAATTAAAGTACTCTTTTTCTTGGAAATTCAACAAGATGGAATGATGATGTGTTATGTCACCTGAAAGATCTCGTCGATCTTATTAATTTGACACTTTGATCAAGACATTTGGTCATCATTTGTCGAAGTTATTGAGCTTCAAAATATGAAAAATCGCACAATTTGAGTATTTGAGCACTTAAAGTACTCTTTTTCTTGGAAATTCAACAAGATGGAATGATGATGTGTTATGTCACCTGAAAGATCTCGTCGATCTTATTAATTTGATACTTTGTTTAAGACATTTGGTCATCATTTGTCGAAGTTATCGAGCTTCAAAATATGAAAAATCGCACAATTTGAGTGTTTGAGCACTTAAAGTACTCTTTTTCTTGGAAATTCAACAAGATGCAATCATGATGTGTTGTGTCACCTGAAAGATCTCGTCGAACTGATTAATTTGATACTTTGTTCAAGACATTTGGTCATCATTTGTCGAAGTTATCGAGCTTCAAAATATGAAAAATCGCACAATTTGGGTGTTTGAGCACTTAAAGTACTCTTTTTCTTGGAAATTCAACAAGATGGAATGATGATGTGTTATGTCACCTGAAAGATCTCGTCGATCTTATTAATTTGACACTTTGATCAAGACATTTGGTCATCATTTGTCGAAGTTATTGAGCTTCAAAATATGAAAAATCGCACAATTTGAGTATTTGAGCACTTAAAGTACTCTTTTTCTTGGAAATTCAACAAGATGGAATGATGATGTGTTATGTCACCTGAAAGATCTCGTCGATCTTATTAATTTGATACTTTGTTTAAGACATTTGGTCATCATTTGTCGAAGTTATCGAGCTTCAAAATATGAAAAATCGCACAATTTGAGTGTTTGAGCACTTAAAGTACTCTTTTTCTTGGAAATTCAACAAGATGCAATCATGATGTGTTGTGTCACCTGAAAGATCTCGTCGAACTGATTAATTTGATACTTTGTTTAAGACATTTGGTCATCATTTGTCGAAGTTATCGAGCTTCAAAATATGAAAAATCGCACAATTTGAGTGTTTGGGCACATAAAGTACTCTTTTTCTTGGAAATTCAACAAGATGGAATGATGATGTGTTGTGTCACCTGAAAGATCTCGTCGATCTTATTAATTTGACACTTTGTTCAAGACATTTGGTCATCATTTGTCGAAGTTATCGAGCGTCAAAATTTGAGAAGTCTCACAATTTGAGTGTTTGAGTTCTTAAAGTACTCTTTTTCTTGGAAATTCAACAAGATGCAATCATGATGTGTTGTGTCACCTGAAAGATCTCGTCGATCTGATTAATTTGACACTTTGATCAAGACATTTGGTCATCATTTGTCGAAGTTATTGAGCTTCAAAATATGAAAAATCGCACAATTTGAGTATTTGAGCACTTAAAGTACTCTTTTTCTTGGAAATTCAACAAGATGGAATGATGATGTGTTATGTCACCTGAAAGATCTCGTCGATCTTATTAATTTGATACTTTGTTTAAGACATTTGGTCATCATTTGTCGAAGTTATCGAGCTTCAAAATATGAAAAATCGCACAATTTGAGTGTTTGAGTTCTTAAAGTACTCTTTTTCTTGGAAATTCAACAAGATGCAATCATGATGTGTTATGTCACCTGAAAGATCTCGTCGAACTGATTAATTTGATACTTTGTTTAAGACATTTGGTCATCATTTGTCGAAGTTATCGAGCTTCAAAATATGAAAAATCGCACAATTTGAGTGTTTGGGCACATAAAGTACTCTTTTTCTTGGAAATTCAACAAGATGGAATGATGATGTGTTGTGTCACCTGAAAGATCTCGTCGAGCTTATTAATTTGACACTTTGTTTAAGACATTTGGTCATCATTTGTCGAAGTTATTGAGCGTCAAAATTTGAGAAGTCTCACAATTTGAGTGTTTGAGCACTTAAACTACTCTTTTTCTTGGAAATTCAACAAGATGGAATGATGATGTGTTGTGTCACCTGAAAGATCTCGTCGATCTGATTAATTTGACACTTTGTTCAAGACATTTGGTCATCATTTGTCGAAGTTATCGAGCTTCAAAATATGAAAAATCGCACAATTTGAGTGTTTGAGCACATAAAGTACTCTTTTTCTTGGAAATTCAACAAGATGCAATCATGATGTGTTGTGTCACCTGAAAGATCTCGTCGAACTGATTAATTTGATACTTTGTTTAAGACATTTGGTCATCATTTGTCGAAGTTATCGAGCGTCAAAATTTGAGAAGTCTCACAATTGAAGTGTTTGAGCAATTAAAGTACTCTTTTTCTTGGAAATTCAACAAGATGGAATGATGATGTGTTGTGTCACCTGAAAAATCTCGTCGAGCTGATTAATTTGACACTTTGTTCAAGACATTTGGTCATCATTTGTCGGAGTTATTGAGCGTCAAAATTTGAGAAGTCTCACAATTTGAGTGTTTGAGCACTTAAACTACTCTTTTTCTTGGAAATTCAACAAGATGGAATGATGATGTGTTGTGTCACCTGAAAGATCTCGTCGATCTGATTAATTTGACACTTTGTTCAAGACATTTGGTCATCATTTTTCGAAGTTATTGAGCGTCAAAATTTGAGAAGTCTCACAATTGGAGTGTTTGAGCAATTAAAGTACTCTTTTTCTTGGAAATTCAACAAGATGCAATCATGATGTGTTGTGTCACCTGAAAGATCTCGTCGAACTGATTAATTTGATACTTTGTTCAAGACATTTGGTCATCATTTGTCGAAGTTATCGAGCTTCAAAATATGAAAAATCGCACAATTTGGGTGTTTGAGCACTTAAAGTACTCTTTTTCTTGGAAATTCAACAAGATGGAATGATGATGTGTTATGTCACCTGAAAGATCTCGTCGATCTTATTAATTTGACACTTTGATCAAGACATTTGGTCATCATTTGTCGAAGTTATTGAGCTTCAAAATATGAAAAATCGCACAATTTGAGTGTTTGAGCACATAAAGTACTCTTTTTCTTGGAAATTCAACAAGATGGAATGATGATGTGTTGTGTCACCTGAAAGATCTCCTCGAGCTGATTAATTTGACACTTTGTTTAAGACATTTGGTCATCATTTGTCGAAGTTATTGAGCGTCAAAATTTGAGAAGTCTCACAATTGGAGTGTTTGAGCAATTAAAGTACTCTTTTTCTTGGAAATTCAACAAGATGGAATGATGATGTGTTGTGTCACCTGAAAGATCTCGTCGAACTGATTAATTTGAAACTTTGTTTAAGACATTTGGTCATCATTTGTCGAAGTTATCGAGCGTCAAAATTTGAGAAGTCTCACAATTGGAGTGTTTGAGCAATTAAAGTACTCTTTTTCTTGGAAATTCAACAAGATGGAATGATGATGTGTTGTGTCACCTGAAAGATCTCCTCGAGCTGATTAATTTGACACTTTGTTTAAGACATTTGGTCATCATTTGTCGAAGTTATTGAGCGTCAAAATGTGAGAAGTCTCACAATTTGAGTGTTTGAGCACTTAAACTACTCTTTTTCTTGGAAATTCAACAAGATGGAAAGATGATGTGTTGTGTCACCTGAAAGATCTCGTCGATCTGATTAATTTGACACTTTGTTCAAGACATTTGGTCATCATTTGTCGAAGTTATCGAGCTTCAAAATATGAAAAATCGCACAATTTGAGTGTTTGAGCACTTAAAGTACAATTTTTCTTGGAAATTCAACAAGATGGAATGATGATGTGTTATGTCACCTGAAAGATCTCGTCGATCTTATTAATTTGACACTTTGTTCAAGACATTTGGTCATCATTTGTCGAAGTTATCGAGCGTCAAAATTTGAGAAGTCTCACAATTTGAGTGTTTGAGTTCTTAAAGTACTCTTTTTCTTGGAAATTCAACAAGATGCAATCATGATGTGTTGTGTCACCTGAAAGATCTCGTCGATCTGATTAATTTGACACTTTGATCAAGACATTTGGTCATCATTTGTCGAAGTTATTGAGCTTCAAAATATGAAAAATCGCACAATTTGAGTATTTGAGCACTTAAAGTACTCTTTTTCTTGGAAATTCAACAAGATGGAATGATGATGTGTTATGTCACCTGAAAGATCTCGTCGATCTTATTAATTTGATACTTTGTTTAAGACATTTGGTCATCATTTGTCGAAGTTATCGAGCTTCAAAATATGAAAAATCGCACAATTTGAGTGTTTGAGTTCTTAAAGTACTCTTTTTCTTGGAAATTCAACAAGATGCAATCATGATGTGTTATGTCACCTGAAAGATCTCGTCGAACTGATTAATTTGATACTTTGTTTAAGACATTTGGTCATCATTTGTCGAAGTTATCGAGCTTCAAAATATGAAAAATCGCACAATTTGAGTGTTTGGGCACATAAAGTACTCTTTTTCTTGGAAATTCAACAAGATGGAATGATGATGTGTTGTGTCACCTGAAAGATCTCGTCGAGCTTATTAATTTGACACTTTGTTTAAGACATTTGGTCATCATTTGTCGTAGTTATTGAGCGTCAAAATTTGAGAAGTCTCACAATTTGAGTGTTTGAGCACTTAAACTACTCTTTTTCTTGGAAATTCAACAAGATGGAATGATGATGTGTTGTGTCACCTGAAAGATCTCGTCGATCTGATTAATTTGACACTTTGTTCAAGACATTTGGTCATCATTTGTCGAAGTTATCGAGCTTCAAAATATGAAAAATCGCACAATTTGAGTGTTTGAGCACATAAAGTACTCTTTTTCTTGGAAATTCAACAAGATGCAATCATGATGTGTTGTGTCACCTGAAAGATCTCGTCGAACTGATTAATTTGATACTTTGTTTAAGACATTTGGTCATCATTTGTCGAAGTTATCGAGCGTCAAAATTTGAGAAGTCTCACAATTGGAGTGTTTGAGCAATTAAAGTACTCTTTTTCTTGGAAATTCAACAAGATGGAATGATGATGTGTTATGTCACCTGAAAGATCTCGTCGATCTTATTAATTTGATACTTTGTTTAAGACATTTGGTCATCATTTGTCGAAGTTATCGAGCTTCAAAATATGAAAAATCGCACAATTTGAGTGTTTGAGCACTTAAAGTACTCTTTTTCTTGGAAATTCAACAAGATGCAATCATGATGTGTTGTGTCACCTGAAAGATCTCGTCGAACTGATTAATTTGATACTTTGTTCAAGACATTTGGTCATCATTTGTCGAAGTTATCGAGCTTCAAAATATGAAAAATCGCACAATTTGGGTGTTTGAGCACTTAAAGTACTCTTTTTCTTGGAAATTCAACAAGATGGAATGATGATGTGTTATGTCACCTGAAAGATCTCGTCGATCTTATTAATTTGACACTTTGATCAAGACATTTGGTCATCATTTGTCGAAGTTATTGAGCTTCAAAATATGAAAAATCGCACAATTTGAGTATTTGAGCACTTAAAGTACTCTTTTTCTTGGAAATTCAACAAGATGGAATGATGATGTGTTATGTCACCTGAAAGATCTCGTCGATCTTATTAATTTGATACTTTGTTTAAGACATTTGGTCATCATTTGTCGAAGTTATCGAGCTTCAAAATATGAAAAATCGCACAATTTGAGTGTTTGAGCACTTAAAGTACTCTTTTTCTTGGAAATTCAACAAGATGCAATCATGATGTGTTGTGTCACCTGAAAGATCTCGTCGAACTGATTAATTTGATACTTTGTTTAAGACATTTGGTCATCATTTGTCGAAGTTATCGAGCTTCAAAATATGAAAAATCGCACAATTTGAGTGTTTGGGCACATAAAGTACTCTTTTTCTTGGAAATTCAACAAGATGGAATGATGATGTGTTGTGTCACCTGAAAGATCTCGTCGAGCTTATTAATTTGACACTTTGTTTAAGACATTTGGTCATCATTTGTCGAAGTTATTGAGCGTCAAAATTTGAGAAGTCTCACAATTTGAGTGTTTGAGCACTTAAACTACTCTTTTTCTTGGAAATTCAACAAGATGGAATGATGATGTGTTGTGTCACCTGAAAGATCTCGTCGATCTGATTAATTTGACACTTTGTTCAAGACATTTGGTCATCATTTGTCGAAGTTATCGAGCTTCAAAATATGAAAAATCGCACAATTTGAGTGTTTGAGCACATAAAGTACTCTTTTTCTTGGAAATTCAACAAGATGCAATCATGATGTGTTGTGTCACCTGAAAGATCTCGTCGATCTGATTAATTTGACACTTTGTTCAAGACATTTGGTCATCATTTGTCGAAGTTATCGAGCTTCAAAATATGAAAAATCGCACAATTTGAGTGTTTGAGCACATAAAGTACTCTTTTTCTTGGAAATTCAACAAGATGCAATCATGATGTGTTGTGTCACCTGAAAGATCTCGTCGAACTGATTAATTTGATACTTTGTTTAAGACATTTGGTCATCATTTGTCGAAGTTATCGAGCGTCAAAATTTGAGAAGTCTCACAATTGAAGTGTTTGAGCAATTAAAGTACTCTTTTTCTTGGAAATTCAACAAGATGGAATGATGATGTGTTGTGTCACCTGAAAGATCTCGTCGAGCTTATTAATTTGACACTTTGTTTAAGACATTTGGTCATCATTTGTCGTAGTTATTGAGCGTCAAAATTTGAGAAGTCTCACAATTTGAGTGTTTGAGCACTTAAACTACTCTTTTTCTTGGAAATTCAACAAGATGGAATGATGATGTGTTGTGTCACCTGAAAGATCTCGTCGATCTGATTAATTTGACACTTTGTTCAAGACATTTGGTCATCATTTGTCGAAGTTATCGAGCTTCAAAATATGAAAAATCGCACAATTTGAGTGTTTGAGCACATAAAGTACTCTTTTTCTTGGAAATTCAACAAGATGCAATCATGATGTGTTGTGTCACCTGAAAGATCTCGTCGAACTGATTAATTTGATACTTTGTTTAAGACATTTGGTCATCATTTGTCGAAGTTATCGAGCGTCAAAATTTGAGAAGTCTCACAATTGGAGTGTTTGAGCAATTAAAGTACTCTTTTTCTTGGAAATTCAACAAGATGGAATGATGATGTGTTATGTCACCTGAAAGATCTCGTCGATCTTATTAATTTGACACTTTGATCAAGACATTTGGTCATCATTTGTCGAAGTTATTGAGCTTCAAAATATGAAAAATCGCACAATTTGAGTATTTGAGCACTTAAAGTACTCTTTTTCTTGGAAATTCAACAAGATGGAATGATGATGTGTTATGTCACCTGAAAGATCTCGTCGATCTTATTAATTTGATACTTTGTTTAAGACATTTGGTCATCATTTGTCGAAGTTATCGAGCTTCAAAATATGAAAAATCGCACAATTTGAGTGTTTGAGCACTTAAAGTACTCTTTTTCTTGGAAATTCAACAAGATGCAATCATGATGTGTTGTGTCACCTGAAAGATCTCGTCGAACTGATTAATTTGATACTTTGTTCAAGACATTTGGTCATCATTTGTCGAAGTTATCGAGCTTCAAAATATGAAAAATCGCACAATTTGGGTGTTTGAGCACTTAAAGTACTCTTTTTCTTCGAAATTCAACAAGATGGAATGATGATGTGTTATGTCACCTGAAAGATCTCGTCGATCTTATTAATTTGACACTTTGATCAAGACATTTGGTCATCATTTGTCGAAGTTATTGAGCTTCAAAATATGAAAAATCGCACAATTTGAGTATTTGAGCACTTAAAGTACTCTTTTTCTTGGAAATTCAACAAGATGGAATGATGATGTGTTATGTCACCTGAAAGATCTCGTCGATCTTATTAATTTGATACTTTGTTTAAGACATTTGGTCATCATTTGTCGAAGTTATCGAGCTTCAAAATATGAAAAATCGCACAATTTGAGTGTTTGAGCACTTAAAGTACTCTTTTTCTTGGAAATTCAACAAGATGCAATCATGATGTGTTGTGTCACCTGAAAGATCTCGTCGAACTGATTAATTTGATACTTTGTTTAAGACATTTGGTCATCATTTGTCGAAGTTATCGAGCTTCAAAATATGAAAAATCGCACAATTTGAGTGTTTGGGCACATAAAGTACTCTTTTTCTTGGAAATTCAACAAGATGGAATGATGATGTGTTGTGTCACCTGAAAGATCTCGTCGAGCTTATTAATTTGACACTTTGTTTAAGACATTTGGTCATCATTTGTCGAAGTTATTGAGCGTCAAAATTTGAGAAGTCTCACAATTTGAGTGTTTGAGCACTTAAACTACTCTTTTTCTTGGAAATTCAACAAGATGGAATGATGATGTGTTGTGTCACCTGAAAGATCTCGTCGATCTGATTAATTTGACACTTTGTTCAAGACATTTGGTCATCATTTGTCGAAGTTATCGAGCTTCAAAATATGAAAAATCGCACAATTTGAGTGTTTGAGCACATAAAGTACTCTTTTTCTTGGAAATTCAACAAGATGCAATCATGATGTGTTGTGTCACCTGAAAGATCTCGTCGAACTGATTAATTTGATACTTTGTTTAAGACATTTGGTCATCATTTGTCGAAGTTATCGAGCGTCAAAATTTGAGAAGTCTCACAATTGAAGTGTTTGAGCAATTAAAGTACTCTTTTTCTTGGAAATTCAACAAGATGGAATGATGATGTGTTGTGTCACCTGAAAAATCTCGTCGAGCTGATTAATTTGACACTTTGTTCAAGACATTTGGTCATCATTTGTCGGAGTTATTGAGCGTCAAAATTTGAGAAGTCTCACAATTTGAGTGTTTGAGCACTTAAACTACTCTTTTTCTTGGAAATTCAACAAGATGGAATGATGATGTGTTGTGTCACCTGAAAGATCTCGTCGATCTGATTAATTTGACACTTTGTTCAAGACATTTGGTCATCATTTGTCGAAGTTATCGAGCTTCAAAATATGAAAAATCGCACAATTTGAGTGTTTGAGCACATAAAGTACTCTTTTTCTTGGAAATTCAACAAGATGGAATGATGATGTGTTGTGTCACCTGAAAGATCTCCTCGAGCTGATTAATTTGACACTTTGTTTAAGACATTTGGTCATCATTTGTCGAAGTTATTGAGCGTCAAAATTTGAGAAGTCTCACAATTGGAGTGTTTGAGCAATTAAAGTACTCTTTTTCTTGGAAATTCAACAAGATGGAATGATGATGTGTTGTGTCACCTGAAAGATCTCGTCTAGCTGATTAATTTGTCACTTTGTTTAAGACATTTGGTCATCATTTGTCGAAGTTATCGAGTTTCAAATTTAGAAAAGTCTCACAATTGGAGTGTTTGAGCAATTAAAGTACTCTTTTTCTTGGAAATTCAACAAGATGGAATGATGATGTGTTGTGTCACCTGAAAGATCTCTTCGAGCTGATTAATTTGACACTTTGTTCAAGACATTTGGTCATCATTTGTCGAAGTTATCGAGCTTCAAAATATGAAAAATCGCACAATTTGAGTGTTTGAGCACTTAAAGTACTCTTTTTCTTGGAAATTCAACAAGATGGAATCATGATGTGTTGTGTCACCTGAAAGATCTCGTCGAACTGATTAATTTGAAACTTTGTTTAAGACATTTGGTCATCATTTGTCGAAGTTATCGAGCGTCAAAATTTGAGAAGTCTCACAATTGGAGTGTTTGAGCAATTAAAGTACTCTTTTTCTTGGAAATTCAACAAGATGGAATGATGATGTGTTGTGTCACCTGAAAGATCTCCTCGAGCTGATTAATTTGACACTTTGTTTAAGACATTTGGTCATCATTTGTCGAAGTTATTGAGCGTCAAAATTTGAGAAGTCTCACAATTTGAGTGTTTGAGCACTTAAACTACTCTTTTTCTTGGAAATTCAACAAGATGGAATGATGATGTGTTATGTCACCTGAAAGATCTCGTCGATCTTATTAATTTGATACTTTGTTTAAGACATTTGGTCATCATTTGTCGAAGTTATCGAGCTTCAAAATATGAAAAATCGCACAATTTGAGTGTTTGAGCACTTAAAGTACTCTTTTTCTTGGAAATTCAACAAGATGCAATCATGATGTGTTGTGTCACCTGAAAGATCTCGTCGAACTGATTAATTTGATACTTTGTTTAAGACATTTGGTCATTATTTGTCGAAGTTATCGAGCTTCAAAATATGAAAAATCGCACAATTTGAGTGTTTGGGCACATAAAGTACTCTTTTTCTTGGAAATTCAACAAGATGGAATGATGATGTGTTGTGTCACCTGAAAGATCTCGTCGAGCTTATTAATTTGACACTTTGTTTAAGACATTTGGTCATCATTTGTCGAAGTTATTGAGCGTCAAAATTTGAGAAGTCTCACAATTTGAGTGTTTGAGCACTTAAACTACTCTTTTTCTTGGAAATTCAACAAGATGGAATGATGATGTGTTGTGTCACCTGAAAGATCTCGTCGATCTGATTAATTTGACACTTTGTTCAAGACATTTGGTCATCATTTGTCGAAGTTATCGAGCTTCAAAATATGAAAAATCGCACAATTTCAGTGTTTGAGCACTTAAACTACTCTTTTTCTTGGAAATTCAACAAGATGGAATGATGATGTGTTGTGTCACCTGAAAGATCTCGTCGATCTGATTAATTTGACACTTTGTTCAAGACATTTGGTCATCATTTGTCGAAGTTATCGAGCTTCAAAATATGAAAAATCGCACAATTTGAGTGTTTGAGCACTTAAAGTACTCTTTTTCTTGGAAATTCAACAAGATGGAATGATGATGTGTTATGTCACCTGAAAGATCTCGTCGATCTTATTAATTTGACACTTTGTTCAAGACATTTGGTCATCATTTGTCGAAGTTATCGAGCGTCAAAATTTGAGAAGTCTCACAATTTGAGTGTTTGAGTTCTTAAAGTACTCTTTTTCTTGGAAATTCAACAAGATGGATAGATGATGTGTTATGTCACCTGAAAGATCTCGTCGATCTTATTAATTTGATACTTTGTTTAAGACATTTGGTCATCATTTGTCGAAGTTATCGAGCTTCAAAATATGAAAAATCGCACAATTTCAGTGTTTGAGCACTTAAAGTACTCTTTTTCTTGGAAATTCAACAAGATGGAATCATGATGTGTTGTGTCACCTGAAAGATCTCCTCGAGCTGATTAATTTGACACTTTGTTTAAGACATTTGGTCATCATTTGTCGAAGTTATCGAGCTTCAAATTATGAAAAATCCCACAATTTGAGAGTTTGAGCACTTAAACTACTCTTTTTCTTGGAAATTCAACAAGATGGAATGATGATGTGTTGTGTCACCTGAAAGATCTCGTCGATCTGATTAATTTGACACTTTGTTCAAGACATTTGGTCATCATTTGTCGAAGTTATTGAGCTTCAAAATATGAAAAATCGCACAATTTGAGTGTTTGAGCACTTAAAGTACTCTTTTTCTTGGAAATTCAACAAGATGCAATCATGATGTGTTGTGTCACCTGAAAGATCTCGTCTAGCTGATTAATTTGTCACTTTGTTTAAGACATTTGGTCATCATTTGTCGAAGTTATCGAGTTTCAAATTTAGAAAAGTGTCACAATTGGAGTGTTTGAGCACTTAAAGTACTCTTTTTCTTGGAAATTCAACAAGATGGAATGATGATGTGTTGTGTCACCTGAAAGATCTCGTCGATCTGATTAATTTGACACTTTGATCAAGACATTTGGTCATCATTTGTCGAAGTTATGGAGCTTCAAAATATGAAAAATCGCACAATTTGAGTGTTTGAGCACTTAAAGTACTCTTTTTCTTGGAAATTCAACAAGATGGAATGATGATGTGTTATGTCACCTGAAAGATCTCGTCGATCTTATTAATTTGATACTTTGTTTAAGACATTTGGTCATCATTTGTCGAAGTTATCGAGTTTCAAATTTAGAAAAGTGTCACAATTGGAGTGTTTGAGCACTTAAAGTACTCTTTTTCTTGGAAATTCAACAAGATGGAATGATGATGTGTTGTGTCACCTGAAAGATCTCGTCGATCTGATTAATTTGACACTTTGATCAAGACATTTGGTCATCATTTGTCGAAGTTATGGAGCTTCAAAATATGAAAAATCGCACAATTTGAGTGTTTGAGCACTTAAAGTACTCTTTTTCTTGGAAATTCAACAAGATGGAATGATGATGTGTTATGTCACCTGAAAGATCTCGTCGATCTGATTAATTTGACACTTTGATCAAGACATTTGGTCATCATTTGTCGACGTTATCGAGCGTCAAAATTTGAGAAGTCTCACAATTTGAGTGTTTGAGTTCTTAAAGTACTCTTTTTCTTGGAAATTCAACAAGATGGAATGATGATGTGTTGTGTCACCTGAAAGATCTCGTCGATCTTATTAATTTGATACTTTGTTTAAGACATTTGGTCATCATTTGTCGAAGTTATCGAGCTTCAAAATATGAAAAATCGCACAATTTCAGTGTTTGAGCACTTAAAGTACTCTTTTTCTTGGAAATTCAACAAGATGGAATGATGATGTGTTGTGTCACCTGAAAGATCTCGTCAAGCTGATTAATTTGACACTTTGTTTAAGACATTTGGTCATCATTTGTCGAAGTTATTGAGCGTCAAAATTTGAGAAGTCTCACAATTTGAGTGTTTGAGCACTTAAACTACTCTTTTTCTTGGAAATTACACAAGATGGAATGATGATGTGTTGTGTCACCTGAAAGATCTCGTCGATCTGATTAATTTGACACTTTGTTCAAGACATTTGGTCATCATTTGTCGAAGTTATTGAGCTTCAAAATATGAAAAATCGCACAATTTGAGTGTTTGAGCACTTAAAGTACTCTTTTTCTTGGAAATTCAACAAGATGCAATCATGATGTGTTGTGTCACCTGAAAGATCTCTTCGAGCTGATTAATTTGACACTTTGTTCAAGACATTTGGTCATCATTTGTCGAAGTTATCGAGCTTCAAAATATGAAAAATCGCACAATTTGAGTGTTTGAGCACTTAAAGTACTCTTTTTCTTGGAAATTCAACAAGATGGAATGATGATGTGTTATGTCACCTGAAAGATCTCGTCGATCTTATTAATTTGATACTTTGTTTAAGACATTTGGTCATCATTTGTCGAAGTTATCGAGCTTCAAAATATGAAAAATCGCACAATTTCAGTGTTTGAGCACTTAAAGTACTCTTTTTCTTGGAAATTCAACAAGATGGAATGATGATGTGTTGTGTCACCTGAAAGATCTCGTCGAGCTGATTAATTTGACACTTTGTTTAAGACATTTGGTCATCATTTGTCGAAGTTATTGAGCGTCAAAATTTGAGAAGTCTCACAATTTGAGTGTTTGAGCACTTAAACTACTCTTTTTCTTGGAAATTACACAAGATGGAATGATGATGTGTTGTGTCACCTGAAAGATCTCGTCGATCTGATTAATTTGACACTTTGTTCAAGACATTTGGTCATCATTTGTCGAAGTTATTGAGCTTCAAAATATGAAAAATCGCACAATTTGAGTGTTTGAGCTCTTAAAGTAGTCTTTTTCTTGGAAATTCAACAAGATGCAATCATGATGTGTTGTGTCACCTGAAAGATCTCTTCGAGCTGATTAATTTGACACTTTGTTCAAGACATTTGGTCATCATTTGTCGAAGTTATCGAGCTTCAAAATATGAAAAATCGCACAATTTGAGTGTTTGAGCACTTAAAGTACTCTTTTTCTTGGAAATTCAACAAGATGCAATCATGATGTGTTGTGTCACCTGAAAGATCTCTTCGAGCTGATTAATTTGACACTTTGTTCAAGACATTTGGTCATCATTTGTCGAAGTTATCGAGCTTCAAAATATGAAAAATCGCACAATTTGAGTGTTTGAGCACTTAAAGTACTCTTTTTCTTGGAAATTCAACAAGATGGATAGATGATGTGTTATGTCACCTGAAAGATCTCGTCGATCTTATTAATTTGATACTTTGTTTAAGACATTTGGTCATCATTTGTCGAAGTTATCGAGCTTCAAAATATGAAAAATCGCACAATTTCAGTGTTTGAGCACTTAAAGTACTCTTTTTCTTGGAAATTCAACAAGATGGAATGATGATGTGTTATGTCACCTGAAAGATCTCGTCGATCTTATTAATTTGACACTTTGTTCAAGACATTTGGTCATCATTTGTCGAAGTTATCGAGCTTCAAAATATGAAAAATCGCACAATTTGAGTATTTGAGCAATTAAAGTACTCTTTTTCTTGGAAATTCAACAAGATGGAATGATGATGTGTTGTGTCACCTGAAAAATCTCGTCGAGCTGATTAATTTGACACTTTGTTCAAGACATTTGGTCATCATTTGTCGGAGTTATTGAGCGTCAAAATTTGAGAAGTCTCACAATTTGAGTGTTTGAGCACTTAAACTACTCTTTTTCTTGGAAATTCAACAAGATGGAATGATGATGTGTTGTGTCACCTGAAAGATCTCGTCGATCTGATTAATTTGACACTTTGTTCAAGACATTTGGTCATCATTTGTCGAAGTTATCGAGCTTCAAAATATGAAAAATCGCACAATTTGAGTGTTTGAGCACTTAAAGTACTCTTTTTCTTGGAAATTCAACAAGATGGAATGATGATGTGTTATGTCACCTGAAAGATCTCGTCGATCTTATTAATTTGATACTTTGTTTAAGACATTTGGTCATCATTTGTCGAAGTTATCGAGCTTCAAAATATGAAAAATCGCACAATTTCAGTGTTTGAGCACTTAAAGTACTCTTTTTCTTGGAAATTCAACAAGATGGAATGATGATGTGTTGTGTCACCTGAAAGATCTCGTCGAGCTGATTAATTTGACACTTTGTTTAAGACATTTGGTCATCATTTGTCGAAGTTATTGAGCGTCAAAATTTGAGAAGTCTCACAATTTGAGTGTTTGAGCACTTAAACTACTCTTTTTCTTGGAAATTACACAAGATGGAATGATGATGTGTTGTGTCACCTGAAAGATCTCGTCGATCTGATTAATTTGACACTTTGTTCAAGACATTTGGTCATCATTTGTCGAAGTTATTGAGCTTCAAAATATGAAAAATCGCACAATTTCAGTGTTTGAGCACTTAAAGTACTCTTTTTCTTGGAAATTCAACAAGATGGAATGATGATGTGTTGTGTCACCTGAAAGATCTCGTCGATCTGATTAATTTGACACTTTGTTCAAGACATTTGGTCATCATTTGTCGAAGTTATTGAGCGTCAAAATTTGAGAAGTCTCACAATTTGAGTGTTTGAGCACTTAAACTACTCTTTTTCTTGGAAATTACACAAGATGGAATGATGATGTGTTGTGTCACCTGAAAAATCTCGTCGAGCTGATTAATTTGACACTTTGTTTAAGACATTTGGTCATCATTTGTCGAAGTTATTGAGCGTCAAAATTTGAGAAGTCTCACAATTTGAGTGTTTGAGCACTTAAACTACTCTTTTTCTTGGAAATTACACAAGATGGAATGATGATGTGTTGTGTCACCTGAAAGATCTCGTCGATCTGATTAATTTGACACTTTGTTCAAGACATTTGGTCATCATTTGTCGAAGTTATTGAGCTTCAAAATATGAAAAATCGCACAATTTGAGTGTTTGAGCACTTAAAGTACTCTTTTTCTTGGAAATTCAACAAGATGCAATCATGATGTGTTGTGTCACCTGAAAGATCTCTTCGAGCTGATTAATTTGACACTTTGTTCAAGACATTTGGTCATCATTTGTCGAAGTTATCGAGCTTCAAAATATGAAAAATCGCACAATTTCAGTGTTTGAGCACTTAAAGCACTCTTTTTCTTGGAAATTCAACAAGATGGAATGATGATGTGTTATGTCACCTGAAAGATCTCGTCGATCTTATTAATTTGACACTTTGTTCAAGACATTTGGTCATCATTTGTCGAAGTTATCGAGCTTCAAAATATGAAAAATCGCACAATTTCAGTGTTTGAGCACTTAAAGCACTCTTTTTCTTGGAAATTCAACAAGATGGAATGATGATGTGTTATGTCACCTGAAAGATCTCGTCGATCTTATTAATTTGACACTTTGTTCAAGACATTTGGTCATCATTTGTCGAAGTTATCGAGCTTCAAAATATGAAAAATCGCACAATTTGAGTATTTGAGCACTTAAAGTACTCTTTTTCTTGGAAATTCAACAAGATGGAATGATGATGTGTTATGTCACCTGAAAGATCTCGTTGATCTGATTAATTTGACACTTTGATCAAGACATTTGGTCATCATTTGTCGAAGTTATTGAGCTTCAAATTATGAAAAATCGCACAATTTGAGTGTTTGAGCACTTAAAGTACTCTTTTTCTTGGAAATTCAACAAGATGCAATCATGATGTGTTGTGTCACCTGAAAGATCTCGTCTAGCTGATTAATTTGTCACTTTGTTTAAGACATTTGGTCATCATTTGTCGAAGTTATCGAGCTTCAAAATATGAAAAATCGCACAATTTGAGTGTTTGAGCACTTAAAGTACTCTTTTTCTTGGAAATTCAACAAGATGGAATGATGATGTGTTGTGTCACCTGAAAGATCTCGTCGATCTGATTAATTTGACACTTTGATCAAGACATTTGGTCATCATTTGTCGACGTTATCGAGCGTCAAAATTTGAGAAGTCTCACAATTTGAGTGTTTGAGTTCTTAAAGTACTCTTTTTCTTGGAAATTCAACAAGATGGATAGATGATGTGTTATGTCACCTGAAAGATCTCGTCGATCTTATTAATTTGATACTTTGTTTAACACATTTGGTCATCATTTGTCGAAGTTATCGAGCTTCAAAATATGAAAAATCGCACAATTTGAGTGTTTGAGCACTTAAAGTACTCTTTTTCTTGGAAATTCAACAAGATGGAATCATGATGTGTTGTGTCACCTGAAAGATCTCGTCGAACTGATTAATTTGAAACTTTGTTTAAGACATTTGGTCATCATTTGTCGAAGTTATCGAGCGTCAAAATTTGAGAAGTCTCACAATTTGAGTGTTTGAGTTCTTAAAGTACTCTTTTTCTTGGAAATTCAACAAGATGCAATCATGATATGTTGTGTCACCTGAAAGATCTCGTCGATCTGATTAATTTGACACTTTGATCAAGACATTTGGTCATCATTTGTCGAAGTTATTGAGCTTCAAAATATGAAAAATCGCACAATTTGAGTATTTGAGCACTTAAAGTACTCTTTTTCTTGGAAATTCAACAAGATGGAATGATGATGTGTTATGTCACCTGAAAGATCTCGTCGATCTTATTAATTTGATACTTTGTTTAAGACATTTGGTCATCATTTGTCGAAGTTATCGAGCTTCAAAATATGAAAAATCGCACAATTTGAGTGTTTGAGCACTTAAAGTACTCTTTTTCTTGGAAATTCAACAAGATGCAATCATGATGTGTTGTGTCACCTGAAAGATCTCGTCGAACTGATTAATTTGATACTTTGTTTAAGACATTTGGTCATTATTTGTCGAAGTTATCGAGCTTCAAAATATGAAAAATCGCACAATTTGAGTGTTTGAGCACTTAAAGTACTCTTTTTCTTGGAAATTCAACAAGATGCAATCATGATGTGTTGTGTCACCTGAAAGATCTCGTCGAACTGATTAATTTGATACTTTGTTTAAGACATTTGGTCATCATTTGTCGAAGTTATTGAGCGTCAAAATTTGAGAAGTCTCACAATTTGAGTGTTTGAGCACTTAAACTACTCTTTTTCTTGGAAATTACACAAGATGGAATGATGATGTGTTGTGTCACCTGAAAGATCTCGTCGATCTGATTAATTTGACACTTTGTTCAAGACATTTGGTCATCATTTGTCGAAGTTATTGAGCTTCAAAATATGAAAAATCGCACAATTTCAGTGTTTGAGCACTTAAAGTACTCTTTTTCTTGGAAATTCAACAAGATGGAATGATGATGTGTTGTGTCACCTGAAAGATCTCGTCGATCTGATTAATTTGACACTTTGTTCAAGACATTTGGTCATCATTTGTCGAAGTTATTGAGCGTCAAAATTTGAGAAGTCTCACAATTTGAGTGTTTGAGCACTTAAACTACTCTTTTTCTTGGAAATTACACAAGATGGAATGATGATGTGTTGTGTCACCTGAAAAATCTCGTCGAGCTGATTAATTTGACACTTTGTTTAAGACATTTGGTCATCATTTGTCGAAGTTATTGAGCGTCAAAATTTGAGAAGTCTCACAATTTGAGTGTTTGAGCACTTAAACTACTCTTTTTCTTGGAAATTACACAAGATGGAATGATGATGTGTTGTGTCACCTGAAAGATCTCGTCGATCTGATTAATTTGACACTTTGTTCAAGACATTTGGTCATCATTTGTCGAAGTTATTGAGCTTCAAAATATGAAAAATCGCACAATTTGAGTGTTTGAGCACTTAAAGTACTCTTTTTCTTGGAAATTCAACAAGATGCAATCATGATGTGTTGTGTCACCTGAAAGATCTCTTCGAGCTGATTAATTTGACACTTTGTTCAAGACATTTGGTCATCATTTGTCGAAGTTATCGAGCTTCAAAATATGAAAAATCGCACAATTTCAGTGTTTGAGCACTTAAAGCACTCTTTTTCTTGGAAATTCAACAAGATGGAATGATGATGTGTTATGTCACCTGAAAGATCTCGTCGATCTTATTAATTTGACACTTTGTTCAAGACATTTGGTCATCATTTGTCGAAGTTATCGAGCTTCAAAATATGAAAAATCGCACAATTTCAGTGTTTGAGCACTTAAAGCACTCTTTTTCTTGGAAATTCAACAAGATGGAATGATGATGTGTTATGTCACCTGAAAGATCTCGTCGATCTTATTAATTTGACACTTTGTTCAAGACATTTGGTCATCATTTGTCGAAGTTATCGAGCTTCAAAATATGAAAAATCGCACAATTTGAGTATTTGAGCACTTAAAGTACTCTTTTTCTTGGAAATTCAACAAGATGGAATGATGATGTGTTATGTCACCTGAAAGATCTCGTTGATCTGATTAATTTGACACTTTGATCAAGACATTTGGTCATCATTTGTCGAAGTTATTGAGCTTCAAATTATGAAAAATCGCACAATTTGAGTGTTTGAGCACTTAAAGTACTCTTTTTCTTGGAAATTCAACAAGATGCAATCATGATGTGTTGTGTCACCTGAAAGATCTCGTCTAGCTGATTAATTTGTCACTTTGTTTAAGACATTTGGTCATCATTTGTCGAAGTTATCGAGCTTCAAAATATGAAAAATCGCACAATTTGAGTGTTTGAGCACTTAAAGTACTCTTTTTCTTGGAAATTCAACAAGATGGAATGATGATGTGTTGTGTCACCTGAAAGATCTCGTCGATCTGATTAATTTGACACTTTGATCAAGACATTTGGTCATCATTTGTCGACGTTATCGAGCGTCAAAATTTGAGAAGTCTCACAATTTGAGTGTTTGAGTTCTTAAAGTACTCTTTTTCTTGGAAATTCAACAAGATGGATAGATGATGTGTTATGTCACCTGAAAGATCTCGTCGATCTTATTAATTTGATACTTTGTTTAACACATTTGGTCATCATTTGTCGAAGTTATCGAGCTTCAAAATATGAAAAATCGCACAATTTGAGTGTTTGAGCACTTAAAGTACTCTTTTTCTTGGAAATTCAACAAGATGGAATCATGATGTGTTGTGTCACCTGAAAGATCTCGTCGAACTGATTAATTTGAAACTTTGTTTAAGACATTTGGTCATCATTTGTCGAAGTTATCGAGCGTCAAAATTTGAGAAGTCTCACAATTTGAGTGTTTGAGTTCTTAAAGTACTCTTTTTCTTGGAAATTCAACAAGATGCAATCATGATATGTTGTGTCACCTGAAAGATCTCGTCGATCTGATTAATTTGACACTTTGATCAAGACATTTGGTCATCATTTGTCGAAGTTATTGAGCTTCAAAATATGAAAAATCGCACAATTTGAGTATTTGAGCACTTAAAGTACTCTTTTTCTTGGAAATTCAACAAGATGGAATGATGATGTGTTATGTCACCTGAAAGATCTCGTCGATCTTATTAATTTGATACTTTGTTTAAGACATTTGGTCATCATTTGTCGAAGTTATCGAGCTTCAAAATATGAAAAATCGCACAATTTGAGTGTTTGAGCACTTAAAGTACTCTTTTTCTTGGAAATTCAACAAGATGCAATCATGATGTGTTGTGTCACCTGAAAGATCTCGTCGAACTGATTAATTTGATACTTTGTTTAAGACATTTGGTCATTATTTGTCGAAGTTATCGAGCTTCAAAATATGAAAAATCGCACAATTTGAGTGTTTGGGCACATAAAGTACTCTTTTTCTTGGAAATTCAACAAGATGGAATGATGATGTGTTGTGTCACCTGAAAGATCTCGTCGAGCTTATTAATTTGACACTTTGTTTAAGACATTTGGTCATCATTTGTCGAAGTTATTGAGCGTCAAAATTTGAGAAGTCTCACAATTTGAGTGTTTGAGCACTTAAACTACTCTTTTTCTTGGAAATTCAACAAGATGGAATGATGATGTGTTGTGTCACCTGAAAGATCTCGTCGATCTGATTAATTTGACACTTTGTTCAAGACATTTGGTCATCATTTGTCGAAGTTATCGAGCTTCAAAATATGAAAAATCGCACAATTTCAGTGTTTGAGCACTTAAACTACTCTTTTTCTTGGAAATTCAACAAGATGGAATGATGATGTGTTGTGTCACCTGAAAGATCTCGTCGATCTGATTAATTTGACACTTTGTTCAAGACATTTGGTCATCATTTGTCGAAGTTATCGAGCTTCAAAATATGAAAAATCGCACAATTTGAGTGTTTGAGCACTTAAAGTACTCTTTTTCTTGGAAATTCAACAAGATGGAATGATGATGTGTTATGTCACCTGAAAGATCTCGTCGATCTTATTAATTTGACACTTTGTTCAAGACATTTGGTCATCATTTGTCGAAGTTATCGAGCGTCAAAATTTGAGAAGTCTCACAATTTGAGTGTTTGAGTTCTTAAAGTACTCTTTTTCTTGGAAATTCAACAAGATGGATAGATGATGTGTTATGTCACCTGAAAGATCTCGTCGATCTTATTAATTTGATACTTTGTTCAAGACATTTGGTCATCATTTGTCGAAGTTATCGAGCTTCAAAATATGAAAAATCGCACAATTTCAGTGTTTGAGCACTTAAAGTACTCTTTTTCTTGGAAATTCAACAAGATGGAATCATGATGTGTTGTGTTATCTGAAAGAACTCGTCTAGCTGATTAATTTGTCACTTTGTTTAAGACATTTGGTCATCATTTGTCGAAGTTATCGAGCTTCAAATTATGAAAAATCCCACAATTTGAGAGTTTGAGCACTTAAACTACTCTTTTTCTTGGAAATTCAACAAGATGGAATGATGATGTGTTGTGTCACCTGAAAGATCTCGTCGATCTGATTAATTTGACACTTTGTTCAAGACATTTGGTCATCATTTGTCGAAGTTATTGAGCTTCAAAATATGAAAAATCGCACAATTTGAGTGTTTGAGCACTTAAAGTACTCTTTTTCTTGGAAATTCAACAAGATGCAATCATGATGTGTTGTGTCACCTGAAAGATCTCGTCTAGCTGATTAATTTGTCACTTTGTTTAAGACATTTGGTCATCATTTGTCGAAGTTATCGAGTTTCAAATTTAGAAAAGTGTCACAATTGGAGTGTTTGAGCACTTAAAGTACTCTTTTTCTTGGAAATTCAACAAGATGGAATGATGATGTGTTGTGTCACCTGAAAGATCTCGTCGATCTGATTAATTTGACACTTTGATCAAGACATTTGGTCATCATTTGTCGAAGTTATGGAGCTTCAAAATATGAAAAATCGCACAATTTGAGTGTTTGAGCACTTAAAGTACTCTTTTTCTTGGAAATTCAACAAGATGGAATGATGATGTGTTATGTCACCTGAAAGATCTCGTCGATCTGATTACTTTGACACTTTGATCAAGACATTTGGTCATCATTTGTCGACGTTATCGAGCGTCAAAATTTGAGAAGTCTCACAATTTGAGTGTTTGAGTTCTTAAAGTACTCTTTTTCTTGGAAATTCAACAAGATGGAATGATGATGTGTTGTGTCACCTGAAAGATCTCGTCGATCTTATTAATTTGATACTTTGTTTAAGACATTTGGTCATCATTTGTCGAAGTTATCGAGCTTCAAAATATGAAAAATCGCACAATTTCAGTGTTTGAGCACTTAAAGTACTCTTTTTCTTGGAAATTCAACAAGATGGAATGATGATGTGTTGTGTCACCTGAAAGATCTCGTCAAGCTGATTAATTTGACACTTTGTTTAAGACATTTGGTCATCATTTGTCGAAGTTATTGAGCGTCAAAATTTGAGAAGTCTCACAATTTGAGTGTTTGAGCACTTAAACTACTCTTTTTCTTGGAAATTACACAAGATGGAATGATGATGTGTTGTGTCACCTGAAAGATCTCGTCGATCTGATTAATTTGACACTTTGTTCAAGACATTTGGTCATCATTTGTCGAAGTTATTGAGCTTCAAAATATGAAAAATCGCACAATTTGAGTGTTTGAGCACTTAAAGTACTCTTTTTCTTGGAAATTCAACAAGATGCAATCATGATGTGTTGTGTCACCTGAAAGATCTCTTCGAGCTGATTAATTTGACACTTTGTTCAAGACATTTGGTCATCATTTGTCGAAGTTATCGAGCTTCAAAATATGAAAAATCGCACAATTTGAGTGTTTGAGCACTTAAAGTACTCTTTTTCTTGGAAATTCAACAAGATGGAATGATGATGTGTTATGTCACCTGAAAGATCTCGTCGATCTTATTAATTTGATACTTTGTTTAAGACATTTGGTCATCATTTGTCGAAGTTATCGAGCTTCAAAATATGAAAAATCGCACAATTTCAGTGTTTGAGCACTTAAAGTACTCTTTTTCTTGGAAATTCAACAAGATGGAATGATGATGTGTTGTGTCACCTGAAAGATCTCGTCGAGCTGATTAATTTGACACTTTGTTTAAGACATTTGGTCATCATTTGTCGAAGTTATTGAGCGTCAAAATTTGAGAAGTCTCACAATTTGAGTGTTTGAGCACTTAAACTACTCTTTTTCTTGGAAATTACACAAGATGGAATGATGATGTGTTGTGTCACCTGAAAGATCTCGTCGATCTGATTAATTTGACACTTTGTTCAAGACATTTGGTCATCATTTGTCGAAGTTATTGAGCTTCAAAATATGAAAAATCGCACAATTTGAGTGTTTGAGCACTTAAAGTAGTCTTTTTCTTGGAAATTCAACAAGATGCAATCATGATGTGTTGTGTCACCTGAAAGATCTCTTCGAGCTGATTAATTTGACACTTTGTTCAAGACATTTGGTCATCATTTGTCGAAGTTATCGAGCTTCAAAATATGAAAAATCGCACAATTTGAGTGTTTGAGCACTTAAAGTACTCTTTTTCTTGGAAATTCAACAAGATGGATAGATGATGTGTTATGTCACCTGAAAGATCTCGTCGATCTTATTAATTTGATACTTTGTTTAAGACATTTGGTCATCATTTGTCGAAGTTATCGAGCTTCAAAATATGAAAAATCGCACAATTTCAGTGTTTGAGCACTTAAAGTACTCTTTTTCTTGGAAATTCAACAAGATGGAATGATGATGTGTTATGTCACCTGAAAGATCTCGTCGATCTTATTAATTTGACACTTTGTTCAAGACATTTGGTCATCATTTGTCGAAGTTATCGAGCTTCAAAATATGAAAAATCGCACAATTTGAGTATTTGAGCAATTAAAGTACTCTTTTTCTTGGAAATCCAACAAGATGGAATGATGATGTGTTGTGTCACCTGAAAAATCTCGTCGAGCTGATTAATTTGACACTTTGTTCAAGACATTTGGTCATCATTTGTCGGAGTTATTGAGCGTCAAAATTTGAGAAGTCTCACAATTTGAGTGTTTGAGCACTTAAACTACTCTTTTTCTTGGAAATTCAACAAGATGGAATGATGATGTGTTGTGTCACCTGAAAGATCTCGTCGATCTGATTAATTTGACACTTTGTTCAAGACATTTGGTCATCATTTGTCGAAGTTATCGAGCTACAAAATATGAAAAATCGCACAATTTGAGTGTTTGAGCACATAAAGTACTCTTTTTCTTGGAAATTCAACAAGATGGAATGATGATGTGTTGTGTCACCTGAAAGATCTCCTCGAGCTGATTAATTTGACCCTTTGTTTAAGACATTTGGTCATCATTTGTCGAAGTTATTGAGCGTCAAAATTTGAGAAGTCTCACAATTGGAGTGTTTGAGCAATTAAAGTACTCTTTTTCTTGGAAATTCAACAAGATGGAATGATGATGTGTTGTGTCACCTGAAAGATCTCGTCGATCTGATTAATTTGACACTTTGTTCAAGACATTTGGTCATCATTTGTCGAAGTTATCGAGCTTCAAAATATGAAAAATCGCACAATTTGAGTGTTTGAGCACATAAAGTACTCTTTTTCTTGGAAATTCAACAAGATGCAATCATGATGTGTTGTGTCACCTGAAAGATCTCGTCGAACTGATTAATTTGATACTTTGTTTAAGACATTTGGTCATCATTTGTCGAAGTTATCGAGCGTCAAAATTTGAGAAGTCTCACAATTGGAGTGTTTGAGCAATTAAAGTACTCTTTTTCTTGGAAATTCAACAAGATGGAATGATGATGTGTTGTGTCACCTGAAAAATCTCGTCGAGCTGATTAATTTGACACTTTGTTTAAGACATTTGGTCATCATTTGTCGAAGTTATTGAGCGTCAAAATTTGAGAAGTCTCACAATTTGAGTGTTTGAGCACTTAAACTACTCTTTTTCTTGGAAATTACACAAGATGGAATGATGATGTGTTGTGTCACCTGAAAGATCTCGTCGATCTGATTAATTTGACACTTTGTTCAAGACATTTGGTCATCATTTGTCGAAGTTATTGAGCTTCAAAATATGAAAAATCGCACAATTTGAGTGTTTGAGCACTTAAAGTACTCTTTTTCTTGGAAATTCAACAAGATGCAATCATGATGTGTTGTGTCACCTGAAAGATCTCTTCGAGCTGATTAATTTGACACTTTGTTCAAGACATTTGGTCATCATTTGTCGAAGTTATCGAGCTTCAAAATATGAAAAATCGCACAATTTCAGTGTTTGAGCACTTAAAGCACTCTTTTTCTTGGAAATTCAACAAGATGGAATGATGATGTGTTATGTCACCTGAAAGATCTCGTCGATCTTATTAATTTGACACTTTGTTCAAGACATTTGGTCATCATTTGTCGAAGTTATCGAGCTTCAAAATATGAAAAATCGCACAATTTCAGTGTTTGAGCACTTAAAGCACTCTTTTTCTTGGAAATTCAACAAGATGGAATGATGATGTGTTATGTCACCTGAAAGATCTCGTCGATCTTATTAATTTGACACTTTGTTCAAGACATTTGGTCATCATTTGTCGAAGTTATCGAGCTTCAAAATATGAAAAATCGCACAATTTGAGTGTTTGAGCACTTAAAGTACTCTTTTTCTTGGAAATTCAACAAGATGCAATCATGATGTGTTGTGTCACCTGAAAGATCTCGTCTAGCTGATTAATTTGTCACTTTGTTTAAGACATTTGGTCATCATTTGTCGAAGTTATCGAGTTTCAAATTTAGAAAAGTGTCACAATTGGAGTGTTTGAGCACTTAAAGTACTCTTTTTCTTGGAAATTCAACAAGATGGAATGATGATGTGTTGTGTCACCTGAAAGATCTCGTCGATCTGATTAATTTGACACTTTGATCAAGACATTTGGTCATCATTTGTCGAAGTTATGGAGCTTCAAAATATGAAAAATCGCACAATTTGAGTGTTTGAGCACTTAAAGTACTCTTTTTCTTGGAAATTCAACAAGATGGAATGATGATGTGTTATGTCACCTGAAAGATCTCGTCGATCTGATTACTTTGACACTTTGATCAAGACATTTGGTCATCATTTGTCGACGTTATCGAGCGTCAAAATTTGAGAAGTCTCACAATTTGAGTGTTTGAGTTCTTAAAGTACTCTTTTTCTTGGAAATTCAACAAGATGGAATGATGATGTGTTATGTCACCTGAAAGATCTCGTCGATCTGATTACTTTGACACTTTGATCAAGACATTTGGTCATCATTTGTCGACGTTATCGAGCGTCAAAATTTGAGAAGTCTCACAATTTGAGTGTTTGAGTTCTTAAAGTACTCTTTTTCTTGGAAATTCAACAAGATGGAATGATGATGTGTTGTGTCACCTGAAAGATCTCGTCGATCTGATTAATTTGACACTTTGTTCAAGACATTTGGTCATCATTTGTCGAAGTTATCGAGCTACAAAATATGAAAAATCGCACAATTTGAGTGTTTGAGCACATAAAGTACTCTTTTTCTTGGAAATTCAACAAGATGGAATGATGATGTGTTGTGTCACCTGAAAGATCTCCTCGAGCTGATTAATTTGACCCTTTGTTTAAGACATTTGGTCATCATTTGTCGAAGTTATTGAGCGTCAAAATTTGAGAAGTCTCACAATTGGAGTGTTTGAGCAATTAAAGTACTCTTTTTCTTGGAAATTCAACAAGATGGAATGATGATGTGTTGTGTCACCTGAAAGATCTCGTCGATCTGATTAATTTGACACTTTGTTCAAGACATTTGGTCATCATTTGTCGAAGTTATCGAGCTTCAAAATATGAAAAATCGCACAATTTGAGTGTTTGAGCACATAAAGTACTCTTTTTCTTGGAAATTCAACAAGATGCAATCATGATGTGTTGTGTCACCTGAAAGATCTCGTCGAACTGATTAATTTGATACTTTGTTTAAGACATTTGGTCATCATTTGTCGAAGTTATCGAGCGTCAAAATTTGAGAAGTCTCACAATTGGAGTGTTTGAGCAATTAAAGTACTCTTTTTCTTGGAAATTCAACAAGATGGAATGATGATGTGTTGTGTCACCTGAAAAATCTCGTCGAGCTGATTAATTTGACACTTTGTTTAAGACATTTGGTCATCATTTGTCGAAGTTATTGAGCGTCAAAATTTGAGAAGTCTCACAATTTGAGTGTTTGAGCACTTAAACTACTCTTTTTCTTGGAAATTACACAAGATGGAATGATGATGTGTTGTGTCACCTGAAAGATCTCGTCGATCTGATTAATTTGACACTTTGTTCAAGACATTTGGTCATCATTTGTCGAAGTTATTGAGCTTCAAAATATGAAAAATCGCACAATTTGAGTGTTTGAGCACTTAAAGTACTCTTTTTCTTGGAAATTCAACAAGATGCAATCATGATGTGTTGTGTCACCTGAAAGATCTCTTCGAGCTGATTAATTTGACACTTTGTTCAAGACATTTGGTCATCATTTGTCGAAGTTATCGAGCTTCAAAATATGAAAAATCGCACAATTTCAGTGTTTGAGCACTTAAAGCACTCTTTTTCTTGGAAATTCAACAAGATGGAATGATGATGTGTTATGTCACCTGAAAGATCTCGTCGATCTTATTAATTTGACACTTTGTTCAAGACATTTGGTCATCATTTGTCGAAGTTATCGAGCTTCAAAATATGAAAAATCGCACAATTTCAGTGTTTGAGCACTTAAAGCACTCTTTTTCTTGGAAATTCAACAAGATGGAATGATGATGTGTTATGTCACCTGAAAGATCTCGTCGATCTTATTAATTTGACACTTTGTTCAAGACATTTGGTCATCATTTGTCGAAGTTATCGAGCTTCAAAATATGAAAAATCGCACAATTTGAGTGTTTGAGCACTTAAAGTACTCTTTTTCTTGGAAATTCAACAAGATGCAATCATGATGTGTTGTGTCACCTGAAAGATCTCGTCTAGCTGATTAATTTGTCACTTTGTTTAAGACATTTGGTCATCATTTGTCGAAGTTATCGAGTTTCAAATTTAGAAAAGTGTCACAATTGGAGTGTTTGAGCACTTAAAGTACTCTTTTTCTTGGAAATTCAACAAGATGGAATGATGATGTGTTGTGTCACCTGAAAGATCTCGTCGATCTGATTAATTTGACACTTTGATCAAGACATTTGGTCATCATTTGTCGAAGTTATGGAGCTTCAAAATATGAAAAATCGCACAATTTCAGTGTTTGAGCACTTAAAGCACTCTTTTTCTTGGAAATTCAACAAGATGGAATGATGATGTGTTATGTCACCTGAAAGATCTCGTCGATCTGATTACTTTGACACTTTGTTCAAGACATTTGGTCATCATTTGTCGAAGTTATCGAGCTTCAAAATATGAAAAATCGCACAATTTCAGTGTTTGAGCACTTAAAGCACTCTTTTTCTTGGAAATTCAACAAGATGGAATGATGATGTGTTATGTCACCTGAAAGATCTCGTCGATCTTATTAATTTGACACTTTGTTCAAGACATTTGGTCATCATTTGTCGAAGTTATCGAGCTTCAAAATATGAAAAATCGCACAATTTGAGTGTTTGAGCACTTAAAGTACTCTTTTTCTTGGAAATTCAACAAGATGCAATCATGATGTGTTGTGTCACCTGAAAGATCTCGTCTAGCTGATTAATTTGTCACTTTGTTTAAGACATTTGGTCATCATTTGTCGAAGTTATCGAGTTTCAAATTTAGAAAAGTGTCACAATTGGAGTGTTTGAGCACTTAAAGTACTCTTTTTCTTGGAAATTCAACAAGATGGAATGATGATGTGTTGTGTCACCTGAAAGATCTCGTCGATCTGATTAATTTGACACTTTGATCAAGACATTTGGTCATCATTTGTCGAAGTTATGGAGCTTCAAAATATGAAAAATCGCACAATTTGAGTGTTTGAGCACTTAAAGTACTCTTTTTCTTGGAAATTCAACAAGATGGAATGATGATGTGTTATGTCACCTGAAAGATCTCGTCGATCTGATTACTTTGACACTTTGATCAAGACATTTGGTCATCATTTGTCGACGTTATCGAGCGTCAAAATTTGAGAAGTCTCACAATTTGAGTGTTTGAGTTCTTAAAGTACTCTTTTTCTTGGAAATTCAACAAGATGGAATGATGATGTGTTGTGTCACCTGAAAGATCTCGTCGATCTTATTAATTTGATACTTTGTTTAAGACATTTGGTCATCATTTGTCGAAGTTATCGAGCTTCAAAATATGAAAAATCGCACAATTTCAGTGTTTGAGCACTTAAAGTACTCTTTTTCTTGGAAATTCAACAAGATGGAATGATGATGTGTTGTGTCACCTGAAAGATCTCGTCAAGCTGATTAATTTGACACTTTGTTTAAGACATTTGGTCATCATTTGTCGAAGTTATTGAGCGTCAAAATTTGAGAAGTCTCACAATTTGAGTGTTTGAGCACTTAAACTACTCTTTTTCTTGGAAATTACACAAGATGGAATGATGATGTGTTGTGTCACCTGAAAGATCTCGTCGATCTGATTAATTTGACACTTTGTTCAAGACATTTGGTCATCATTTGTCGAAGTTATTGAGCTTCAAAATATGAAAAATCGCACAATTTGAGTGTTTGAGCACTTAAAGTACTCTTTTTCTTGGAAATTCAACAAGATGCAATCATGATGTGTTGTGTCACCTGAAAGATCTCTTCGAGCTGATTAATTTGACACTTTGTTCAAGACATTTGGTCATCATTTGTCGAAGTTATCGAGCTTCAAAATATGAAAAATCGCACAATTTGAGTGTTTGAGCACTTAAAGTACTCTTTTTCTTGGAAATTCAACAAGATGGAATGATGATGTGTTATGTCACCTGAAAGATCTCGTCGATCTTATTAATTTGATACTTTGTTTAAGACATTTGGTCATCATTTGTCGAAGTTATCGAGCTTCAAAATATGAAAAATCGCACAATTTCAGTGTTTGAGCACTTAAAGTACTCTTTTTCTTGGAAATTCAACAAGATGGAATGATGATGTGTTGTGTCACCTGAAAGATCTCGTCGAGCTGATTAATTTGACACTTTGTTTAAGACATTTGGTCATCATTTGTCGAAGTTATTGAGCGTCAAAATTTGAGAAGTCTCACAATTTGAGTGTTTGAGCACTTAAACTACTCTTTTTCTTGGAAATTACACAAGATGGAATGATGATGTGTTGTGTCACCTGAAAGATCTCGTCGATCTGATTAATTTGACACTTTGTTCAAGACATTTGGTCATCATTTGTCGAAGTTATTGAGCTTCAAAATATGAAAAATCGCACAATTTGAGTGTTTGAGCACTTAAAGTAGTCTTTTTCTTGGAAATTCAACAAGATGCAATCATGATGTGTTGTGTCACCTGAAAGATCTCTTCGAGCTGATTAATTTGACACTTTGTTCAAGACATTTGGTCATCATTTGTCGAAGTTATCGAGCTTCAAAATATGAAAAATCGCACAATTTGAGTGTTTGAGCACTTAAAGTACTCTTTTTCTTGGAAATTCAACAAGATGGATAGATGATGTGTTATGTCACCTGAAAGATCTCGTCGATCTTATTAATTTGATACTTTGTTTAAGACATTTGGTCATCATTTGTCGAAGTTATCGAGCTTCAAAATATGAAAAATCGCACAATTTCAGTGTTTGAGCACTTAAAGTACTCTTTTTCTTGGAAATTCAACAAGATGGAATGATGATGTGTTATGTCACCTGAAAGATCTCGTCGATCTTATTAATTTGACACTTTGTTCAAGACATTTGGTCATCATTTGTCGAAGTTATCGAGCTTCAAAATATGAAAAATCGCACAATTTGAGTATTTGAGCAATTAAAGTACTCTTTTTCTTGGAAATCCAACAAGATGGAATGATGATGTGTTGTGTCACCTGAAAAATCTCGTCGAGCTGATTAATTTGACACTTTGTTCAAGACATTTGGTCATCATTTGTCGGAGTTATTGAGCGTCAAAATTTGAGAAGTCTCACAATTTGAGTGTTTGAGCACTTAAACTACTCTTTTTCTTGGAAATTCAACAAGATGGAATGATGATGTGTTGTGTCACCTGAAAGATCTCGTCGATCTGATTAATTTGACACTTTGTTCAAGACATTTGGTCATCATTTGTCGAAGTTATCGAGCTACAAAATATGAAAAATCGCACAATTTGAGTGTTTGAGCACATAAAGTACTCTTTTTCTTGGAAATTCAACAAGATGGAATGATGATGTGTTGTGTCACCTGAAAGATCTCCTCGAGCTGATTAATTTGACCCTTTGTTTAAGACATTTGGTCATCATTTGTCGAAGTTATTGAGCGTCAAAATTTGAGAAGTCTCACAATTGGAGTGTTTGAGCAATTAAAGTACTCTTTTTCTTGGAAATTCAACAAGATGGAATGATGATGTGTTGTGTCACCTGAAAGATCTCGTCGATCTGATTAATTTGACACTTTGTTCAAGACATTTGGTCATCATTTGTCGAAGTTATCGAGCTTCAAAATATGAAAAATCGCACAATTTGAGTGTTTGAGCACATAAAGTACTCTTTTTCTTGGAAATTCAACAAGATGCAATCATGATGTGTTGTGTCACCTGAAAGATCTCGTCGAACTGATTAATTTGATACTTTGTTTAAGACATTTGGTCATCATTTGTCGAAGTTATCGAGCGTCAAAATTTGAGAAGTCTCACAATTGGAGTGTTTGAGCAATTAAAGTACTCTTTTTCTTGGAAATTCAACAAGATGGAATGATGATGTGTTGTGTCACCTGAAAAATCTCGTCGAGCTGATTAATTTGACACTTTGTTTAAGACATTTGGTCATCATTTGTCGAAGTTATTGAGCGTCAAAATTTGAGAAGTCTCACAATTTGAGTGTTTGAGCACTTAAACTACTCTTTTTCTTGGAAATTACACAAGATGGAATGATGATGTGTTGTGTCACCTGAAAGATCTCGTCGATCTGATTAATTTGACACTTTGTTCAAGACATTTGGTCATCATTTGTCGAAGTTATTGAGCTTCAAAATATGAAAAATCGCACAATTTGAGTGTTTGAGCACTTAAAGTACTCTTTTTCTTGGAAATTCAACAAGATGCAATCATGATGTGTTGTGTCACCTGAAAGATCTCTTCGAGCTGATTAATTTGACACTTTGTTCAAGACATTTGGTCATCATTTGTCGAAGTTATCGAGCTTCAAAATATGAAAAATCGCACAATTTCAGTGTTTGAGCACTTAAAGCACTCTTTTTCTTGGAAATTCAACAAGATGGAATGATGATGTGTTATGTCACCTGAAAGATCTCGTCGATCTTATTAATTTGACACTTTGTTCAAGACATTTGGTCATCATTTGTCGAAGTTATCGAGCTTCAAAATATGAAAAATCGCACAATTTCAGTGTTTGAGCACTTAAAGCACTCTTTTTCTTGGAAATTCAACAAGATGGAATGATGATGTGTTATGTCACCTGAAAGATCTCGTCGATCTTATTAATTTGACACTTTGTTCAAGACATTTGGTCATCATTTGTCGAAGTTATCGAGCTTCAAAATATGAAAAATCGCACAATTTGAGTATTTGAGCACTTAAAGTACTCTTTTTCTTGGAAATTCAACAAGATGGAATGATGATGTGTTATGTCACCTGAAAGATCTCGTTGATCTGATTAATTTGACACTTTGATCAAGACATTTGGTCATCATTTGTCGAAGTTATTGAGCTTCAAATTATGAAAAATCGCACAATTTGAGTGTTTGAGCACTTAAAGTACTCTTTTTCTTGGAAATTCAACAAGATGGAATGATGATGTGTTATGTCACCTGAAAGATCTCGTCGATCTTATTAATTTGACACTTTGTTCAAGACATTTGGTCATCATTTGTTGAAGTTATCGAGCTTCAAAATATGAAAAATCGCACAATTTGAGTATTTGAGCAATTAAAGTACTCTTTTTCTTGGAAATTCAACAAGATGGAATGATGATGTGTTGTGTCACCTGAAAGATCTCGTCGAACTGATTAATTTGATACTTTGTTTAAGACATTTGGTCATCATTTGTCGAAGTTATCGAGCGTCAAAATTTGAGAAGTCTCACAATTGGAGTGTTTGAGCAATTAAAGTACTCTTTTTCTTGGAAATTCAACAAGATGGAATGATGATGTGTTGTGTCACCTGAAAAATCTCGTCGAGCTGATTAATTTGACACTTTGTTTAAGACATTTGGTCATCATTTGTCGAAGTTATTGAGCTTCAAAATATGAAAAATCGCACAATTTGAGTGTTTGAGCACTTAAAGTACTCTTTTTCTTGGAAATTCAACAAGATGCAATCATGATGTGTTGTGTCACCTGAAAGATCTCTTCGAGCTGATTAATTTGACACTTTGTTCAAGACATTTGGTCATCATTTGTCGAAGTTATCGAGCTTCAAAATATGAAAAATCGCACAATTTCAGTGTTTGAGCACTTAAAGCACTCTTTTTCTTGGAAATTCAACAAGATGGAATGATGATGTGTTATGTCACCTGAAAGATCTCGTCGATTTTATTAATTTGACACTTTGTTCAAGACATTTGGTCATCATTTGTCGAAGTTATCGAGCTTCAAAATATGAAAAATCGCACAATTTGAGTATTTGAGCACTTAAAGTACTCTTTTTCTTGGAAATTCAACAAGATGCAATCATGATGTGTTGTGTCACCTGAAAGATCTCGTCTAGCTGATTAATTTGTCACTTTGTTTAAGACATTTGGTCATCATTTGTCGAAGTTATCGAGCTTCAAAATATGAAAAATCGCACAATTTGAGTGTTTGAGCACTTAAAGTACTCTTTTTCTTGGAAATTCAACAAGATGGAATGATGATGTGTTATGTCACCTGAAAGATCTCGTTGATCTGATTAATTTGACACTTTGATCAAGACATTTGGTCATCATTTGTCGAAGTTATCGAGCGTCAAAATTTGAGAAGTCTCACAATTGGAGTGTTTGAGCAATTAAAGTACTCTTTTTCTTGGAAATTCAACAAGATGGAATGATGATGTGTTATGTCACCTGAAAGATCTCGTTGATCTGATTAATTTGACACTTTGATCAAGACATTTGGTCATCATTTGTCGAAGTTATTGAGCTTCAAATTATGAAAAATCGCACAATTTGAGTGTTTGAGCACTTAAAGTACTCTTTTTCTTGGAAATTCAACAAGATGCAATCATGATGTGTTGTGTCACCTGAAAGATCTCGTCTAGCTGATTAATTTGTCACTTTGTTTAAGACATTTGGTCATCATTTGTCGAAGTTATCGAGCTTCAAAATATGAAAAATCGCACAATTTGAGTGTTTGAGCACTTAAAGTACTCTTTTTCTTGGAAATTCAACAAGATGGAATGATGATGTGTTATGTCACCTGAAAGATCTCGTCGATCTTATTAATTTGACACTTTGTTCAAGACATTTGGTCATCATTTGTCGAAGTTATCGAGCGTCAAAATTTGAGAAGTCTCACAATTTGAGTGTTTGAGTTCTTAAAGTACTCTTTTTCTTGGAAATTCAACAAGATGGATAGATGATGTGTTATGTCACCTGAAAGATCTCGTCGATCTTATTAATTTGATACTTTGTTTAAGACATTTGGTCATCATTTGTCGAAGTTATCGAGCTTCAAAATATGAAAAATCGCACAATTTCAGTGTTTGAGCACTTAAAGTACTCTTTTTCTTGGAAATTCAACAAGATGGAATGATGATGTGTTATGTCACCTGAAAGATCTCGTCGATCTTATTAATTTGACACTTTGTTCAAGACATTTGGTCATCATTTGTCGAAGTTATCGAGCTTCAAAATATGAAAAATCGCACAATTTGAGTATTTGAGCAATTAAAGTACTCTTTTTCTTGGAAATTCAACAAGATGGAATGATGATGTGTTGTGTCACCTGAAAGATCTCGTCGAACTGATTAATTTGATACTTTGTTTAAGACATTTGGTCATCATTTGTCGAAGTTATCGAGCGTCAAAATTTGAGAAGTCTCACAATTGAAGTGTTTGAGCAATTAAAGTACTCTTTTTCTTGGAAATTCAACAAGATGGAATGATGATGTGTTGTGTCACCTGAAAAATCTCGTCGAGCTGATTAATTTGACACTTTGTTCAAGACATTTGGTCATCATTTGTCGGAGTTATTGAGCGTCAAAATTTGAGAAGTCTCACAATTTGAGTGTTTGAGCACTTAAACTACTCTTTTTCTTGGAAATTCAACAAGATGGAATGATGATGTGTTGTGTCACCTGAAAGATCTCGTCGATCTGATTAATTTGACACTTTGTTCAAGACATTTGGTCATCATTTGTCGAAGTTATCGAGCTTCAAAATATGAAAAATCGCACAATTTGAGTGTTTGAGCACATAAACTACTCTTTTTCTTGGAAATTCAACAAGATGGAATGATGATGTGTTGTGTCACCTGAAAGATCTCGTCGATCTGATTAATTTGACACTTTGTTCAAGACATTTGGTCATCATTTGTCGAAGTTATTGAGCTTCAAATTATGAAAAATCGCACAATTTGAGTGTTTGAGCACTTAAAGTACTCTTTTTCTTGGAAATTCAACAAGATGGAATGATGATGTGTTATGTCACCTGAAAGATCTCGTCGATCTTATTAATTTGACACTTTGTTCAAGACATTTGGTCATCATTTGTCGAAGTTATCGAGCTTCAAAATATGAAAAATCGCACAATTTGAGTATTTGAGCAATTAAAGTACTCTTTTTCTTGGAAATTCAACAAGATGGAATGATGATGTGTTGTGTCACCTGAAAGATCTCGTCGAACTGATTAATTTGATACTTTGTTTAAGACATTTGGTCATCATTTGTCGAAGTTATCGAGCGTCAAAATTTGAGAAGTCTCACAATTGGAGTGTTTGAGCAATTAAAGTACTCTTCTTCTTGGAAATTCAACAAGATGGATTGATGATGTGTTGTGTCACCTGAAAAATCTCGTCGAGCTGATTAATTTGACACTTTGTTTAAGACATTTGGTCATCATTTGTCGAAGTTATTGAGCGTCAAAATTTGAGAAGTCTCACAATTTGAGTGTTTGAGCACTTAAACTACTCTTTTTCTTGGAAATTACACAAGATGGAATGATGATGTGTTGTGTCACCTGAAAGATCTCGTCGATCTGATTAATTTGACACTTTGTTCAAGACATTTGGTCATCATTTGTCGAAGTTATTGAGCTTCAAAATATGAAAAATCGCACAATTTGAGTGTTTGAGCACTTAAAGTACTCTTTTTCTTGGAAATTCAACAAGATGCAATCATGATGTGTTGTGTCACCTGAAAGATCTCTTCGAGCTGATTAATTTGACACTTTGTTCAAGACATTTGGTCATCATTTGTCGAAGTTATCGAGCTTCAAAATATGAAAAATCGCACAATTTCAGTGTTTGAGCACTTAAAGCACTCTTTTTCTTGGAAATTCAACAAGATGGAATGATGATGTGTTATGTCACCTGAAAGATCTCGTCGATCTTATTAATTTGACACTTTGTTCAAGACATTTGGTCATCATTTGTCGAAGTTATCGAGCTTCAAAATATGAAAAATCGCACAATTTCAGTGTTTGAGCACTTAAAGCACTCTTTTTCTTGGAAATTCAACAAGATGGAATGATGATGTGTTATGTCACCTGAAAGATCTCGTCGATCTTATTAATTTGACACTTTGTTCAAGACATTTGGTCATCATTTGTCGAAGTTATCGAGCTTCAAAATATGAAAAATCGCACAATTTGAGTATTTGAGCACTTAAAGTACTCTTTTTCTTGGAAATTCAACAAGATGGAATGATGATGTGTTATGTCACCTGAAAGATCTCGTTGATCTGATTAATTTGACACTTTGATCAAGACATTTGGTCATCATTTGTCGAAGTTATTGAGCTTCAAATTATGAAAAATCGCACAATTTGAGTGTTTGAGCACTTAAAGTACTCTTTTTCTTGGAAATTCAACAAGATGCAATCATGATGTGTTGTGTCACCTGAAAGATCTCGTCTAGCTGATTAATTTGTCACTTTGTTTAAGACATTTGGTCATCATTTGTCGAAGTTATCGAGCTTCAAAATATGAAAAATCGCACAATTTGAGTGTTTGAGCACTTAAAGTACTCTTTTTCTTGGAAATTCAACAAGATGGAATGATGATGTGTTGTGTCACCTGAAAGATCTCGTCGATCTGATTAATTTGACACTTTGATCAAGACATTTGGTCATCATTTGTCGACGTTATCGAGCGTCAAAATTTGAGAAGTCTCACAATTTGAGTGTTTGAGTTCTTAAAGTACTCTTTTTCTTGGAAATTCAACAAGATGGATAGATGATGTGTTATGTCACCTGAAAGATCTCGTCGATCTTATTAATTTGATACTTTGTTTAAGACATTTGGTCATCATTTGTCGAAGTTATCGAGCTTCAAAATATGAAAAATCGCACAATTTCAGTGTTTGAGCACTTAAAGTACTCTTTTTCTTGGAAATTCAACAAGATGGAATGATGATGTGTTATGTCACCTGAAAGATCTCGTCGATCTTATTAATTTGACACTTTGTTCAAGACATTTGGTCATCATTTGTCGAAGTTATCGAGCTTCAAAATATGAAAAATCGCACAATTTGAGTATTTGAGCAATTAAAGTACTCTTTTTCTTGGAAATTCAACAAGATGGAATGATGATGTGTTGTGTCACCTGAAAGATCTCGTCGAACTGATTAATTTGATACTTTGTTTAAGACATTTGGTCATCATTTGTCGAAGTTATCGAGCGTCAAAATTTGAGAAGTCTCACAATTGAAGTGTTTGAGCAATTAAAGTACTCTTTTTCTTGGAAATTCAACAAGATGGAATGATGATGTGTTGTGTCACCTGAAAAATCTCGTCGAGCTGATTAATTTGACACTTTGTTCAAGACATTTGGTCATCATTTGTCGGAGTTATTGAGCGTCAAAATTTGAGAAGTCTCACAATTTGAGTGTTTGAGCACTTAAACTACTCTTTTTCTTGGAAATTCAACAAGATGGAATGATGATGTGTTGTGTCACCTGAAAGATCTCGTCGATCTGATTAATTTGACACTTTGTTCAAGACATTTGGTCATCATTTGTCGAAGTTATCGAGCTTCAAAATATGAAAAATCGCACAATTTGAGTGTTTGAGCACATAAAGTACTCTTTTTCTTGGAAATTCAACAAGATGGAATGATGATGTGTTGTGTCACCTGAAAGATCTCCTCGAGCTGATTAATTTGACCCTTTGTTTAAGACATTTGGTCATCATTTGTCGAAGTTATTGAGCGTCAAAATTTGAGAAGTCTCACAATTGGAGTGTTTGAGCAATTAAAGTACTCTTTTTCTTGGAAATTCAACAAGATGGAATGATGATGTGTTGTGTCACCTGAAAGATCTCGTCGATCTGATTAATTTGACACTTTGTTCAAGACATTTGGTCATCATTTGTCGAAGTTATCGAGCTTCAAAATATGAAAAATCGCACAATTTCAGTGTTTGAGCACTTAAAGTACTCTTTTTCTTGGAAATTCAACAAGATGGAATGATGATGTGTTATGTCACCTGAAAGATCTCGTCGATCTTATTAATTTGACACTTTGTTCAAGACATTTGGTCGTCATTTGTCGAAGTTATCGAGCTTCAAAATATGAAAAATCGCACAATTTGAGTATTTGAGCAATTAAAGTACTCTTTTTCTTGGAAATTCAACAAGATGGAATGATGATGTGTTGTGTCACCTGAAAGATCTCGTCGAACTGATTAATTTGATACCTTGTTTAAGACATTTGGTCATCATTTGTCGAAGTTATCGAGCGTCAAAATTTGAGAAGTCTCACAATTGGAGTGTTTGAGCAATTAAAGTACTCTTTTTCTTGGAAATTCAACAAGATGGAATGATGATGTGTTGTGTCACCTGAAAAATCTCGTCGAGCTGATTAATTTGACACTTTGTTTAAGACATTTGGTCATCATTTGTCGAAGTTATTGAGCGTCAAAATTTGAGAAGTCTCACAATTTGAGTGTTTGAGCACTTAAACTACTCTTTTTCTTGGAAATTACACAAGATGGAATGATGATGTGTTGTGTCACCTGAAAGATCTCGTCGATCTGATTAATTTGACACTTTGTTCAAGACATTTGGTCATCATTTGTCGAAGTTATTGAGCTTCAAAATATGAAAAATCGCACAATTTGAGTGTTTGAGCACTTAAAGTACTCTTTTTCTTGGAAATTCAACAAGATGCAATCATGATGTGTTGTGTCACCTGAAAGATCTCTTCGAGCTGATTAATTTGACACTTTGTTCAAGATATTTGGTCATCATTTGTCGAAGTTATCGAGCTTCAAAATATGAAAAATCGCACAATTTCAGTGTTTGAGCACTTAAAGCACTCTTTTTCTTGGAAATTCAACAAGATGGAATGATGATGTGTTATGTCACCTGAAAGATCTCGTCGATCTTATTAATTTGACACTTTGTTCAAGACATTTGGTCATCATTTGTCGAAGTTATCGAGCTTCAAAATATGAAAAATCGCACAATTTCAGTGTTTGAGCACTTAAAGCACTCTTTTTCTTGGAAATTCAACAAGATGGAATTATGATGTGTTATGTCACCTGAAAGATCTCGTCGAGCTGATTAATTTGACCCTTTGTTTAAGACATTTGGTCATCATTTGTCGAAGTTATTGAGCGTCAAAATTTGAGAAGTCTCACAATTGGAGTGTTTGAGCAATTAAAGTACTCTTTTTCTTGGAAATTCAACAAGATGGAATGATGATGTGTTGTGTCACCTGAAAGATCTCGTCGATCTGATTAATTTGACACTTTGTTCAAGACATTTGGTCATCATTTGTCGAAGTTATCGAGCGTCAAAATTTGAGAAGTCTCACAATTGGAGTGTTTGAGCAATTAAAGTACTCTTTTTCTTGGAAATTCAACAAGATGGAATGATGATGTGTTGTGTCACCTGAAAAATCTCGTCGAGCTGATTAATTTGACACTTTGTTTAAGACATTTGGTCATCATTTGTCGAAGTTATTGAGCGTCAAAATTTGAGAAGTCTCACAATTTGAGTGTTTGAGCACTTAAACTACTCTTTTTCTTGGAAATTACACAAGATGGAATGATGATGTGTTGTGTCACCTGAAAGATCTCGTCGATCTGATTAATTTGACACTTTGTTCAAGACATTTGGTCATCATTTGTCGAAGTTATCGAGCTTCAAAATATGAAAAATCGCACAATTTCAGTGTTTGAGCACTTAAAGCACTCTTTTTCTTGGAAATTCAACAAGATGGAATGATGATGTGTTATGTCACCTGAAAGATCTCGTCGATCTTATTAATTTGACACTTTGTTCAAGACATTTGGTCATCATTTGTCGAAGTTATCGAGCTTCAAAATATGAAAAATCGCACAATTTCAGTGTTTGAGCACTTAAAGCACTCTTTTTCTTGGAAATTCAACAAGATGGAATGATGATGTGTTATGTCACCTGAAAGATCTCGTCGATCTTATTAATTTGACACTTTGTTCAAGACATTTGGTCATCATTTGTCGAAGTTATCGAGCTTCAAAATATGAAAAATCGCACAATTTGAGTATTTGAGCACTTAAAGTACTCTTTTTCTTGGAAATTCAACAAGATGGAATGATGATGTGTTATGTCACCTGAAAGATCTCGTTGATCTGATTAATTTGACACTTTGATCAAGACATTTGGTCATCATTTGTCGAAGTTATTGAGCTTCAAATTATGAAAAATCGCACAATTTGAGTGTTTGAGCACTTAAAGTACTCTTTTTCTTGGAAATTCAACAAGATGCAATCATAATGTGTTGTGTCACCTGAAAGATCTCGTCTAGCTGATTAATTTGACACTTTGATCAAGACATTTGGTCATCATTTGTCGACGTTATCGAGCGTCAAAATTTGAGAAGTCTCACAATTTGAGTGTTTGAGTTCTTAAAGTACTCTTTTTCTTGGAAATTCAACAAGATGGATAGATGATGTGTTATGTCACCTGAAAGATCTCGTCGATCTTATTAATTTGATACTTTGTTTAAGACATTTGGTCATCATTTGTCGAAGTTATCGAGCTTCAAAATATGAAAAATCGCACAATTTCAGTGTTTGAGCACTTAAAGTACTCTTTTTCTTGGAAATTCAACAAGATGCAATCATGATGTGTTGTGTCACCTGAAAGAACTCGTCTAGCTGATTAATTTGTCACTTTGTTTAAGACATTTGGTCATCATTTGTCGAAGTTATCGAGCTTCAAATTATGAAAAATCCCACAATTTGAGAGTTTGAGCACTTAAACTACTCTTTTTCTTGGAAATTCAACAAGATGGAATGATGATGTGTTGTGTCACCTGAAAGATCTCGTCGATCTGATTAATTTGACACTTTGTTCAAGACATTTGGTCATCATTTGTCGAAGTTATTGAGCTTCAAAATATGAAAAATCGCACAATTTGAGTGTTTGAGCACTTAAAGTACTCTTTTTCTTGGAAATTCAACAAGATGCAATCATGATGTGTTGTGTCACCTGAAAGATCTCGTCTAGCTGATTAATTTGTCACTTTGTTTAAGACATTTGGTCATCATTTGTCGAAGTTATCGAGTTTCAAATTTAGAAAAGTGTCACAATTGGAGTGTTTGAGCACTTAAAGTACTCTTTTTCTTGGAAATTCAACAAGATGGAATGATGATGTGTTGTGTCACCTGAAAGATCTCGTCGATCTGATTAATTTGACACTTTGATCAAGACATTTGGTCATCATTTGTCGAAGTTATGGAGCTTCAAAATATGAAAAATCGCACAATTTGAGTGTTTGAGCACTTAAAGTACTCTTTTTCTTGGAAATTCAACAAGATGGAATGATGATGTGTTATGTCACCTGAAAGATCTCGTCGATCTGATTAATTTGACACTTTGATCAAGACATTTGGTCATCATTTGTCGACGTTATCGAGCGTCAAAATTTGAGAAGTCTCACAATTTGAGTGTTTGAGTTCTTAAAGTACTCTTTTTCTTGGAAATTCAACAAGATGGAATGATGATGTGTTATGTCACCTGAAAGATCTCGTCGATCTTATTAATTTGACACTTTGTTCAAGACATTTGGTCATCATTTGTCGAAGTTATCGAGCTTCAAAATATGAAAAATCGCACAATTTGAGTATTTGAGCACTTAAAGTACTCTTTTTCTTGGAAATTCAACAAGATGGAATGATGATGTGTTATGTCACCTGAAAGATCTCGTTGATCTGATTAATTTGACACTTTGATCAAGACATTTGGTCATCATTTGTCGAAGTTACTGAGCTTCAAATTATGAAAAATCGCACAATTTGAGTGTTTGAGCACTTAAAGTACTCTTTTTCTTGGAAATTCAACAAGATGCAATCATGATGTGTTGTGTCACCTGAAAGATCTCGTCTAGCTGATTAATTTGTCACTTTGTTTAAGACATTTGGTCATCATTTGTCGAAGTTATCGAGTTTCAAATTTAGAAAAGTCTCACAATTGGAGTGTTTGAGCAATTAAAGTACTCTTTTTCTTGGAAATTCAACAAGATGGAATGATGATGTGTTGTGTCACCTGAAAGATCTCGTCGATCTGATTAATTTGACACTTTGATCAAGACATTTGGTCATCATTTGTCGAAGTTATTGAGCTTCAAAATATGAAAAATCGCACAATATGAGTATTTGAGCACTTAAAGTACTCTTTTTCTTGGAAATTCAACAAGATGCAATCATGATGTGTTATGTCACCTGAAAGATCTCGTCGATCTTATTAATTTGACACTTTGTTCAAGACATTTGGTCATCATTTGTCGAAGTTATCGAGCGTCAAAATTTGAGAAGTCTCACAATTTGAGTGTTTGAGTTCTTAAAGTACTCTTTTTCTTGGAAATTCAACAAGATGCAATCATGATGTGTTGTGTCACCTGAAAGATCTCGTCGATCTGATTAATTTGACACTTTGTTTAAGACATTTGGTCATCATTTGTCGAAGTTATTGAGCGTCAAAATTTGAGAAGTCTCACAATTTGAGTGTTTGAGCACTTAAACTACTCTTTTTCTTGGAAATTCAACAAGATGGATAGATGATGTGTTATGTCACCTGAAAGATCTCGTCGATCTTATTAATTTGATACTTTGTTTAAGACATTTGGTCATCATTTGTCGAAGTTATCGAGCGTCAAAATTTGAGAAGTCTCACAATTTGAGTGTTTGAGTTCTTAAAGTACTCTTTTTCTTGGAAATTCAACAAGATGCAATCATGATGTGTTGTGTCACCTGAAAGATCTCGTCGATCTGATTAATTTGACACTTTGATCAAGACATTTGGTCATCATTTGTCGAAGTTATTGAGCTTCAAAATATGAAAAATCGCACAATTTCAGTGTTTGAGCACTTAAAGTACTCTTTTTCTTGGAAATTCAACAAGATGGAATCATGATGTGTTGTGTCACCTGATAGATCTCGTCGATCTGATTACCTTGACACTTTGTTCAAGACATTTGGTCATCATTTGTCGAAGTTATCGAGCTTCAAAATATGAAAAATCGCACAATTTGAGTGTTTGAGCACATAAAGTACTCTTTTTCTTGGAAATTCAACAAGATGGAATGATGATTTGTTGTGTCACCTGAAAGATCTCGTCGAGCTGATTAATTTGACACTTTGTTTAAGACATTTGGTCATCATTTGTCGAAGTTATTGAGCGTCAAAATTTGAGAAGTCTCACAATTTGAGTGTTTGAGCACTTAAACTACTCTTTTTCTTGGAAATTACACAAGATGGAATGATGATGTGTTGTGTCACCTGAAAGATCTCGTCGATCTGATTAATTTGACACTTTGTTCAAGACATTTGGTCATCATTTGTCGAAGTTATTGAGCTTCAAAATATGAAAAATCGCACAATTTGAGTGTTTGAGCACTTAAAGTACTCTTTTTCTTGGAAATTCAACAAGATGCAATCATGATGTGTTGTGTCACCTGAAAGATCTCTTCGAGCTGATTAATTTGACACTTTGTTCAAGACATTTGGTCATCATTTGTCGAAGTTATCGAGCTTCAAAATATGAAAAATCGCACAATTTGAGTGTTTGAGCACTTAAAGTACTCTTTTTCTTGGAAATTCAACAAGATGGAATGATGATGTGTTATGTCACCTGAAAGATCTCGTCGATCTTATTAATTTGACACTTTGTTCAAGACATTTGGTCATCATTTGTCGAAGTTATCGAGCGTCAAAATTTGAGAAGTCTCACAATTTGAGTGTTTGAGTTCTTAAAGTACTCTTTTTCTTGGAAATTCAACAAGATGCAATCATGATGTGTTGTGTCACCTGAAAGATCTCGTCGATCTGATTAATTTGACACTTTGTTTAAGACATTTGGTCATCATTTGTCGAAGTTATTGAGCTTCAAAATATGAAAAATCGCACAATTTCAGTGTTTGAGCACTTAAAGTACTCTTTTTCTTGGAAATTCAACAAGATGGAATCATGATGTGTTGTGTCACCTGATAGATCTCGTCGATCTGATTACCTTGACACTTTGTTCAAGACATTTGGTCATCATTTGTCGAAGTTATCGAGCTTCAAAATATGAAAAATCGCACAATTTGAGTGTTTGAGCACATAAAGTACTCTTTTTCTTGGAAATTCAACAAGATGGAATGATGATTTGTTGTGTCACCTGAAAGATCTCGTCGAGCTGATTAATTTGACACTTTGTTTAAGACATTTGGTCATCATTTGTCGAAGTTATTGAGCGTCAAAATTTGAGAAGTCTCACAATTTGAGTGTTTGAGCACTTAAACTACTCTTTTTCTTGGAAATTACACAAGATGGAATGATGATGTGTTATGTCACCTGAAAGATCTCGTCGATCTTATTAATTTGACACTTTGTTCAAGACATTTGGTCATCATTTGTCGAAGTTATCGAGCGTCAAAATTTGAGAAGTCTCACAATTTGAGTGTTTGAGTTCTTAAAGTACTCTTTTTCTTGGAAATTCAACAAGATGGATAGATGATGTGTTATGTCACCTGAAAGATCTCGTCGATCTTATTAATTTGATACTTTGTTTAAGACATTTGGTCATCATTTGTCGAAGTTATCGAGCTTCAAAATATGAAAAATCGCACAATTTCAGTGTTTGAGCACTTAAAGTACTCTTTTTCTTGGAAATTCAACAAGATGCAATCATGATGTGTTGTGTCACCTGAAAGAACTCGTCTAGCTGATTAATTTGTCACTTTGTTTAAGACATTTGGTCATCATTTGTCGAAGTTATCGAGCTTCAAATTATGAAAAATCCCACAATTTGAGAGTTTGAGCACTTAAACTACTCTTTTTCTTGGAAATTCAACAAGATGGAATGATGATGTGTTGTGTCACCTGAAAGATCTCGTCGTTCTGATTAATTTGACACTTTGTTCAAGACATTTGGTCATCATTTGTCGAAGTTATGGAGCTTCAAAATATGAAAAATCGCACAATTTGAGTGTTTGAGCACTTAAAGTACTCTTTTTCTTGGAAATTCAACAAGATGCAATCATGATGTGTTGTGTCACCTGAAAGATCTCGTCGAACTGATTAATTTGATACTTTGTTTAAGACATTTGGTCATCATTTGTCGAAGTTATCGAGCGTCAAATTTTGAGAAGTCTCACAATTGGAGTGTTTGAGCACATAAAGTACTCTTTTTCTTGGAAATTCAACAAGATGGAATGATGATGTGTTGCGTCACCTGAAAGATCTCGTCGAGCTGATTAATTTGACACTTTGTTTAAGACATTTGGTCATCATTTGTCGAAGCTATCGAGTTTCAAATTTAGAAAAGTGTCACAATTTGAGTGTTTGAGCACTTAAAGTACTCTTTTTCTTGGAAATTCAACAAGATGCAATCATGATGTGTTGTGTCACCTGAAAGATCTCGTCTAGCTGATTAATTTGTCACTTTGTTTAAGACATTTGGTCATCATTTGTCGAAGTTATCGAGTTTCAAATTTAGAAAAGTGTCACAATTGGAGTGTTTGAGCACTTAAAGTACTCTTTTTCTTGGAAATTCAACAAGATGGAATGATGATGTGTTGTGTCACCTGAAAGATCTCGTCGATCTGATTAATTTGACACTTTGATCAAGACATTTGGTCATCATTTGTCGAAGTTATGGAGCTTCAAAATATGAAAAATCGCACAATTTGAGTGTTTGAGCACTTAAAGTACTCTTTTTCTTGGAAATTCAACAAGATGGAATGATGATGTGTTATGTCACCTGAAAGATCTCGTCGATCTGATTAATTTGACACTTTGATCAAGACATTTGGTCATCATTTGTCGAAGTTATCGAGCTTCAAAATATGAAAAATCGCACAATTTGAGTGTTTGAGCACATAAAGTACTCTTTTTCTTGGAAATTCAACAAGATGGAATGATGATTTGTTGTGTCACCTGAAAGATCTCGTCGAGCTGATTAATTTGACACTTTGTTTAAGACATTTGGTCATCATTTGTCGAAGTTATTGAGCGTCAAAATTTGAGAAGTCTCACAATTTGAGTATTTGAGCACTTAAAGTACTCTTTTTCTTGGAAATTCAACAAGATGGAATGATGATGTGTTTTGTCACCTGAAAGATCTCGTTGATCTGATTAATTTGACACTTTGATCAAGACATTTGGTCATCATTTGTCGAAGTTACTGAGCTTCAAATTATGAAAAATCGCACAATTTGAGTGTTTGAGCACTTAAAGTACTCTTTTTCTTGGAAATTCAACAAGATGCAATCATGATGTGTTGTGTCACCTGAAAGATCTCGTCTAGCTGATTAATTTGTCACTTTGTTTAAGACATTTGGTCATCATTTGTCGAAGTTATCGAGTTTCAAATTTAGAAAAGTCTCACAATTGGAGTGTTTGAGCAATTAAAGTACTCTTTTTCTTGGAAATTCAACAAGATGGAATGATGATGTGTTGTGTCACCTGAAAGATCTCGTCGATCTGATTAATTTGACACTTTGATCAAGACATTTGGTCATCATTTGTCGAAGTTATTGAGCTTCAAAATATGAAAAATCGCACAATATGAGTATTTGAGCACTTAAAGTACTCTTTTTCTTGGAAATTCAACAAGATGCAATCATGATGTGTTATGTCACCTGAAAGATCTCGTCGATCTTATTAATTTGACACTTTGTTCAAGACATTTGGTCATCATTTGTCGAAGTTATCGAGCGTCAAAATTTGAGAAGTCTCACAATTTGAGTGTTTGAGTTCTTAAAGTACTCTTTTTCTTGGAAATTCAACAAGATGCAATCATGATGTGTTGTGTCACCTGAAAGATCTCGTCGATCTGATTAATTTGACACTTTGTTTAAGACATTTGGTCATCATTTGTCGAAGTTATTGAGCGTCAAAATTTGAGAAGTCTCACAATTTGAGTGTTTGAGCACTTAAACTACTCTTTTTCTTGGAAATTCAACAAGATGGATAGATGATGTGTTATGTCACCTGAAAGATCTCGTCGATCTTATTAATTTGATACTTTGTTTAAGACATTTGGTCATCATTTGTCGAAGTTATCGAGCGTCAAAATTTGAGAAGTCTCACAATTTGAGTGTTTGAGTTCTTAAAGTACTCTTTTTCTTGGAAATTCAACAAGATGCAATCATGATGTGTTGTGTCACCTGAAAGATCTCGTCGATCTGATTAATTTGACACTTTGATCAAGACATTTGGTCATCATTTGTCGAAGTTATTGAGCTTCAAAATATGAAAAATCGCACAATTTCAGTGTTTGAGCACTTAAAGTACTCTTTTTCTTGGAAATTCAACAAGATGGAATCATGATGTGTTGTGTCACCTGATAGATCTCGTCGATCTGATTACCTTGACACTTTGTTCAAGACATTTGGTCATCATTTGTCGAAGTTATCGAGCTTCAAAATATGAAAAATCGCACAATTTGAGTGTTTGAGCACATAAAGTACTCTTTTTCTTGGAAATTCAACAAGATGGAATGATGATTTGTTGTGTCACCTGAAAGATCTCGTCGAGCTGATTAATTTGACACTTTGTTTAAGACATTTGGTCATCATTTGTCGAAGTTATTGAGCGTCAAAATTTGAGAAGTCTCACAATTTGAGTGTTTGAGCACTTAAACTACTCTTTTTCTTGGAAATTACACAAGATGGAATGATGATGTGTTGTGTCACCTGAAAGATCTCGTCGATCTGATTAATTTGACACTTTGTTCAAGACATTTGGTCATCATTTGTCGAAGTTATTGAGCTTCAAAATATGAAAAATCGCACAATTTGAGTGTTTGAGCACTTAAAGTACTCTTTTTCTTGGAAATTCAACAAGATGCAATCATGATGTGTTGTGTCACCTGAAAGATCTCTTCGAGCTGATTAATTTGACACTTTGTTCAAGACATTTGGTCATCATTTGTCGAAGTTATCGAGCTTCAAAATATGAAAAATCGCACAATTTGAGTGTTTGAGCACTTAAAGTACTCTTTTTCTTGGAAATTCAACAAGATGGAATGATGATGTGTTATGTCACCTGAAAGATCTCGTCGATCTTATTAATTTGACACTTTGTTCAAGACATTTGGTCATCATTTGTCGAAGTTATCGAGCGTCAAAATTTGAGAAGTCTCACAATTTGAGTGTTTGAGTTCTTAAAGTACTCTTTTTCTTGGAAATTCAACAAGATGCAATCATGATGTGTTGTGTCACCTGAAAGATCTCGTCGATCTGATTAATTTGACACTTTGTTTAAGACATTTGGTCATCATTTGTCGAAGTTATTGAGCGTCAAAATTTGAGAAGTCTCACAATTTGAGTGTTTGAGCACTTAAACTACTCTTTTTCTTGGAAATTCAACAAGATGGATAGATGATGTGTTATGTCACCTGAAAGATCTCGTCGATCTTATTAATTTGATACTTTGTTTAAGACATTTGGTCATCATTTGTCGAAGTTATCGAGCGTCAAAATTTGAGAAGTCTCACAATTTGAGTGTTTGAGTTCTTAAAGTACTCTTTTTCTTGGAAATTCAACAAGATGCAATCATGATGTGTTGTGTCACCTGATAGATCTCGTCGATCTGATTACCTTGACACTTTGTTCAAGACATTTGGTCATCATTTGTCGAAGTTATCGAGCTTCAAAATATGAAAAATCGCACAATTTGAGTGTTTGAGCACATAAAGTACTCTTTTTCTTGGAAATTCAACAAGATGGAATGATGATTTGTTGTGTCACCTGAAAGATCTCGTCGAGCTGATTAATTTGACACTTTGTTTAAGACATTTGGTCATCATTTGTCGAAGTTATTGAGCGTCAAAATTTGAGAAGTCTCACAATTTGAGTGTTTGAGCACTTAAACTACTCTTTTTCTTGGAAATTACACAAGATGGAATGATGATGTGTTGTGTCACCTGAAAGATCTCGTCGATCTGATTAATTTGACACTTTGTTCAAGACATTTGGTCATCATTTGTCGAAGTTATTGAGCTTCAAAATATGAAAAATCGCACAATTTGAGTGTTTGAGCACTTAAAGTACTCTTTTTCTTGGAAATTCAACAAGATGCAATCATGATGTGTTGTGTCACCTGAAAGATCTCTTCGAGCTGATTAATTTGACACTTTGTTCAAGACATTTGGTCATCATTTGTCGAAGTTATCGAGCTTCAAAATATGAAAAATCGCACAATTTGAGTGTTTGAGCACTTAAAGTACTCTTTTTCTTGGAAATTCAACAAGATGGAATGATGATGTGTTATGTCACCTGAAAGATCTCGTCGATCTTATTAATTTGACACTTTGTTCAAGACATTTGGTCATCATTTGTCGAAGTTATCGAGCGTCAAAATTTGAGAAGTCTCACAATTTGAGTGTTTGAGTTCTTAAAGTACTCTTTTTCTTGGAAATTCAACAAGATGGATAGATGATGTGTTATGTCACCTGAAAGATCTCGTCGATCTTATTAATTTGATACTTTGTTTAAGACATTTGGTCATCATTTGTCGAAGTTATCGAGCTTCAAAATATGAAAAATCGCACAATTTCAGTGTTTGAGCACTTAAAGTACTCTTTTTCTTGGAAATTCAACAAGATGCAATCATGATGTGTTGTGTCACCTGAAAGAACTCGTCTAGCTGATTAATTTGTCACTTTGTTTAAGACATTTGGTCATCATTTGTCGAAGTTATCGAGCTTCAAATTATGAAAAATCCCACAATTTGAGAGTTTGAGCACTTAAACTACTCTTTTTCTTGGAAATTCAACAAGATGGAATGATGATGTGTTGTGTCACCTGAAAGATCTCGTCGTTCTGATTAATTTGACACTTTGTTCAAGACATTTGGTCATCATTTGTCGAAGTTATTGAGCTTCAAAATATGAAAAATCGCACAATTTGAGTGTTTGAGCACTTAAAGTACTCTTTTTCTTGGAAATTCAACAAGATGCAATCATGATGTGTTGTGTCACCTGAAAGATCTCGTCGAACTGATTAATTTGATACTTTGTTTAAGACATTTGGTCATCATTTGTCGAAGTTATCGAGCGTCAAATTTTGAGAAGTCTCACAATTGGAGTGTTTGAGCACATAAAGTACTCTTTTTCTTGGAAATTCAACAAGATGGAATGATGATGTGTTGCGTCACCTGAAAGATCTCGTCGAGCTGATTAATTTGACACTTTGTTTAAGACATTTGGTCATCATTTGTCGAAGCTATCGAGTTTCAAATTTAGAAAAGTGTCACAATTGGAGTGTTTGAGCACTTAAAGTACTCTTTTTCTTGGAAATTCAACAAGATGGAATCATGATGTGTTGTGTCACCTGAAAGATCTCGTCGAGATGATTAATTTGACACTTTCTTCAAGACATTTGGTCATCATTTGTCGAAGTTATCGAGCTTCAAATTATGAAAAATCGCACAATTGCAGTGTTTGAGCAATTAAAGTACTCTTTTTCTTGGAAATTCAATAAGATGGAATGATAATGTGTTGTGTCACCTGAAAGATCTCGTCTAGCTGATTAATTTGTCACTTTGTTTAAGACATTTGGTCATCATTTGTCGAAGCTATCGAGTTTCAAATTTAGAAAAGTGTCACAATTGGAGTGTTTGAGCACTTAAAGTACTCTTTTTCTTGGAAATTCAACAAGATGGAATCATGATGTGTTGTGTCACCTGAAAGATCTCGTCGAGATGATTAATTTGACACTTTCTTCAAGACATTTGGTCATCATTTGTCGAAGTTATCGAGCTTCAAAATATGAAAAATCGCACAATTTCAGTGTTTGAGCACTTAAAGTACTATTTTTCTTGGAAATTCAACAAGATGGAATGATGATGTGTTGTGTCACCTGAAAGATCTCGTCGAGCTGATTAACTTGTCACTTTGTTTAAGACATTTGGTCATCATTTGTCGAAGTTATTGAGCTTCAAAATATGAAAAATCGCACAATTTGAGTATTTGAGCACTTAAAGTACTCTTTTTCTTGGAAATTCAACAAGATGGAATGATGATGTGTTATGTCACCTGAAAGATCTCGTTGATCTGATTAATTTGACACTTTGATCAAGACATTTGGTCATCATTTGTCGAAGTTATCGAGCTTCAAAATATGAAAAATCGCACAATTTGAGTGTTTGAGCACTTAAAATGCTCTTTTTCTTGGAAATTCAACAAGATGCAATCATGATGTGTTGTGTCACCTGAAAGATCTCGTCGATCTGATTAATTTGACACTTTGATCAAGACATTTGGTCATCATTTGTCGAAGTTATTGAGCTTCAAAATATGAAAAATCGCACAATTTGAGTATTTGAGCACTTAAAGTACTCTTTTTCTTGGAAATTCAACAAGATGCAATCATGATGTGTTGTGTCACCTGAAAGATCTCGTCGAACTGATTAATTTGATACTTTGTTTAAGACATTTGGTCATCATTTGTCGAAGTTATCGAGCTTCAAAATATGAAAAATCGCACAATTTCAGTGTTTGAGCACTTAAAGTACTATTTTTCTTGGAAATTCAACAAGATGGAATGATGATGTGTTGTGTCACCTGAAAGATCTCGTCGAGCTGATTAACTTGACACTTTGTTTAAGACAGTTGGTCATCATTTGTCGAAGTTATCGAGCTTCAAAATATGAAAAATCGCACAATTTGAGTGTTTGAGCACTTAAACTACTCTTTTTCTTGGAAATTCAACAAGATGGAATGATGATGTGTTGTGTCACCTGATAGATCTCGTCGATCTGATTAATTTGATACTTTGTTTAAGACATTTGGTCATCATTTATCGAAGTTATCGAGCGTCAAAATTTGAGAAGTCTCACAATTTGAGTGTTTGAGCACTTAAACTACTCTTTTTCTTGGAAATTCAACAAGATGGAATGATGATGTGTTATGTCACCTGAAAGATCTCGTCGATCTGATTAATTTGACACTTTGATCAAGACATTTGGTCATCATTTGTCGAAGTTATTGAGCTTCAAAATATGAAAAATCGCACAATTTGAGTATTTGAACACTTAAAGTACTCTTTTTCTTGGAAATTCAACAAGATGCAATCATGATGTGTTGTGTCACCTGAAAGATCTCGTCGATCTGATTAATTTGACACTTTGATCAAGGCATTTGGTCATCATTTCTCGAAGTTACCGAGCTTCAAAATATGAAAAATCGCACAATTTGAGTATTTGAGCACTTAAAGTACTCTTTTTCTTGGAAATTCAACAAGATGGAATGATGATGTGTTATGTCACCTGAAAGATCTCGTTGATCTGATTAATTTGACACTTTGATCAAGACATTTGGTCATCATTTGTCGAAGTTATCGAGCTTCAAAATATGAAAAATCGCACAATTTGAGTGTTTGAGCACTTAAAATGCTCTTTTTCTTGGAAGTTCAACAAGATGCAATCATGATGTGTTGTGTCACTTGAAAGATCTCGTCGATCTGATTAATTTGACACTTTGATCAAGACATTTGGTCATCATTTGTCGAAGTTATTGAGCTTCAAAATATGAAAAATCGCACAATTTGAGTATTTGAGCACTTAAAGTACTCTTTTTCTTGGAAATTCAACAAGATGCAATCATGATGTGTTGTGTCACCTGAAAGATCTCGTCGAACTGATTAATTTGATACTTTGTTTAAGACATTTGGTCATCATTTGTCGAAGTTATCGAGCTTCAAAATATGAAAAATCGCACAATTTCAGTGTTTGAGCACTTAAAGTACTATTTTTCTTGGAAATTCAACAAGATGGAATGATGATGTGTTGTGTCACCTGAAAGATCTCGTCGATCTGATTAATTTGACACTTTGATCAAGGCATTTGGTCATCATTTGTCGAAGTTACCGAGCTTCAAAATATGAAAAATCGCACAATTTGAGTGTTTGAGCACTTAAAGTACTCTTTTTCTTGGAAATTCAACAAGATGCAATCATGATGTGTTGTGTCACCTGAAAGATCTCGTCGATCTGATTAATTTGACACTTTGATCAAGGCATTTGGTCATCATTTGTCGAAGTTACCGAGCTTCAAAATATGAAAAATCGCACAATTTGAGTGTTTGAGCACTTAAACTACTCTTTTTCTTGGAAATTCAACAAGATGGAATGATGATGTGTTGTGTCACCTGATAGATCTCGTCGATCTGATTAATTTGACACTTTGTTCAAGACATTTGGTCATCATTTGTCGAAGTTATCGAGCTTCAAAATATGAAAAATCGCACAATTTGAGTGTTTGAGCACATAAAGTACTCTTTTTCTTGGAAATTCAACAAGATGGAATGATGATGTGTTGCGTCACCTGAAAGATCTCGTCGAGCTGATTAATTTGACACTTTGTTTAAGACATTTGGTCATCATTTGTCGAAGTTATCGAGCTTCAAAATATGAAAAATCGCACAATTTGAGTGTTTGAGCACTTAAAGTACTCTTTTTCTTGGAAATTCAACAAGATGGAATCATGATGTGTTGTGTCACCTGAAAGATCTCGTCGAGATGATTAATTTGACACTTTCTTCAAGACATTTGGTCATCATTTGTCGAAGTTATGGAGCTTCAAAATATGAAAAATCGCACAATTTTAGTGTTTGAGCACTTAAAGTACTCTTTTTCTTGGAAATTCAACAAGATGGAATGATGATGTGTTATGTCACCTGAAAGATCTCGTCGATCTGATTAATTTGACACTTTGATCAAGACATTTGGTCATCATTTGTCGAAGTTATTGAGCTTCAAAATATGAAAAATCGCACAATTTGAGTATTTGAGCACTTAAAGTACTCTTTTTCTTGGAAATTCAACAAGATGGAATGATGATGTGTTATGTCACCTGAAAGATCTCGTTGATCTGATTAATTTGACACTTTGATCAAGACATTTGGTCATCATTTGTCGAAGTTATCGAGCTTCAAAATATGAAAAATCGCACAATTTGAGTGTTTGAGCACTTAAAATGCTCTTTTTCTTGGAAATTCAACAAGATGCAATCATGATGTGTTGTGTCACCTGAAAGATCTCGTCGATCTGATTAATTTGACACTTTGATCAAGACATTTGGTCATCATTTGTCGAAGTTATTGAGCTTCAAAATATGAAAAATCGCACAATTTGAGTATTTGAGCACTTAAAGTACTCTTTTTCTTGGAAATTCAACAAGATGCAATCATGATGTGTTGTGTCACCTGAAAGATCTCGTCGAACTGATTAATTTGATACTTTGTTTAAGACATTTGGTCATCATTTGTCGAAGTTATCGAGCTTCAAAATATGAAAAATCGCACAATTTCAGTGTTTGAGCACTTAAAGTACTATTTTTCTTGGAAATTCAACAAGATGGAATGATGATGTGTTGTGTCACCTGAAAGATCTCGTCGAGCTGATTAACTTGACACTTTGTTTAAGACAGTTGGTCATCATTTGTCGAAGTTATCGAGCTTCAAAATATGAAAAATCGCACAATTTGAGTGTTTGAGCACTTAAAGTACTCTTTTTCTTGGAAATTCAACAAGATGGAATGATGATGTGTTGTGTCACCTGAAAGATCTCGTCGAACTGATTAATTTGATACTTTGTTTAAGACATTTGGTCATCATTTATCGAAGTTATCGAGCGTCAAAATTTGAGAAGTCTCACAATTTGAGTGTTTGAGCACTTAAACTACTCTTTTTCTTGGAAATTCAACAAGATGGAATGATGATGTGTTGTGTCACCTGAAAGATCTCGTCGAACTGATTAATTTGATACTTTGTTTAAGACATTTGGTCATCATTTATCGAAGTTATCGAGCTTCAAAATATGAAAAATCGCACAATTTGAGTGTTTGAGCACTTAAAATGCTCTTTTTCTTGGAAATTCAACAAGATGCAATCATGATGTGTTGTGTCACCTGAAAGATCTCGTCGATCTGATTAATTTGACACTTTGATCAAGGCATTTGGTCATCATTTGTCGAAGTTACCGAGCTTCAAAATATGAAAAATCGCACAATTTGAGTGTTTGAGCACTTAAACTACTCTTTTTCTTGGAAATTCAACAAGATGGAATGATGATGTGTTGTGTCACCTGATAGATCTCGTCGATCTGATTAATTTGACACTTTGTTCAAGACATTTGGTCATCATTTGTCGAAGTTATCGAGCTTCAAAATATGAAAAATCGCACAATTTGAGTGTTTGAGCACATAAAGTACTCTTTTTCTTGGAAATTCAACAAGATGGAATGATGATGTGTTGCGTCACCTGAAAGATCTCGTCGAGCTGATTAATTTGACACTTTGTTTAAGACATTTGGTCATCATTTGTCGAAGTTATCGAGCTTCAAAATATGAAAAATCGCACAATTTGAGTGTTTGAGCACTTAAAGTACTCTTTTTCTTGGAAATTCAACAAGATGGAATCATGATGTGTTGTGTCACCTGAAAGATCTCGTCGAGATGATTAATTTGACACTTTCTTCAAGACATTTGGTCATCATTTGTCGAAGTTATGGAGCTTCAAAATATGAAAAATCGCACAATTTTAGTGTTTGAGCACTTAAAGTACTCTTTTTCTTGGAAATTCAACAAGATGGAATGATGATGTGTTATGTCACCTGAAAGATCTCGTTGATCTGATTAATTTGACACTTTGATCAAGACATTTGGTCATCATTTGTCGAAGTTATCGAGCTTCAAAATATGAAAAATCGCACAATTTGAGTGTTTGAGCACTTAAAATGCTCTTTTTCTTGGAAATTCAACAAGATGCAATCATGATGTGTTGTGTCACCTGAAAGATCTCGTCGATCTGATTAATTTGACACTTTGATCAAGACATTTGGTCATCATTTGTCGAAGTTATCGAGCTTCAAAATATGAAAAATCGCACAATTTGAGTGTTTGAGCACATAAAGTACTCTTTTTCTTGGAAATTCAACAAGATGGAATGATGATGTGTTGTGTCACCTGAAAGATCTCCTCGAGCTGATTAATTTGACACTTTGTTCAAGACATTTGGTCATCATTTGTCGAAGTTATCGAGTTTCAAATTTAGAAAAGTGTCACAATTGGAGTGTTTGAGCACTTAAAGTACTCTTTTTCTTGGAAATTCAACAAGATGGAATGATGATGTGTTGTGTCACCTGAAAGATCTCGTCGAGCTGATTAATTTGACACTTTGTTCAAGACATTTGGTCATCATTTGTCGAAGTTATCGAGCTTCAAAATTTGAGAAGTCTCACAATTTGAGTGTTTGAGCACTTAAAGTACTCTTTTTCTTGGAAATTCAACAAGATGGAATGATGATGTGTTATGTCACCTGAAAGATCTCGTCGATCTGATTAATTTGACACTTTGTTCAAGACATTTGGTCATCATTTGTCGAAGTTATTGAGCGTCAAAATTTGAGAAGTCTCACAATTTGAGTGTTTGAGCACTTAAACTACTCTTTTTCTTGGAAACTCAACAAGATGGAATGATGATGTGTTGTGTCACCTGAAAGATCTCGTCGATCTGATTAATTTGACACTTTGTTCAAGACATTTGGTCATCATTTGTCGAAGTTATCGAGCTTCAAAATATGAAAAATCGCACAATTTGAGTGTTTGAGCACTTAAAGTACTCTTTTTCTTGGAAATTCAACAAGATGGAATGATGATGTGTTATGTCACCTGAAAGATCTCGTCGATCTTATTAATTTGACTCTTTGATCAAGACATTTGGTCATCATTTGTCGAAGTTATTGAGCTTCAAAATATGAAAAATCGCACAATTTGAGTATTTGAGCACTTAAAGTACTCTTTTTCTTGGAAATTCAACAAGATGGAATGATGATGTGTTATGTCACCTGAAAGATCTCGTCGATCTTATTAATTTGATACTTTGTTTAAGACATTTGGTCATCATTTGTCGAAGTTATCGAGCTTCAAAATATGAAAAATCGCACAATTTGAGTGTTTGAGCACTTAAAGTACTCTTTTTCTTGGAAATTCAACAAGATGCAATCATGATGTGTTGTGTCACCTGAAAGATCTCGTCGAACTGATTAATTTGATACTTTATTTAAGACATTTGGTCATCATTTGTCGAAGTTATTGAGCGTCAAAATTTGAGAAGTCTCACAATTTGAGTGTTTGAGCACTTAAACTACTCTTTTTCTTGGAAATTCAACAAGATGGAATGATGATGTGTTGTGTCACCTGAAAGATCTCGTCGAACTGATTAATTTGACACTTTGTTTAAGACATTTGGTCATCATTTGTCGAAGTTATTGAGCGTCAAAATTTGAGAAGTCTCACAATTTGAGTGTTTGAGCACTTAAACTACTCTTTTTCTTGGAAACTCAACAAGATGGAATGATGATGTGTTGTGTCACCTGAAAGATCTCGTCGATCTGATTAATTTGACACTTTGTTCAAGACATTTGGTCATCATTTGTCGAAGTTATCGAGCTTCAAAATATGAAAAATCGCACAATTTGAGTGTTTGAGCACATAAAGTACTCTTTTTCTTGGAAATTCAACAAGATGGAATGATGATGTGTTGTGTCACCTGAAAGATCTCGTCGAGCTTATTAATTTGACACTTTGTTTAAGACATTTGGTCATCATTTGTCGAAGTTATTGAGCGTCAAAATTTGAGAAGTCTCACAATTTGAGTGTTTGAGCACTTAAACTACTCTTTTTCTTGGAAATTCAACAAGATGGAATGATGATGTGTTGTGTCACCTGAAAGATCTCGTCGATCTGATTAATTTGACACTTTGTTCAAGACATTTGGTCATCATTTGTCGAAGTTATCGAGCTTCAAAATATGAAAAATCGCACAATTTGAGTGTTTGAGCACATAAAGTACTCTTTTTCTTGGAAATTCAACAAGATGGAATGATGATGTGTTGTGTCACCTGAAAGATCTCTTCGAGCTGATTAATTTGACACTTTGTTCAAGACATTTGGTCATCATTTGTCGAAGTTATCGAGCGTCAAAATATGAAAAATCGTACAATTTGAGTGTTTGAGCACTTAAAGTACTCTTTTTCTTGGAAATTCAACAAGATGGAATCATGATGTGTTGTGTCACCTGAAAGATCTCGTCGAACTGATTAATTTGATACTTTGTTCAAGACATTTGGTCATCATTTGTCGAAGTTATCGAGCTTCAAAATATGAAAAATCGCACAATTTGAGTGTTTGAGCACTTAAAGTACTCTTTTTCTTGGAAATTCAACAAGATGGAATGATGATGTGTTATGTCACCTGAAAGATCTCGTCGATCTTATTAATTTGATACTTTGTTTAAGACATTTGGTCATCATTTGTCGAAGTTATCGAGCTTCAAAATATGAAAAATCGCACAATTTGAGTGTTTGAGCACTTAAAGTACTCTTTTTCTTGGAAATTCAACAAGATGCAATCATGATGTGTTGTGTCACCTGAAAGATCTCGTCGAACTGATTAATTTGATACTTTGTTTAAGACATTTGGTCATCATTTGTCGAAGTTATTGAGCGTCAAAATTTGAGAAGTCTCACAATTTGAGTGTTTGAGCACTTAAACTACTCTTTTTCTTGGAAATTCAACAAGATGGAATGATGATGTGTTGTGTCACCTGAAAGATCTCGTCGATCTGATTAATTTGACACTTTGTTCAAGACATTTGGTCATCATTTGTCGAAGTTATCGAGCTTCAAAATATGAAAAATCGCACAATTTGAGTGTTTGAGCACATAAAGTACTCTTTTTCTTGGAAATTCAACAAGATGGAATGATGATGTGTTGTGTCACCTGAAAGATCTCTTCGAGCTGATTAATTTGACACTTTGTTCAAGACATTTGGTCATCATTTGTCGAAGTTATCGAGCGTCAAAATATGAAAAATCGTACAATTTGAGTGTTTGAGCACTTAAAGTACTCTTTTTCTTGGAAATTCAACAAGATGGAATCATGATGTGTTGTGTCACCTGAAAGATCTCGTCGAACTGATTAATTTGATACTTTGTTCAAGACATTTGGTCATCATTTGTCGAAGTTATCGAGCTTCAAAATATGAAAAATCGCACAATTTGAGTGTTTGAGCACTTAAAGTACTCTTTTTCTTGGAAATTCAACAAGATGGAATGATGATGTGTTATGTCACCTGAAAGATCTCGTCGATCTGATTAATTTGACACTTTGTTCAAGACATTTGGTCATCATTTGTCGAAGTTATTGAGCGTCAAAATTTGAGAAGTCTCACAATTTGAGTGTTTGAGCACTTAAACTACTCTTTTTCTTGGAAACTCAACAAGATGGAATGATGATGTGTTGTGTCACCTGAAAGATCTCGTCGATCTGATTAATTTGACACTTTGTTCAAGACATTTGGTCATCATTTGTCGAAGTTATCGAGCTTCAAAATATGAAAAATCGCACAATTTGAGTGTTTGAGCACTTAAAGTACTCTTTTTCTTGGAAATTCAACAAGATGGAATGATGATGTGTTATGTCACCTGAAAGATCTCGTCGATCTTATTAATTTGACTCTTTGATCAAGACATTTGGTCATCATTTGTCGAAGTTATTGAGCTTCAAAATATGAAAAATCGCACAATTTGAGTATTTGAGCACTTAAAGTACTCTTTTTCTTGGAAATTCAACAAGATGGAATGATGATGTGTTATGTCACCTGAAAGATCTCGTCGATCTTATTAATTTGATACTTTGTTTAAGACATTTGGTCATCATTTGTCGAAGTTATCGAGCTTCAAAATATGAAAAATCGCACAATTTGAGTGTTTGAGCACTTAAAGTACTCTTTTTCTTGGAAATTCAACAAGATGCAATCATGATGTGTTGTGTCACCTGAAAGATCTCGTCGAACTGATTAATTTGATACTTTGTTTAAGACATTTGGTCATCATTTGTCGAAGTTATTGAGCGTCAAAATTTGAGAAGTCTCACAATTTGAGTGTTTGAGCACTTAAACTACTCTTTTTCTTGGAAATTCAACAAGATGGAATGATGATGTGTTGTGTCACCTGAAAGATCTCGTCGAACTGATTAATTTGACACTTTGTTTAAGACATTTGGTCATCATTTGTCGAAGTTATTGAGCGTCAAAATTTGAGAAGTCTCACAATTTGAGTGTTTGAGCACTTAAACTACTCTTTTTCTTGGAAACTCAACAAGATGGAATGATGATGTGTTGTGTCACCTGAAAGATCTCGTCGATCTGATTAATTTGACACTTTGTTCAAGACATTTGGTCATCATTTGTCGAAGTTATCGAGCTTCAAAATATGAAAAATCGCACAATTTGAGTGTTTGAGCACATAAAGTACTCTTTTTCTTGGAAATTCAACAAGATGGAATGATGATGTGTTGTGTCACCTGAAAGATCTCGTCGAACTGATTAATTTGATACTTTGTTTAAGACATTTGGTCATCATTTGTCGAAGTTATCGAGCGTCAAAATTTGAGAAGTCTCACAATTGGAGTGTTTGAGCAATTAAAGTACTCTTTTTCTTGGAAATTCAACAAGATGGAATGATGATGTGTTGTGTCACCTGAAAGATCTCGTCGAACTGATTAATTTGATACTTTGTTTAAGACATTTGGTCATCATTTGTCGAAGTTATCGAGCGTCAAAATTTGAGAAGTCTCACAATTTGAGTGTTTGAGCACTTAAACTACTCTTTTTCTTGGAAATTCAACAAGATGGAATGATGATGTGTTGTGTCACCTGAAAGATCTCGTCGAACTGATTAATTTGACACTTTGTTTAAGACATTTGGTCATCATTTGTCGAAGTTATTGAGCGTCAAAATTTGAGAAGTCTCACAATTTGAGTGTTTGAGCACTTAAACTACTCTTTTTCTTGGAAATTCAACAAGATGGAATGATGATGTGTTGTGTCACCTGAAAGATCTCGTCGAGCTTATTAATTTGACACTTTGTTTAAGACATTTGGTCATCATTTGTCGAAGTTATCGAGCGTCAAAATTTGAGAAGTCTCACAATTGGAGTGTTTGAGCAATTAAAGTACTCTTTTTCTTGGAAATTCAACAAGATGGAATGATGATGTGTTGTGTCACCTGAAAGATCTCTTCGAGCTGATTAATTTGACACTTTGTTCAAGACATTTGGTCATCATTTGTCGAAGTTATCGAGCGTCAAAATATGAAAAATCGTACAATTTGAGTGTTTGAGCACTTAAAGTACTCTTTTTCTTGGAAATTCAACAAGATGGAATCATGATGTGTTGTGTCACCTGAAAGATCTCGTCGAACTGATTAATTTGATACTTTGTTCAAGACATTTGGTCATCATTTGTCGAAGTTATCGAGCTTCAAAATATGAAAAATCGCACAATTTGAGTGTTTGAGCACTTAAAGTACTCTTTTTCTTGGAAATTCAACAAGATGGAATGATGATGTGTTATGTCACCTGAAAGATCTCGTCGATCTGATTAATTTGACACTTTGTTCAAGACATTTGGTCATCATTTGTCGAAGTTATTGAGCGTCAAAATTTGAGAAGTCTCACAATTTGAGTGTTTGAGCACTTAAACTACTCTTTTTCTTGGAAACTCAACAAGATGGAATGATGATGTGTTGTGTCACCTGAAAGATCTCGTCGATCTGATTAATTTGACACTTTGTTCAAGACATTTGGTCATCATTTGTCGAAGTTATCGAGCTTCAAAATATGAAAAATCGCACAATTTGAGTGTTTGAGCACTTAAAGTACTCTTTTTCTTGGAAATTCAACAAGATGGAATGATGATGTGTTATGTCACCTGAAAGATCTCGTCGATCTTATTAATTTGACTCTTTGATCAAGACATTTGGTCATCATTTGTCGAAGTTATTGAGCTTCAAAATATGAAAAATCGCACAATTTGAGTATTTGAGCACTTAAAGTACTCTTTTTCTTGGAAATTCAACAAGATGGAATGATGATGTGTTATGTCACCTGAAAGATCTCGTCGATCTTATTAATTTGATACTTTGTTTAAGACATTTGGTCATCATTTGTCGAAGTTATCGAGCTTCAAAATATGAAAAATCGCACAATTTGAGTGTTTGAGCACTTAAAGTACTCTTTTTCTTGGAAATTCAACAAGATGCAATCATGATGTGTTGTGTCACCTGAAAGATCTCGTCGAACTGATTAATTTGATACTTTGTTTAAGACATTTGGTCATCATTTGTCGAAGTTATTGAGCGTCAAAATTTGAGAAGTCTCACAATTTGAGTGTTTGAGCACTTAAACTACTCTTTTTCTTGGAAATTCAACAAGATGGAATGATGATGTGTTGTGTCACCTGAAAGATCTCGTCGAACTGATTAATTTGACACTTTGTTTAAGACATTTGGTCATCATTTGTCGAAGTTATTGAGCGTCAAAATTTGAGAAGTCTCACAATTGGAGTGTTTGAGCAATTAAAGTACTCTTTTTCTTGGAAATTCAACAAGATGGAATGATGATGTGTTGTGTCACCTGAAAGATCTCGTCGAACTGATTAATTTGATACTTTGTTTAAGACATTTGGTCATCATTTGTCGAAGTTATCGAGCGTCAAAATTTGAGAAGTCTCACAATTTGAGTGTTTGAGCACTTAAACTACTCTTTTTCTTGGAAATTCAACAAGATGGAATGATGATGTGTTGTGTCACCTGAAAGATCTCGTCGAACTGATTAATTTGACACTTTGTTTAAGACATTTGGTCATCATTTGTCGAAGTTATTGAGCGTCAAAATTTGAGAAGTCTCACAATTTGAGTGTTTGAGCACTTAAACTACTCTTTTTCTTGGAAATTCAACAAGATGGAATGATGATGTGTTGTGTCACCTGAAAGATCTCGTCGAGCTTATTAATTTGACACTTTGTTTAAGACATTTGGTCATCATTTGTCGAAGTTATCGAGCGTCAAAATTTGAGAAGTCTCACAATTGGAGTGTTTGAGCAATTAAAGTACTCTTTTTCTTGGAAATTCAACAAGATGGAATGATGATGTGTTGTGTCACCTGAAAGATCTCTTCGAGCTGATTAATTTGACACTTTGTTCAAGACATTTGGTCATCATTTGTCGAAGTTATCGAGCGTCAAAATATGAAAAATCGTACAATTTGAGTGTTTGAGCACTTAAAGTACTCTTTTTCTTGGAAATTCAACAAGATGGAATCATGATGTGTTGTGTCACCTGAAAGATCTCGTCGAACTGATTAATTTGATACTTTGTTCAAGACATTTGGTCATCATTTGTCGAAGTTATCGAGCTTCAAAATATGAAAAATCGCACAATTTGAGTGTTTGAGCACTTAAAGTACTCTTTTTCTTGGAAATTCAACAAGATGGAATGATGATGTGTTATGTCACCTGAAAGATCTCGTCGATCTGATTAATTTGACACTTTGTTCAAGACATTTGGTCATCATTTGTCGAAGTTATTGAGCGTCAAAATTTGAGAAGTCTCACAATTTGAGTGTTTGAGCACTTAAACTACTCTTTTTCTTGGAAACTCAACAAGATGGAATGATGATGTGTTGTGTCACCTGAAAGATCTCGTCGATCTGATTAATTTGACACTTTGTTCAAGACATTTGGTCATCATTTGTCGAAGTTATCGAGCTTCAAAATATGAAAAATCGCACAATTTGAGTGTTTGAGCACTTAAAGTACTCTTTTTCTTGGAAATTCAACAAGATGGAATGATGATGTGTTATGTCACCTGAAAGATCTCGTCGATCTTATTAATTTGACTCTTTGATCAAGACATTTGGTCATCATTTGTCGAAGTTATTGAGCTTCAAAATATGAAAAATCGCACAATTTGAGTATTTGAGCACTTAAAGTACTCTTTTTCTTGGAAATTCAACAAGATGGAATGATGATGTGTTATGTCACCTGAAAGATCTCGTCGATCTTATTAATTTGATACTTTGTTTAAGACATTTGGTCATCATTTGTCGAAGTTATCGAGCTTCAAAATATGAAAAATCGCACAATTTGAGTGTTTGAGCACTTAAAGTACTCTTTTTCTTGGAAATTCAACAAGATGCAATCATGATGTGTTGTGTCACCTGAAAGATCTCGTCGAACTGATTAATTTGATACTTTGTTTAAGACATTTGGTCATCATTTGTCGAAGTTATTGAGCGTCAAAATTTGAGAAGTCTCACAATTTGAGTGTTTGAGCACTTAAACTACTCTTTTTCTTGGAAATTCAACAAGATGGAATGATGATGTGTTGTGTCACCTGAAAGATCTCGTCGAACTGATTAATTTGACACTTTGTTTAAGACATTTGGTCATCATTTGTCGAAGTTATTGAGCGTCAAAATTTGAGAAGTCTCACAATTTGAGTGTTTGAGCACTTAAACTACTCTTTTTCTTGGAAACTCAACAAGATGGAATGATGATGTGTTGTGTCACCTGAAAGATCTCGTCGATCTGATTAATTTGACACTTTGTTCAAGACATTTGGTCATCATTTGTCGAAGTTATCGAGCTTCAAAATATGAAAAATCGCACAATTTGAGTGTTTGAGCACATAAAGTACTCTTTTTCTTGGAAATTCAACAAGATGGAATGATGATGTGTTGTGTCACCTGAAAGATCTCGTCGAACTGATTAATTTGATACTTTGTTTAAGACATTTGGTCATCATTTGTCGAAGTTATCGAGCGTCAAAATTTGAGAAGTCTCACAATTTGAGTGTTTGAGCACTTAAACTACTCTTTTTCTTGGAAATTCAACAAGATGGAATGATGATGTGTTGTGTCACCTGAAAGATCTCGTCGAACTGATTAATTTGACACTTTGTTTAAGACATTTGGTCATCATTTGTCGAAGTTATTGAGCGTCAAAATTTGAGAAGTCTCACAATTTGAGTGTTTGAGCACTTAAACTACTCTTTTTCTTGGAAATTCAACAAGATGGAATGATGATGTGTTGTGTCACCTGAAAGATCTCGTCGAGCTTATTAATTTGACACTTTGTTTAAGACATTTGGTCATCATTTGTCGAAGTTATCGAGCGTCAAAATTTGAGAAGTCTCACAATTGGAGTGTTTGAGCAATTAAAGTACTCTTTTTCTTGGAAATTCAACAAGATGGAATGATGATGTGTTGTGTCACCTGAAAGATCTCTTCGAGCTGATTAATTTGACACTTTGTTCAAGACATTTGGTCATCATTTGTCGAAGTTATCGAGCGTCAAAATATGAAAAATCGTACAATTTGAGTGTTTGAGCACTTAAAGTACTCTTTTTCTTGGAAATTCAACAAGATGGAATCATGATGTGTTGTGTCACCTGAAAGATCTCGTCGAACTGATTAATTTGATACTTTGTTCAAGACATTTGGTCATCATTTGTCGAAGTTATCGAGCTTCAAAATATGAAAAATCGCACAATTTGAGTGTTTGAGCACTTAAAGTACTCTTTTTCTTGGAAATTCAACAAGATGGAATGATGATGTGTTATGTCACCTGAAAGATCTCGTCGATCTGATTAATTTGACACTTTGTTCAAGACATTTGGTCATCATTTGTCGAAGTTATTGAGCGTCAAAATTTGAGAAGTCTCACAATTTGAGTGTTTGAGCACTTAAACTACTCTTTTTCTTGGAAACTCAACAAGATGGAATGATGATGTGTTGTGTCACCTGAAAGATCTCGTCGATCTGATTAATTTGACACTTTGTTCAAGACATTTGGTCATCATTTGTCGAAGTTATCGAGCTTCAAAATATGAAAAATCGCACAATTTGAGTGTTTGAGCACTTAAAGTACTCTTTTTCTTGGAAATTCAACAAGATGGAATGATGATGTGTTATGTCACCTGAAAGATCTCGTCGATCTTATTAATTTGACTCTTTGATCAAGACATTTGGTCATCATTTGTCGAAGTTATTGAGCTTCAAAATATGAAAAATCGCACAATTTGAGTATTTGAGCACTTAAAGTACTCTTTTTCTTGGAAATTCAACAAGATGGAATGATGATGTGTTATGTCACCTGAAAGATCTCGTCGATCTTATTAATTTGATACTTTGTTTAAGACATTTGGTCATCATTTGTCGAAGTTATCGAGCTTCAAAATATGAAAAATCGCACAATTTGAGTGTTTGAGCACTTAAAGTACTCTTTTTCTTGGAAATTCAACAAGATGCAATCATGATGTGTTGTGTCACCTGAAAGATCTCGTCGAACTGATTAATTTGATACTTTGTTTAAGACATTTGGTCATCATTTGTCGAAGTTATTGAGCGTCAAAATTTGAGAAGTCTCACAATTTGAGTGTTTGAGCACTTAAACTACTCTTTTTCTTGGAAATTCAACAAGATGGAATGATGATGTGTTGTGTCACCTGAAAGATCTCGTCGAACTGATTAATTTGACACTTTGTTTAAGACATTTGGTCATCATTTGTCGAAGTTATTGAGCGTCAAAATTTGAGAAGTCTCACAATTGGAGTGTTTGAGCAATTAAAGTACTCTTTTTCTTGGAAATTCAACAAGATGGAATGATGATGTGTTGTGTCACCTGAAAGATCTCGTCGAACTGATTAATTTGATACTTTGTTTAAGACATTTGGTCATCATTTGTCGAAGTTATCGAGCGTCAAAATTTGAGAAGTCTCACAATTTGAGTGTTTGAGCACTTAAACTACTCTTTTTCTTGGAAATTCAACAAGATGGAATGATGATGTGTTGTGTCACCTGAAAGATCTCGTCGAACTGATTAATTTGACACTTTGTTTAAGACATTTGGTCATCATTTGTCGAAGTTATTGAGCGTCAAAATTTGAGAAGTCTCACAATTTGAGTGTTTGAGCACTTAAACTACTCTTTTTCTTGGAAATTCAACAAGATGGAATGATGATGTGTTGTGTCACCTGAAAGATCTCGTCGAGCTTATTAATTTGACACTTTGTTTAAGACATTTGGTCATCATTTGTCGAAGTTATCGAGCGTCAAAATTTGAGAAGTCTCACAATTGGAGTGTTTGAGCAATTAAAGTACTCTTTTTCTTGGAAATTCAACAAGATGGAATGATGATGTGTTGTGTCACCTGAAAGATCTCTTCGAGCTGATTAATTTGACACTTTGTTCAAGACATTTGGTCATCATTTGTCGAAGTTATCGAGCGTCAAAATATGAAAAATCGTACAATTTGAGTGTTTGAGCACTTAAAGTACTCTTTTTCTTGGAAATTCAACAAGATGGAATCATGATGTGTTGTGTCACCTGAAAGATCTCGTCGAACTGATTAATTTGATACTTTGTTCAAGACATTTGGTCATCATTTGTCGAAGTTATCGAGCTTCAAAATATGAAAAATCGCACAATTTGAGTGTTTGAGCACTTAAAGTACTCTTTTTCTTGGAAATTCAACAAGATGGAATGATGATGTGTTATGTCACCTGAAAGATCTCGTCGATCTGATTAATTTGACACTTTGTTCAAGACATTTGGTCATCATTTGTCGAAGTTATTGAGCGTCAAAATTTGAGAAGTCTCACAATTTGAGTGTTTGAGCACTTAAACTACTCTTTTTCTTGGAAACTCAACAAGATGGAATGATGATGTGTTGTGTCACCTGAAAGATCTCGTCGATCTGATTAATTTGACACTTTGTTCAAGACATTTGGTCATCATTTGTCGAAGTTATCGAGCTTCAAAATATGAAAAATCGCACAATTTGAGTGTTTGAGCACTTAAAGTACTCTTTTTCTTGGAAATTCAACAAGATGGAATGATGATGTGTTATGTCACCTGAAAGATCTCGTCGATCTTATTAATTTGACTCTTTGATCAAGACATTTGGTCATCATTTGTCGAAGTTATTGAGCTTCAAAATATGAAAAATCGCACAATTTGAGTATTTGAGCACTTAAAGTACTCTTTTTCTTGGAAATTCAACAAGATGGAATGATGATGTGTTATGTCACCTGAAAGATCTCGTCGATCTTATTAATTTGATACTTTGTTTAAGACATTTGGTCATCATTTGTCGAAGTTATCGAGCTTCAAAATATGAAAAATCGCACAATTTGAGTGTTTGAGCACTTAAAGTACTCTTTTTCTTGGAAATTCAACAAGATGCAATCATGATGTGTTGTGTCACCTGAAAGATCTCGTCGAACTGATTAATTTGATACTTTGTTTAAGACATTTGGTCATCATTTGTCGAAGTTATTGAGCGTCAAAATTTGAGAAGTCTCACAATTTGAGTGTTTGAGCACTTAAACTACTCTTTTTCTTGGAAATTCAACAAGATGGAATGATGATGTGTTGTGTCACCTGAAAGATCTCGTCGAACTGATTAATTTGACACTTTGTTTAAGACATTTGGTCATCATTTGTCGAAGTTATTGAGCGTCAAAATTTGAGAAGTCTCACAATTTGAGTGTTTGAGCACTTAAACTACTCTTTTTCTTGGAAACTCAACAAGATGGAATGATGATGTGTTGTGTCACCTGAAAGATCTCGTCGATCTGATTAATTTGACACTTTGTTCAAGACATTTGGTCATCATTTGTCGAAGTTATCGAGCTTCAAAATATGAAAAATCGCACAATTTGAGTGTTTGAGCACATAAAGTACTCTTTTTCTTGGAAATTCAACAAGATGGAATGATGATGTGTTGTGTCACCTGAAAGATCTCGTCGAACTGATTAATTTGATACTTTGTTTAAGACATTTGGTCATCATTTGTCGAAGTTATCGAGCGTCAAAATTTGAGAAGTCTCACAATTTGAGTGTTTGAGCACTTAAACTACTCTTTTTCTTGGAAATTCAACAAGATGGAATGATGATGTGTTGTGTCACCTGAAAGATCTCGTCGAACTGATTAATTTGACACTTTGTTTAAGACATTTGGTCATCATTTGTCGAAGTTATTGAGCGTCAAAATTTGAGAAGTCTCACAATTTGAGTGTTTGAGCACTTAAACTACTCTTTTTCTTGGAAACTCAACAAGATGGAATGATGATGTGTTGTGTCACCTGAAAGATCTCGTCGATCTGATTAATTTGACACTTTGTTCAAGACATTTGGTCATCATTTGTCGAAGTTATCGAGCTTCAAAATATGAAAAATCGCACAATTTGAGTGTTTGAGCACATAAAGTACTCTTTTTCTTGGAAATTCAACAAGATGGAATGATGATGTGTTGTGTCACCTGAAAGATCTCGTCGAGCTTATTAATTTGACACTTTGTTCAAGACATTTGGTCATCATTTGTCGAAGTTATTGAGCGTCAAAATTTGAGAAGTCTCACAATTTGAGTGTTTGAGCACTTAAACTACTCTTTTTCTTGGAAACTCAACAAGATGGAATGATGATGTGTTGTGTCACCTGAAAGATCTCGTCGATCTGATTAATTTGACACTTTGTTCAAGACATTTGGTCATCATTTGTCGAAGTTATCGAGCTTCAAAATATGAAAAATCGCACAATTTGAGTGTTTGAGCACATAAAGTACTCTTTTTCTTGGAAATTCAACAAGATGGAATGATGATGTGTTGTGTCACCTGAAAGATCTCGTCGAGCTTATTAATTTGACACTTTGTTTAAGACATTTGGTCATCATTTGTCGAAGTTATTGAGCGTCAAAATTTGAGAAGTCTCACAATTTGAGTGTTTGAGCACTTAAACTACTCTTTTTCTTGGAAATTCAACAAGATGGAATGATGATGTGTTGTGTCACCTGAAAGATCTCGTCGATCTGATTAATTTGACACTTTGTTCAAGACATTTGGTCATCATTTGTCGAAGTTATCGAGCTTCAAAATATGAAAAATCGCACAATTTGAGTGTTTGAGCACATAAAGTACTCTTTTTCTTGGAAATTCAACAAGATGGAATGATGATGTGTTGTGTCACCTGAAAGATCTCTTCGAGCTGATTAATTTGACACTTTGTTCAAGACATTTGGTCATCATTTGTCGAAGTTATCGAGCGTCAAAATATGAAAAATCGTACAATTTGAGTGTTTGAGCACTTAAAGTACTCTTTTTCTTGGAAATTCAACAAGATGGAATGATGATGTGTTATGTCACCTGAAAGATCTCGTCGATCTTATTAATTTGATACTTTGTTTAAGACATTTGGTCATCATTTGTCGAAGTTATCGAGCTTCAAAATATGAAAAATCGCACAATTTGAGTGTTTGAGCACTTAAACTACTCTTTTTCTTGGAAATTCAACAAGATGCAATCATGATGTGTTGTGTCACCTGAAAGATCTCGTCGAACTGATTAATTTGATACTTTATTTAAGACATTTGGTCATCATTTGTCGAAGTTATTGAGCGTCAAAATTTGAGAAGTCTCACAATTTGAGTGTTTGAGCACTTAAACTACTCTTTTTCTTGGAAATTCAACAAGATGGAATGATGATGTGTTGTGTCACCTGAAAGATCTCGTCGAACTGATTAATTTGACACTTTGTTTAAGACATTTGGTCATCATTTGTCGAAGTTATTGAGCGTCAAAATTTGAGAAGTCTCACAATTTGAGTGTTTGAGCACTTAAACTACTCTTTTTCTTGGAAACTCAACAAGATGGAATGATGATGTGTTGTGTCACCTGAAAGATCTCGTCGATCTGATTAATTTGACACTTTGTTCAAGACATTTGGTCATCATTTGTCGAAGTTATCGAGCTTCAAAATATGAAAAATCGCACAATTTGAGTGTTTGAGCACATAAAGTACTCTTTTTCTTGGAAATTCAACAAGATGGAATGATGATGTGTTGTGTCACCTGAAAGATCTCGTCGAGCTTATTAATTTGACACTTTGTTTAAGACATTTGGTCATCATTTGTCGAAGTTATTGAGCGTCAAAATTTGAGAAGTCTCACAATTTGAGTGTTTGAGCACTTAAACTACTCTTTTTCTTGGAAATTCAACAAGATAGAATGATGATGTGTTGTGTCACCTGAAAGATCTCGTCGATCTGATTAATTTGACACTTTGTTCAAGACATTTGGTCATCATTTGTCGAAGTTATTGAGCGTCAAAATTTGAGAAGTCTCACAATTTGAGTGTTTGAGCACTTAAACTACTCTTTTTCTTGGAAACTCAACAAGATGGAATGATGATGTGTTGTGTCACCTGAAAGATCTCGTCGATCTGATTAATTTGACACTTTGTTCAAGACATTTGGTCATCATTTGTCGAAGTTATCGAGCTTCAAAATATGAAAAATCGCACAATTTGAGTGTTTGAGCACATAAAGTACTCTTTTTCTTGGAAATTCAACAAGATGGAATGATGATGTGTTGTGTCACCTGAAAGATCTCGTCGAGCTTATTAATTTGACACTTTGTTTAAGACATTTGGTCATCATTTGTCGAAGTTATTGAGCGTCAAAATTTGAGAAGTCTCACAATTTGAGTGTTTGAGCACTTAAACTACTCTTTTTCTTGGAAATTCAACAAGATGGAATGATGATGTGTTGTGTCACCTGAAAGATCTCGTCGATCTGATTAATTTGACACTTTGTTCAAGACATTTGGTCATCATTTGTCGAAGTTATCGAGCTTCAAAATATGAAAAATCGCACAATTTGAGTGTTTGAGCACATAAAGTACTCTTTTTCTTGGAAATTCAACAAGATGGAATGATGATGTGTTGTGTCACCTGAAAGATCTCTTCGAGCTGATTAATTTGACACTTTGTTCAAGACATTTGGTCATCATTTGTCGAAGTTATCGAGCGTCAAAATATGAAAAATCGTACAATTTGAGTGTTTGAGCACTTAAAGTACTCTTTTTCTTGGAAATTCAACAAGATGGAATCATGATGTGTTGTGTCACCTGAAAGATCTCGTCGAACTGATTAATTTGATACTTTGTTCAAGACATTTGGTCATCATTTGTCGAAGTTATCGAGCTTCAAAATATGAAAAATCGCACAATTTGAGTGTTTGAGCACTTAAAGTACTCTTTTTCTTGGAAATTCAACAAGATGGAATGATGATGTGTTATGTCACCTGAAAGATCTCGTCGATCTTATTAATTTGATACTTTGTTTAAGACATTTGGTCATCATTTGTCGAAGTTATCGAGCTTCAAAATATGAAAAATCGCACAATTTGAGTGTTTGAGCACTTAAAGTACTCTTTTTCTTGGAAATTCAACAAGATGCAATCATGATGTGTTGTGTCACCTGAAAGATCTCGTCGAACTGATTAATTTGATACTTTGTTTAAGACATTTGGTCATCATTTGTCGAAGTTATTGAGCGTCAAAATTTGAGAAGTCTCACAATTTGAGTGTTTGAGCACTTAAACTACTCTTTTTCTTGGAAATTCAACAAGATGGAATGATGATGTGTTGTGTCACCTGAAAGATCTCGTCGATCTGATTAATTTGACACTTTGTTCAAGACATTTGGTCATCATTTGTCGAAGTTATCGAGCTTCAAAATATGAAAAATCGCACAATTTGAGTGTTTGAGCACATAAAGTACTCTTTTTCTTGGAAATTCAACAAGATGGAATGATGATGTGTTGTGTCACCTGAAAGATCTCTTCGAGCTGATTAATTTGACACTTTGTTCAAGACATTTGGTCATCATTTGTCGAAGTTATCGAGCGTCAAAATATGAAAAATCGTACAATTTGAGTGTTTGAGCACTTAAAGTACTCTTTTTCTTGGAAATTCAACAAGATGGAATCATGATGTGTTGTGTCACCTGAAAGATCTCGTCGAACTGATTAATTTGATACTTTGTTCAAGACATTTGGTCATCATTTGTCGAAGTTATCGAGCTTCAAAATATGAAAAATCGCACAATTTGAGTGTTTGAGCACTTAAAGTACTCTTTTTCTTGGAAATTCAACAAGATGGAATGATGATGTGTTATGTCACCTGAAAGATCTCGTCGATCTGATTAATTTGACACTTTGTTCAAGACATTTGGTCATCATTTGTCGAAGTTATTGAGCGTCAAAATTTGAGAAGTCTCACAATTTGAGTGTTTGAGCACTTAAACTACTCTTTTTCTTGGAAACTCAACAAGATGGAATGATGATGTGTTGTGTCACCTGAAAGATCTCGTCGATCTGATTAATTTGACACTTTGTTCAAGACATTTGGTCATCATTTGTCGAAGTTATCGAGCTTCAAAATATGAAAAATCGCACAATTTGAGTGTTTGAGCACTTAAAGTACTCTTTTTCTTGGAAATTCAACAAGATGGAATGATGATGTGTTATGTCACCTGAAAGATCTCGTCGATCTTATTAATTTGACTCTTTGATCAAGACATTTGGTCATCATTTGTCGAAGTTATTGAGCTTCAAAATATGAAAAATCGCACAATTTGAGTATTTGAGCACTTAAAGTACTCTTTTTCTTGGAAATTCAACAAGATGGAATGATGATGTGTTATGTCACCTGAAAGATCTCGTCGATCTTATTAATTTGATACTTTGTTTAAGACATTTGGTCATCATTTGTCGAAGTTATCGAGCTTCAAAATATGAAAAATCGCACAATTTGAGTGTTTGAGCACTTAAAGTACTCTTTTTCTTGGAAATTCAACAAGATGCAATCATGATGTGTTGTGTCACCTGAAAGATCTCGTCGAACTGATTAATTTGATACTTTGTTTAAGACATTTGGTCATCATTTGTCGAAGTTATTGAGCGTCAAAATTTGAGAAGTCTCACAATTTGAGTGTTTGAGCACTTAAACTACTCTTTTTCTTGGAAATTCAACAAGATGGAATGATGATGTGTTGTGTCACCTGAAAGATCTCGTCGAACTGATTAATTTGACACTTTGTTTAAGACATTTGGTCATCATTTGTCGAAGTTATTGAGCGTCAAAATTTGAGAAGTCTCACAATTTGAGTGTTTGAGCACTTAAACTACTCTTTTTCTTGGAAACTCAACAAGATGGAATGATGATGTGTTGTGTCACCTGAAAGATCTCGTCGATCTGATTAATTTGACACTTTGTTCAAGACATTTGGTCATCATTTGTCGAAGTTATCGAGCTTCAAAATATGAAAAATCGCACAATTTGAGTGTTTGAGCACATAAAGTACTCTTTTTCTTGGAAATTCAACAAGATGGAATGATGATGTGTTGTGTCACCTGAAAGATCTCGTCGAACTGATTAATTTGATACTTTGTTTAAGACATTTGGTCATCATTTGTCGAAGTTATCGAGCGTCAAAATTTGAGAAGTCTCACAATTGGAGTGTTTGAGCAATTAAAGTACTCTTTTCCTTGGAAATTCAACAAGATGGAATGATGATGTGTTGTGTCACCTGAAAGATCTCGTCGAACTGATTAATTTGATACTTTGTTTAAGACATTTGGTCATCATTTGTCGAAGTTATCGAGCGTCAAAATTTGAGAAGTCTCACAATTTGAGTGTTTGAGCACTTAAACTACTCTTTTTCTTGGAAATTCAACAAGATGGAATGATGATGTGTTGTGTCACCTGAAAGATCTCGTCGAACTGATTAATTTGACACTTTGTTTAAGACATTTGGTCATCATTTGTCGAAGTTATTGAGCGTCAAAATTTGAGAAGTCTCACAATTTGAGTGTTTGAGCACTTAAACTACTCTTTTTCTTGGAAATTCAACAAGATGGAATGATGATGTGTTGTGTCACCTGAAAGATCTCGTCGAGCTTATTAATTTGACACTTTGTTTAAGACATTTGGTCATCATTTGTCGAAGTTATCGAGCGTCAAAATTTGAGAAGTCTCACAATTGGAGTGTTTGAGCAATTAAAGTACTCTTTTTCTTGGAAATTCAACAAGATGGAATGATGATGTGTTGTGTCACCTGAAAGATCTCTTCGAGCTGATTAATTTGACACTTTGTTCAAGACATTTGGTCATCATTTGTCGAAGTTATCGAGCGTCAAAATATGAAAAATCGTACAATTTGAGTGTTTGAGCACTTAAAGTACTCTTTTTCTTGGAAATTCAACAAGATGGAATCATGATGTGTTGTGTCACCTGAAAGATCTCGTCGAACTGATTAATTTGATACTTTGTTCAAGACATTTGGTCATCATTTGTCGAAGTTATCGAGCTTCAAAATATGAAAAATCGCACAATTTGAGTGTTTGAGCACTTAAAGTACTCTTTTTCTTGGAAATTCAACAAGATGGAATGATGATGTGTTATGTCACCTGAAAGATCTCGTCGATCTGATTAATTTGACACTTTGTTCAAGACATTTGGTCATCATTTGTCGAAGTTATTGAGCGTCAAAATTTGAGAAGTCTCACAATTTGAGTGTTTGAGCACTTAAACTACTCTTTTTCTTGGAAACTCAACAAGATGGAATGATGATGTGTTGTGTCACCTGAAAGATCTCGTCGATCTGATTAATTTGACACTTTGTTCAAGACATTTGGTCATCATTTGTCGAAGTTATCGAGCTTCAAAATATGAAAAATCGCACAATTTGAGTGTTTGAGCACTTAAAGTACTCTTTTTCTTGGAAATTCAACAAGATGGAATGATGATGTGTTATGTCACCTGAAAGATCTCGTCGATCTTATTAATTTGACTCTTTGATCAAGACATTTGGTCATCATTTGTCGAAGTTATTGAGCTTCAAAATATGAAAAATCGCACAATTTGAGTATTTGAGCACTTAAAGTACTCTTTTTCTTGGAAATTCAACAAGATGGAATGATGATGTGTTATGTCACCTGAAAGATCTCGTCGATCTTATTAATTTGATACTTTGTTTAAGACATTTGGTCATCATTTGTCGAAGTTATCGAGCTTCAAAATATGAAAAATCGCACAATTTGAGTGTTTGAGCACTTAAAGTACTCTTTTTCTTGGAAATTCAACAAGATGCAATCATGATGTGTTGTGTCACCTGAAAGATCTCGTCGAACTGATTAATTTGATACTTTGTTTAAGACATTTGGTCATCATTTGTCGAAGTTATTGAGCGTCAAAATTTGAGAAGTCTCACAATTTGAGTGTTTGAGCACTTAAACTACTCTTTTTCTTGGAAATTCAACAAGATGGAATGATGATGTGTTGTGTCACCTGAAAGATCTCGTCGAACTGATTAATTTGACACTTTGTTTAAGACATTTGGTCATCATTTGTCGAAGTTATTGAGCGTCAAAATTTGAGAAGTCTCACAATTGGAGTGTTTGAGCAATTAAAGTACTCTTTTTCTTGGAAATTCAACAAGATGGAATGATGATGTGTTGTGTCACCTGAAAGATCTCGTCGAACTGATTAATTTGATACTTTGTTTAAGACATTTGGTCATCATTTGTCGAAGTTATCGAGCGTCAAAATTTGAGAAGTCTCACAATTTGAGTGTTTGAGCACTTAAACTACTCTTTTTCTTGGAAATTCAACAAGATGGAATGATGATGTGTTGTGTCACCTGAAAGATCTCGTCGAACTGATTAATTTGACACTTTGTTTAAGACATTTGGTCATCATTTGTCGAAGTTATTGAGCGTCAAAATTTGAGAAGTCTCACAATTTGAGTGTTTGAGCACTTAAACTACTCTTTTTCTTGGAAATTCAACAAGATGGAATGATGATGTGTTGTGTCACCTGAAAGATCTCGTCGAGCTTATTAATTTGACACTTTGTTTAAGACATTTGGTCATCATTTGTCGAAGTTATCGAGCGTCAAAATTTGAGAAGTCTCACAATTGGAGTGTTTGAGCAATTAAAGTACTCTTTTTCTTGGAAATTCAACAAGATGGAATGATGATGTGTTGTGTCACCTGAAAGATCTCTTCGAGCTGATTAATTTGACACTTTGTTCAAGACATTTGGTCATCATTTGTCGAAGTTATCGAGCGTCAAAATATGAAAAATCGTACAATTTGAGTGTTTGAGCACTTAAAGTACTCTTTTTCTTGGAAATTCAACAAGATGGAATCATGATGTGTTGTGTCACCTGAAAGATCTCGTCGAACTGATTAATTTGATACTTTGTTCAAGACATTTGGTCATCATTTGTCGAAGTTATCGAGCTTCAAAATATGAAAAATCGCACAATTTGAGTGTTTGAGCACTTAAAGTACTCTTTTTCTTGGAAATTCAACAAGATGGAATGATGATGTGTTATGTCACCTGAAAGATCTCGTCGATCTGATTAATTTGACACTTTGTTCAAGACATTTGGTCATCATTTGTCGAAGTTATTGAGCGTCAAAATTTGAGAAGTCTCACAATTTGAGTGTTTGAGCACTTAAACTACTCTTTTTCTTGGAAACTCAACAAGATGGAATGATGATGTGTTGTGTCACCTGAAAGATCTCGTCGATCTGATTAATTTGACACTTTGTTCAAGACATTTGGTCATCATTTGTCGAAGTTATCGAGCTTCAAAATATGAAAAATCGCACAATTTGAGTGTTTGAGCACTTAAAGTACTCTTTTTCTTGGAAATTCAACAAGATGGAATGATGATGTGTTATGTCACCTGAAAGATCTCGTCGATCTTATTAATTTGACTCTTTGATCAAGACATTTGGTCATCATTTGTCGAAGTTATTGAGCTTCAAAATATGAAAAATCGCACAATTTGAGTATTTGAGCACTTAAAGTACTCTTTTTCTTGGAAATTCAACAAGATGGAATGATGATGTGTTATGTCACCTGAAAGATCTCGTCGATCTTATTAATTTGATACTTTGTTTAAGACATTTGGTCATCATTTGTCGAAGTTATCGAGCTTCAAAATATGAAAAATCGCACAATTTGAGTGTTTGAGCACTTAAAGTACTCTTTTTCTTGGAAATTCAACAAGATGCAATCATGATGTGTTGTGTCACCTGAAAGATCTCGTCGAACTGATTAATTTGATACTTTGTTTAAGACATTTGGTCATCATTTGTCGAAGTTATTGAGCGTCAAAATTTGAGAAGTCTCACAATTTGAGTGTTTGAGCACTTAAACTACTCTTTTTCTTGGAAATTCAACAAGATGGAATGATGATGTGTTGTGTCACCTGAAAGATCTCGTCGAACTGATTAATTTGACACTTTGTTTAAGACATTTGGTCATCATTTGTCGAAGTTATTGAGCGTCAAAATTTGAGAAGTCTCACAATTTGAGTGTTTGAGCACTTAAACTACTCTTTTTCTTGGAAATTCAACAAGATGGAATGATGATGTGTTGTGTCACCTGAAAGATCTCGTCGAGCTTATTAATTTGACACTTTGTTTAAGACATTTGGTCATCATTTGTCGAAGTTATCGAGCGTCAAAATTTGAGAAGTCTCACAATTGGAGTGTTTGAGCAATTAAAGTACTCTTTTTCTTGGAAATTCAACAAGATGGAATGATGATGTGTTGTGTCACCTGAAAGATCTCTTCGAGCTGATTAATTTGACACTTTGTTCAAGACATTTGGTCATCATTTGTCGAAGTTATCGAGCGTCAAAATATGAAAAATCGTACAATTTGAGTGTTTGAGCACTTAAAGTACTCTTTTTCTTGGAAATTCAACAAGATGGAATCATGATGTGTTGTGTCACCTGAAAGATCTCGTCGAACTGATTAATTTGATACTTTGTTCAAGACATTTGGTCATCATTTGTCGAAGTTATCGAGCTTCAAAATATGAAAAATCGCACAATTTGAGTGTTTGAGCACTTAAAGTACTCTTTTTCTTGGAAATTCAACAAGATGGAATGATGATGTGTTATGTCACCTGAAAGATCTCGTCGATCTGATTAATTTGACACTTTGTTCAAGACATTTGGTCATCATTTGTCGAAGTTATTGAGCGTCAAAATTTGAGAAGTCTCACAATTTGAGTGTTTGAGCACTTAAACTACTCTTTTTCTTGGAAACTCAACAAGATGGAATGATGATGTGTTGTGTCACCTGAAAGATCTCGTCGATCTGATTAATTTGACACTTTGTTCAAGACATTTGGTCATCATTTGTCGAAGTTATCGAGCTTCAAAATATGAAAAATCGCACAATTTGAGTGTTTGAGCACTTAAAGTACTCTTTTTCTTGGAAATTCAACAAGATGGAATGATGATGTGTTATGTCACCTGAAAGATCTCGTCGATCTTATTAATTTGACTCTTTGATCAAGACATTTGGTCATCATTTGTCGAAGTTATTGAGCTTCAAAATATGAAAAATCGCACAATTTGAGTATTTGAGCACTTAAAGTACTCTTTTTCTTGGAAATTCAACAAGATGGAATGATGATGTGTTATGTCACCTGAAAGATCTCGTCGATCTTATTAATTTGATACTTTGTTTAAGACATTTGGTCATCATTTGTCGAAGTTATCGAGCTTCAAAATATGAAAAATCGCACAATTTGAGTGTTTGAGCACATAAAGTACTCTTTTTCTTGGAAATTCAACAAGATGGAATGATGATGTGTTGTGTCACCTGAAAGATCTCGTCGAGCTTATTAATTTGACACTTTGTTTAAGACATTTGGTCATCATTTGTCGAAGTTATCGAGCTTCAAAATATGAAAAATCGCACAATTTGAGTGTTTGAGCACTTAAAGTACTCTTTTTCTTGGAAATTCAACAAGATGGAATGATGATGTGTTGTGTCACCTGAAAGATCTCGTCGAGCTTATTAATTTGACACTTTGTTTAAGACATTTGGTCATCATTTGTCGAAGTTATCGAGCTTCAAAATATGAAAAATCGCACAATTTGAGTGTTTGAGCACTTAAAGTACTCTTTTTCTTGGAAATTCAACAAGATGGAATGATGATGTGTTATGTCACCTGAAAGATCTCGTCGATCTTATTAATTTGATACTTTGTTTAAGACATTTGGTCATCATTTGTCGAAGTTATCGAGCTTCAAAATATGAAAAATCGCACAATTTGAGTATTTGAGCACTTAAAGTACTCTTTTTCTTGGAAATTCAACAAGATGGAATGATGATGTGTTATGTCACCTGAAAGATCTCGTCGATCTTATTAATTTGATACTTTGTTTAAGACATTTGGTCATCATTTGTCGAAGTTATCGAGCTTCAAAATATGAAAAATCGCACAATTTGAGTGTTTGAGCACTTAAAGTACTCTTTTTCTTGGAAATTCAACAAGATGCAATCATGATGTGTTGTGTCACCTGAAAGATCTCGTCGAACTGATTAATTTGATACTTTGTTTAAGACATTTGGTCATCATTTGTCGAAGTTATCGAGCTTCAAAATATGAAAAATCGCACAATTTGAGTGTTTGGGCACTTAAAGTACTCTTTTTCTTGGAAATTCAACAAGATGGAATGATGATGTGTTATGTCACCTGAAAGATCTCGTCGAGCTTATTAATTTGACACTTTGTTTAAGACATTTGGTCATCATTTGTCGAAGTTATTGAGCGTCAAAATTTGAGAAGTCTCACAATTTGAGTGTTTGAGCACTTAAACTACTCTTTTTCTTGGAAATTCAACAAGATGGAATGATGATGTGTTGTGTCACCTGAAAGATCTCGTCGATCTGATTAATTTGACACTTTGTTCAAGACATTTGGTCATCATTTGTCGAAGTTATCGAGCTTCAAAATATGAAAAATCGCACAATTTGAGTGTTTGAGCACATAAAGTACTCTTTTTCTTGGAAATTCAACAAGATGCAATCATGATGTGTTGTGTCACCTGAAAGATCTCGTCGAACTGATTAATTTGATACTTTGTTTAAGACATTTGGTCATCATTTGTCGAAGTTATCGAGCGTCAAAATTTGAGAAGTCTCACAATTTGAGTGTTTGAGCACTTAAACTACTCTTTTTCTTGGAAATTCAACAAGATGGAATGATGATGTGTTGTGTCACCTGAAAGATCTCGTCGATCTGATTAATTTGACACTTTGTTTAAGACATTTGGTCATCATTTGTCGAAGTTATTGAGCGTCAAAATTTGAGAAGTCTCACAATTTGAGTGTTTGAGCACTTAAACTACTCTTTTTCTTGGAAATTCAACAAGATGGAATGATGATGTGTTGTGTCACCTGAAAGATCTCGTCGAGCTTATTAATTTGACACTTTGTTTAAGACATTTGGTCATCATTTGTCGAAGTTATTGAGCGTCAAAATTTGAGAAGTCTCACAATTTGAGTGTTTGAGCACTTAAACTACTCTTTTTCTTGGAAATTCAACAAGATGGAATGATGATGTGTTGTGTCACCTGAAAGATCTCGTCGATCTGATTAATTTGACACTTTGTTCAAGACATTTGGTCATCATTTGTCGAAGTTATCGAGCTTCAAAATATGAAAAATCGCACAATTTGAGTGTTTGAGCACATAAAGTACTCTTTTTCTTGGAAATTCAACAAGATGGAATGATGATGTGTTGTGTCACCTGAAAGATCTCGTCGAGCTTATTAATTTGACACTTTGTTTACGACATTTGGTCATCATTTGTCGAAGTTATTGAGCGTCAAAATTTGAGAAGTCTCACAATTTGAGTGTTTGAGCACTTAAACTACTCTTTTTCTTGGAAATTCAACAAGATGGAATGATGATGTGTTGTGTCACCTGAAAGATCTCGTCGAGCTTATTAATTTGACACTTTGTTTAAGACATTTGGTCATCATTTGTCGAAGTTATCGAGCTTCAAAATATGAAAAATCGCACAATTTGAGTGTTTGAGCACTTAAAGTACTCTTTTTCTTGGAAATTCAACAAGATGGAATGATGATGTGTTATGTCACCTGAAAGATCTCGTCGATCTTATTAATTTGATACTTTGTTTAAGACATTTGGTCATCATTTGTCGAAGTTATCGAGCTTCAAAATATGAAAAATCGCACAATTTGAGTATTTGAGCACTTAAAGTACTCTTTTTCTTGGAAATTCAACAAGATGGAATGATGATGTGTTATGTCACCTGAAAGATCTCGTCGATCTTATTAATTTGATACTTTGTTTAAGACATTTGGTCATCATTTGTCGAAGTTATCGAGCTTCAAAATATGAAAAATCGCACAATTTGAGTGTTTGAGCACTTAAAGTACTCTTTTTCTTGGAAATTCAACAAGATGCAATCATGATGTGTTGTGTCACCTGAAAGATCTCGTCGAACTGATTAATTTGATACTTTGTTTAAGTCATTTGGTCATCATTTGTCGAAGTTATCGAGCTTCAAAATATGAAAAATCGCACAATTTGAGTGTTTGAGCACATAAAGTACTCTTTTTCTTGGAAATTCAACAAGATGCAATCATGATGTGTTGTGTCACCTGAAAGATCTCGTCGAACTGATTAATTTGATACTTTGTTTAAGACATTTGGTCATCATTTGTCGAAGTTATCGAGCGTCAAAATTTGAGAAGTCTCACAATTTGAGTGTTTGAGCACTTAAACTACTCTTTTTCTTGGAAATTCAACAAGATGGAATGATGATGTGTTGTGTCACCTGAAAGATCTCGTCGATCTGATTAATTTGACACTTTGTTTAAGACATTTGGTCATCATTTGTCGAAGTTATTGAGCGTCAAAATTTGAGAAGTCTCACAATTTGAGTGTTTGAGCACTTAAACTACTCTTTTTCTTGGAAATTCAACAAGATGGAATGATGATGTGTTGTGTCACCTGAAAGATCTCGTCGAGCTTATTAATTTGACACTTTGTTTAAGACATTTGGTCATCATTTGTCGAAGTTATTGAGCGTCAAAATTTGAGAAGTCTCACAATTTGAGTGTTTGAGCACTTAAACTACTCTTTTTCTTGGAAATTCAACAAGATGGAATGATGATGTGTTGTGTCACCTGAAAGATCTCGTCGATCTGATTAATTTGACACTTTGTTCAAGACATTTGGTCATCATTTGTCGAAGTTATCGAGCTTCAAAATATGAAAAATCGCACAATTTGAGTGTTTGAGCACATAAAGTACTCTTTTTCTTGGAAATTCAACAAGATGGAATGATGATGTGTTGTGTCACCTGAAAGATCTCGTCGAGCTTATTAATTTGACACTTTGTTTACGACATTTGGTCATCATTTGTCGAAGTTATTGAGCGTCAAAATTTGAGAAGTCTCACAATTTGAGTGTTTGAGCACTTAAAGTACTCTTTTTCTTGGAAATTCAACAAGATGGAATGATGATGTGTTGTGTCACCTGAAAGATCTCGTCGAGCTTATTAATTTGACACTTTGTTTAAGACATTTGGTCATCATTTGTCGAAGTTATCGAGCTTCAAAATATGAAAAATCGCACAATTTGAGTGTTTGAGCACTTAAAGTACTCTTTTTCTTGGAAATTCAACAAGATGGAATGATGATGTGTTATGTCACCTGAAAGATCTCGTCGATCTTATTAATTTGATACTTTGTTTAAGACATTTGGTCATCATTTGTCGAAGTTATCGAGCTTCAAAATATGAAAAATCGCACAATTTGAGTATTTGAGCACTTAAAGTACTCTTTTTCTTGGAAATTCAACAAGATGGAATGATGATGTGTTATGTCACCTGAAAGATCTCGTCGATCTTATTAATTTGATACTTTGTTTAAGACATTTGGTCATCATTTGTCGAAGTTATCGAGCTTCAAAATATGAAAAATCGCACAATTTGAGTGTTTGAGCACTTAAAGTACTCTTTTTCTTGGAAATTCAACAAGATGCAATCATGATGTGTTGTGTCACCTGAAAGATCTCGTCGAACTGATTAATTTGATACTTTGTTTAAGTCATTTGGTCATCATTTGTCGAAGTTATCGAGCTTCAAAATATGAAAAATCGCACAATTTGAGTGTTTGGGCACATAAAGTACTCTTTTTCTTGGAAATTCAACAAGATGGAATGATGATGTGTTGTGTCACCTGAAAGATCTCGTCGAGCTTATTAATTTGACACTTTGTTTAAGACATTTGGTCATCATTTGTCGAAGTTATCGAGCTTCAAAATATGAAAAATCGCACAATTTGAGTGTTTGAGCACTTAAAGTACTCTTTTTCTTGGAAATTCAACAAGATGGAATGATGATGTGTTATGTCACCTGAAAGATCTCGTCGATCTTATTAATTTGATACTTTGTTTAAGACATTTGGTCATCATTTGTCGAAGTTATCGAGCTTCAAAATATGAAAAATCGCACAATTTGAGTATTTGAGCACTTAAAGTACTCTTTTTCTTGGAAATTCAACAAGATGGAATGATGATGTGTTATGTCACCTGAAAGATCTCGTCGATCTTATTAATTTGATACTTTGTTTAAGACATTTGGTCATCATTTGTCGAAGTTATCGAGCTTCAAAATATGAAAAATCGCACAATTTGAGTGTTTGAGCACTTAAAGTACTCTTTTTCTTGGAAATTCAACAAGATGCAATCATGATGTGTTGTGTCACCTGAAAGATCTCGTCGAACTGATTAATTTGATACTTTGTTTAAGACATTTGGTCATCATTTGTCGAAGTTATCGAGCTTCAAAATATGAAAAATCGCACAATTTGAGTGTTTGGGCACTTAAAGTACTCTTTTTCTTGGAAATTCAACAAGATGGAATGATGATGTGTTATGTCACCTGAAAGATCTCGTCGAGCTTATTAATTTGACACTTTGTTTAAGACATTTGGTCATCATTTGTCGAAGTTATTGAGCGTCAAAATTTGAGAAGTCTCACAATTTGAGTGTTTGAGCACTTAAACTACTCTTTTTCTTGGAAATTCAACAAGATGGAATGATGATGTGTTGTGTCACCTGAAAGATCTCGTCGATCTGATTAATTTGACACTTTGTTCAAGACATTTGGTCATCATTTGTCGAAGTTATCGAGCTTCAAAATATGAAAAATCGCACAATTTGAGTGTTTGAGCACATAAAGTACTCTTTTTCTTGGAAATTCAACAAGATGCAATCATGATGTGTTGTGTCACCTGAAAGATCTCGTCGAACTGATTAATTTGATACTTTGTTTAAGACATTTGGTCATCATTTGTCGAAGTTATCGAGCGTCAAAATTTGAGAAGTCTCACAATTTGAGTGTTTGAGCACTTAAACTACTCTTTTTCTTGGAAATTCAACAAGATGGAATGATGATGTGTTGTGTCACCTGAAAGATCTCGTCGATCTGATTAATTTGACACTTTGTTTAAGACATTTGGTCATCATTTGTCGAAGTTATTGAGCGTCAAAATTTGAGAAGTCTCACAATTTGAGTGTTTGAGCACTTAAACTACTCTTTTTCTTGGAAATTCAACAAGATGGAATGATGATGTGTTGTGTCACCTGAAAGATCTCGTCGAGCTTATTAATTTGACACTTTGTTTAAGACATTTGGTCATCATTTGTCGAAGTTATTGAGCGTCAAAATTTGAGAAGTCTCACAATTTGAGTGTTTGAGCACTTAAACTACTCTTTTTCTTGGAAATTCAACAAGATGGAATGATGATGTGTTGTGTCACCTGAAAGATCTCGTCGATCTGATTAATTTGACACTTTGTTCAAGACATTTGGTCATCATTTGTCGAAGTTATCGAGCTTCAAAATATGAAAAATCGCACAATTTGAGTGTTTGAGCACATAAAGTACTCTTTTTCTTGGAAATTCAACAAGATGGAATGATGATGTGTTGTGTCACCTGAAAGATCTCGTCGAGCTTATTAATTTGACACTTTGTTTACGACATTTGGTCATCATTTGTCGAAGTTATTGAGCGTCAAAATTTGAGAAGTCTCACAATTTGAGTGTTTGAGCACTTAAACTACTCTTTTTCTTGGAAATTCAACAAGATGGAATGATGATGTGTTGTGTCACCTGAAAGATCTCGTCGATCTGATTAATTTGACACTTTGTTCAAGACATTTGGTCATCATTTGTCGAAGTTATCGAGCTTCAAAATATGAAAAATCGCACAATTTGAGTGTTTGAGCACATAAAGTACTCTTTTTCTTGGAAATTCAACAAGATGGAATGATGATGTGTTGTGTCACCTGAAAGATCTCTTCGAGCTGATTAATTTGACACTTTGTTCAAGACATTTGGTCATCATTTGTCGAAGTTATCGAGCGTCAAAATATGAAAAATCGTACAATTTGAGTGTTTGAGCACTTAAAGTACTCTTTTTCTTGGAAATTCAACAAGATGGAATCATGATGTGTTGTGTCACCTGAAAGATCTCGTCGAACTGATTAATTTGATACTTTGTTCAAGACATTTGGTCATCATTTGTCGAAGTTATCGAGCTTCAAAATATGAAAAATCGCACAATTTGAGTGTTTGAGCACTTAAAGTACTCTTTTTCTTGGAAATTCAACAAGATGGAATGATGATGTGTTATGTCACCTGAAAGATCTCGTCGATCTTATTAATTTGACACTTTGATCAAGACATTTGGTCATCATTTGTCGAAGTTATTGAGCTTCAAAATATGAAAAATCGCACAATTTGAGTATTTGAGCACTTAAAGTACTCTTTTTCTTGGAAATTCAACAAGATGGAATGATGATGTGTTGTGTCACCTGAAAGATCTCCTCGAGCTGATTAATTTGACACTTTGTTTAAGACATTTGGTCATCATTTGTCGAAGTTATTGAGCGTCAAAATTTGAGAAGTCTCACAATTGGAGTGTTTGAGCAATTAAAGTACTCTTTTTCTTGGAAATTCAACAAGATGGAATGATGATGTGTTGTGTCACCTGAAAGATCTCGTCTAGCTGATTAATTTGTCACTTTGTTTAAGACATTTGGTCATCATTTGTCGAAGTTATCGAGTTTCAAATTTAGAAAAGTCTCACAATTGGAGTGTTTGAGCAATTAAAGTACTCTTTTTCTTGGAAATTCAACAAGATGGAATGATGATGTGTTGTGTCACCTGAAAGATCTCTTCGAGCTGATTAATTTGACACTTTGTTCAAGACATTTGGTCATCATTTGTCGAAGTTATCGAGCTTCAAAATATGAAAAATCGCACAATTTGAGTGTTTGAGCACTTAAAATACTCTTTTTCTTGGAAATTCAACAAGATGGAATCATGATGTGTTGTGTCACCTGAAAGATCTCGTCGAACTGATTAATTTGAAACTTTGTTTAAGACATTTGGTCATCATTTGTCGAAGTTATCGAGCGTCAAACTTTGAGAAGTCTCACAATTGGAGTGTTTGAGCAATTAAAGTACTCTTTTTCTTGGAAATTCAACAAGATGGAATGATGATGTGTTGTGTCACCTGAAAGATCTCCTCGAGCTGATTAATTTGACACTTTGTTTAAGACATTTGGTCATCATTTGTCGAAGTTATTGAGCGTCAAAATTTGAGAAGTCTCACAATTGGAGTGTTTGAGCAATTAAAGTACTCTTTTTCTTGGAAATTCAACAAGATGGAATGATGATGTGTTATGTCACCTGAAAGATCTCGTCGATCTTATTAATTTGATACTTTGTTTAAGACATTTGGTCATCATTTGTCGAAGTTATCGAGCTTCAAAATATGAAAAATCGCACAATTTGAGTGTTTGAGCACTTAAAGTACTCTTTTTCTTGGAAATTCAACAAGATGCAATCATGATGTGTTGTGTCACCTGAAAGATCTCGTCGAACTGATTAATTTGATACTTTGTTTAAGACATTTGGTCATCATTTGTCGAAGTTATCGAGCTTCAAAATATGAAAAATCGCACAATTTTAGTGTTTGGGCACATAAAGTACTCTTTTTCTTGGAAATTCAACAAGATGGAATGATGATGTGTTGTGTCACCTGAAAGATCTCGTCGAGCTTATTAATTTGACACTTTGTTTAAGACATTTGGTCATCATTTGTCGAAGTTATTGAGCGTCAAAATTTGAGAAGTCTCACAATTTGAGTGTTTGAGCACTTAAACTACTCTTTTTCTTGGAAATTCAACAAGATGGAATGATGATGTGTTGTGTCACCTGAAAGATCTCGTCGATCTGATTAATTTGACACTTTGTTCAAGACATTTGGTCATCATTTGTCGAAGTTATCGAGCTTCAAAATATGAAAAATCGCACAATTTGAGTGTTTGAGCACATAAAGTACTCTTTTTCTTGGAAATTCAACAAGATGGAATGATGATGTGTTGTGTCACCTGAAAGATCTCTTCGAGCTGATTAATTTGACACTTTGTTCAAGACATTTGGTCATCATTTGTCGAAGTTATCGAGCGTCAAAATATGAAAAATCGTACAATTTGAGTGTTTGAGCACTTAAAGTACTCTTTTTCTTGGAAATTCAACAAGATGGAATCATGATGTGTTGTGTCACCTGAAAGATCTCGTCGAACTGATTAATTTGATACTTTGTTCAAGACATTTGGTCATCATTTGTCGAAGTTATCGAGCTTCAAAATATGAAAAATCGCACAATTTGAGTGTTTGAGCACTTAAAGTACTCTTTTTCTTGGAAATTCAACAAGATGGAATGATGATGTGTTATGTCACCTGAAAGATCTCGTCGATCTTATTAATTTGATACTTTGTTTAAGACATTTGGTCATCATTTGTCGAAGTTATCGAGCTTCAAAATATGAAAAATCGCACAATTTGAGTGTTTGAGCACTTAAAGTACTCTTTTTCTTGGAAATTCAACAAGATGCAATCATGATGTGTTGTGTCACCTGAAAGATCTCGTCGAACTGATTAATTTGATACTTTGTTTAAGACATTTGGTCATCATTTGTCGAAGTTATCGAGCTTCAAAATATGAAAAATCGCACAATTTGAGTGTTTGGGCACATAAAGTACTCTTTTTCTTGGAAATTCAACAAGATGGAATGATGATGTGTTGTGTCACCTGAAAGATCTCGTCGAGCTTATTAATTTGACACTTTGTTTAAGACATTTGGTCATCATTTGTCGAAGTTATTGAGCGTCAAAATTTGAGAAGTCTCACAATTTGAGTGTTTGAGCACTTAAACTACTCTTTTTCTTGGAAATTCAACAAGATGGAATTATGATGTGTTGTGTCACCTGAAAGATCTCGTCGATCTGATTAATTTGACACTTTGTTCAAGACATTTGGTCATCATTTGTCGAAGTTATCGAGCTTCAAAATATGAAAAATCGCACAATTTGAGTGTTTGAGCACATAAAGTACTCTTTTTCTTGGAAATTCAACAAGATGCAATCATGATGTGTTGTGTCACCTGAAAGATCTCGTCGAACTGATTAATTTGATACTTTGTTTAAGACATTTGGTCATCATTTGTCGAAGTTATCGAGCGTCAAAATTTGAGAAGTCTCACAATTGAAGTGTTTGAGCAATTAAAGTACTCTTTTTCTTGGAAATTCAACAAGATGGAATGATGATGTGTTGTGTCACCTGAAAAATCTCGTCGAGCTGATTAATTTGACACTTTGTTCAAGACATTTGGTCATCATTTGTCGGAGTTATTGAGCGTCAAAATTTGAGAAGTCTCACAATTTGAGTGTTTGAGCACTTAAACTACTCTTTTTCTTGGAAATTCAACAAGATGGAATGATGATGTGTTGTGTCACCTGAAAGATCTCCTCGAGCTGATTAATTTGACACTTTGTTTAAGACATTTGGTCATCATTTGTCGAAGTTATTGAGCGTCAAAATTTGAGAAGTCTCACAATTGGAGTGTTTGAGCAATTAAAGTACTCTTTTTCTTGGAAATTCAACAAGATGGAATGATGATGTGTTGTGTCACCTGAAAGATCTCGTCTAGCTGATTAATTTGTCACTTTGTTTAAGACATTTGGTCATCATTTGTCGAAGTTATCGAGTTTCAAATTTAGAAAAGTCTCACAATTGGAGTGTTTGAGCAATTAAAGTACTCTTTTTCTTGGAAATTCAACAAGATGGAATGATGATGTGTTGTGTCACCTGAAAGATCTCTTCGAGCTGATTAATTTGACACTTTGTTCAAGACATTTGGTCATCATTTGTCGAAGTTATCGAGCTTCAAAATATGAAAAATCGCACAATTTGAGTGTTTGAGCACTTAAAATACTCTTTTTCTTGGAAATTCAACAAGATGGAATCATGATGTGTTGTGTCACCTGAAAGATCTCGTCGAACTGATTAATTTGAAACTTTGTTTAAGACATTTGGTCATCATTTGTCGAAGTTATCGAGCGTCAAAATTTGAGAAGTCTCACAATTGGAGTGTTTGAGCAATTAAAGTACTCTTTTTCTTGGAAATTCAACAAGATGGAATGATGATGTGTTGTGTCACCTGAAAGATCTCGTCGATCTGATTAATTTGACACTTTGTTCAAGACATTTGGTCATCATTTGTCGAAGTTATTGAGCGTCAAAATTTGAGAAGTCTCACAATTGGAGTGTTTGAGCAATTAAAGTACTCTTTTTCTTGGAAATTCAACAAGATGGAATGATGATGTGTTGTGTCACCTGAAAGATCTCGTCTAGCTGATTAATTTGTCACTTTGTTTAAGACATTTGGTCATCATTTGTCGAAGTTATCGAGTTTCAAATTTAGAAAAGTCTCACAATTGGAGTGTTTGAGCAATTAAAGTACTCTTTTTCTTGGAAATTCAACAAGATGGAATGATGATGTGTTGTGTCACCTGAAAGATCTCTTCGAGCTGATTAATTTGACACTTTGTTCAAGACATTTGGTCATCATTTGTCGAAGTTATCGAGCTTCAAAATATGAAAAATCGCACAATTTGAGTGTTTGAGCACTTAAAATACTCTTTTTCTTGGAAATTCAACAAGATGGAATCATGATGTGTTGTGTCACCTGAAAGATCTCCTCGAGCTGATTAATTTGACACTTTGTTTAAGACATTTGGTCATCATTTGTCGAAGTTATTGAGCGTCAAAATTTGAGAAGTCTCACAATTTGAGTGTTTGAGCACTTAAACTACTCTTTTTCTTGGAAATTCAACAAGATGGAATGATGATGTGTTGTGTCACCTGAAAGATCTCGTCGATCTGATTAATTTGACACTTTGTTCAAGACATTTGGTCATCATTTGTCGAAGTTATCGAGCTTCAAAATATGAAAAATCGCACAATTTGAGTGTTTGAGCACTTAAAGTACTCTTTTTCTTGGAAATTCAACAAGATGGAATGATGATGTGTTATGTCACCTGAAAGATCTCGTCGATCTTATTAATTTGACACTTTGTTCAAGACATTTGGTCATCATTTGTCGAAGTTATCGAGCGTCAAAATTTGAGAAGTCTCACAATTTGAGTGTTTGAGTTCTTAAAGTACTCTTTTTCTTGGAAATTCAACAAGATGCAATCATGATGTGTTGTGTCACCTGAAAGATCTCGTCGATCTGATTAATTTGACACTTTGATCAAGACATTTGGTCATCATTTGTCGAAGTTATTGAGCTTCAAAATATGAAAAATCGCACAATTTGAGTATTTGAGCACTTAAAGTACTCTTTTTCTTGGAAATTCAACAAGATGGAATGATGATGTGTTATGTCACCTGAAAGATCTCGTCGATCTTATTAATTTGACACTTTGATCAAGACATTTGGTCATCATTTGTCGAAGTTATTGAGCTTCAAAATATGAAAAATCGCACAATTTGAGTATTTGAGCACTTAAAGTACTCTTTTTCTTGGAAATTCAACAAGATGGAATGATGATGTGTTATGTCACCTGAAAGATCTCGTCGATCTTATTAATTTGATACTTTGTTTAAGACATTTGGTCATCATTTGTCGAAGTTATCGAGCTTCAAAATATGAAAAATCGCATAATTTGAGTGTTTGAGCACTTAAAGTACTCTTTTTCTTGGAAATTCAACAAGATGCAATCATGATGTGTTGTGTCACCTGAAAGATCTCGTCGAACTGATTAATTTGATACTTTGTTCAAGACATTTGGTCATCATTTGTCGAAGTTATCGAGCTTCAAAATATGAAAAATCGCACAATTTGAGTGTTTGGGCACATAAAGTACTCTTTTTCTTGGAAATTCAACAAGATGCAATCATGATGTGTTGTGTCACCTGAAAGAACTCGTCTAGCTGATTAATTTGTCACTTTGTTTAAGACATTTGGTCATCATTTGTCGAAGTTATCGAGCTTCAAATTATGAAAAATCCCACAATTTGAGAGTTTGAGCACTTAAACTACTCTTTTTCTTGGAAATTCAACAAGATGGAATGATGATGTGTTGTGTCACCTGAAAGATCTCGTCGATCTGATTAATTTGACACTTTGTTCAAGACATTTGGTCATCATTTGTCGAAGTTATCGAGCTTCAAAATATGAAAAATCGCACAATTTGAGTGTTTGAGCACATAAAGTACTCTTTTTCTTGGAAATTCAACAAGATGGAATGATGATGTGTTGTGTCACCTGAAAGATCTCCTCGAGCTGATTAATTTGACACTTTGTTTAAGACATTTGGTCATCATTTGTCGAAGTTATTGAGCGTCAAAATTTGAGAAGTCTCACAATTGGAGTGTTTGAGCAATTAAAGTACTCTTTTTCTTGGAAATTCAACAAGATGGAATGATGATGTGTTGTGTCACCTGAAAGATCTCGTCTAGCTGATTAATTTGTCACTTTGTTTAAGACATTTGGTCATCATTTGTCGAAGTTATCGAGTTTCAAATTTAGAAAAGTCTCACAATTGGAGTGTTTGAGCAATTAAAGTACTCTTTTTCTTGGAAATTCAACAAGATGGAATGATGATGTGTTGTGTCACCTGAAAGATCTCTTCGAGCTGATTAATTTGACACTTTGTTCAAGACATTTGGTCATCATTTGTCGAAGTTATCGAGCTTCAAAATATGAAAAATCGCACAATTTGAGTGTTTGAGCACTTAAAATACTCTTTTTCTTGGAAATTCAACAAGATGGAATCATGATGTGTTGTGTCACCTGAAAGATCTCGTCGAACTGATTAATTTGAAACTTTGTTTAAGACATTTGGTCATCATTTGTCGAAGTTATCGAGCGTCAAAATTTGAGAAGTCTCACAATTGGAGTGTTTGAGCAATTAAAGTACTCTTTTTCTTGGAAATTCAACAAGATGGAATGATGATGTGTTGTGTCACCTGAAAGATCTCCTCGAGCTGATTAATTTGACACTTTGTTTAAGACATTTGGTCATCATTTGTCGAAGTTATTGAGCGTCAAAATTTGAGAAGTCTCACAATTGGAGTGTTTGAGCAATTAAAGTACTCTTTTTCTTGGAAATTCAACAAGATGGAATGATGATGTGTTATGTCACCTGAAAGATCTCGTCGATCTTATTAATTTGATACTTTGTTTAAGACATTTGGTCATCATTTGTCGAAGTTATCGAGCTTCAAAATATGAAAAATCGCACAATTTGAGTGTTTGAGCACTTAAAGTACTCTTTTTCTTGGAAATTCAACAAGATGCAATCATGATGTGTTGTGTCACCTGAAAGATCTCGTCGAACTGATTAATTTGATACTTTGTTTAAGACATTTGGTCATCATTTGTCGAAGTTATCGAGCTTCAAAATATGAAAAATCGCACAATTTTAGTGTTTGGGCACATAAAGTACTCTTTTTCTTGGAAATTCAACAAGATGGAATGATGATGTGTTGTGTCACCTGAAAGATCTCGTCGAGCTTATTAATTTGACACTTTGTTTAAGACATTTGGTCATCATTTGTCGAAGTTATTGAGCGTCAAAATTTGAGAAGTCTCACAATTTGAGTGTTTGAGCACTTAAACTACTCTTTTTCTTGGAAATTCAACAAGATGGAATGATGATGTGTTGTGTCACCTGAAAGATCTCGTCGATCTGATTAATTTGACACTTTGTTCAAGACATTTGGTCATCATTTGTCGAAGTTATCGAGCTTCAAAATATGAAAAATCGCACAATTTGAGTGTTTGAGCACATAAAGTACTCTTTTTCTTGGAAATTCAACAAGATGGAATGATGATGTGTTGTGTCACCTGAAAGATCTCTTCGAGCTGATTAATTTGACACTTTGTTCAAGACATTTGGTCATCATTTGTCGAAGTTATCGAGCGTCAAAATATGAAAAATCGTACAATTTGAGTGTTTGAGCACTTAAAGTACTCTTTTTCTTGGAAATTCAACAAGATGGAATCATGATGTGTTGTGTCACCTGAAAGATCTCGTCGAACTGATTAATTTGATACTTTGTTCAAGACATTTGGTCATCATTTGTCGAAGTTATCGAGCTTCAAAATATGAAAAATCGCACAATTTGAGTGTTTGAGCACTTAAAGTACTCTTTTTCTTGGAAATTCAACAAGATGGAATGATGATGTGTTATGTCACCTGAAAGATCTCGTCGATCTTATTAATTTGATACTTTGTTTAAGACATTTGGTCATCATTTGTCGAAGTTATCGAGCTTCAAAATATGAAAAATCGCACAATTTGAGTGTTTGAGCACTTAAAGTACTCTTTTTCTTGGAAATTCAACAAGATGCAATCATGATGTGTTGTGTCACCTGAAAGATCTCGTCGAACTGATTAATTTGATACTTTGTTTAAGACATTTGGTCATCATTTGTCGAAGTTATCGAGCTTCAAAATATGAAAAATCGCACAATTTGAGTGTTTGGGCACATAAAGTACTCTTTTTCTTGGAAATTCAACAAGATGGAATGATGATGTGTTGTGTCACCTGAAAGATCTCGTCGAGCTTATTAATTTGACACTTTGTTTAAGACATTTGGTCATCATTTGTCGAAGTTATTGAGCGTCAAAATTTGAGAAGTCTCACAATTTGAGTGTTTGAGCACTTAAACTACTCTTTTTCTTGGAAATTCAACAAGATGGAATTATGATGTGTTGTGTCACCTGAAAGATCTCGTCGATCTGATTAATTTGACACTTTGTTCAAGACATTTGGTCATCATTTGTCGAAGTTATCGAGCTTCAAAATATGAAAAATCGCACAATTTGAGTGTTTGAGCACATAAAGTACTCTTTTTCTTGGAAATTCAACAAGATGCAATCATGATGTGTTGTGTCACCTGAAAGATCTCGTCGAACTGATTAATTTGATACTTTGTTTAAGACATTTGGTCATCATTTGTCGAAGTTATCGAGCGTCAAAATTTGAGAAGTCTCACAATTGAAGTGTTTGAGCAATTAAAGTACTCTTTTTCTTGGAAATTCAACAAGATGGAATGATGATGTGTTGTGTCACCTGAAAAATCTCGTCGAGCTGATTAATTTGACACTTTGTTCAAGACATTTGGTCATCATTTGTCGGAGTTATTGAGCGTCAAAATTTGAGAAGTCTCACAATTTGAGTGTTTGAGCACTTAAACTACTCTTTTTCTTGGAAATTCAACAAGATGGAATGATGATGTGTTGTGTCACCTGAAAGATCTCCTCGAGCTGATTAATTTGACACTTTGTTTAAGACATTTGGTCATCATTTGTCGAAGTTATTGAGCGTCAAAATTTGAGAAGTCTCACAATTGGAGTGTTTGAGCAATTAAAGTACTCTTTTTCTTGGAAATTCAACAAGATGGAATGATGATGTGTTGTGTCACCTGAAAGATCTCGTCTAGCTGATTAATTTGTCACTTTGTTTAAGACATTTGGTCATCATTTGTCGAAGTTATCGAGTTTCAAATTTAGAAAAGTCTCACAATTGGAGTGTTTGAGCAATTAAAGTACTCTTTTTCTTGGAAATTCAACAAGATGGAATGATGATGTGTTGTGTCACCTGAAAGATCTCTTCGAGCTGATTAATTTGACACTTTGTTCAAGACATTTGGTCATCATTTGTCGAAGTTATCGAGCTTCAAAATATGAAAAATCGCACAATTTGAGTGTTTGAGCACTTAAAATACTCTTTTTCTTGGAAATTCAACAAGATGGAATCATGATGTGTTGTGTCACCTGAAAGATCTCGTCGAACTGATTAATTTGAAACTTTGTTTAAGACATTTGGTCATCATTTGTCGAAGTTATCGAGCGTCAAAATTTGAGAAGTCTCACAATTGGAGTGTTTGAGCAATTAAAGTACTCTTTTTCTTGGAAATTCAACAAGATGGAATGATGATGTGTTGTGTCACCTGAAAGATCTCCTCGAGCTGATTAATTTGACACTTTGTTTAAGACATTTGGTCATCATTTGTCGAAGTTATTGAGCGTCAAAATTTGAGAAGTCTCACAATTTGAGTGTTTGAGCACTTAAACTACTCTTTTTCTTGGAAATTCAACAAGATGGAATGATGATGTGTTGTGTCACCTGAAAGATCTCGTCGATCTGATTAATTTGACACTTTGTTCAAGACATTTGGTCATCATTTGTCGAAGTTATCGAGCTTCAAAATATGAAAAATCGCACAATTTGAGTGTTTGAGCACTTAAAGTACTCTTTTTCTTGGAAATTCAACAAGATGGAATGATGATGTGTTATGTCACCTGAAAGATCTCGTCGATCTTATTAATTTGACACTTTGTTCAAGACATTTGGTCATCATTTGTCGAAGTTATCGAGCGTCAAAATTTGAGAAGTCTCACAATTTGAGTGTTTGAGTTCTTAAAGTACTCTTTTTCTTGGAAATTCAACAAGATGCAATCATGATGTGTTGTGTCACCTGAAAGATCTCGTCGATCTGATTAATTTGACACTTTGATCAAGACATTTGGTCATCATTTGTCGAAGTTATTGAGCTTCAAAATATGAAAAATCGCACAATTTGAGTATTTGAGCACTTAAAGTACTCTTTTTCTTGGAAATTCAACAAGATGGAATGATGATGTGTTATGTCACCTGAAAGATCTCGTCGATCTTATTAATTTGACACTTTGATCAAGACATTTGGTCATCATTTGTCGAAGTTATTGAGCTTCAAAATATGAAAAATCGCACAATTTGAGTATTTGAGCACTTAAAGTACTCTTTTTCTTGGAAATTCAACAAGATGGAATGATGATGTGTTATGTCACCTGAAAGATCTCGTCGATCTTATTAATTTGATACTTTGTTTAAGACATTTGGTCATCATTTGTCGAAGTTATCGAGCTTCAAAATATGAAAAATCGCATAATTTGAGTGTTTGAGCACTTAAAGTACTCTTTTTCTTGGAAATTCAACAAGATGCAATCATGATGTGTTGTGTCACCTGAAAGATCTCGTCGAACTGATTAATTTGATACTTTGTTTAAGACATTTGGTCATCATTTGTCGAAGTTATCGAGCTTCAAAATATGAAAAATCGCACAATTTGAGTGTTTGGGCACATAAAGTACTCTTTTTCTTGGAAATTCAACAAGATGCAATCATGATGTGTTGTGTCACCTGAAAGAACTCGTCTAGCTGATTAATTTGTCACTTTGTTTAAGACATTTGGTCATCATTTGTCGAAGTTATCGAGCTTCAAATTATGAAAAATCCCACAATTTGAGAGTTTGAGCACTTAAACTACTCTTTTTCTTGGAAATTCAACAAGATGGAATGATGATGTGTTGTGTCACCTGAAAGATCTCGTCGATCTGATTAATTTGACACTTTGTTCAAGACATTTGGTCATCATTTGTCGAAGTTATCGAGCTTCAAAATATGAAAAATCGCACAATTTGAGTGTTTGAGCACATAAAGTACTCTTTTTCTTGGAAATTCAACAAGATGGAATGATGATGTGTTGTGTCACCTGAAAGATCTCCTCGAGCTGATTAATTTGACACTTTGTTTAAGACATTTGGTCATCATTTGTCGAAGTTATTGAGCGTCAAAATTTGAGAAGTCTCACAATTGGAGTGTTTGAGCAATTAAAGTACTCTTTTTCTTGGAAATTCAACAAGATGGAATGATGATGTGTTGTGTCACCTGAAAGATCTCGTCTAGCTGATTAATTTGTCACTTTGTTTAAGACATTTGGTCATCATTTGTCGAAGTTATCGAGTTTCAAATTTAGAAAAGTCTCACAATTGGAGTGTTTGAGCAATTAAAGTACTCTTTTTCTTGGAAATTCAACAAGATGGAATGATGATGTGTTGTGTCACCTGAAAGATCTCTTCGAGCTGATTAATTTGACACTTTGTTCAAGACATTTGGTCATCATTTGTCGAAGTTATCGAGCTTCAAAATATGAAAAATCGCACAATTTGAGTGTTTGAGCACTTAAAATACTCTTTTTCTTGGAAATTCAACAAGATGGAATCATGATGTGTTGTGTCACCTGAAAGATCTCGTCGAACTGATTAATTTGAAACTTTGTTTAAGACATTTGGTCATCATTTGTCGAAGTTATCGAGCGTCAAAATTTGAGAAGTCTCACAATTGGAGTGTTTGAGCAATTAAAGTACTCTTTTTCTTGGAAATTCAACAAGATGGAATGATGATGTGTTGTGTCACCTGAAAGATCTCCTCGAGCTGATTAATTTGACACTTTGTTTAAGACATTTGGTCATCATTTGTCGAAGTTATTGAGCGTCAAAATTTGAGAAGTCTCACAATTGGAGTGTTTGAGCAATTAAAGTACTCTTTTTCTTGGAAATTCAACAAGATGGAATGATGATGTGTTATGTCACCTGAAAGATCTCGTCGATCTTATTAATTTGACACTTTGTTCAAGACATTTGGTCATCATTTGCCGAAGTTATCGAGCGTCAAAATTTGAGAAGTCTCACAATTTGAGTGTTTGAGTTCTTAAAGTACTCTTTTTCTTGGAAATTCAACAAGATGCAATCATGATGTGTTGTGTCACCTGAAAGATCTCGTCGATCTGATTAATTTGACACTTTGATCAAGACATTTGGTCATCATTTGTCGAAGTTATCGAGCTTCAAAATATGAAAAATCGCACAATTTGAGTGTTTGAGCACTTAAAGTACTCTTTTTCTTGGAAATTCAACAAGATGGAATCATGATGTGTTGTGTCACCTGAAAGATCTCGTCGAACTGATTAATTTGAAACTTTGTTTAAGACATTTGGTCATCATTTGTCGAAGTTATCGAGCGTCAAAATTTGAGAAGTCTCACAATTTGAGTGTTTGAGCAATTAAAGTACTCTTTTTCTTGGAAATTCAACAAGATGGAATGATGATGTGTTGTGTCACCTGAAAGATCTCTTCGAGCTGATTAATTTGACACTTTGTTCAAGACATTTGGTCATCATTTGTCGAAGTTATCGAGCTTCAAAATATGAAAAATCGCACAATTTGAGTGTTTGAGCACTTAAAATACTCTTTTTCTTGGAAATTCAACAAGATGGAATCATGATGTGTTGTGTCACCTGAAAGATCTCGTCGAACTGATTAATTTGAAACTTTGTTTAAGACATTTGGTCATCATTTGTCGAAGTTATCGAGCGTCAAAATTTGAGAAGTCTCACAATTGGAGTGTTTGAGCAATTAAAGTACTCTTTTTCTTGGAAATTCAACAAGATGGAATGATGATGTGTTGTGTCACCTGAAAGATCTCCTCGAGCTGATTAATTTGACACTTTGTTTAAGACATTTGGTCATCATTTGTCGAAGTTATTGAGCGTCAAAATTTGAGAAGTCTCACAATTTGAGTGTTTGAGCACTTAAACTACTCTTTTTCTTGGAAATTCAACAAGATGGAATGATGATGTGTTGTGTCACCTGAAAGATCTCGTCGATCTGATTAATTTGACACTTTGTTCAAGACATTTGGTCATCATTTGTCGAAGTTATCGAGCTTCAAAATATGAAAAATCGCACAATTTGAGTGTTTGAGCACTTAAAGTACTCTTTTTCTTGGAAATTCAACAAGATGGAATGATGATGTGTTATGTCACCTGAAAGATCTCGTCGATCTTATTAATTTGACACTTTGTTCAAGACATTTGGTCATCATTTGTCGAAGTTATCGAGCGTCAAAATTTGAGAAGTCTCACAATTTGAGTGTTTGAGTTCTTAAAGTACTCTTTTTCTTGGAAATTCAACAAGATGCAATCATGATGTGTTGTGTCACCTGAAAGATCTCGTCGATCTGATTAATTTGACACTTTGATCAAGACATTTGGTCATCATTTGTCGAAGTTATTGAGCTTCAAAATATGAAAAATCGCACAATTTGAGTATTTGAGCACTTAAAGTACTCTTTTTCTTGGAAATTCAACAAGATGGAATGATGATGTGTTATGTCACCTGAAAGATCTCGTCGATCTTATTAATTTGACACTTTGATCAAGACATTTGGTCATCATTTGTCGAAGTTATTGAGCTTCAAAATATGAAAAATCGCACAATTTGAGTATTTGAGCACTTAAAGTACTCTTTTTCTTGGAAATTCAACAAGATGGAATGATGATGTGTTATGTCACCTGAAAGATCTCGTCGATCTTATTAATTTGATACTTTGTTTAAGACATTTGGTCATCATTTGTCGAAGTTATCGAGCTTCAAAATATGAAAAATCGCATAATTTGAGTGTTTGAGCACTTAAAGTACTCTTTTTCTTGGAAATTCAACAAGATGCAATCATGATGTGTTGTGTCACCTGAAAGATCTCGTCGAACTGATTAATTTGATACTTTGTTTAAGACATTTGGTCATCATTTGTCGAAGTTATCGAGCTTCAAAATATGAAAAATCGCACAATTTGAGTGTTTGGGCACATAAAGTACTCTTTTTCTTGGAAATTCAACAAGATGCAATCATGATGTGTTGTGTCACCTGAAAGAACTCGTCTAGCTGATTAATTTGTCACTTTGTTTAAGACATTTGGTCATCATTTGTCGAAGTTATCGAGCTTCAAATTATGAAAAATCCCACAATTTGAGAGTTTGAGCACTTAAACTACTCTTTTTCTTGGAAATTCAACAAGATGGAATGATGATGTGTTGTGTCACCTGAAAGATCTCGTCGATCTGATTAATTTGACACTTTGTTCAAGACATTTGGTCATCATTTGTCGAAGTTATCGAGCTTCAAAATATGAAAAATCGCACAATTTGAGTGTTTGAGCACATAAAGTACTCTTTTTCTTGGAAATTCAACAAGATGGAATGATGATGTGTTGTGTCACCTGAAAGATCTCCTCGAGCTGATTAATTTGACACTTTGTTTAAGACATTTGGTCATCATTTGTCGAAGTTATTGAGCGTCAAAATTTGAGAAGTCTCACAATTGGAGTGTTTGAGCAATTAAAGTACTCTTTTTCTTGGAAATTCAACAAGATGGAATGATGATGTGTTGTGTCACCTGAAAGATCTCGTCTAGCTGATTAATTTGTCACTTTGTTTAAGACATTTGGTCATCATTTGTCGAAGTTATCGAGTTTCAAATTTAGAAAAGTCTCACAATTGGAGTGTTTGAGCAATTAAAGTACTCTTTTTCTTGGAAATTCAACAAGATGGAATGATGATGTGTTGTGTCACCTGAAAGATCTCTTCGAGCTGATTAATTTGACACTTTGTTCAAGACATTTGGTCATCATTTGTCGAAGTTATCGAGCTTCAAAATATGAAAAATCGCACAATTTGAGTGTTTGAGCACTTAAAATACTCTTTTTCTTGGAAATTCAACAAGATGGAATCATGATGTGTTGTGTCACCTGAAAGATCTCGTCGAACTGATTAATTTGAAACTTTGTTTAAGACATTTGGTCATCATTTGTCGAAGTTATCGAGCGTCAAAATTTGAGAAGTCTCACAATTGGAGTGTTTGAGCAATTAAAGTACTCTTTTTCTTGGAAATTCAACAAGATGGAATGATGATGTGTTGTGTCACCTGAAAGATCTCCTCGAGCTGATTAATTTGACACTTTGTTTAAGACATTTGGTCATCATTTGTCGAAGTTATTGAGCGTCAAAATTTGAGAAGTCTCACAATTGGAGTGTTTGAGCAATTAAAGTACTCTTTTTCTTGGAAATTCAACAAGATGGAATGATGATGTGTTATGTCACCTGAAAGATCTCGTCGATCTTATTAATTTGACACTTTGTTCAAGACATTTGGTCATCATTTGCCGAAGTTATCGAGCGTCAAAATTTGAGAAGTCTCACAATTTGAGTGTTTGAGTTCTTAAAGTACTCTTTTTCTTGGAAATTCAACAAGATGCAATCATGATGTGTTGTGTCACCTGAAAGATCTCGTCGATCTGATTAATTTGACACTTTGATCAAGACATTTGGTCATCATTTGTCGAAGTTATCGAGCTTCAAAATATGAAAAATCGCACAATTTGAGTGTTTGAGCACTTAAAGTACTCTTTTTCTTGGAAATTCAACAAGATGGAATCATGATGTGTTGTGTCACCTGAAAGATCTCGTCGAACTGATTAATTTGAAACTTTGTTTAAGACATTTGGTCATCATTTGTCGAAGTTATCGAGCGTCAAAATTTGAGAAGTCTCACAATTGGAGTGTTTGAGCAATTAAAGTACTCTTTTTCTTGGAAATTCAACAAGATGGAATGATGATGTGTTGTGTCACCTGAAAGATCTCCTCGAGCTGATTAATTTGACACTTTGTTTAAGACATTTGGTCATCATTTGTCGAAGTTATTGAGCGTCAAAATTTGAGAAGTCTCACAATTTGAGTGTTTGAGCACTTAAACTACTCTTTTTCTTGGAAATTCAACAAGATGGAATGATGATGTGTTGTGTCACCTGAAAGATCTCGTCGATCTGATTAATTTGACACTTTGTTCAAGACATTTGGTCATCATTTGTCGAAGTTATCGAGCTTCAAAATATGAAAAATCGCACAATTTGAGTGTTTGAGCACTTAAAGTACTCTTTTTCTTGGAAATTCAACAAGATGGAATGATGATGTGTTATGTCACCTGAAAGATCTCGTCGATCTTATTAATTTGACACTTTGTTCAAGACATTTGGTCATCATTTGTCGAAGTTATCGAGCGTCAAAATTTGAGAAGTCTCACAATTTGAGTGTTTGAGTTCTTAAAGTACTCTTTTTCTTGGAAATTCAACAAGATGCAATCATGATGTGTTGTGTCACCTGAAAGATCTCGTCGATCTGATTAATTTGACACTTTGATCAAGACATTTGGTCATCATTTGTCGAAGTTATTGAGCTTCAAAATATGAAAAATCGCACAATTTGAGTATTTGAGCACTTAAAGTACTCTTTTTCTTGGAAATTCAACAAGATGGAATGATGATGTGTTATGTCACCTGAAAGATCTCGTCGATCTTATTAATTTGATACTTTGTTTAAGACATTTGGTCATCATTTGTCGAAGTTATCGAGCTTCAAAATATGAAAAATCGCACAATTTGAGTGTTTGAGTTCTTAAAGTACTCTTTTTCTTGGAAATTCAACAAGATGCAATCATGATGTGTTATGTCACCTGAAAGATCTCGTCGAACTGATTAATTTGATACTTTGTTTAAGACATTTGGTCATCATTTGTCGAAGTTATCGAGCTTCAAAATATGAAAAATCGCACAATTTGAGTGTTTGAGCACTTAAAGTACTCTTTTTCTTGGAAATTCAACAAGATGGAATCATGATGTGTTGTGTCACCTGAAAGATCTCGTCGAACTGATTAATTTGAAACTTTGTTTAAGACATTTGGTCATCATTTGTCGAAGTTATCGAGCGTCAAAATTTGAGAAGTCTCACAATTTGAGTGTTTGAGCAATTAAAGTACTCTTTTTCTTGGAAATTCAACAAGATGGAATGATGATGTGTTGTGTCACCTGAAAGATCTCTTCGAGCTGATTAATTTGACACTTTGTTCAAGACATTTGGTCATCATTTGTCGAAGTTATCGAGCTTCAAAATATGAAAAATCGCACAATTTGAGTGTTTGAGCACTTAAAATACTCTTTTTCTTGGAAATTCAACAAGATGGAATCATGATGTGTTGTGTCACCTGAAAGATCTCGTCGAACTGATTAATTTGAAACTTTGTTTAAGACATTTGGTCATCATTTGTCGAAGTTATCGAGCGTCAAAATTTGAGAAGTCTCACAATTGGAGTGTTTGAGCAATTAAAGTACTCTTTTTCTTGGAAATTCAACAAGATGGAATGATGATGTGTTGTGTCACCTGAAAGATCTCCTCGAGCTGATTAATTTGACACTTTGTTTAAGACATTTGGTCATCATTTGTCGAAGTTATTGAGCGTCAAAATTTGAGAAGTCTCACAATTTGAGTGTTTGAGCACTTAAACTACTCTTTTTCTTGGAAATTCAACAAGATGGAATGATGATGTGTTGTGTCACCTGAAAGATCTCGTCGATCTGATTAATTTGACACTTTGTTCAAGACATTTGGTCATCATTTGTCGAAGTTATCGAGCTTCAAAATATGAAAAATCGCACAATTTGAGTGTTTGAGCACTTAAAGTACTCTTTTTCTTGGAAATTCAACAAGATGGAATGATGATGTGTTATGTCACCTGAAAGATCTCGTCGATCTTATTAATTTGACACTTTGTTCAAGACATTTGGTCATCATTTGTCGAAGTTATCGAGCGTCAAAATTTGAGAAGTCTCACAATTTGAGTGTTTGAGTTCTTAAAGTACTCTTTTTCTTGGAAATTCAACAAGATGCAATCATGATGTGTTGTGTCACCTGAAAGATCTCGTCGATCTGATTAATTTGACACTTTGATCAAGACATTTGGTCATCATTTGTCGAAGTTATTGAGCTTCAAAATATGAAAAATCGCACAATTTGAGTATTTGAGCACTTAAAGTACTCTTTTTCTTGGAAATTCAACAAGATGGAATGATGATGTGTTATGTCACCTGAAAGATCTCGTCGATCTTATTAATTTGACACTTTGATCAAGACATTTGGTCATCATTTGTCGAAGTTATTGAGCTTCAAAATATGAAAAATCGCACAATTTGAGTATTTGAGCACTTAAAGTACTCTTTTTCTTGGAAATTCAACAAGATGGAATGATGATGTGTTATGTCACCTGAAAGATCTCGTCGATCTTATTAATTTGATACTTTGTTTAAGACATTTGGTCATCATTTGTCGAAGTTATCGAGCTTCAAAATATGAAAAATCGCATAATTTGAGTGTTTGAGCACTTAAAGTACTCTTTTTCTTGGAAATTCAACAAGATGCAATCATGATGTGTTGTGTCACCTGAAAGATCTCGTCGAACTGATTAATTTGATACTTTGTTTAAGACATTTGGTCATCATTTGTCGAAGTTATCGAGCTTCAAAATATGAAAAATCGCACAATTTGAGTGTTTGGGCACATAAAGTACTCTTTTTCTTGGAAATTCAACAAGATGCAATCATGATGTGTTGTGTCACCTGAAAGAACTCGTCTAGCTGATTAATTTGTCACTTTGTTTAAGACATTTGGTCATCATTTGTCGAAGTTATCGAGCTTCAAATTATGAAAAATCCCACAATTTGAGAGTTTGAGCACTTAAACTACTCTTTTTCTTGGAAATTCAACAAGATGGAATGATGATGTGTTGTGTCACCTGAAAGATCTCGTCGATCTGATTAATTTGACACTTTGTTCAAGACATTTGGTCATCATTTGTCGAAGTTATCGAGCTTCAAAATATGAAAAATCGCACAATTTGAGTGTTTGAGCACATAAAGTACTCTTTTTCTTGGAAATTCAACAAGATGGAATGATGATGTGTTGTGTCACCTGAAAGATCTCCTCGAGCTGATTAATTTGACACTTTGTTTAAGACATTTGGTCATCATTTGTCGAAGTTATTGAGCGTCAAAATTTGAGAAGTCTCACAATTGGAGTGTTTGAGCAATTAAAGTACTCTTTTTCTTGGAAATTCAACAAGATGGAATGATGATGTGTTGTGTCACCTGAAAGATCTCGTCTAGCTGATTAATTTGTCACTTTGTTTAAGACATTTGGTCATCATTTGTCGAAGTTATCGAGTTTCAAATTTAGAAAAGTCTCACAATTGGAGTGTTTGAGCAATTAAAGTACTCTTTTTCTTGGAAATTCAACAAGATGGAATGATGATGTGTTGTGTCACCTGAAAGATCTCTTCGAGCTGATTAATTTGACACTTTGTTCAAGACATTTGGTCATCATTTGTCGAAGTTATCGAGCTTCAAAATATGAAAAATCGCACAATTTGAGTGTTTGAGCACTTAAAATACTCTTTTTCTTGGAAATTCAACAAGATGGAATCATGATGTGTTGTGTCACCTGAAAGATCTCGTCGAACTGATTAATTTGAAACTTTGTTTAAGACATTTGGTCATCATTTGTCGAAGTTATCGAGCGTCAAAATTTGAGAAGTCTCACAATTGGAGTGTTTGAGCAATTAAAGTACTCTTTTTCTTGGAAATTCAACAAGATGGAATGATGATGTGTTGTGTCACCTGAAAGATCTCCTCGAGCTGATTAATTTGACACTTTGTTTAAGACATTTGGTCATCATTTGTCGAAGTTATTGAGCGTCAAAATTTGAGAAGTCTCACAATTGGAGTGTTTGAGCAATTAAAGTACTCTTTTTCTTGGAAATTCAACAAGATGGAATGATGATGTGTTATGTCACCTGAAAGATCTCGTCGATCTTATTAATTTGACACTTTGTTCAAGACATTTGGTCATCATTTGCCGAAGTTATCGAGCGTCAAAATTTGAGAAGTCTCACAATTTGAGTGTTTGAGTTCTTAAAGTACTCTTTTTCTTGGAAATTCAACAAGATGCAATCATGATGTGTTGTGTCACCTGAAAGATCTCGTCGATCTGATTAATTTGACACTTTGATCAAGACATTTGGTCATCATTTGTCGAAGTTATCGAGCTTCAAAATATGAAAAATCGCACAATTTGAGTGTTTGAGCACTTAAAGTACTCTTTTTCTTGGAAATTCAACAAGATGGAATCATGATGTGTTGTGTCACCTGAAAGATCTCGTCGAACTGATTAATTTGAAACTTTGTTTAAGACATTTGGTCATCATTTGTCGAAGTTATCGAGCGTCAAAATTTGAGAAGTCTCACAATTGGAGTGTTTGAGCAATTAAAGTACTCTTTTTCTTGGAAATTCAACAAGATGGAATGATGATGTGTTGTGTCACCTGAAAGATCTCCTCGAGCTGATTAATTTGACACTTTGTTTAAGACATTTGGTCATCATTTGTCGAAGTTATTGAGCGTCAAAATTTGAGAAGTCTCACAATTTGAGTGTTTGAGCACTTAAACTACTCTTTTTCTTGGAAATTCAACAAGATGGAATGATGATGTGTTGTGTCACCTGAAAGATCTCGTCGATCTGATTAATTTGACACTTTGTTCAAGACATTTGGTCATCATTTGTCGAAGTTATCGAGCTTCAAAATATGAAAAATCGCACAATTTGAGTGTTTGAGCACTTAAAGTACTCTTTTTCTTGGAAATTCAACAAGATGGAATGATGATGTGTTATGTCACCTGAAAGATCTCGTCGATCTTATTAATTTGACACTTTGTTCAAGACATTTGGTCATCATTTGTCGAAGTTATCGAGCGTCAAAATTTGAGAAGTCTCACAATTTGAGTGTTTGAGTTCTTAAAGTACTCTTTTTCTTGGAAATTCAACAAGATGCAATCATGATGTGTTGTGTCACCTGAAAGATCTCGTCGATCTGATTAATTTGACACTTTGATCAAGACATTTGGTCATCATTTGTCGAAGTTATTGAGCTTCAAAATATGAAAAATCGCACAATTTGAGTATTTGAGCACTTAAAGTACTCTTTTTCTTGGAAATTCAACAAGATGGAATGATGATGTGTTATGTCACCTGAAAGATCTCGTCGATCTTATTAATTTGATACTTTGTTTAAGACATTTGGTCATCATTTGTCGAAGTTATCGAGCTTCAAAATATGAAAAATCGCACAATTTGAGTGTTTGAGTTCTTAAAGTACTCTTTTTCTTGGAAATTCAACAAGATGCAATCATGATGTGTTATGTCACCTGAAAGATCTCGTCGAACTGATTAATTTGATACTTTGTTTAAGACATTTGGTCATCATTTGTCGAAGTTATCGAGCTTCAAAATATGAAAAATCGCACAATTTGAGTGTTTGGGCACATAAAGTACTCTTTTTCTTGGAAATTCAACAAGATGGAATGATGATGTGTTGTGTCACCTGAAAGATCTCGTCGAGCTTATTAATTTGACACTTTGTTTAAGACATTTGGTCATCATTTGTCGAAGTTATTGAGCGTCAAAATTTGAGAAGTCTCACAATTTGAGTGTTTGAGCACTTAAACTACTCTTTTTCTTGGAAATTCAACAAGATGGAATGATGATGTGTTGTGTCACCTGAAAGATCTCGTCGATCTGATTAATTTGACACTTTGTTCAAGACATTTGGTCATCATTTGTCGAAGTTATCGAGCTTCAAAATATGAAAAATCGCACAATTTGAGTGTTTGAGCACATAAAGTACTCTTTTTCTTGGAAATTCAACAAGATGCAATCATGATGTGTTGTGTCACCTGAAAGATCTCGTCGAACTGATTAATTTGATACTTTGTTTAAGACATTTGGTCATCATTTGTCGAAGTTATCGAGCGTCAAAATTTGAGAAGTCTCACAATTGAAGTGTTTGAGCAATTAAAGTACTCTTTTTCTTGGAAATTCAACAAGATGGAATGATGATGTGTTGTGTCACCTGAAAAATCTCGTCGAGCTGATTAATTTGACACTTTGTTCAAGACATTTGGTCATCATTTGTCGGAGTTATTGAGCGTCAAAATTTGAGAAGTCTCACAATTTGAGTGTTTGAGCACTTAAACTACTCTTTTTCTTGGAAATTCAACAAGATGGAATGATGATGTGTTGTGTCACCTGAAAGATCTCGTCGATCTGATTAATTTGACACTTTGTTCAAGACATTTGGTCATCATTTTTCGAAGTTATTGAGCGTCAAAATTTGAGAAGTCTCACAATTGGAGTGTTTGAGCAATTAAAGTACTCTTTTTCTTGGAAATTCAACAAGATGCAATCATGATGTGTTGTGTCACCTGAAAGATCTCGTCGAACTGATTAATTTGATACTTTGTTCAAGACATTTGGTCATCATTTGTCGAAGTTATCGAGCTTCAAAATATGAAAAATCGCACAATTTGGGTGTTTGAGCACTTAAAGTACTCTTTTTCTTGGAAATTCAACAAGATGGAATGATGATGTGTTATGTCACCTGAAAGATCTCGTCGATCTTATTAATTTGACACTTTGATCAAGACATTTGGTCATCATTTGTCGAAGTTATTGAGCTTCAAAATATGAAAAATCGCACAATTTGAGTGTTTGAGCACATAAAGTACTCTTTTTCTTGGAAATTCAACAAGATGGAATGATGATGTGTTGTGTCACCTGAAAGATCTCCTCGAGCTGATTAATTTGACACTTTGTTTAAGACATTTGGTCATCATTTGTCGAAGTTATTGAGCGTCAAAATTTGAGAAGTCTCACAATTGGAGTGTTTGAGCAATTAAAGTCCTCTTTTTCTTGGAAATTCAACAAGATGGAATGATGATGTGTTGTGTCACCTGAAAGATCTCGTCGAACTGATTAATTTGATACTTTGTTTAAGACATTTGGTCATCATTTGTCGAAGTTATCGAGCGTCAAAATTTGAGAAGTCTCACAATTGAAGTGTTTGAGCAATTAAAGTACTCTTTTTCTTGGAAATTCAACAAGATGGAATGATGATGTGTTGTGTCACCTGAAAGATCTCGTCGAACTGATTAATTTGATACTTTGTTTAAGACATTTGGTCATCATTTGTCGAAGTTATCGAGCGTCAAAATTTGAGAAGTCTCACAATTGAAGTGTTTGAGCAATTAAAGTACTCTTTTTCTTGGAAATTCAACAAGATGGAATGATGATGTGTTGTGTCACCTGAAAAATCTCGTCGAGCTGATTAATTTGACACTTTGTTCAAGACATTTGGTCATCATTTGTCGGAGTTATTGAGCGTCAAAATTTGAGAAGTCTCACAATTTGAGTGTTTGAGCACTTAAACTACACTTTTTCTTGGAAATTCAACAAGATGGAATGATGATGTGTTGTGTCACCTGAAAGATCTCGTCGATCTGATTAATTTGACACTTTGTTCAAGACATTTGGTCATCATTTGTCGAAGTTATCGAGCTTCAAAATATGAAAAATCGCACAATTTGAGTGTTTGAGCACATAAAGTACTCTTTTTCTTGGAAATTCAACAAGATGGAATGATGATGTGTTGTGTCACCTGAAAGATCTCCTCGAGCTGATTAATTTGACACTTTGTTTAAGACATTTGGTCATCATTTGTCGAAGTTATTGAGCGTCAAAATTTGAGAAGTCTCACAATTGGAGTGTTTGAGCAATTAAAGTACTCTTTTTCTTGGAAATTCAACAAGATGGAATGATGATGTGTTGTGTCACCTGAAAGATCTCGTCTAGCTGATTAATTTGTCACTTTGTTTAAGACATTTGGTCATCATTTGTCGAAGTTATCGAGTTTCAAATTTAGAAAAGTCTCACAATTGGAGTGTTTGAGCAATTAAAGTACTCTTTTTCTTGGAAATTCAACAAGATGGAATGATGATGTGTTGTGTCACCTGAAAGATCTCTTCGAGCTGATTAATTTGACACTTTGTTCAAGACATTTGGTCATCATTTGTCGAAGTTATCGAGCTTCAAAATATGAAAAATCGCACAATTTGAGTGTTTGAGCACTTAAAGTACTCTTTTTCTTGGAAATTCAACAAGATGGAATCATGATGTGTTGTGTCACCTGAAAGATCTCGTCGAACTGATTAATTTGAAACTTTGTTTAAGACATTTGGTCATCATTTGTCGAAGTTATCGAGCGTCAAAATTTGAGAAGTCTCACAATTGGAGTGTTTGAGCAATTAAAGTACTCTTTTTCTTGGAAATTCAACAAGATGGAATGATGATGTGTTGTGTCACCTGAAAGATCTCCTCGAGCTGATTAATTTGACACTTTGTTTAAGACATTTGGTCATCATTTGTCGAAGTTATTGAGCGTCAAAATTTGAGAAGTCTCACAATTTGAGTGTTTGAGCACTTAAACTACTCTTTTTCTTGGAAATTCAACAAGATGCAATCATGATATGTTGTGTCACCTGAAAGATCTCCTCGAGCTGATTAATTTGACACTTTGTTTAAGACATTTGGTCATCATTTGTCGAAGTTATCGAGCGTCAAAATTTGAGAAGTCTCACAATTTGAGTGTTTGAGTTCTTAAAGTACTCTTTTTCTTGGAAATTCAACAAGATGCAATCATGATATGTTGTGTCACCTGAAAGATCTCGTCGATCTGATTAATTTGACACTTTGATCAAGACATTTGGTCATCATTTGTCGAAGTTATTGAGCTTCAAAATATGAAAAATCGCACAATTTGAGTATTTGAGCACTTAAAGTACTCTTTTTCTTGGAAATTCAACAAGATGGAATGATGATGTGTTATGTCACCTGAAAGATCTCGTCGATCTTATTAATTTGATACTTTGTTTAAGACATTTGGTCATCATTTGTCGAAGTTATCGAGCTTCAAAATATGAAAAATCGCACAATTTGAGTGTTTGAGCACTTAAAGTACTCTTTTTCTTGGAAATTCAACAAGATGCAATCATGATGTGTTGTGTCACCTGAAAGATCTCGTCGAACTGATTAATTTGATACTTTGTTTAAGACATTTGGTCATTATTTGTCGAAGTTATCGAGCTTCAAAATATGAAAAATCGCACAATTTGAGTGTTTGGGCACATAAAGTACTCTTTTTCTTGGAAATTCAACAAGATGGAATGATGATGTGTTGTGTCACCTGAAAGATCTCGTCGAGCTTATTAATTTGACACTTTGTTTAAGACATTTGGTCATCATTTGTCGAAGTTATTGAGCGTCAAAATTTGAGAAGTCTCACAATTTGAGTGTTTGAGCACTTAAACTACTCTTTTTCTTGGAAATTCAACAAGATGGAATGATGATGTGTTGTGTCACCTGAAAGATCTCGTCGATCTGATTAATTTGACACTTTGTTCAAGACATTTGGTCATCATTTGTCGAAGTTATCGAGCTTCAAAATATGAAAAATCGCACAATTTCAGTGTTTGAGCACTTAAACTACTCTTTTTCTTGGAAATTCAACAAGATGGAATGATGATGTGTTGTGTCACCTGAAAGATCTCGTCGATCTGATTAATTTGACACTTTGTTCAAGACATTTGGTCATCATTTGTCGAAGTTATCGAGCTTCAAAATATGAAAAATCGCACAATTTGAGTGTTTGAGCACTTAAAGTACTCTTTTTCTTGGAAATTCAACAAGATGGAATGATGATGTGTTATGTCACCTGAAAGATCTCGTCGATCTTATTAATTTGACACTTTGTTCAAGACATTTGGTCATCATTTGTCGAAGTTATCGAGCGTCAAAATTTGAGAAGTCTCACAATTTGAGTGTTTGAGTTCTTAAAGTACTCTTTTTCTTGGAAATTCAACAAGATGGATAGATGATGTGTTATGTCACCTGAAAGATCTCGTCGATCTTATTAATTTGATACTTTGTTTAAGACATTTGGTCATCATTTGTCGAAGTTATCGAGCTTCAAAATATGAAAAATCGCACAATTTCAGTGTTTGAGCACTTAAAGTACTCTTTTTCTTGGAAATTCAACAAGATGGAATCATGATGTGTTGTGTCACCTGAAAGATCTCCTCGAGCTGATTAATTTGACACTTTGTTTAAGACATTTGGTCATCATTTGTCGAAGTTATCGAGCTTCAAATTATGAAAAATCCCACAATTTGAGAGTTTGAGCACTTAAACTACTCTTTTTCTTGGAAATTCAACAAGATGGAATGATGATGTGTTGTGTCACCTGAAAGATCTCGTCGATCTGATTAATTTGACACTTTGTTCAAGACATTTGGTCATCATTTGTCGAAGTTATTGAGCTTCAAAATATGAAAAATCGCACAATTTGAGTGTTTGAGCACTTAAAGTACTCTTTTTCTTGGAAATTCAACAAGATGCAATCATGATGTGTTGTGTCACCTGAAAGATCTCGTCTAGCTGATTAATTTGTCACTTTGTTTAAGACATTTGGTCATCATTTGTCGAAGTTATCGAGTTTCAAATTTAGAAAAGTGTCACAATTGGAGTGTTTGAGCAATTAAAGTACTCTTTTTCTTGGAAATTCAACAAGATGGAATGATGATGTGTTGTGTCACCTGAAAGATCTCGTCGATCTGATTAATTTGACACTTTGATCAAGACATTTGGTCATCATTTGTCGAAGTTATGGAGCTTCAAAATATGAAAAATCGCACAATTTGAGTGTTTGAGCACTTAAAGTACTCTTTTTCTTGGAAATTCAACAAGATGGAATGATGATGTGTTATGTCACCTGAAAGATCTCGTCGATCTGATTAATTTGACACTTTGATCAAGACATTTGGTCATCATTTGTCGACGTTATCGAGCGTCAAAATTTGAGAAGTCTCACAATTTGAGTGTTTGAGTTCTTAAAGTACTCTTTTTCTTGGAAATTCAACAAGATGGAATGATGATGTGTTGTGTCACCTGAAAGATCTCGTCGATCTTATTAATTTGATACTTTGTTTAAGACATTTGGTCATCATTTGTCGAAGTTATCGAGCTTCAAAATATGAAAAATCGCACAATTTCAGTGTTTGAGCACTTAAAGTACTCTTTTTCTTGGAAATTCAACAAGATGGAATGATGATGTGTTGTGTCACCTGAAAGATCTCGTCAAGCTGATTAATTTGACACTTTGTTTAAGACATTTGGTCATCATTTGTCGAAGTTATTGAGCGTCAAAATTTGAGAAGTCTCACAATTTGAGTGTTTGAGCACTTAAACTACTCTTTTTCTTGGAAATTACACAAGATGGAATGATGATGTGTTGTGTCACCTGAAAGATCTCGTCGATCTGATTAATTTGACACTTTGTTCAAGACATTTGGTCATCATTTGTCGAAGTTATTGAGCTTCAAAATATGAAAAATCGCACAATTTGAGTGTTTGAGCACTTAAAGTACTCTTTTTCTTGGAAATTCAACAAGATGCAATCATGATGTGTTGTGTCACCTGAAAGATCTCTTCGAGCTGATTAATTTGACACTTTGTTCAAGACATTTGGTCATCATTTGTCGAAGTTATCGAGCTTCAAAATATGAAAAATCGCACAATTTGAGTGTTTGAGCACTTAAAGTACTCTTTTTCTTGGAAATTCAACAAGATGGAATGATGATGTGTTATGTCACCTGAAAGATCTCGTCGATCTTATTAATTTGATACTTTGTTTAAGACATTTGGTCATCATTTGTCGAAGTTATCGAGCTTCAAAATATGAAAAATCGCACAATTTCAGTGTTTGAGCACTTAAAGTACTCTTTTTCTTGGAAATTCAACAAGATGGAATGATGATGTGTTGTGTCACCTGAAAGATCTCGTCGAGCTGATTAATTTGACACTTTGTTTAAGACATTTGGTCATCATTTGTCGAAGTTATTGAGCGTCAAAATTTGAGAAGTCTCACAATTTGAGTGTTTGAGCACTTAAACTACTCTTTTTCTTGGAAATTACACAAGATGGAATGATGATGTGTTGTGTCACCTGAAAGATCTCGTCGATCTGATTAATTTGACACTTTGTTCAAGACATTTGGTCATCATTTGTCGAAGTTATTGAGCTTCAAAATATGAAAAATCGCACAATTTGAGTGTTTGAGCTCTTAAAGTAGTCTTTTTCTTGGAAATTCAACAAGATGCAATCATGATGTGTTGTGTCACCTGAAAGATCTCTTCGAGCTGATTAATTTGACACTTTGTTCAAGACATTTGGTCATCATTTGTCGAAGTTATCGAGCTTCAAAATATGAAAAATCGCACAATTTGAGTGTTTGAGCACTTAAAGTACTCTTTTTCTTGGAAATTCAACAAGATGCAATCATGATGTGTTGTGTCACCTGAAAGATCTCTTCGAGCTGATTAATTTGACACTTTGTTCAAGACATTTGGTCATCATTTGTCGAAGTTATCGAGCTTCAAAATATGAAAAATCGCACAATTTGAGTGTTTGAGCACTTAAAGTACTCTTTTTCTTGGAAATTCAACAAGATGGATAGATGATGTGTTATGTCACCTGAAAGATCTCGTCGATCTTATTAATTTGATACTTTGTTTAAGACATTTGGTCATCATTTGTCGAAGTTATCGAGCTTCAAAATATGAAAAATCGCACAATTTCAGTGTTTGAGCACTTAAAGTACTCTTTTTCTTGGAAATTCAACAAGATGGAATGATGATGTGTTATGTCACCTGAAAGATCTCGTCGATCTTATTAATTTGACACTTTGTTCAAGACATTTGGTCATCATTTGTCGAAGTTATCGAGCTTCAAAATATGAAAAATCGCACAATTTGAGTATTTGAGCAATTAAAGTACTCTTTTTCTTGGAAATTCAACAAGATGGAATGATGATGTGTTGTGTCACCTGAAAAATCTCGTCGAGCTGATTAATTTGACACTTTGTTCAAGACATTTGGTCATCATTTGTCGGAGTTATTGAGCGTCAAAATTTGAGAAGTCTCACAATTTGAGTGTTTGAGCACTTAAACTACTCTTTTTCTTGGAAATTCAACAAGATGGAATGATGATGTGTTGTGTCACCTGAAAGATCTCGTCGATCTGATTAATTTGACACTTTGTTCAAGACATTTGGTCATCATTTGTCGAAGTTATCGAGCTTCAAAATATGAAAAATCGCACAATTTGAGTGTTTGAGCACATAAAGTACTCTTTTTCTTGGAAATTCAACAAGATGGAATGATGATGTGTTGTGTCACCTGAAAGATCTCCTCGAGCTGATTAATTTGACCCTTTGTTTAAGACATTTGGTCATCATTTGTCGAAGTTATTGAGCGTCAAAATTTGAGAAGTCTCACAATTGGAGTGTTTGAGCAATTAAAGTACTCTTTTTCTTGGAAATTCAACAAGATGGAATGATGATGTGTTGTGTCACCTGAAAGATCTCGTCGATCTGATTAATTTGACACTTTGTTCAAGACATTTGGTCATCATTTGTCGAAGTTATCGAGCTTCAAAATATGAAAAATCGCACAATTTGAGTGTTTGAGCACATAAAGTACTCTTTTTCTTGGAAATTCAACAAGATGCAATCATGATGTGTTGTGTTACCTGAAAGATCTCGTCGAACTGATTAATTTGATACTTTGTTTAAGACATTTGGTCATCATTTGTCGAAGTTATCGAGCGTCAAAATTTGAGAAGTCTCACAATTGGAGTGTTTGAGCAATTAAAGTACTCTTTTTCTTGGAAATTCAACAAGATGGAATGATGATGTGTTGTGTCACCTGAAAAATCTCGTCGAGCTGATTAATTTGACACTTTGTTTAAGACATTTGGTCATCATTTGTCGAAGTTATTGAGCGTCAAAATTTGAGAAGTCTCACAATTTGAGTGTTTGAGCACTTAAACTACTCTTTTTCTTGGAAATTACACAAGATGGAATGATGATGTGTTGTGTCACCTGAAAGATCTCGTCGATCTGATTAATTTGACACTTTGTTCAAGACATTTGGTCATCATTTGTCGAAGTTATTGAGCTTCAAAATATGAAAAATCGCACAATTTGAGTGTTTGAGCACTTAAAGTACTCTTTTTCTTGGAAATTCAACAAGATGCAATCATGATGTGTTGTGTCACCTGAAAGATCTCTTCGAGCTGATTAATTTGACACTTTGTTCAAGACATTTGGTCATCATTTGTCGAAGTTATCGAGCTTCAAAATATGAAAAATCGCACAATTTCAGTGTTTGAGCACTTAAAGCACTCTTTTTCTTGGAAATTCAACAAGATGGAATGATGATGTGTTATGTCACCTGAAAGATCTCGTCGATCTTATTAATTTGACACTTTGTTCAAGACATTTGGTCATCATTTGTCGAAGTTATCGAGCTTCAAAATATGAAAAATCGCACAATTTCAGTGTTTGAGCACTTAAAGCACTCTTTTTCTTGGAAATTCAACAAGATGGAATGATGATGTGTTATGTCACCTGAAAGATCTCGTCGATCTTATTAATTTGACACTTTGTTCAAGACATTTGGTCATCATTTGTCGAAGTTATCGAGCTTCAAAATATGAAAAATCGCACAATTTGAGTATTTGAGCACTTAAAGTACTCTTTTTCTTGGAAATTCAACAAGATGGAATGATGATGTGTTATGTCACCTGAAAGATCTCGTTGATCTGATTAATTTGACACTTTGATCAAGACATTTGGTCATCATTTGTCGAAGTTATTGAGCTTCAAATTATGAAAAATCGCACAATTTGAGTGTTTGAGCACTTAAAGTACTCTTTTTCTTGGAAATTCAACAAGATGCAATCATGATGTGTTGTGTCACCTGAAAGATCTCGTCTAGCTGATTAATTTGTCACTTTGTTTAAGACATTTGGTCATCATTTGTCGAAGTTATCGAGCTTCAAAATATGAAAAATCGCACAATTTGAGTGTTTGAGCACTTAAAGTACTCTTTTTCTTGGAAATTCAACAAGATGGAATGATGATGTGTTGTGTCACCTGAAAGATCTCGTCGATCTGATTAATTTGACACTTTGATCAAGACATTTGGTCATCATTTGTCGACGTTATCGAGCGTCAAAATTTGAGAAGTCTCACAATTTGAGTGTTTGAGTTCTTAAAGTACTCTTTTTCTTGGAAATTCAACAAGATGGATAGATGATGTGTTATGTCACCTGAAAGATCTCGTCGATCTTATTAATTTGATACTTTGTTTAACACATTTGGTCATCATTTGTCGAAGTTATCGAGCTTCAAAATATGAAAAATCGCACAATTTGAGTGTTTGAGCACTTAAAGTACTCTTTTTCTTGGAAATTCAACAAGATGGAATCATGATGTGTTGTGTCACCTGAAAGATCTCGTCGAACTGATTAATTTGAAACTTTGTTTAAGACATTTGGTCATCATTTGTCGAAGTTATCGAGCGTCAAAATTTGAGAAGTCTCACAATTTGAGTGTTTGAGTTCTTAAAGTACTCTTTTTCTTGGAAATTCAACAAGATGCAATCATGATATGTTGTGTCACCTGAAAGATCTCGTCGATCTGATTAATTTGACACTTTGATCAAGACATTTGGTCATCATTTGTCGAAGTTATTGAGCTTCAAAATATGAAAAATCGCACAATTTGAGTATTTGAGCACTTAAAGTACTCTTTTTCTTGGAAATTCAACAAGATGGAATGATGATGTGTTATGTCACCTGAAAGATCTCGTCGATCTTATTAATTTGATACTTTGTTTAAGACATTTGGTCATCATTTGTCGAAGTTATCGAGCTTCAAAATATGAAAAATCGCACAATTTGAGTGTTTGAGCACTTAAAGTACTCTTTTTCTTGGAAATTCAACAAGATGCAATCATGATGTGTTGTGTCACCTGAAAGATCTCGTCGAACTGATTAATTTGATACTTTGTTTAAGACATTTGGTCATTATTTGTCGAAGTTATCGAGCTTCAAAATATGAAAAATCGCACAATTTGAGTGTTTGGGCACATAAAGTACTCTTTTTCTTGGAAATTCAACAAGATGGAATGATGATGTGTTGTGTCACCTGAAAGATCTCGTCGAGCTTATTAATTTGACACTTTGTTTAAGACATTTGGTCATCATTTGTCGAAGTTATTGAGCGTCAAAATTTGAGAAGTCTCACAATTTGAGTGTTTGAGCACTTAAACTACTCTTTTTCTTGGAAATTCAACAAGATGGAATGATGATGTGTTGTGTCACCTGAAAGATCTCGTCGATCTGATTAATTTGACACTTTGTTCAAGACATTTGGTCATCATTTGTCGAAGTTATCGAGCTTCAAAATATGAAAAATCGCACAATTTCAGTGTTTGAGCACTTAAACTACTCTTTTTCTTGGAAATTCAACAAGATGGAATGATGATGTGTTGTGTCACCTGAAAGATCTCGTCGATCTGATTAATTTGACACTTTGTTCAAGACATTTGGTCATCATTTGTCGAAGTTATCGAGCTTCAAAATATGAAAAATCGCACAATTTGAGTGTTTGAGCACTTAAAGTACTCTTTTTCTTGGAAATTCAACAAGATGGAATGATGATGTGTTATGTCACCTGAAAGATCTCGTCGATCTTATTAATTTGACACTTTGTTCAAGACATTTGGTCATCATTTGTCGAAGTTATCGAGCGTCAAAATTTGAGAAGTCTCACAATTTGAGTGTTTGAGTTCTTAAAGTACTCTTTTTCTTGGAAATTCAACAAGATGGATAGATGATGTGTTATGTCACCTGAAAGATCTCGTCGATCTTATTAATTTGATACTTTGTTTAAGACATTTGGTCATCATTTGTCGAAGTTATCGAGCTTCAAAATATGAAAAATCGCACAATTTCAGTGTTTGAGCACTTAAAGTACTCTTTTTCTTGGAAATTCAACAAGATGGAATCATGATGTGTTGTGTTATCTGAAAGAACTCGTCTAGCTGATTAATTTGTCACTTTGTTTAAGACATTTGGTCATCATTTGTCGAAGTTATCGAGCTTCAAATTATGAAAAATCCCACAATTTGAGAGTTTGAGCACTTAAACTACTCTTTTTCTTGGAAATTCAACAAGATGGAATGATGATGTGTTGTGTCACCTGAAAGATCTCGTCGATCTGATTAATTTGACACTTTGTTCAAGACATTTGGTCATCATTTGTCGAAGTTATTGAGCTTCAAAATATGAAAAATCGCACAATTTGAGTGTTTGAGCACTTAAAGTACTCTTTTTCTTGGAAATTCAACAAGATGCAATCATGATGTGTTGTGTCACCTGAAAGATCTCGTCTAGCTGATTAATTTGTCACTTTGTTTAAGACATTTGGTCATCATTTGTCGAAGTTATCGAGTTTCAAATTTAGAAAAGTGTCACAATTGGAGTGTTTGAGCACTTAAAGTACTCTTTTTCTTGGAAATTCAACAAGATGGAATGATGATGTGTTGTGTCACCTGAAAGATCTCGTCGATCTGATTAATTTGACACTTTGATCAAGACATTTGGTCATCATTTGTCGAAGTTATGGAGCTTCAAAATATGAAAAATCGCACAATTTGAGTGTTTGAGCACTTAAAGTACTCTTTTTCTTGGAAATTCAACAAGATGGAATGATGATGTGTTATGTCACCTGAAAGATCTCGTCGATCTGATTACTTTGACACTTTGATCAAGACATTTGGTCATCATTTGTCGACGTTATCGAGCGTCAAAATTTGAGAAGTCTCACAATTTGAGTGTTTGAGTTCTTAAAGTACTCTTTTTCTTGGAAATTCAACAAGATGGAATGATGATGTGTTGTGTCACCTGAAAGATCTCGTCGATCTTATTAATTTGATACTTTGTTTAAGACATTTGGTCATCATTTGTCGAAGTTATCGAGCTTCAAAATATGAAAAATCGCACAATTTCAGTGTTTGAGCACTTAAAGTACTCTTTTTCTTGGAAATTCAACAAGATGGAATGATGATGTGTTGTGTCACCTGAAAGATCTCGTCAAGCTGATTAATTTGACACTTTGTTTAAGACATTTGGTCATCATTTGTCGAAGTTATTGAGCGTCAAAATTTGAGAAGTCTCACAATTTGAGTGTTTGAGCACTTAAACTACTCTTTTTCTTGGAAATTACACAAGATGGAATGATGATGTGTTGTGTCACCTGAAAGATCTCGTCGATCTGATTAATTTGACACTTTGTTCAAGACATTTGGTCATCATTTGTCGAAGTTATTGAGCTTCAAAATATGAAAAATCGCACAATTTGAGTGTTTGAGCACTTAAAGTACTCTTTTTCTTGGAAATTCAACAAGATGCAATCATGATGTGTTGTGTCACCTGAAAGATCTCTTCGAGCTGATTAATTTGACACTTTGTTCAAGACATTTGGTCATCATTTGTCGAAGTTATCGAGCTTCAAAATATGAAAAATCGCACAATTTGAGTGTTTGAGCACTTAAAGTACTCTTTTTCTTGGAAATTCAACAAGATGGAATGATGATGTGTTATGTCACCTGAAAGATCTCGTCGATCTTATTAATTTGATACTTTGTTTAAGACATTTGGTCATCATTTGTCGAAGTTATCGAGCTTCAAAATATGAAAAATCGCACAATTTCAGTGTTTGAGCACTTAAAGTACTCTTTTTCTTGGAAATTCAACAAGATGGAATGATGATGTGTTGTGTCACCTGAAAGATCTCGTCGATCTGATTAATTTGACACTTTGTTCAAGACATTTGGTCATCATTTGTCGAAGTTATTGAGCTTCAAAATATGAAAAATCGCACAATTTGAGTGTTTGAGCACTTAAAGTAGTCTTTTTCTTGGAAATTCAACAAGATGCAATCATGATGTGTTGTGTCACCTGAAAGATCTCTTCGAGCTGATTAATTTGACACTTTGTTCAAGACATTTGGTCATCATTTGTCGAAGTTATCGAGCTTCAAAATATGAAAAATCGCACAATTTGAGTGTTTGAGCACTTAAAGTACTCTTTTTCTTGGAAATTCAACAAGATGGATAGATGATGTGTTATGTCACCTGAAAGATCTCGTCGATCTTATTAATTTGATTCTTTGTTTAAGACATTTGGTCATCATTTGTCGAAGTTATCGAGCTTCAAAATATGAAAAATCGCACAATTTCAGTGTTTGAGCACTTAAAGTACTCTTTTTCTTGGAAATTCAACAAGATGGAATGATGATGTGTTATGTCACCTGAAAGATCTCGTCGATCTTATTAATTTGACACTTTGTTCAAGACATTTGGTCATCATTTGTCGAAGTTATCGAGCTTCAAAATATGAAAAATCGCACAATTTGAGTATTTGAGCAATTAAAGTACTCTTTTTCTTGGAAATTCAACAAGATGGAATGATGATGTGTTGTGTCACCTGAAAAATCTCGTCGAGCTGATTAATTTGACACTTTGTTCAAGACATTTGGTCATCATTTGTCGGAGTTATTGAGCGTCAAAATTTGAGAAGTCTCACAATTTGAGTGTTTGAGCACTTAAACTACTCTTTTTCTTGGAAATTCAACAAGATGGAATGATGATGTGTTGTGTCACCTGAAAGATCTCGTCGATCTGATTAATTTGACACTTTGTTCAAGACATTTGGTCATCATTTGTCGAAGTTATCGAGCGTCAAAATTTGAGAAGTCTCACAATTGGAGTGTTTGAGCAATTAAAGTACTCTTTTTCTTGGAAATTCAACAAGATGGAATGATGATGTGTTATGTCACCTGAAAGATCTCGTCGATCTTATTAATTTGATACTTTGTTTAAGACATTTGGTCATCATTTGTCGAAGTTATCGAGCTTCAAAATATGAAAAATCGCACAATTTCAGTGTTTGAGCACTTAAAGCACTCTTTTTCTTGGAAATTCAACAAGATGGAATGATGATGTGTTATGTCACCTGAAAGATCTCGTCGATCTTATTAATTTGACACTTTGTTCAAGACATTTGGTCATCATTTGTCGAAGTTATCGAGCTTCAAAATATGAAAAATCGCACAATTTCAGTGTTTGAGCACTTAAAGCACTCTTTTTCTTGGAAATTCAACAAGATGGAATGATGATGTGTTATGTCACCTGAAAGATCTCGTCGATCTTATTAATTTGACACTTTGTTCAAGACATTTGGTCATCATTTGTCGAAGTTATCGAGCTTCAAAATATGAAAAATCGCACAATTTGAGTGTTTGAGCACTTAAAGTACTCTTTTTCTTGGAAATTCAACAAGATGGAATGATGATGTGTTATGTCACCTGAAAGATCTCGTCGATCTTATTAATTTGACACTTTGTTCAAGACATTTGGTCATCATTTGTCGAAGTTATCGAGCTTCAAAATATGAAAAATCGCACAATTTGAGTATTTGAGCAATTAAAGTACTCTTTTTCTTGGAAATTCAACAAGATGGAATGATGATGTGTTGTGTCACCTGAAAGATCTCGTCGAACTGATTAATTTGATACTTTGTTTAAGACATTTGGTCATCATTTGTCGAAGTTATCGAGCGTCAAAATTTGAGAAGTCTCACAATTGGAGTGTTTGAGCAATTAAAGTACTCTTTTTCTTGGAAATTCAACAAGATGGAATGATGATGTGTTGTGTCACCTGAAAAATCTCGTCGAGCTGATTAATTTGACACTTTGTTTAAGACATTTGGTCATCATTTGTCGAAGTTATTGAGCGTCAAAATTTGAGAAGTCTCACAATTTGAGTGTTTGAGCACTTAAACTACTCTTTTTCTTGGAAATTACACAAGATGGAATGATGATGTGTTGTGTCACCTGAAAGATCTCGTCGATCTGATTAATTTGACACTTTGTTCAAGACATTTGGTCATCATTTGTCGAAGTTATTGAGCTTCAAAATATGAAAAATCGCACAATTTGAGTGTTTGAGCACTTAAAGTACTCTTTTTCTTGGAAATTCAACAAGATGCAATCATGATGTGTTGTGTCACCTGAAAGATCTCTTCGAGCTGATTAATTTGACACTTTGTTCAAGACATTTGGTCATCATTTGTCGAAGTTATCGAGCTTCAAAATATGAAAAATCGCACAATTTCAGTGTTTGAGCACTTAAAGCACTCTTTTTCTTGGAAATTCAACAAGATGGAATGATGATGTGTTATGTCACCTGAAAGATCTCGTCGATCTTATTAATTTGACACTTTGTTCAAGACATTTGGTCATCATTTGTCGAAGTTATCGAGCTTCAAAATATGAAAAATCGCACAATTTGAGTATTTGAGCACTTAAAGTACTCTTTTTCTTGGAAATTCAACAAGATGGAATGATGATGTGTTATGTCACCTGAAAGATCTCGTTGATCTGATTAATTTGACACTTTGATCAAGACATTTGGTCATCATTTGTCGAAGTTATTGAGCTTCAAATTATGAAAAATCGCACAATTTGAGTGTTTGAGCACTTAAAGTACTCTTTTTCTTGGAAATTCAACAAGATGGAATGATGATGTGTTATGTCACCTGAAAGATCTCGTCGATCTTATTAATTTGACACTTTGTTCAAGACATTTGGTCATCATTTGTCGAAGTTATCGAGCTTCAAAATATGAAAAATCGCACAATTTGAGTATTTGAGCAATTAAAGTACTCTTTTTCTTGGAAATTCAACAAGATGGAATGATGATGTGTTGTGTCACCTGAAAGATCTCGTCGAACTGATTAATTTGATACTTTGTTTAAGACATTTGGTCATCATTTGTCGAAGTTATCGAGCGTCAAAATTTGAGAAGTCTCACAATTGGAGTGTTTGAGCAATTAAAGTACTCTTTTTCTTGGAAATTCAACAAGATGGAATGATGATGTGTTGTGTCACCTGAAAAATCTCGTCGAGCTGATTAATTTGACACTTTGTTTAAGACATTTGGTCATCATTTGTCGAAGTTATTGAGCGTCAAAATTTGAGAAGTCTCACAATTTGAGTGTTTGAGCACTTAAACTACTCTTTTTCTTGGAAATTACACAAGATGGAATGATGATGTGTTGTGTCACCTGAAAGATCTCGTCGATCTGATTAATTTGACACTTTGTTCAAGACATTTGGTCATCATTTGTCGAAGTTATTGAGCTTCAAAATATGAAAAATCGCACAATTTGAGTGTTTGAGCACTTAAAGTACTCTTTTTCTTGGAAATTCAACAAGATGCAATCATGATGTGTTGTGTCACCTGAAAGATCTCTTCGAGCTGATTAATTTGACACTTTGTTCAAGACATTTGGTCATCATTTGTCGAAGTTATCGAGCTTCAAAATATGAAAAATCGCACAATTTCAGTGTTTGAGCACTTAAAGCACTCTTTTTCTTGGAAATTCAACAAGATGGAATGATGATGTGTTATGTCACCTGAAAGATCTCGTCGATCTTATTAATTTGACACTTTGTTCAAGACATTTGGTCATCATTTGTCGAAGTTATCGAGCTTCAAAATATGAAAAATCGCACAATTTGAGTATTTGAGCACTTAAAGTACTCTTTTTCTTGGAAATTCAACAAGATGGAATGATGATGTGTTATGTCACCTGAAAGATCTCGTTGATCTGATTAATTTGACACTTTGATCAAGACATTTGGTCATCATTTGTCGAAGTTATTGAGCTTCAAATTATGAAAAATCGCACAATTTGAGTGTTTGAGCACTTAAAGTACTCTTTTTCTTGGAAATTCAACAAGATGCAATCATGATGTGTTGTGTCACCTGAAAGATCTCGTCTAGCTGATTAATTTGTCACTTTGTTTAAGACATTTGGTCATCATTTGTCGAAGTTATCGAGCTTCAAAATATGAAAAATCGCACAATTTGAGTGTTTGAGCACTTAAAGTACTCTTTTTCTTGGAAATTCAACAAGATGGAATGATGATGTGTTGTGTCACCTGAAAGATCTCGTCGATCTGATTAATTTGACACTTTGATCAAGACATTTGGTCATCATTTGTCGACGTTATCGAGCGTCAAAATTTGAGAAGTCTCACAATTTGAGTGTTTGAGTTCTTAAAGTACTCTTTTTCTTGGAAATTCAACAAGATGGATAGATGATGTGTTATGTCACCTGAAAGATCTCGTCGATCTTATTAATTTGATACTTTGTTTAAGACATTTGGTCATCATTTGTCGAAGTTATCGAGCTTCAAAATATGAAAAATCGCACAATTTCAGTGTTTGAGCACTTAAAGTACTCTTTTTCTTGGAAATTCAACAAGATGGAATGATGATGTGTTATGTCACCTGAAAGATCTCGTCGATCTTATTAATTTGACACTTTGTTCAAGACATTTGGTCATCATTTGTCGAAGTTATCGAGCTTCAAAATATGAAAAATCGCACAATTTGAGTATTTGAGCAATTAAAGTACTCTTTTTCTTGGAAATTCAACAAGATGGAATGATGATGTGTTGTGTCACCTGAAAGATCTCGTCGAACTGATTAATTTGATACTTTGTTTAAGACATTTGGTCATCATTTGTCGAAGTTATCGAGCGTCAAAATTTGAGAAGTCTCACAATTGAAGTGTTTGAGCAATTAAAGTACTCTTTTTCTTGGAAATTCAACAAGATGGAATGATGATGTGTTGTGTCACCTGAAAAATCTCGTCGAGCTGATTAATTTGACACTTTGTTCAAGACATTTGGTCATCATTTGTCGGAGTTATTGAGCGTCAAAATTTGAGAAGTCTCACAATTTGAGTGTTTGAGCACTTAAACTACTCTTTTTCTTGGAAATTCAACAAGATGGAATGATGATGTGTTGTGTCACCTGAAAGATCTCGTCGATCTGATTAATTTGACACTTTGTTCAAGACATTTGGTCATCATTTGTCGAAGTTATCGAGCTTCAAAATATGAAAAATCGCACAATTTGAGTGTTTGAGCACATAAAGTACTCTTTTTCTTGGAAATTCAACAAGATGGAATGATGATGTGTTGTGTCACCTGAAAGATCTCGTCGATCTGATTAATTTGACACTTTGTTCAAGACATTTGGTCATCATTTGTCGAAGTTATTGAGCTTCAAATTATGAAAAATCGCACAATTTGAGTGTTTGAGCACTTAAAGTACTCTTTTTCTTGGAAATTCAACAAGATGCAATCATGATGTGTTGTGTCACCTGAAAGATCTCGTCGAACTGATTAATTTGATACTTTGTTTAAGACATTTGGTCATTATTTGTCGAAGTTATCGAGCGTCAAAATTTGAGAAGTCTCACAATTTGAGTGTTTGAGTTCTTAAAGTACTCTTTTTCTTGGAAATTCAACAAGATGCAATCATGATATGTTGTGTCACCTGAAAGACCTCGTCGATCTGATTAATTTGACACTTTGATCAAGACATTTGGTCATCATTTGTCGAAGTTATTGAGCTTCAAAATATGAAAAATCGCACAATTTGAGTATTTGAGCACTTAAAGTACTCTTTTTCTTGGAAATTCAACAAGATGGAATGATGATGTGTTATGTCACCTGAAAGATCTCGTCGATCTTATTAATTTGATACTTTGTTTAAGACATTTGGTCATCATTTGTCGAAGTTATCGAGCTTCAAAATATGAAAAATCGCACAATTTGAGTGTTTGAGCACTTAAAGTACTCTTTTTCTTGGAAATTCAACAAGATGCAATCATGATGTGTTGTGTCACCTGAAAGATCTCGTCGAACTGATTAATTTGATACTTTGTTTAAGACATTTGGTCATTATTTGTCGAAGTTATCGAGCTTCAAAATATGAAAAATCGCACAATTTGAGTGTTTGGGCACATAAAGTACTCTTTTTCTTGGAAATTCAACAAGATGGAATGATGATGTGTTGTGTCACCTGAAAGATCTCGTCGAGCTTATTAATTTGACACTTTGTTTAAGACATTTGGTCATCATTTGTCGAAGTTATTGAGCGTCAAAATTTGAGAAGTCTCACAATTTGAGTGTTTGAGCACTTAAACTACTCTTTTTCTTGGAAATTCAACAAGATGGAATGATGATGTGTTGTGTCACCTGAAAGATCTCGTCGATCTGATTAATTTGACACTTTGTTCAAGACATTTGGTCATCATTTGTCGAAGTTATCGAGCTTCAAAATATGAAAAATCGCACAATTTCAGTGTTTGAGCACTTAAACTACTCTTTTTCTTGGAAATTCAACAAGATGGAATGATGATGTGTTGTGTCACCTGAAAGATCTCGTCGATCTGATTAATTTGACACTTTGTTCAAGACATTTGGTCATCATTTGTCGAAGTTATCGAGCTTCAAAATATGAAAAATCGCACAATTTGAGTGTTTGAGCACTTAAAGTACTCTTTTTCTTGGAAATTCAACAAGATGGAATGATGATGTGTTATGTCACCTGAAAGATCTCGTCGATCTTATTAATTTGACACTTTGTTCAAGACATTTGGTCATCATTTGTCGAAGTTATCGAGCGTCAAAATTTGAGAAGTCTCACAATTTGAGTGTTTGAGTTCTTAAAGTACTCTTTTTCTTGGAAATTCAACAAGATGGATAGATGATGTGTTATGTCACCTGAAAGATCTCGTCGATCTTATTAATTTGATACTTTGTTTAAGACATTTGGTCATCATTTGTCGAAGTTATCGAGCTTCAAAATATGAAAAATCGCACAATTTCAGTGTTTGAGCACTTAAAGTACTCTTTTTCTTGGAAATTCAACAAGATGGAATCATGATGTGTTGTGTTATCTGAAAGAACTCGTCTAGCTGATTAATTTGTCACTTTGTTTAAGACATTTGGTCATCATTTGTCGAAGTTATCGAGCTTCAAATTATGAAAAATCCCACAATTTGAGAGTTTGAGCACTTAAACTACTCTTTTTCTTGGAAATTCAACAAGATGGAATGATGATGTGTTGTGTCACCTGAAAGATCTCGTCGATCTGATTAATTTGACACTTTGTTCAAGACATTTGGTCATCATTTGTCGAAGTTATTGAGCTTCAAAATATGAAAAATCGCACAATTTGAGTGTTTGAGCACTTAAAGTACTCTTTTTCTTGGAAATTCAACAAGATGCAATCATGATGTGTTGTGTCACCTGAAAGATCTCGTCTAGCTGATTAATTTGTCACTTTGTTTAAGACATTTGGTCATCATTTGTCGAAGTTATCGAGTTTCAAATTTAGAAAAGTGTCACAATTGGAGTGTTTGAGCACTTAAAGTACTCTTTTTCTTGGAAATTCAACAAGATGGAATGATGATGTGTTGTGTCACCTGAAAGATCTCGTCGATCTGATTAATTTGACACTTTGATCAAGACATTTGGTCATCATTTGTCGAAGTTATGGAGCTTCAAAATATGAAAAATCGCACAATTTGAGTGTTTGAGCACTTAAAGTACTCTTTTTCTTGGAAATTCAACAAGATGGAATGATGATGTGTTGTGTCACCTGAAAGATCTCGTCGATCTGATTAATTTGACACTTTGTTCAAGACATTTGGTCATCATTTGTCGAAGTTATCGAGCTTCAAAATATGAAAAATCGCACAATTTGAGTGTTTGAGCACTTAAAGTACTCTTTTTCTTGGAAATTCAACAAGATGGAATGATGATGTGTTGTGTCACCTGAAAGATCTCGTCGATCTGATTAATTTGACACTTTGTTCAAGACATTTGGTCATCATTTGTCGAAGTTATCGAGCTTCAAAATATGAAAAATCGCACAATTTGAGTGTTTGAGCACTTAAAGTACTCTTTTTCTTGGAAATTCAACAAGATGGAATGATGATGTGTTGTGTCACCTGAAAGATCTCGTCGATCTGATTAATTTGACACTTTGTTCAAGACATTTGGTCATCATTTGTCGAAGTTATCGAGCTTCAAAATATGAAAAATCGCACAATTTGAGTGTTTGAGCACTTAAAGTACTCTTTTTCTTGGAAATTCAACAAGATGGAATGATGATGTGTTATGTCACCTGAAAGATCTCGTCGATCTTATTAATTTGACACTTTGTTCAAGACATTTGGTCATCATTTGTCGAAGTTATCGAGCGTCAAAATTTGAGAAGTCTCACAATTTGAGTGTTTGAGTTCTTAAAGTACTCTTTTTCTTGGAAATTCAACAAGATGGAATGATGATGTGTTGTGTCACCTGAAAAATCTCGTCGAGCTGATTAATTTGACACTTTGTTTAAGACATTTGGTCATCATTTGTCGAAGTTATTGAGCGTCAAAATATGAAAAATCGCACAATTTCAGTGTTTGAGCACTTAAAGTACTCTTTTTCTTGGAAATTCAACAAGATGGAATGATGATGTGTTGTGTCACCTGAAAGATCTCGTCGATCTGATTAATTTGACACTTTGTTCAAGACATTTGGTCATCATTTGTCGAAGTTATTGAGCTTCAAAATATGAAAAATCGCACAATTTGAGTGTTTGAGTTCTTAAAGTACTCTTTTTCTTGGAAATTCAACAAGATGGATAGATGATGTGTTATGTCACCTGAAAGATCTCGTCGATCTTATTAATTTGATACTTTGTTTAAGACATTTGGTCATCATTTGTCGAAGTTATCGAGCTTCAAAATATGAAAAATCGCAAAATTTCAGTGTTTGAGCACTTAAAGTACTCTTTTTCTTGGAAATTCAACAAGATGGAATGATGATGTGTTATGTCACCTGAAAGATCTCGTCGATCTTATTAATTTGACACTTTGTTCAAGACATTTGGTCATCATTTGTCGAAGTTATCGAGCTTCAAAATATGAAAAATCGCACAATTTGAGTATTTGAGCAATTAAAGTACTCTTTTTCTTGGAAATTCAACAAGATGGAATGATGATGTGTTGTGTCACCTGAAAGATCTCGTCGAACTGATTAATTTGATACTTTGTTTAAGACATTTGGTCATCATTTGTCGAAGTTATCGAGCGTCAAAATTTGAGAAGTCTCACAATTGAAGTGTTTGAGCAATTAAAGTACTCTTTTTCTTGGAAATTCAACAAGATGGAATGATGATGTGTTGTGTCACCTGAAAAATCTCGTCGAGCTGATTAATTTGACACTTTGTTCAAGACATTTGGTCATCATTTGTCGGAGTTATTGAGCGTCAAAATTTGAGAAGTCTCACAATTTGAGTGTTTGAGCACTTAAACTACTCTTTTTCTTGGAAATTCAACAAGATGGAATGATGATGTGTTGTGTCACCTGAAAGATCTCGTCGATCTGATTAATTTGACACTTTGTTCAAGACATTTGGTCATCATTTGTCGAAGTTATCGAGCTTCAAAATATGAAAAATCGCACAATTTGAGTGTTTGAGCACATAAAGTACTCTTTTTCTTGGAAATTCAACAAGATGGAATGATGATGTGTTGTGTCACCTGAAAGATCTCGTCGATCTGATTAATTTGACACTTTGTTCAAGACATTTGGTCATCATTTGTCGAAGTTATTGAGCTTCAAATTATGAAAAATCGCACAATTTGAGTGTTTGAGCACTTAAAGTACTCTTTTTCTTGGAAATTCAACAAGATGGAATGATGATGTGTTATGTCACCTGAAAGATCTCGTCGATCTTATTAATTTGACACTTTGTTCAAGACATTTGGTCATCATTTGTCGAAGTTATCGAGCTTCAAAATATGAAAAATCGCACAATTTGAGTATTTGAGCAATTAAAGTACTCTTTTTCTTGGAAATTCAACAAGATGGAATGATGATGTGTTGTGTCACCTGAAAGATCTCGTCGAACTGATTAATTTGATACTTTGTTTAAGACATTTGGTCATCATTTGTCGAAGTTATCGAGCGTCAAAATTTGAGAAGTCTCACAATTGGAGTGTTTGAGCAATTAAAGTACTCTTTTTCTTGGAAATTCAACAAGATGGAATGATGATGTGTTGTGTCACCTGAAAAATCTCGTCGAGCTGATTAATTTGACACTTTGTTTAAGACATTTGGTCATCATTTGTCGAAGTTATTGAGCGTCAAAATTTGAGAAGTCTCACAATTTGAGTGTTTGAGCACTTAAACTACTCTTTTTCTTGGAAATTACACAAGATGGAATGATGATGTGTTGTGTCACCTGAAAGATCTCGTCGATCTGATTAATTTGACACTTTGTTCAAGACATTTGGTCATCATTTGTCGAAGTTATTGAGCTTCAAAATATGAAAAATCGCACAATTTGAGTGTTTGAGCACTTAAAGTACTCTTTTTCTTGGAAATTCAACAAGATGCAATCATGATGTGTTGTGTCACCTGAAAGATCTCTTCGAGCTGATTAATTTGACACTTTGTTCAAGACATTTGGTCATCATTTGTCGAAGTTATCGAGCTTCAAAATATGAAAAATCGCACAATTTCAGTGTTTGAGCACTTAAAGCACTCTTTTTCTTGGAAATTCAACAAGATGGAATGATGATGTGTTATGTCACCTGAAAGATCTCGTCGATCTTATTAATTTGACACTTTGTTCAAGACATTTGGTCATCATTTGTCGAAGTTATCGAGCTTCAAAATATGAAAAATCGCACAATTTCAGTGTTTGAGCACTTAAAGCACTCTTTTTCTTGGAAATTCAACAAGATGGAATGATGATGTGTTATGTCACCTGAAAGATCTCGTCGATCTTATTAATTTGACACTTTGTTCAAGACATTTGGTCATCATTTGTCGAAGTTATCGAGCTTCAAAATATGAAAAATCGCACAATTTGAGTATTTGAGCACTTAAAGTACTCTTTTTCTTGGAAATTCAACAAGATGGAATGATGATGTGTTATGTCACCTGAAAGATCTCGTTGATCTGATTAATTTGACACTTTGATCAAGACATTTGGTCATCATTTGTCGAAGTTATTGAGCTTCAAATTATGAAAAATCGCACAATTTGAGTGTTTGAGCACTTAAAGTACTCTTTTTCTTGGAAATTCAACAAGATGCAATCATGATGTGTTGTGTCACCTGAAAGATCTCGTCTAGCTGATTAATTTGTCACTTTGTTTAAGACATTTGGTCATCATTTGTCGAAGTTATCGAGCTTCAAAATATGAAAAATCGCACAATTTGAGTGTTTGAGCACTTAAAGTACTCTTTTTCTTGGAAATTCAACAAGATGGAATGATGATGTGTTGTGTCACCTGAAAGATCTCGTCGATCTGATTAATTTGACACTTTGATCAAGACATTTGGTCATCATTTGTCGACGTTATCGAGCGTCAAAATTTGAGAAGTCTCACAATTTGAGTGTTTGAGTTCTTAAAGTACTCTTTTTCTTGGAAATTCAACAAGATGGATAGATGATGTGTTATGTCACCTGAAAGATCTCGTCGATCTTATTAATTTGATACTTTGTTTAAGACATTTGGTCATCATTTGTCGAAGTTATCGAGCTTCAAAATATGAAAAATCGCACAATTTCAGTGTTTGAGCACTTAAAGTACTCTTTTTCTTGGAAATTCAACAAGATGGAATGATGATGTGTTGTGTCACCTGAAAGATCTCGTCGATCTGATTAATTTGACACTTTGTTCAAGACATTTGGTCATCATTTGTCGAAGTTATTGAGCTTCAAATTATGAAAAATCGCACAATTTGAGTGTTTGAGCACTTAAAGTACTCTTTTTCTTGGAAATTCAACAAGATGGAATGATGATGTGTTATGTCACCTGAAAGATCTCGTCGATCTTATTAATTTGACACTTTGTTCAAGACATTTGGTCATCATTTGTCGAAGTTATCGAGCTTCAAAATATGAAAAATCGCACAATTTGAGTATTTGAGCAATTAAAGTACTCTTTTTCTTGGAAATTCAACAAGATGGAATGATGATGTGTTGTGTCACCTGAAAGATCTCGTCGAACTGATTAATTTGATACTTTGTTTAAGACATTTGGTCATCATTTGTCGAAGTTATCGAGCGTCAAAATTTGAGAAGTCTCACAATTGGAGTGTTTGAGCAATTAAAGTACTCTTTTTCTTGGAAATTCAACAAGATGGAATGATGATGTGTTGTGTCACCTGAAAAATCTCGTCGAGCTGATTAATTTGACACTTTGTTTAAGACATTTGGTCATCATTTGTCGAAGTTATTGAGCGTCAAAATTTGAGAAGTCTCACAATTTGAGTGTTTGAGCACTTAAACTACTCTTTTTCTTGGAAATTACACAAGATGGAATGATGATGTGTTGTGTCACCTGAAAGATCTCGTCGATCTGATTAATTTGACACTTTGTTCAAGACATTTGGTCATCATTTGTCGAAGTTATTGAGCTTCAAAATATGAAAAATCGCACAATTTGAGTGTTTGAGCACTTAAAGTACTCTTTTTCTTGGAAATTCAACAAGATGCAATCATGATGTGTTGTGTCACCTGAAAGATCTCTTCGAGCTGATTAATTTGACACTTTGTTCAAGACATTTGGTCATCATTTGTCGAAGTTATCGAGCTTCAAAATATGAAAAATCGCACAATTTCAGTGTTTGAGCACTTAAAGCACTCTTTTTCTTGGAAATTCAACAAGATGGAATGATGATGTGTTATGTCACCTGAAAGATCTCGTCGATCTTATTAATTTGACACTTTGTTCAAGACATTTGGTCATCATTTGTCGAAGTTATCGAGCTTCAAAATATGAAAAATCGCACAATTTCAGTGTTTGAGCACTTAAAGCACTCTTTTTCTTGGAAATTCAACAAGATGGAATGATGATGTGTTATGTCACCTGAAAGATCTCGTCGATCTTATTAATTTGACACTTTGTTCAAGACATTTGGTCATCATTTGTCGAAGTTATCGAGCTTCAAAATATGAAAAATCGCACAATTTGAGTATTTGAGCACTTAAAGTACTCTTTTTCTTGGAAATTCAACAAGATGGAATGATGATGTGTTATGTCACCTGAAAGATCTCGTTGATCTGATTAATTTGACACTTTGATCAAGACATTTGGTCATCATTTGTCGAAGTTATTGAGCTTCAAATTATGAAAAATCGCACAATTTGAGTGTTTGAGCACTTAAAGTACTCTTTTTCTTGGAAATTCAACAAGATGCAATCATGATGTGTTGTGTCACCTGAAAGATCTCGTCTAGCTGATTAATTTGTCACTTTGTTTAAGACATTTGGTCATCATTTGTCGAAGTTATCGAGCTTCAAAATATGAAAAATCGCACAATTTGAGTGTTTGAGCACTTAAAGTACTCTTTTTCTTGGAAATTCAACAAGATGGAATGATGATGTGTTGTGTCACCTGAAAGATCTCGTCGATCTGATTAATTTGACACTTTGATCAAGACATTTGGTCATCATTTGTCGACGTTATCGAGCGTCAAAATTTGAGAAGTCTCACAATTTGAGTGTTTGAGTTCTTAAAGTACTCTTTTTCTTGGAAATTCAACAAGATGGATAGATGATGTGTTATGTCACCTGAAAGATCTCGTCGATCTTATTAATTTGATACTTTGTTTAAGACATTTGGTCATCATTTGTCGAAGTTATCGAGCTTCAAAATATGAAAAATCGCACAATTTCAGTGTTTGAGCACTTAAAGTACTCTTTTTCTTGGAAATTCAACAAGATGGAATGATGATGTGTTATGTCACCTGAAAGATCTCGTCGATCTTATTAATTTGACACTTTGTTCAAGACATTTGGTCATCATTTGTCGAAGTTATCGAGCTTCAAAATATGAAAAATCGCACAATTTGAGTATTTGAGCAATTAAAGTACTCTTTTTCTTGGAAATTCAACAAGATGGAATGATGATGTGTTGTGTCACCTGAAAGATCTCGTCGAACTGATTAATTTGATACTTTGTTTAAGACATTTGGTCATCATTTGTCGAAGTTATCGAGCGTCAAAATTTGAGAAGTCTCACAATTGAAGTGTTTGAGCAATTAAAGTACTCTTTTTCTTGGAAATTCAACAAGATGGAATGATGATGTGTTGTGTCACCTGAAAAATCTCGTCGAGCTGATTAATTTGACACTTTGTTCAAGACATTTGGTCATCATTTGTCGGAGTTATTGAGCGTCAAAATTTGAGAAGTCTCACAATTTGAGTGTTTGAGCACTTAAACTACTCTTTTTCTTGGAAATTCAACAAGATGGAATGATGATGTGTTGTGTCACCTGAAAGATCTCGTCGATCTGATTAATTTGACACTTTGTTCAAGACATTTGGTCATCATTTGTCGAAGTTATCGAGCTTCAAATTATGAAAAATCGCACAATTTGAGTGTTTGAGCACATAAAGTACTCTTTTTCTTGGAAATTCAACAAGATGGAATGATGATGTGTTGTGTCACCTGAAAGATCTCCTCGAGCTGATTAATTTGACCCTTTGTTTAAGACATTTGGTCATCATTTGTCGAAGTTATTGAGCGTCAAAATTTGAGAAGTCTCACAATTGGAGTGTTTGAGCAATTAAAGTACTCTTTTTCTTGGAAATTCAACAAGATGGAATGATGATGTGTTGTGTCACCTGAAAGATCTCGTCGATCTGATTAATTTGACACTTTGTTCAAGACATTTGGTCATCATTTGTCGAAGTTATCGAGCTTCAAAATATGAAAAATCGCACAATTTCAGTGTTTGAGCACTTAAAGTACTCTTTTTCTTGGAAATTCAACAAGATGGAATGATGATGTGTTATGTCACCTGAAAGATCTCGTCGATCTTATTAATTTGACACTTTGTTCAAGACATTTGGTCGTCATTTGTCGAAGTTATCGAGCTTCAAAATATGAAAAATCGCACAATTTGAGTATTTGAGCAATTAAAGTACTCTTTTTCTTGGAAATTCAACAAGATGGAATGATGATGTGTTGTGTCACCTGAAAGATCTCGTCGAACTGATTAATTTGATACTTTGTTTAAGACATTTGGTCATCATTTGTCGAAGTTATCGAGCGTCAAAATTTGAGAAGTCTCACAATTGGAGTGTTTGAGCAATTAAAGTACTCTTTTTCTTGGAAATTCAACAAGATGGAATGATGATGTGTTGTGTCACCTGAAAAATCTCGTCGAGCTGATTAATTTGACACTTTGTTTAAGACATTTGGTCATCATTTGTCGAAGTTATTGAGCGTCAAAATTTGAGAAGTCTCACAATTTGAGTGTTTGAGCACTTAAACTACTCTTTTTCTTGGAAATTACACAAGATGGAATGATGATGTGTTGTGTCACCTGAAAGATCTCGTCGATCTGATTAATTTGACACTTTGTTCAAGACATTTGGTCATCATTTGTCGAAGTTATTGAGCTTCAAAATATGAAAAATCGCACAATTTGAGTGTTTGAGCACTTAAAGTACTCTTTTTCTTGGAAATTCAACAAGATGCAATCATGATGTGTTGTGTCACCTGAAAGATCTCTTCGAGCTGATTAATTTGACACTTTGTTCAAGACATTTGGTCATCATTTGTCGAAGTTATCGAGCTTCAAAATATGAAAAATCGCACAATTTCAGTGTTTGAGCACTTAAAGCACTCTTTTTCTTGGAAATTCAACAAGATGGAATGATGATGTGTTATGTCACCTGAAAGATCTCGTCGATCTTATTAATTTGACACTTTGTTCAAGACATTTGGTCATCATTTGTCGAAGTTATCGAGCTTCAAAATATGAAAAATCGCACAATTTCAGTGTTTGAGCACTTAAAGCACTCTTTTTCTTGGAAATTCAACAAGATGGAATTATGATGTGTTATGTCACCTGAAAGATCTCGTCGATCTTATTAATTTGACACTTTGTTCAAGACATTTGGTCATCATTTGTCGAAGTTATCGAGCTTCAAAATATGAAAAATCGCACAATTTGAGTATTTGAGCACTTAAAGTACTCTTTTTCTTGGAAATTCAACAAGATGGAATGATGATGTGTTATGTCACCTGAAAGATCTCGTTGATCTGATTAATTTGACACTTTGATCAAGACATTTGGTCATCATTTGTCGAAGTTATTGAGCTTCAAATTATGAAAAATCGCACAATTTGAGTGTTTGAGCACTTAAAGTACTCTTTTTCTTGGAAATTCAACAAGATGCAATCATGATGTGTTGTGTCACCTGAAAGATCTCGTCTAGCTGATTAATTTGTCACTTTGTTTAAGACATTTGGTCATCATTTGTCGAAGTTATCGAGCTTCAAAATATGAAAAATCGCACAATTTGAGTGTTTGAGCACTTAAAGTACTCTTTTTCTTGGAAATTCAACAAGATGGAATGATGATGTGTTGTGTCACCTGAAAGATCTCGTCGATCTGATTAATTTGACACTTTGATCAAGACATTTGGTCATCATTTGTCGACGTTATCGAGCGTCAAAATTTGAGAAGTCTCACAATTTGAGTGTTTGAGTTCTTAAAGTACTCTTTTTCTTGGAAATTCAACAAGATGGATAGATGATGTGTTATGTCACCTGAAAGATCTCGTCGATCTTATTAATTTGATACTTTGTTTAAGACATTTGGTCATCATTTGTCGAAGTTATCGAGCTTCAAAATATGAAAAATCGCACAATTTCAGTGTTTGAGCACTTAAAGTACTCTTTTTCTTGGAAATTCAACAAGATGGAATGATGATGTGTTATGTCACCTGAAAGATCTCGTCGATCTTATTAATTTGACACTTTGTTCAAGACATTTGGTCATCATTTGTCGAAGTTATCGAGCTTCAAAATATGAAAAATCGCACAATTTGAGTATTTGAGCAATTAAAGTACTCTTTTTCTTGGAAATTCAACAAGATGGAATGATGATGTGTTGTGTCACCTGAAAGATCTCGTCGAACTGATTAATTTGATACTTTGTTTAAGACATTTGGTCATCATTTGTCGAAGTTATCGAGCGTCAAAATTTGAGAAGTCTCACAATTGAAGTGTTTGAGCAATTAAAGTACTCTTTTTCTTGGAAATTCAACAAGATGGAATGATGATGTGTTGTGTCACCTGAAAAATCTCGTCGAGCTGATTAATTTGACACTTTGTTCAAGACATTTGGTCATCATTTGTCGGAGTTATTGAGCGTCAAAATTTGAGAAGTCTCACAATTTGAGTGTTTGAGCACTTAAACTACTCTTTTTCTTGGAAATTCAACAAGATGGAATGATGATGTGTTGTGTCACCTGAAAGATCTCGTCGATCTGATTAATTTGACACTTTGTTCAAGACATTTGGTCATCATTTGTCGAAGTTATCGAGCTTCAAAATATGAAAAATCGCACAATTTGAGTGTTTGAGCACATAAAGTACTCTTTTTCTTGGAAATTCAACAAGATGGAATGATGATGTGTTGTGTCACCTGAAAGATCTCCTCGAGCTGATTAATTTGACCCTTTGTTTAAGACATTTGGTCATCATTTGTCGAAGTTATTGAGCGTCAAAATTTGAGAAGTCTCACAATTGGAGTGTTTGAGCAATTAAAGTACTCTTTTTCTTGGAAATTCAACAAGATGGAATGATGATGTGTTGTGTCACCTGAAAGATCTCGTCGATCTGATTAATTTGACACTTTGTTCAAGACATTTGGTCATCATTTGTCGAAGTTATCGAGCTTCAAAATATGAAAAATCGCACAATTTGAGTGTTTGAGCACATAAAGTACTCTTTTTCTTGGAAATTCAACAAGATGCAATCATGATGTGTTGTGTCACCTGAAAGATCTCGTCGAACTGATTAATTTGATACTTTGTTTAAGACATTTGGTCATCATTTGTCGAAGTTATCGAGCGTCAAAATTTGAGAAGTCTCACAATTGGAGTGTTTGAGCAATTAAAGTACTCTTTTTCTTGGAAATTCAACAAGATGGAATGATGATGTGTTGTGTCACCTGAAAAATCTCGTCGAGCTGATTAATTTGACACTTTGTTTAAGACATTTGGTCATCATTTGTCGAAGTTATTGAGCGTCAAAATTTGAGAAGTCTCACAATTTGAGTGTTTGAGCACTTAAACTACTCTTTTTCTTGGAAATTACACAAGATGGAATGATGATGTGTTGTGTCACCTGAAAGATCTCGTCGATCTGATTAATTTGACACTTTGTTCAAGACATTTGGTCATCATTTGTCGAAGTTATCGAGCTTCAAAATATGAAAAATCGCACAATTTCAGTGTTTGAGCACTTAAAGCACTCTTTTTCTTGGAAATTACACAAGATGGAATGATGATGTGTTGTGTCACCTGAAAGATCTCGTCGATCTGATTAATTTGACACTTTGTTCAAGACATTTGGTCATCATTTGTCGAAGTTATCGAGCTTCAAAATATGAAAAATCGCACAATTTCAGTGTTTGAGCACTTAAAGCACTCTTTTTCTTGGAAATTCAACAAGATGGAATGATGATGTGTTATGTCACCTGAAAGATCTCGTCGATCTTATTAATTTGACACTTTGTTCAAGACATTTGGTCATCATTTGTCGAAGTTATCGAGCTTCAAAATATGAAAAATCGCACAATTTCAGTGTTTGAGCACTTAAAGCACTCTTTTTCTTGGAAATTCAACAAGATGGATAGATGATGTGTTATGTCACCTGAAAGATCTCGTCGATCTTATTAATTTGACACTTTGTTCAAGACATTTGGTCATCATTTGTCGAAGTTATCGAGCTTCAAAATATGAAAAATCGCACAATTTGAGTATTTGAGCACTTAAAGTACTCTTTTTCTTGGAAATTCAACAAGATGGAATGATGATGTGTTATGTCACCTGAAAGATCTCGTTGATCTGATTAATTTGACACTTTGATCAAGACATTTGGTCATCATTTGTCGAAGTTATTGAGCTTCAAATTATGAAAAATCGCACAATTTGAGTGTTTGAGCACTTAAAGTACTCTTTTTCTTGGAAATTCAACAAGATGCAATCATGATGTGTTGTGTCACCTGAAAGATCTCGTCTAGCTGATTAATTTGACACTTTGATCAAGACATTTGGTCATCATTTGTCGACGTTATCGAGCGTCAAAATTTGAGAAGTCTCACAATTTGAGTGTTTGAGTTCTTAAAGTACTCTTTTTCTTGGAAATTCAACAAGATGGATAGATGATGTGTTATGTCACCTGAAAGATCTCGTCGATCTTATTAATTTGATACTTTGTTTAAGACATTTGGTCATCATTTGTCGAAGTTATCGAGCTTCAAAATATGAAAAATCGCACAATTTCAGTGTTTGAGCACTTAAAGCACTCTTTTTCTTGGAAATTCAACAAGATGGAATGATGATGTGTTATGTCACCTGAAAGATCTCGTCGATCTTATTAATTTGACACTTTGTTCAAGACATTTGGTCATCATTTGTCGAAGTTATCGAGCTTCAAAATATGAAAAATCGCACAATTTCAGTGTTTGAGCACTTAAAGTACTCTTTTTCTTGGAAATTCAACAAGATGCAATCATGATGTGTTGTGTCACCTGAAAGAACTCGTCTAGCTGATTAATTTGTCACTTTGTTTAAGACATTTGGTCATCATTTGTCGAAGTTATCGAGCTTCAAATTATGAAAAATCCCACAATTTGAGAGTTTGAGCACTTAAACTACTCTTTTTCTTGGAAATTCAACAAGATGGAATGATGATGTGTTGTGTCACCTGAAAGATCTCGTCGATCTGATTAATTTGACACTTTGTTCAAGACATTTGGTCATCATTTGTCGAAGTTATTGAGCTTCAAAATATGAAAAATCGCACAATTTGAGTGTTTGAGCACTTAAAGTACTCTTTTTCTTGGAAATTCAACAAGATGCAATCATGATGTGTTGTGTCACCTGAAAGATCTCGTCTAGCTGATTAATTTGTCACTTTGTTTAAGACATTTGGTCATCATTTGTCGAAGTTATCGAGTTTCAAATTTAGAAAAGTGTCACAATTGGAGTGTTTGAGCACTTAAAGTACTCTTTTTCTTGGAAATTCAACAAGATGGAATGATGATGTGTTGTGTCACCTGAAAGATCTCGTCGATCTGATTAATTTGACACTTTGATCAAGACATTTGGTCATCATTTGTCGAAGTTATGGAGCTTCAAAATATGAAAAATCGCACAATTTGAGTGTTTGAGCACTTAAAGTACTCTTTTTCTTGGAAATTCAACAAGATGGAATGATGATGTGTTATGTCACCTGAAAGATCTCGTCGATCTGATTAATTTGACACTTTGATCAAGACATTTGGTCATCATTTGTCGACGTTATCGAGCGTCAAAATTTGAGAAGTCTCACAATTTGAGTGTTTGAGTTCTTAAAGTACTCTTTTTCTTGGAAATTCAACAAGATGGAATGATGATGTGTTATGTCACCTGAAAGATCTCGTCGATCTTATTAATTTGACACTTTGTTCAAGACATTTGGTCATCATTTGTCGAAGTTATCGAGCTTCAAAATATGAAAAATCGCACAATTTGAGTATTTGAGCACTTAAAGTACTCTTTTTCTTGGAAATTCAACAAGATGGAATGATGATGTGTTATGTCACCTGAAAGATCTCGTTGATCTGATTAATTTGACACTTTGATCAAGACATTTGGTCATCATTTGTCGAAGTTACTGAGCTTCAAATTATGAAAAATCGCACAATTTGAGTGTTTGAGCACTTAAAGTACTCTTTTTCTTGGAAATTCAACAAGATGCAATCATGATGTGTTGTGTCACCTGAAAGATCTCGTCTAGCTGATTAATTTGTCACTTTGTTTAAGACATTTGGTCATCATTTGTCGAAGTTATCGAGTTTCAAATTTAGAAAAGTCTCACAATTGGAGTGTTTGAGCAATTAAAGTACTCTTTTTCTTGGAAATTCAACAAGATGGAATGATGATGTGTTGTGTCACCTGAAAGATCTCGTCGATCTGATTAATTTGACACTTTGATCAAGACATTTGGTCATCATTTGTCGAAGTTATTGAGCTTCAAAATATGAAAAATCGCACAATATGAGTATTTGAGCACTTAAAGTACTCTTTTTCTTGGAAATTCAACAAGATGCAATCATGATGTGTTATGTCACCTGAAAGATCTCGTCGATCTTATTAATTTGACACTTTGTTCAAGACATTTGGTCATCATTTGTCGAAGTTATCGAGCGTCAAAATTTGAGAAGTCTCACAATTTGAGTGTTTGAGTTCTTAAAGTACTCTTTTTCTTGGAAATTCAACAAGATGCAATCATGATGTGTTGTGTCACCTGAAAGATCTCGTCGATCTGATTAATTTGACACTTTGTTTAAGACATTTGGTCATCATTTGTCGAAGTTATTGAGCGTCAAAATTTGAGAAGTCTCACAATTTGAGTGTTTGAGCACTTAAACTACTCTTTTTCTTGGAAATTCAACAAGATGGATAGATGATGTGTTATGTCACCTGAAAGATCTCGTCGATCTTATTAATTTGATACTTTGTTTAAGACATTTGGTCATCATTTGTCGAAGTTATCGAGCGTCAAAATTTGAGAAGTCTCACAATTTGAGTGTTTGAGTTCTTAAAGTACTCTTTTTCTTGGAAATTCAACAAGATGCAATCATGATGTGTTGTGTCACCTGAAAGATCTCGTCGATCTGATTAATTTGACACTTTGATCAAGACATTTGGTCATCATTTGTCGAAGTTATTGAGCTTCAAAATATGAAAAATCGCACAATTTCAGTGTTTGAGCACTTAAAGTACTCTTTTTCTTGGAAATTCAACAAGATGGAATCATGATGTGTTGTGTCACCTGATAGATCTCGTCGATCTGATTACCTTGACACTTTGTTCAAGACATTTGGTCATCATTTGTCGAAGTTATCGAGCTTCAAAATATGAAAAATCGCACAATTTGAGTGTTTGAGCACATAAAGTACTCTTTTTCTTGGAAATTCAACAAGATGGAATGATGATTTGTTGTGTCACCTGAAAGATCTCGTCGAGCTGATTAATTTGACACTTTGTTTAAGACATTTGGTCATCATTTGTCGAAGTTATTGAGCGTCAAAATTTGAGAAGTCTCACAATTTGAGTGTTTGAGCACTTAAACTACTCTTTTTCTTGGAAATTACACAAGATGGAATGATGATGTGTTGTGTCACCTGAAAGATCTCGTCGATCTGATTAATTTGACACTTTGTTCAAGACATTTGGTCATCATTTGTCGAAGTTATTGAGCTTCAAAATATGAAAAATCGCACAATTTGAGTGTTTGAGCACTTAAAGTACTCTTTTTCTTGGAAATTCAACAAGATGCAATCATGATGTGTTGTGTCACCTGAAAGATCTCTTCGAGCTGATTAATTTGACACTTTGTTCAAGACATTTGGTCATCATTTGTCGAAGTTATCGAGCTTCAAAATATGAAAAATCGCACAATTTGAGTGTTTGAGCACTTAAAGTACTCTTTTTCTTGGAAATTCAACAAGATGGAATGATGATGTGTTATGTCACCTGAAAGATCTCGTCGATCTTATTAATTTGACACTTTGTTCAAGACATTTGGTCATCATTTGTCGAAGTTATCGAGCGTCAAAATTTGAGAAGTCTCACAATTTGAGTGTTTGAGTTCTTAAAGTACTCTTTTTCTTGGAAATTCAACAAGATGCAATCATGATGTGTTGTGTCACCTGAAAGATCTCGTCGATCTGATTAATTTGACACTTTGTTTAAGACATTTGGTCATCATTTGTCGAAGTTATTGAGCGTCAAAATTTGAGAAGTCTCACAATTTGAGTGTTTGAGCACTTAAACTACTCTTTTTCTTGGAAATTCAACAAGATGGATAGATGATGTGTTATGTCACCTGAAAGATCTCCTCGATCTTATTAATTTGATACTTTGTTTAAGACATTTGGTCATCATTTGTCGAAGTTATCGAGCGTCAAAATTTGAGAAGTCTCACAATTTGAGTGTTTGAGTTCTTAAAGTACTCTTTTTCTTGGAAATTCAACAAGATGCAATCATGATGTGTTGTGTCACCTGATAGATCTCGTCGATCTGATTACCTTGACACTTTGTTCAAGACATTTGGTCATCATTTGTCGAAGTTATCGAGCTTCAAAATATGAAAAATCGCACAATTTGAGTGTTTGAGCACATAAAGTACTCTTTTTCTTGGAAATTCAACAAGATGGAATGATGATTTGTTGTGTCACCTGAAAGATCTCGTCGAGCTGATTAATTTGACACTTTGTTTAAGACATTTGGTCATCATTTGTCGAAGTTATTGAGCGTCAAAATTTGAGAAGTCTCACAATTTGAGTGTTTGAGCACTTAAACTACTCTTTTTCTTGGAAATTACACAAGATGGAATGATGATGTGTTGTGTCACCTGAAAGATCTCGTCGATCTGATTAATTTGACACTTTGTTCAAGACATTTGGTCATCATTTGTCGAAGTTATTGAGCTTCAAAATATGAAAAATCGCACAATTTGAGTGTTTGAGCACTTAAAGTACTCTTTTTCTTGGAAATTCAACAAGATGCAATCATGATGTGTTGTGTCACCTGAAAGATCTCTTCGAGCTGATTAATTTGACACTTTGTTCAAGACATTTGGTCATCATTTGTCGAAGTTATCGAGCTTCAAAATATGAAAAATCGCACAATTTGAGTGTTTGAGCACTTAAAGTACTCTTTTTCTTGGAAATTCAACAAGATGGAATGATGATGTGTTATGTCACCTGAAAGATCTCGTCGTTCTGATTAATTTGACACTTTGTTCAAGACATTTGGTCATCATTTGTCGAAGTTATTGAGCTTCAAAATATGAAAAATCGCACAATTTGAGTGTTTGAGCACTTAAAGTACTCTTTTTCTTGGAAATTCAACAAGATGCAATCATGATGTGTTGTGTCACCTGAAAGATCTCGTCGAACTGATTAATTTGATACTTTGTTTAAGACATTTGGTCATCATTTGTCGAAGTTATCGAGCGTCAAATTTTGAGAAGTCTCACAATTGGAGTGTTTGAGCACATAAAGTACTCTTTTTCTTGGAAATTCAACAAGATGGAATGATGATGTGTTGCGTCACCTGAAAGATCTCGTCGAGCTGATTAATTTGACACTTTGTTTAAGACATTTGGTCATCATTTGTCGAAGCTATCGAGTTTCAAATTTAGAAAAGTGTCACAATTGGAGTGTTTGAGCACTTAAAGTACTCTTTTTCTTGGAAATTCAACAAGATGGAATCATGATGTGTTGTGTCACCTGAAGGATCTCGTCGAGATGATTAATTTGACACTTTCTTCAAGACATTTGGTCATCATTTGTCGAAGTTATCGAGCTTCAAATTATGAAAAATCGCACAATTGCAGTGTTTGAGCAATTAAAGTACTCTTTTTCTTGGAAATTCAATAAGATGGAATGATAATGTGTTGTGTCACCTGAAAGATCTCGTCTAGCTGATTAATTTGTCACTTTGTTTAAGACATTTGGTCATCATTTGTCGAAGCTATCGAGTTTCAAATTTAGAAAAGTGTCACAATTGGAGTGTTTGAGCACTTAAAGTACTCTTTTTCTTGGAAATTCAACAAGATGGAATCATGATGTGTTGTGTCACCTGAAAGATCTCGTCGAGATGATTAATTTGACACTTTCTTCAAGACATTTGGTCATCATTTGTCGAAGTTATCGAGCTTCAAAATATGAAAAATCGCACAATTTCAGTGTTTGAGCACTTAAAGTACTATTTTTCTTGGAAATTCAACAAGATGGAATGATGATGTGTTGTGTCACCTGAAAGATCTCGTCGAGCTGATTAACTTGTCACTTTGTTTAAGACATTTGGTCATCATTTGTCGAAGTTATTGAGCTTCAAAATATGAAAAATCGCACAATTTGAGTATTTGAGCACTTAAAGTACTCTTTTTCTTGGAAATTCAACAAGATGGAATGATGATGTGTTATGTCACCTGAAAGATCTCGTTGATCTGATTAATTTGACACTTTGATCAAGACATTTGGTCATCATTTGTCGAAGTTATCGAGCTTCAAAATATGAAAAATCGCACAATTTGAGTGTTTGAGCACTTAAAATGCTCTTTTTCTTGGAAATTCAACAAGATGCAATCATGATGTGTTGTGTCACCTGAAAGATCTCGTCGATCTGATTAATTTGACACTTTGATCAAGACATTTGGTCATCATTTGTCGAAGTTATTGAGCTTCAAAATATGAAAAATCGCACAATTTGAGTATTTGAGCACTTAAAGTACTCTTTTTCTTGGAAATTCAACAAGATGCAATCATGATGTGTTGTGTCACCTGAAAGATCTCGTCGAACTGATTAATTTGATACTTTGTTTAAGACATTTGGTCATCATTTGTCGAAGTTATCGAGCTTCAAAATATGAAAAATCGCACAATTTCAGTGTTTGAGCACTTAAAGTACTATTTTTCTTGGAAATTCAACAAGATGGAATGATGATGTGTTGTGTCACCTGAAAGATCTCGTCGAGCTGATTAACTTGACACTTTGTTTAAGACAGTTGGTCATCATTTGTCGAAGTTATCGAGCTTCAAAATATGAAAAATCGCACAATTTGAGTGTTTGAGCACTTAAAGTACTCTTTTTCTTGGAAATTCAACAAGATGGAATGATGATGTGTTGTGTCACCTGAAAGATCTCGTCGATCTGATTAATTTGACACTTTGATCAAGGCATTTGGTCATCATTTGTCGAAGTTACCGAGCTTCAAAATATGAAAAATCGCACAATTTGAGTGTTTGAGCACTTAAAGTACTCTTTTTCTTGGAAATTCAACAAGATGCAATCATGATGTGTTGTGTCACCTGAAAGATCTCGTCGAACTGATTAATTTGATACTTTGTTTAAGACATTTGGTCATCATTTATCGAAGTTATCGAGCGTCAAAATTTGAGAAGTCTCACAATTTGAGTGTTTGAGCACTTAAACTACTCTTTTTCTTGGAAATTCAACAAGATGGAATGATGATGTGTTATGTCACCTGAAAGATCTCGTCGATCTGATTAATTTGACACTTTGATCAAGACATTTGGTCATCATTTGTCGAAGTTATTGAGCTTCAAAATATGAAAAATCGCACAATTTGAGTATTTGAACACTTAAAGTACTCTTTTTCTTGGAAATTCAACAAGATGCAATCATGATGTGTTGTGTCACCTGAAAGATCTCGTCGATCTGATTAATTTGACACTTTGATCAAGGCATTTGGTCATCATTTCTCGAAGTTACCGAGCTTCAAAATATGAAAAATCGCACAATTTGAGTATTTGAGCACTTAAAGTACTCTTTTTCTTGGAAATTCAACAAGATGGAATGATGATGTGTTATGTCACCTGAAAGATCTCGTTGATCTGATTAATTTGACACTTTGATCAAGACATTTGGTCATCATTTGTCGAAGTTATCGAGCTTCAAAATATGAAAAATCGCACAATTTGAGTGTTTGAGCACTTAAAATGCTCTTTTTCTTGGAAATTCAACAAGATGCAATCATGATGTGTTGTGTCACTTGAAAGATCTCGTCGATCTGATTAATTTGACACTTTGATCAAGACATTTGGTCATCATTTGTCGAAGTTATTGAGCTTCAAAATATGAAAAATCGCACAATTTGAGTATTTGAGCACTTAAAGTACTCTTTTTCTTGGAAATTCAACAAGATGCAATCATGATGTGTTGTGTCACCTGAAAGATCTCGTCGAACTGATTAATTTGATACTTTGTTTAAGACATTTGGTCATCATTTGTCGAAGTTATCGAGCTTCAAAATATGAAAAATCGCACAATTTCAGTGTTTGAGCACTTAAAGTACTATTTTTCTTGGAAATTCAACAAGATGGAATGATGATGTGTTGTGTCACCTGAAAGATCTCGTCGATCTGATTAATTTGACACTTTGATCAAGGCATTTGGTCATCATTTGTCGAAGTTACCGAGCTTCAAAATATGAAAAATCGCACAATTTGAGTGTTTGAGCACTTAAAGTACTCTTTTTCTTGGAAATTCAACAAGATGCAATCATGATGTGTTGTGTCACCTGAAAGATCTCGTCGATCTGATTAATTTGACACTTTGTTCAAGACATTTGTTCATCATTTGTCGAAGTTATCGAGCGTCAAAATTTGAGAAGTCTCACAATTTGAGTGTTTGAGCACTTAAACTACTCTTTTTCTTGGAAATTCAACAAGATGGAATGATGATGTGTTGTGTCACCTGATAGATCTCGTCGATCTGATTAATTTGACACTTTGTTCAAGACATTTGGTCATCATTTGTCGAAGTTATCGAGCTTCAAAATATGAAAAATCGCACAATTTGAGTGTTTGAGCACATAAAGTACTCTTTTTCTTGGAAATTCAACAAGATGGAATGATGATGTGTTGCGTCACCTGAAAGATCTCGTCGAGCTGATTAATTTGACACTTTGTTTAAGACATTTGGTCATCATTTGTCGAAGTTATCGAGCTTCAAAATATGAAAAATCGCACAATTTGAGTGTTTGAGCACTTAAAGTACTCTTTTTCTTGGAAATTCAACAAGATGGAATCATGATGTGTTGTGTCACCTGAAAGATCTCGTCGAGATGATTAATTTGACACTTTCTTCAAGACATTTGGTCATCATTTGTCGAAGTTATGGAGCTTCAAAATATGAAAAATCGCACAATTTTAGTGTTTGAGCACTTAAAGTACTCTTTTTCTTGGAAATTCAACAAGATGGAATGATGATGTGTTGTGTCACCTGAAAGATCTCGTCGAGCTGATTAACTTGACACTTTGTTTAAGACAGTTGGTCATCATTTGTCGAAGTTATCGAGCTTCAAAATATGAAAAATCGCACAATTTGAGTGTTTGAGCACTTAAAGTACTCTTTTTCTTGGAAATTCAACAAGATGGAATGATGATGTGTTGTGTCACCTGAAAGATCTCGTCGATCTGATTAATTTGACACTTTGATCAAGGCATTTGGTCATCATTTGTCGAAGTTACCGAGCTTCAAAATATGAAAAATCGCACAATTTGAGTGTTTGAGCACTTAAAGTACTCTTTTTCTTGGAAATTCAACAAGATGCAATCATGATGTGTTGTGTCACCTGAAAGATCTCGTCGAACTGATTAATTTGATATTTTGTTTAAGACATTTGGTCATCATTTATCGAAGTTATCGAGCGTCAAAATTTGAGAAGTCTCACAATTTGAGTGTTTGAGCACTTAAACTACTCTTTTTCTTGGAAATTCAACAAGATGGAATGATGATGTGTTATGTCACCTGAAAGATCTCGTCGATCTGATTAATTTGACACTTTGATCAAGACATTTGGTCATCATTTGTCGAAGTTATTGAGCTTCAAAATATGAAAAATCGCACAATTTGAGTATTTGAACACTTAAAGTACTCTTTTTCTTGGAAATTCAACAAGATGCAATCATGATGTGTTGTGTCACCTGAAAGATCTCGTCGATCTGATTAATTTTTCACTTTGATCAAGGCATTTGGTCATCATTTGTCGAAGTTACCGAGCTTCAAAATATGAAAAATCGCACAATTTGAGTGTTTGAGCACTTAAAGTACTCTTTTTCTTGGAAATTCAACAAGATGCAATCATGATGTGTTGTGTCACCTGAAAGATCTCGTCGATCTGATTAATTTGACACTTTGTTCAAGACATTTGTTCATCATTTGTCGAAGTTATCGAGCGTCAAAATTTGAGAAGTCTCACAATTTGAGTGTTTGAGCACTTAAACTACTCTTTTTCTTGGAAATTCAACAAGATGGAATGATGATGTGTTGTGTCACCTGATAGATCTCGTCGATCTGATTAATTTGACACTTTGTTCAAGACATTTGGTCATCATTTGTCGAAGTTATCGAGCTTCAAAATATGAAAAATCGCACAATTTGAGTGTTTGAGCACATAAAGTACTCTTTTTCTTGGAAATTCAACAAGATGGAATGATGATGTGTTGCGTCACCTGAAAGATCTCGTCGAGCTGATTAATTTGACACTTTGTTTAAGACATTTGGTCATCATTTGTCGAAGTTATCGAGCTTCAAAATATGAAAAATCGCACAATTTGAGTGTTTGAGCACTTAAAGTACTCTTTTTCTTGGAAATTCAACAAGATGGAATCATGATGTGTTGTGTCACCTGAAAGATCTCGTCGAGATGATTAATTTGACACTTTCTTCAAGACATTTGGTCATCATTTGTCGAAGTTATGGAGCTTCAAAATATGAAAAATCGCACAATTTTAGTGTTTGAGCACTTAAAGTACTCTTTTTCTTGGAAATTCAACAAGATGGAATGATGATGTGTTATGTCACCTGAAAGATCTCGTCGATCTGATTAATTTGACACTTTGATCAAGACATTTGGTCATCATTTGTCGAAGTTATTGAGCTTCAAAATATGAAAAATCGCACAATTTGAGTATTTGAGCACTTAAAGTACTCTTTTTCTTGGAAATTCAACAAGATGGAATGATGATGTGTTATGTCACCTGAAAGATCTCGTTGATCTGATTAATTTGACACTTTGATCAAGACATTTGGTCATCATTTGTCGAAGTTATCGAGCTTCAAAATATGAAAAATCGCACAATTTGAGTGTTTGAGCACTTAAAATGCTCTTTTTCTTGGAAATTCAACAAGATGCAATCATGATGTGTTGTGTCACCTGAAAGATCTCGTCGATCTGATTAATTTGACACTTTGATCAAGACATTTGGTCATCATTTGTCGAAGTTATTGAGCTTCAAAATATGAAAAATCGCACAATTTGAGTATTTGAGCACTTAAAGTACTCTTTTTCTTGGAAATTCAACAAGATGCAATCATGATGTGTTGTGTCACCTGAAAGATCTCGTCGAACTGATTAATTTGATACTTTGTTTAAGACATTTGGTCATCATTTGTCGAAGTTATCGAGCTTCAAAATATGAAAAATCGCACAATTTCAGTGTTTGAGCACTTAAAGTACTATTTTTCTTGGAAATTCAACAAGATGGAATGATGATGTGTTGTGTCACCTGAAAGATCTCGTCGAGCTGATTAACTTGACACTTTGTTTAAGACAGTTGGTCATCATTTGTCGAAGTTATCGAGCTTCAAAATATGAAGAATCGCACAATTTGAGTGTTTGAGCACTTAAAGTACTCTTTTTCTTGGAAATTCAACAAGATGGAATGATGATGTGTTGTGTCACCTGAAAGATCTCGTCGATCTGATTAATTTGACACTTTGATCAAGGCATTTGGTCATCATTTGTCGAAGTTACCGAGCTTCAAAATATGAAAAATCGCACAATTTGAGTGTTTGAGCACTTAAAGTACTCTTTTTCTTGGAAATTCAACAAGATGCAATCATGATGTGTTGTGTCACCTGAAAGATCTCGTCGAACTGATTAATTTGATATTTTGTTTAAGACATTTGGTCATCATTTATCGAAGTTATCGAGCGTCAAAATTTGAGAAGTCTCACAATTTGAGTGTTTGAGCACTTAAACTACTCTTTTTCTTGGAAATTCAACAAGATGGAATGATGATGTGTTATGTCACCTGAAAGATCTCGTCGATCTGATTAATTTGACACTTTGATCAAGACATTTGGTCATCATTTGTCGAAGTTATTGAGCTTCAAAATATGAAAAATCGCACAATTTGAGTATTTGAACACTTAAAGTACTCTTTTTCTTGGAAATTCAACAAGATGCAATCATGATGTGTTGTGTCACCTGAAAGATCTCGTCGATCTGATTAATTTGACACTTTGATCAAGGCATTTGGTCATCATTTCTCGAAGTTACCGAGCTTCAAAATATGAAAAATCGCACAATTTGAGTATTTGAGCACTTAAAGTACTCTTTTTCTTGGAAATTCAACAAGATGGAATGATGATGTGTTATGTCACCTGAAAGATCTCGTTGATTTGATTAATTTGACACTTTGATCAAGGCATTTGGTCATCATTTGTCGAAGTTACCGAGCTTCAAAATATGAAAAATCGCACAATTTGAGTGTTTGAGCACTTAAAGTACTCTTTTTCTTGGAAATTCAACAAGATGCAATCATGATGTGTTGTGTCACCTGAAAGATCTCGTCGAACTGATTAATTTGATACTTTGTTTAAGACATTTGGTCATCATTTGTCGAAGTTATCGAGCGTCAAAATTTGAGAAGTCTCACAATTGGAGTGTTTGAGCACATAAAGTACTCTTTTTCTTGGAAATTCAACAAGATGGAATGATGATGTGTTGCGTCACCTGAAAGATCTCGTCGAGCTGATTAATTTGACACTTTGTTTAAGACATTTGGTCATCATTTGTCGAAGCTATCGAGTTTCAAATTTAGAAAAGTGTCACAATTGGAGTGTTTGAGCACTTAAAGTGCTCTTTTTCTTGGAAATTCAACAAGATGGAATGATGATGTGTTGTGTCACCTGAAAGATCTCGTCGAACTGATTAATTTGATACTTTGTTTAAGACATTTGTTCATCATTTGTCGAAGTTATCGAGCGTCAAAATTTGAGAAGTCTCACAATTGGAGTGTTTGAGCACTTAAAGTACTCTTTTTCTTGGAAATTCAACAAGATGGAATGATGATGTGTTGTGTCACCTGAAAGATCTCGTCGAGCTGATTAATTTGACACTTTGTTCAAGACATTTGTTCATCATTTGTCGAAGTTATCGAGCGTCAAAATTTGAGAAGTGTCACAATTGGAGTGTTTGAGCACTTAAAGTACTCTTTTTCTTGGAAATTCAACAAGATGCAATCATGATGTGTTGTGTCACCTGAAAGATCTCGTCGAACTGATTAATTTGATACTTTGTTTAAGACATTTGGTCATCATTTGTCGAAGTTATCGAGCGTCAAAATTTGAGAAGTCTCACAATTGGAGTGTTTGAGCACTTAAAGTACTCTTTTTCTTGGAAATTCAACAAGATGGAATGATGATGTGTTGTGTCACCTGAAAGATCTCCTCGAGCTGATTAATTTGACACTTTGTTTAAGACATTTGGTCATCATTTGTCGAAGTTATTGAGCGTCAAAATTTGAGAAGTCTCACAATTTGAGTGTTTGAGCACTTAAACTACTCTTTTTCTTGGAAATTCAACAAGATGGAATGATGATGTGTTGTGTCACCTGAAAGATCTCGTCGATTTAATTAATTTGACACTTTGTTCAAGACATTTGTTCATCATTTGTCGAAGTTATCGAGCGTCAAAATTTGAGAAGTCTGACAATTGGAGTGTTTGAGCAATTAAAGTACTCTTTTTCTTGGAAATTCAACAAGATGGAATGATGATGTGTTGTGTCACCTGAAAGATCTCGTCGAGCTGATTAATTTGACACTTTGTTCAAGACATTTGGTCATCATTTGTCGAAGTTATTGAGCGTCAAAATTTGAGAAGTCTTACAATTTGAGTGTTTGAGCACTTAAACTACTCTTTTTCTTGGAAATTCAACAAGATGGAATGATGATGTGTTGTGTCACCTGATAGATCTCGTCGATCTGATTAATTTGACACTTTGTTCAAGACATTAGGTCATCATTTGTCGAAGTTATCGAGCTTCAAAATATGAAAAATCGCACAATTTGAGTGTTTGAGCACATAAAGTACTCTTTTTCTTGGAAATTCAACAAGATGGAATGATGATGTGTTGCGTCACCTGAAAGATCTCGTCGAGCTGATTAATTTGACACTTTGTTTAAGACATTTGGTCATCATTTGTCGAAGTTATCGAGCTTCAAAATATGAAAAATCGCACAATTTGAGTGTTTGAGCACTTAAAGTACTCTTTTTCTTGGAAATTCAACAAGATGGAATTATGATGTGTTGTGTCACCTGAAAGATCTCGTCGAGATGATTAATTTGACACTTTCTTCAAGACATTTGGTCATCATTTGTCGAAGTTATGGAGCTTCAAAATATGAAAAATCGCACAATTTTAGTGTTTGAGCACTTAAAGTACTCTTTTTCTTGGAAATTCAACAAGATGGAATGATGATGTGTTATGTCACCTGAAAGATCTCGTCGATCTGATTAATTTGACACTTTGATCAAGACATTTGGTCATCATTTGTCGAAGTTATTGAGCTTCAAAATATGAAAAATCGCACAATTTGAGTATTTGAGCACTTAAAGTACTCTTTTTCTTGGAAATTCAACAAGATGGAATGATGATGTGTTATGTCACCTGAAAGATCTCGTTGATCTGATTAATTTGACACTTTGATCAAGACATTTGGTCATCATTTGTCGAAGTTACCGAGCTTCAAAATATGAAAAATCGCACAATTTGAGTATTTGAGCACTTAAAATGCTCTTTTTCTTGGAAATTCAACAAGATGCAATCATGATGTGTTGTGTCACCTGAAAGATCTCGTCGATCTGATTAATTTGACACTTTGATCAAGACATTTGGTCATCATTTGTCGAAGTTATTGAGCTTCAAAATATGAAAAATCGCACAATTTGAGTATTTGAGCACTTAAAGTACTCTTTTTCTTGGAAATTCAACAAGATGCAATCATGATGTGTTGTGTCACCTGAAAGATCTCGTCGAACTGATTAATTTGATACTTTGTTTAAGACATTTGGTCATCATTTGTCGAAGTTATCGAGCTTCAAAATATGAAAAATCGCACAATTTCAGTGTTTGAGCACTTAAAGTACTATTTTTCTTGGAAATTCAACAAGATGGAATGATGATGTGTTGTGTCACCTGAAAGATCTCGTCGATCTGATTAATTTGACACTTTGATCAAGGCATTTGGTCATCATTTGTCGAAGTTACCGAGCTTCAAAATATGAAAAATCGCACAATTTGAGTGTTTGAGCACTTAAAGTACTCTTTTTCTTGGAAATTCAAAAAGATGCAATCATGATGTGTTGTGTCACCTGAAAGATCTCGTCGAACTGATTAATTTGATACTTTGTTTAAGACATTTGGTCATCATTTATCGAAGTTATCGAGCGTCAAAATTTGAGAAGTCTCACAATTTGAGTGTTTGAGCACTTAAACTACTCTTTTTCTTGGAAATTCAACAAAATGGAATGATGATATGTTGTGTCACCTGAAAGATCTCGTCGATCTGATTAATTTGACACTTTGATCAAGACATTTGGTCATCATTTGTCGAAGTTATTGAGCGTCAAAATTTGAGAAGTCTTACAATTTGAGTGTTTGAGCACTTAAACTACTCTTTTTCTTGGAAATTCAACAAGATGGAATGATGATGTGTTGTGTCACCTGATAGATCTCGTCGATCTGATTAATTTGACACTTTGTTCAAGACATTAGGTCATCATTTGTCGAAGTTATCGAGCTTCAAAATATGAAAAATCGCACAATTTGAGTGTTTGAGCACATAAAGTACTCTTTTTCTTGGAAATTCAACAAGATGGAATGATGATGTGTTGCGTCACCTGAAAGATCTCGTCGAGCTGATTAATTTGACACTTTGTTTAAGACATTTGGTCATCATTTGTCGAAGTTATCGAGCTTCAAAATATGAAAAATCGCACAATTTGAGTGTTTGAGCACTTAAAGTACTCTTTTTCTTGGAAATTCAACAAGATGGAATTATGATGTGTTGTGTCACCTGAAAGATCTCGTCGAGATGATTAATTTGACACTTTCTTCAAGACATTTGGTCATCATTTGTCGAAGTTATGGAGCTTCAAAATATGAAAAATCGCACAATTTTAGTGTTTGAGCACTTAAAGTACTCTTTTTCTTGGAAATTCAACAAGATGGAATGATGATGTGTTATGTCACCTGAAAGATCTCGTCGATCTGATTAATTTGACACTTTGATCAAGACATTTGGTCATCATTTGTCGAAGTTATTGAGCTTCAAAATATGAAAAATCGCACAATTTGAGTATTTGAGCACTTAAAGTACTCTTTTTCTTGGAAATTCAACAAGATGGAATGATGATGTGTTATGTCACCTGAAAGATCTCGTTGATCTGATTAATTTGACACTTTGATCAAGACATTTGGTCATCATTTGTCGAAGTTACCGAGCTTCAAAATATGAAAAATCGCACAATTTGAGTATTTGAGCACTTAAAATGCTCTTTTTCTTGGAAATTCAACAAGATGCAATCATGATGTGTTGTGTCACCTGAAAGATCTCGTCGATCTGATTAATTTGACACTTTGATCAAGACATTTGGTCATCATTTGTCGAAGTTATTGAGCTTCAAAATATGAAAAATCGCACAATTTGAGTATTTGAGCACTTAAAGTACTCTTTTTCTTGGAAATTCAACAAGATGCAATCATGATGTGTTGTGTCACCTGAAAGATCTCGTCGAACTGATTAATTTGATACTTTGTTTAAGACATTTGGTCATCATTTGTCGAAGTTATCGAGCTTCAAAATATGAAAAATCGCACAATTTCAGTGTTTGAGCACTTAAAGTACTATTTTTCTTGGAAATTCAACAAGATGGAATGATGATGTGTTGTGTCACCTGAAAGATCTCGTCGATCTGATTAATTTGACACTTTGATCAAGGCATTTGGTCATCATTTGTCGAAGTTACCGAGCTTCAAAATATGAAAAATCGCACAATTTGAGTGTTTGAGCACTTAAAGTACTCTTTTTCTTGGAAATTCAAAAAGATGCAATCATGATGTGTTGTGTCACCTGAAAGATCTCGTCGAACTGATTAATTTGATACTTTGTTTAAGACATTTGGTCATCATTTATCGAAGTTATCGAGCGTCAAAATTTGAGAAGTCTCACAATTTGAGTGTTTGAGCACTTAAACTACTCTTTTTCTTGGAAATTCAACAAAATGGAATGATGATATGTTGTGTCACCTGAAAGATCTCGTCGATCTGATTAATTTGACACTTTGATCAAGACATTTGGTCATCATTTGTCGAAGTTATTGAGCTTCAAATTATGAAAAATCGCACAATTGCAGTGTTTGAGCACTTAAAGTACTCTTTTTCTTGGAAATTCAACAAGATGCAATCATGATGTGTTGTGTCACCTGAAAGATCTCGTCGAACTGATTAATTTGATACTTTGTTTAAGACATTTGGTCATCATTTGTCGAAGTTATCGAGCGTCAAAATTTGAGAAGTCTCACAATTGGAGTGTTTGAGCACATAAAGTACTCTTTTTCTTGGAAATTCAACAAGATGGAATGATGATGTGTTGCGTCACCTGAAAGATCTCGTCGAGCTGATTAATTTGACACTTTGTTTAAGACATTTGGTCATCATTTGTCGAAGTTATCGAGCTTCAAAATATGAAAAATCGCACAATTTGAGTGTTTGAGCACTTAAAGTACTCTTTTTCTTGGAAATTCAACAAGATGGAATTATGATGTGTTGTGTCACCTGAAAGATCTCGTCAAGATGATTAATTTGACACTTTCTTCAAGACATTTGGTCATCATTTGTCGAAGTTATGGAGCTTCAAAATATGAAAAATCGCACAATTTTAGTGTTTGAGCACTTAAAGTACTCTTTTTCTTGGAAATTCAACAAGATGGAATGATGATGTGTTATGTCACCTGAAAGATCTCGTCGATCTGATTAATTTGACACTTTGATCAAGACATTTGGTCATCATTTGTCGAAGTTATTGAGCTTCAAAATATGAAAAATCGCACAATTTGAGTATTTGAGCACTTAAAGTACTCTTTTTCTTGGAAATTCAACAAGATGGAATGATGATGTGTTATGTCACCTGAAAGATCTCGTTGATCTGATTAATTTGACACTTTGATCAAGACATTTGGTCATCATTTGTCGAAGTTATCGAGCTTCAAAATATGAAAAATCGCACAATTTGAGTGTTTGAGCACTTAAAATGCTCTTTTTCTTGGAAATTCAACAAGATGGAATCATGATGTGTTGTGTCACCTGAAAGATCTCGTCGATCTGATTAATTTGACACTTTGATCAAGACATTTGGTCATCATTTGTCGAAGTTATCGAGCTTCAAAATATGAAAAATCGCACAATTTCTGTGTTTGAGCACTTAAAGTACTATTTTTCTTGGAAATTCAACAAGATGGAATGATGATGTGTTGTGTCACCTGAAAGATCTCGTCGAGCTGATTAACTTGACACTTTGTTTAAGACATTTGGTCATCATTTGTCGAAGTTACCGAGCTTCAAAATATGAAAAATCGCACAATTTGAGTGTTTGAGCACTTAAAGTACTCTTTTGCTTGGAAATTCAACAAGATGGAATGATGATGTGTTGTGTCACCTGAAAGATCTCGTCGATCTGATTAATTTGACACTTTGATCAAGGCATTTGGTCATCATTTGTCGAAGTTACCGAGCTTCAAAATATGAAAAATCGCACAATTTGAGTGTTTGAGCACTTAAAGTACTCTTTTTCTTGGAAATTCAACAAGATGCAATCATGATGTGTTGTGTCACCTGAAAGATCTCGTCGAACTGATTAATTTGATACTTTGTTTAAGGCATTTGGTCATCATTTGTCGAAGTTATTGAGCTTCAAAATATGAAAAATCGCACAATTTGAGTATTTGAGCACTTAAAGTACTCTTTTTCTTGGAAATTCAACAAGATGCAATCATGATGTGTTGTGTCACCTGAAAGATCTCGTCGATCTGATTAATTTGACACTTTGATCAAGGCATTTGGTCATCATTTGTCGAAGTTACCGAGCTTCAAAATATGAAAAATCGCACAATTTGAGTATTTGAGCACTTAAAGTACTCTTTTTCTTGGAAATTCAACAAGATGGAATGATGATGTGTTATGTCACCTGAAAGATCTCGTTGATCTGATTAATTTGACACTTTGATCAAGACATTTGGTCATCATTTGTCGAAGTTATCGAGCTTCAAAATATGAAAAATCGCACAATTTGAGTGTTTGAGCACTTAAAATGCTCTTTTTCTTGGAAATTCAACAAGATGCAATCATGATGTGTTGTGTCACCTGAAAGATCTCGTCGATCTGATTAATTTGACACTTTGATCAAGACATTTGGTCATCATTTGTCGAAGTTACCGAGCTTCAAAATATGAAAAATCGCACAATTTGAGTGTTTGAGCACTTAAAGTACTCTTTTTCTTGGAAATTCAACAAGATGCAATCATGATGTGTTGTGTCACCTGAAAGATCTCGTCGAACTGATTAATTTGATACTTTGTTTAAGACATTTGGTCATCATTTATCGAAGTTATCGAGCGTCAAAATTTGAGAAGTCTCACAATTTGAGTGTTTGAGCACTTAAACTACTCTTTTTCTTGGAAATTCAACAAAATGGAATGATGATATGTTGTGTCACCTGAAAGATCTCGTCGATCTGATTAATTTGACACTTTGATCAAGACATTTGGTCATCATTTGTCGAAGTTATTGAGCTTCAAAATATGAAAAATCGCACAATTTGAGTATTTGAGCACTTAAAGTACTCTTTTTCTTGGAAATTCAACAAGATGGAATGATGATGTGTTGTGTCACCTGAAAGATCTCGTCGAACTGATTAATTTGATACTTTGTTTAAGACATTTGGTCATCATTTGTCGAAGTTATCGAGCTTCAAAATATGAAAAATCGCACAATTTCAGTGTTTGATCACTTAAAGTACTCTTTTTCTTGGAAATTCAACAAGATGGAATGATGATGTGTTGTGTCACCTGAAAGATCTCGTCGAGCTGATTAACTTGACACTTTGTTTAAGACATTTGGTCATCATTTGTCGAAGTTATCGAGTTTCAAATTTAGAAAAATCGCACAATTTGAGTGTTTGAGCACATAAAGTACTCTTTTTCTTGGAAATTCAACAAGATGGAATGATGATGTGTTGTGTCACCTGAAAGATCTCCTCGAGCTGATTAATTTGACACTTTGTTCAAGACATTTGGTCATCATTTGTCGAAGTTATTGAGCTTCAAAATATGAAAAATCGCACAATTTGAGTGTTTGAGCACTTAAAGTACTCTTTTTCTTGGAAATTCAACAAGATGGAATCATGATGTGTTGTGTCACCTGAAATATCTCGTCGAGATGATTAATCTGACACTTTCTTCAAGACATTTGGTCATCATTTGTCGAAGTTATCGAGCTTCAAAATTTGAGAAGTCTCACAATTTGAGTGTTTGAGTTCTTAAAGTACTCTTTTTCTTGGAAATTCAACAAGATGGAATCATGATGTGTTGTGTCACCTGAAAGATCTCGTCGATCTGATTAATTTGACACTTTGTTCAAGACATTTGGTCATCATTTGTCGAAGTTATTGAGCTTCAAAATATGAAAAATCGCACAATTTGAGTATTTGAGCACTTAAAGTACTCTTTTTCTTGGAAATTCAACAAGATGCAATCATGATGTGTTGTGTCACCTGAAAGATCTCGTCGAACTGATTAATTTGATACTTTGTTTAAGACATTTGGTCATCATTTGTCGAAGTTATCGAGCTTCAAAATATGAAAAATCGCACAATTTGAGTGTTTGAGCACTTAAAGTACTCTTTTTCTTGGAAATTCAACAAGATGCAATCATGATGTGTTGTGTCACCTGAAAGATCTCGTCGAGCAGATTAATTTGATACTTTGTTTAAGACATTTGGTCATCATTTGTCGAAGTTATCGAGCTTCAAATTTAGAAAAGTCTCACAATTTGAGTGTTTGAGCACTTAAAGTACTCTTTTTCTTGGAAATTCAACAAGATGCAATCATGATGTGTTGTGTCACCTGAAAGATCTCGTCGAGCTGATTAATTTGATACTTTGTTTAAGACATTTGGTCATCATTTGTCGAAGTTATCGAGTTTCAAATTTAGAAAAGTCTCACAATTTGAGTGTTTGAGCACTTAAAGTAATCTTTTTCTTGGAAATTCAACAAGATGGAATCATGATGTGTTGTGTCACCTGAAAGATCTCGTCGAGATGATTAATTTGACACTTTGTTCAAGACATTTGGTCATCATTTGTCGAAGTTATCGAGCTTCAAAATATGAAAAATCGCACAATTTGAGTGTTTGAGCACTTAAAGTACTCTTTTTCTTGGAAATTCAACAAGATGGAATCATGATGTGTTGTGTCACCTGAAAGATCTCGTCGAGATGATTAATTTGACACTTTGTTCAAGACATTTGGTCATCATTTGTCGAAGTTATCGAGCTTCAAAATATGAAAAATCGCACAATTTGAGTGTTTGAGCACTTAAAGTACTCTTTTTCGTGGAAATTCAACAAGATGCAATCATGATGTGTTGTGTCACCTGAAAGATCTCGTCGAACTGATTAATTTGACACTTTGTTCAAGACATTTGGTCATCATTTGTCGAAGTTATCGAGCTTCAAAATATGAAAATTCGCACAATTTGAGTGTTTGAGCACTTAAAGTACTCTTTTTCTTGGAAATTCAACAAGATGCAATCATGATGTGTTGTGTCACCTGAAAGATCTCGTCTAGCTGATTAATTTGTCACTTTGTTTAAGACATTTGGTCATCATTTGTCGAAGTTATCGAGTTTCAAATTTAGAAAAGTCTCACAATTTGAGTGTTTGAGCACTTAAAGTACTCTTTTTCTTGGAAATTCAACAAGATGGAATCATGATGTGTTGTGTCACCTGAAAGATCTCGTCGAGATGATTAATTTGACACTTTGTTCAAGACATTTGGTCATCATTTGTCGAAGTTATCGAGCTTCAAAATATGAAAAATCGCACAATTTGAGTGTTTGAGCAATTAAAGTACTCTTTTTCTTGGAAATTCAACAAGATGCAATCATGATGTGTTGTGTCACCTGAAAGATCTCGTCGAGCTGATTAATTTGACACTTTGTTCAAGACATTTGGTCATCATTTGTCGAAGTTATTGAGCGTCAAAATTTGAGAAGTCTCACAATTGGAGTGTTTGAGCAATTAAAGTACTCTTTTTCTTGGAAATTCAACAAGATGGAATCATGATGTGTTGTGTCACCTGAAAGATCTCGTCGAGCTGATTAATTTGACACTTTGTTCAAGACATTTGGTCATCATTTGTCGAAGTTATTGAGCGTCAAAATTTGAGAAGTCTCACAATTGGAGTGTTTGAGCAATTAAAGTACTCTTTTTCTTGGAAATTCAACAAGATGGAATCATGATGTGTTGTGTCACCTGAAAGATCTCGTCGAGCTGATTAATTTGACACTTTGTTCAAGACATTTGGTCATCATTTGTCGAAGTTATTGAGCGTCAAAATTTGAGAAGTCTCACAATTGGAGTGTTTGAGCAATTAAAGTACTCTTTTTCTTGGAAATTCAACAAGATGGAACCATCATGTGTTGTGTCACCTGAAAGATCTCGTCGAGCTGATTAATTTGACACTTTGTTTAAGACATTTGGTCATCATTTGTCGAAGTTATCGAGCTTCAAATTTAGAAAAGTCTCACAATTTGAGTGTTTGAGCACTTAAAGTACTCTTTTTCTTGGAAATTCAACAAGATGCAATCATGATGTGTTGTGTCACCTGGAAGATCTCGTCGAACTGATTAATTTGACACTTTGTTCAAGACATTTGGTCATCATTTGTCGAAGTTATCGAGCTTCAAAATATGAAAAATCGCACAATTTGAGTGTTTGAGCACATAAAGTACTCTTTTTCTTGGAAATTCAACAAGATGGAATGATGATTTGTTGTGTCACCTGAAAGATCTCGTCGAGCTGATTAATTTGACACTTTGTTTAAGACATTTGGTCATCATTTGTCGAAGTTATCGAGTTTCAAATTTAGAAAAGTCTCGCAATTTGAGTGTTTGAGCACATAAAGTACTCTTTTTCTTGGAAATTCAACAAGATGGAATGATGATGTGTTGTGTCACCTGAAAGATCTCGTCGAGCTGATTAACTTGACACTTTGTTTAAGACATTTGGTCATCATTTGTCGAAGTTATCGAGCTTCAAAATATGAAAAATCGCACAATTTGAGTGTTTGAGCACTTAAAGTACTCTTTTTCTTGGAAATTCAACAAGATGGAATGATGATGTGTTGTGTCACCTGAAAGATCTCATCGAGCTGATTAGTTTGACACTTTGTTCAAGACATTTGGTCATCATTTGTCGAAGTTATCGAGCTTCAAAATATGAAAAATCGCACAATTTGAGTGTTTGAGCACATAAAGTACTCTTTTTCTTGGAAATTCAACAAGATGGAATGATGATGTGTTGTGTCACCTGAAAGATCTCCTCGAGCTGATTAATTTGACACTTTGTTCAAGACATTTGGTCATCATTTGTCGAAGTTATCGAGTTTCAAATTTAGAAAAGTGTCACAATTGGAGTGTTTGAGCACTTAAAGTACTCTTTTTCTTGGAAATTCAACAAGATGGAATGATGATGTGTTGTGTCACCTGAAAGATCTCGTCGAGCTGATTAATTTGACACTTTGTTCAAGACATTTGGTCATCATTTGTCGAAGTTATCGAGCTTCAAAATTTGAGAAGTCTCACAATTTGAGTGTTTGAGCACTTAAACTACTCTTTTTCTTGGAAATTCAACAAGATGGAATGATGATGTGTTGTGTCACCTGAAAGATCTCGTCGATCTGATTAATTTGACACTTTGTTCAAGACATTTGGTCATCATTTGTCGAAGTTATCGAGATTCAAAATATGAAAAATCGCACAATTTGAGTGTTTGAGCACATAAAGTACTCTTTTTCTTGGAAATTCAACAAGATGGAATGATGATGTGTTGTGTCACCTGAAAGATCTCGTCGATCTGATTAATTTGACACTTTGTTCAAGACATTTGGTCATCATTTGTCGAAGTTATCGATCTTCAAAATATGAAAAATCGCACAATTTGAGTGTTTGAGCACATAAAGTACTCTTTTTCTTGGAAATTCAACAAGATGGAATGATGATGTGTTGTGTCACCTGAAAGATCTCCTCGAGCTGATTAATTTGACACTTTGTTCGAGACATTTGGTCATCATTTGTCGAAGTTATTGAGCTTCAAAATATGAAAAATCGCACAATTTGAGTGTTTGAGCACTTAAAGTACTCTTTTTCTTGGAAATTCAACAAGATGGAATCATGATGTGTTGTGTCACCTGAAATATCTCGTCGAGATGATTAATCTGACACTTTCTTCAAGACATTTGGTCATCATTTGTCGAAGTTATCGAGCTTCAAAATTTGAGAAGTCTCACAATTTGAGTGTTTGAGTTCTTAAAGTACTCTTTTTCTTGGAAATTCAACAAGATGGAATCATGATGTGTTGTGTCACCTGAAAGATCTCGTCGATCTGATTAATTTGACACTTTGTTCAAGACATTTGGTCATCATTTGTCGAAGTTATTGAGCTTCAAAATATGAAAAATCGCACAATTTGAGTATTTGAGCACTTAAAGTACTCTTTTTCTTGGAAATTCAACAAGATGCAATCATGATGTGTTGTGTCACCTGAAAGATCTCGTCGAACTGATTAATTTGATACTTTGTTTAAGACATTTGGTCATCATTTGTCGAAGTTATCGAGCTTCAAAATATGAAAAATCGCACAATTTGAGTGTTTGAGCACTTAAAGTACTCTTTTTCTTGGAAATTCAACAAGATGCAATCATGATGTGTTGTGTCACCTGAAAGATCTCGTCGAGCAGATTAATTTGATACTTTGTTTAAGACATTTGGTCATCATTTGTCGAAGTTATCGAGCTTCAAATTTAGAAAAGTCTCACAATTTGAGTGTTTGAGCACTTAAAGTACTCTTTTTCTTGGAAATTCAACAAGATGCAATCATGATGTGTTGTGTCACCTGAAAGATCTCGTCGAGCTGATTAATTTGATACTTTGTTTAAGACATTTGGTCATCATTTGTCGAAGTTATCGAGTTTCAAATTTAAAAAAGTCTCACAATTTGAGTGTTTGAGCACTTAAAGTAATCTTTTTCTTGGAAATTCAACAAGATGGAATCATGATGTGTTGTGTCACCTGAAAGATCTCGTCGAGATGATTAATTTGACACTTTGTTCAAGACATTTGATCATCATTTGTCGAAGTTATCGAGCTTCAAAATATGAAAAATCGCACAATTTGAGTGTTTGAGCACTTAAAGTACTCTTTTTCTTGGAAATTCAACAAGATGGAATCATGATGTGTTGTGTCACCTGAAAGATCTCGTCGAGATGATTAATTTGACACTTTGTTCAAGACATTTGGTCATCATTTGTCGAAGTTATCGAGCTTCAAAATATGAAAAATCGCACAATTTGAGTGTTTGAGCACTTAAAGTACTCTTTTTCGTGGAAATTCAACAAGATGCAATCATGATGTGTTGTGTCACCTGAAAGATCTCGTCGAACTGATTAATTTGACACTTTGTTCAAGACATTTGGTCATCATTTGTCGAAGTTATCGAGCTTCAAAATATGAAAATTCGCACAATTTGAGTGTTTGAGCACTTAAAGTACTCTTTTTCTTGGAAATTCAACAAGATGCAATCATGATGTGTTGTGTCACCTGAAAGATCTCGTCTAGCTGATTAATTTGTCACTTTGTTTAAGACATTTGGTCATCATTTGTCGAAGTTATCGAGTTTCAAATTTAGAAAAGTCTCACAATTTGAGTGTTTGAGCACTTAAAGTACTCTTTTTCTTGGAAATTCAACAAGATGGAATCATGATGTGTTGTGTCACCTGAAAGATCTCGTCGAGATGATTAATTTGACACTTTGTTCAAGACATTTGGTCATCATTTGTCGAAGTTATCGAGCTTCAAAATATGAAAAATCGCACAATTTGAGTGTTTGAGCAATTAAAGTACTCTTTTTCTTGGAAATTCAACAAGATGCAATCATGATGTGTTGTGTCACCTGAAAGATCTCGTCGAACTGATTAATTTGATACTTTGTTTAAGACATTTGGTCATCATTTGTCGAAGTTATCGAGCGTCAAAATTTGAGAAGTCTCACAATTGGAGTGTTTGAGCAATTAAAGTACTCTTTTTCTTGGAAATTCAACAAGATGGAATCATGATGTGTTGTGTCACCTGAAAGATCTCGTCGAGCTGATTAATTTGACACTTTGTTCAAGACATTTGGTCATCATTTGTCGAAGTTATTGAGCGTCAAAATTTGAGAAGTCTCACAATTTGAGTGTTTGAGCAATTAAAGTACTCTTTTTCTTGGAAATTCAACAAGATGCAATCATGATGTGTTGTGTCACCTGAAAGATCTCGTCGAACTGATTAATTTGATACTTTGTTTAAGACATTTGGTCATCATTTGTCGAAGTTATCGAGCGTCAAAATTTGAGAAGTCTCACAATTGGAGTGTTTGAGCAATTAAAGTACTCTTTTTCTTGGAAATTCAACAAGATGGAATCATGATGTGTTGTGTCACCTGAAAGATCTCGTCGAGCTGATTAATTTGACACTTTGTTCAAGACATTTGGTCATCATTTGTCGAATTTATCGAGCTTCAAAATATGAAAAATCGCACAATTTGAGTGTTTGAGCACTTAAAGTACTCTTTTTCTTGGAAATTCAACAAGATGGAATGATGATGTGTTGTGTCACCTGAAAGATCTCGTCGAGCTGATTAATTTGACACTTTGTTCAAGACATTTGGTCATCATTTGTCGAATTTATCGAGCTTCAAAATATGAAAAATCGCACAATTTGAGTGTTTGAGCACTTAAAGTACTCTTTTTCTTGGAAATTCAACAAGATGGAATGATGATGTGATGTGTCACCTGAAAGATCTCGTCGAGCTGATTAATTTGACACTTTGTTTAAGACATTTGGTCATCATTTGTCGAAGTTATCGAGCTTCAAAATATGAAAAATCGCACAATTTGAGTGTTTGAGCACTTAAAGTACTCTTTTTCTTGGAAATTCAACAAGATGCAATCATGATGTGTTGTGTCACCTGAAAGATCTCGTCGAACTGATTAATTTGACACTTTGTTCAAGACATTTGGTCATCATTTGTCGAAGTTATTGAGCGTCAAAATTTGAGAAGTCTCACAATTGGAGTGTTTGAGCAATTAAAGTACTCTTTTTCTTGGAAATTCAACAAGATGGAATCATGATGTGTTGTGTCACCTGAAAGATCTCGTCTAGCTGATTAATTTGTCACTTTGTTTAAGACATTTGGTCATCATTTGTCGAAGTTATCGAGTTTCAAATTTAGAAAAGTCTCACAATTTGAGTGTTTGAGCACTTTAAGTAATCTTTTTCTTGGAAATTCAACAAGATGGAATCATGATGTGTTGTGTCACCTGAAAGATCTCGTCGAGATGATTAATTTGACACTTTGTTCAAGACATTTGGTCATCATTTGTCGAAGTTATCGAGCGTCAAAATTTGAGAAGTCTCACAATTGGAGTGTTTGAGCAATTAAAGTACTCTTTTTCTTGGAAATTCAACAAGATGGAATCATGATGTGTTGTGTCACCTGAAAGATCTCGTCGAGCAGATTAATTTGATACTTTGTTTAAGACATTTGGTCATCATTTGTCGAAGTTATCGAGCTTCAAATTTAGAAAAGTCTCACAATTTGAGTGTTTGAGCACTTAAAGTACTCTTTTTCTTGGAAATTCAACAAGATGCAATCATGATGTGTTGTGTCACCTGAAAGATCTCGTCGAGCTGATTAATTTGATACTTTGTTTAAGACATTTGGTCATCATTTGTCGAAGTTATCGAGTTTCAAATTTAAAAAAGTCTCACAATTTGAGTGTATGAGCACTTAAAGTAATCTTTTTCTTGGAAATTCAACAAGATGGAATCATGATGTGTTGTGTCACCTGAAAGATCTCGTCGAGATGATTAATTTGACACTTTGTTCAAGACATTTGGTCATCATTTGTCGAAGTTATCGAGCTTCAAAATATGAAAAATCGCACAATTTGAGTGTTTGAGCACTTAAAGTACTCTTTTTCTTGGAAATTCAACAAGATGGAATCATGATGTGTTGTGTCACCTGAAAGATCTCGTCGAGATGATTAATTTGACACTTTGTTCAAGACATTTGGTCATCATTTGTCGAAGTTATCGAGCTTCAAAATATGAAAAATCGCACAATTTGAGTGTTTGAGCACTTAAAGTACTCTTTTTCGTGGAAATTCAACAAGATGCAATCATGATGTGTTGTGTCACCTGAAAGATCTCGTCGAACTGATTAATTTGACACTTTGTTCAAGACATTTGGTCATCATTTGTCGAAGTTATCGAGCTTCAAAATATGAAAATTCGCACAATTTGAATGTTTGAGCACTTAAAGTACTCTTTTTCTTGGAAATTCAACAAGATGCAATCATGATGTGTTGTGTCACCTGAAAGATCTCGTCTAGCTGATTAATTTGTCACTTTGTTTAAGACATTTGGTCATCATTTGTCGAAGTTATCGAGTTTCAAATTTAGAAAAGTCTCACAATTTGAGTGTTTGAGCACTTAAAGTACTCTTTTTCTTGGAAATTCAACAAGATGGAATCATGATGTGTTGTGTCACCTGAAAGATCTCGTCGAGATGATTAATTTGACACTTTGTTCAAGACATTTGGTCATCATTTGTCGAAGTTATCGAGCTTCAAAATATGAAAAATCGCACAATTTGAGTGTTTGAGCAATTAAAGTACTCTTTTTCTTGGAAATTCAACAAGATGCAATCATGATGTGTTGTGTCACCTGAAAGATCTCGTCGAACTGATTAATTTGATACTTTGTTTAAGACATTTGGTCATCATTTGTCGAAGTTATCGAGCGTCAAAATTTGAGAAGTCTCACAATTGGAGTGTTTGAGCAATTAAAGTACTCTTTTTCTTGGAAATTCAACAAGATGGAATCATGATGTGTTGTGTCACCTGAAAGATCTCGTCGAGCTGATTAATTTGATACTTTGTTTAAGACATTTGGTCATCATTTGTCGAAGTTATCGAGCGTCAAAATTTGAGAAGTCTCACAATTGGAGTGTTTGAGCAATTAAAGTACTCTTTTTCTTGGAAATTCAACAAGATGGAATCATGATGTGTTGTGTCACCTGAAAGATCTCGTCGAGCTGATTAATTTGACACTTTGTTCAAGACATTTGGTCATCATTTGTCGAATTTATCGAGCTTCAAAATATGAAAAATCGCACAATTTGAGTGTTTGAGCACTTAAAGTACTCTTTTTCTTGGAAATTCAACAAGATGGAATGATGATGTGTTGTGTCACCTGAAAGATCTCGTCGAGCTGATTAATTTGACACTTTGTTCAAGACATTTGGTCATCATTTGTCGAATTTATCGAGCTTCAAAATATGAAAAATCGCACAATTTGAGTGTTTGAGCACTTAAAGTACTCTTTTTCTTGGAAATTCAACAAGATGGAATGATGATGTGATGTGTCACCTGAAAGATCTCGTCGAGCTGATTAATTTGACACTTTGTTTAAGACATTTGGTCATCATTTGTCGAAGTTATCGAGCTTCAAAATATGAAAAATCGCACAATTTGAGTGTTTGAGCACTTAAAGTACTCTTTTTCTTGGAAATTCAACAAGATGCAATCATGATGTGTTGTGTCACCTGAAAGATCTCGTCGAACTGATTAATTTGACACTTTGTTCAAGACATTTGGTCATCATTTGTCGAAGTTATTGAGCGTCAAAATTTGAGAAGTCTCACAATTGGAGTGTTTGAGCAATTAAAGTACTCTTTTTCTTGGAAATTCAACAAGATGGAATCATGATGTGTTGTGTCACCTGAAAGATCTCGTCTAGCTGATTAATTTGTCACTTTGTTTAAGACATTTGGTCATCATTTGTCGAAGTTATCGAGTTTCAAATTTAGAAAAGTCTCACAATTTGAGTGTTTGAGCACTTTAAGTAATCTTTTTCTTGGAAATTCAACAAGATGGAATCATGATGTGTTGTGTCACCTGAAAGATCTCGTCGAGATGATTAATTTGACACTTTGTTCAAGACATTTGGTCATCATTTGTCGAAGTTATCGAGCGTCAAAATTTGAGAAGTCTCACAATTGGAGTGTTTGAGCAATTAAAGTACTCTTTTTCTTGGAAATTCAACAAGATGGAATCATGATGTGTTGTGTCACCTGAAAGATCTCGTCGAGCTGATTAATGTGACACTTTGTTCAAGACATTTGGTCATCATTTGTCGAAGTTATCGAGCGTCAAAATTTGAGAAGTCTCACAATTGGAGTGTTTGAGCAATTAAAGTACTCTTTTTCTTGGAAATTCAACAAGATGGAATCATGATGTGTTGTGTCACCTGAAAGATCTCGTCGAGCTGATTAATTTGACACTTTGTTCAAGACATTTGGTCATCATTTGTCGAAGTTATCGAGCTTCAAAATATGAAAAATCGCACAATTTGAGTGTTTGAGCACATAAAGTACTCTTTTTCTTGGAAATTCAACAAGATGGAATGATGATGTGTTGTGTCACCTGAAAGATCTCCTCGAGCTGATTAATGTGACACTTTGTTCAAGACATTTGGTCATCATTTGTCGAAGTTATCGAGCGTCAAAATTTGAGAAGTCTCACAATTGGAGTGTTTGAGCAATTAAAGTACTCTTTTTCTTGGAAATTCAACAAGATGGAATCATGATGTGTTGTGTCACCTGAAAGATCTCGTCGAGCTGATTAATTTGACACTTTGTTCAAGACATTTGGTCATCATTTGCCGAAGTTATTGAGCGTCAAAATTTGAGAAGTCTCACAATTTGAGTGTTTGAGCAATTAAAGTACTCTTTTTCTTGGAAATTCAACAAGATGCAATCATGATGTGTTGTGTCACCTGAAAGATCTCGTCGAACTGATTAATTTGATACTTTGTTTAAGACATTTGGTCATCATTTGTCGAAGTTATCGAGCGTCAAAATTTGAGAAGTCTCACAATTGGAGTGTTTGAGCAATTAAAGTACTCTTTTTCTTGGAAATTCAACAAGATGGAATCATGATGTGTTGTGTCACCTGAAAGATCTCGTCGAGCTGATTAATTTGACACTTTGTTCAAGACATTTGGTCATCATTTGTCGAATTTATCGAGCTTCAAAATATGAAAAATCGCACAATTTGAGTGTTTGAGCACTTAAAGTACTCTTTTTCTTGGAAATTCAACAAGATGCAATCATGATGTGTTGTGTCACCTGAAAGATCTCGTCGAACTGATTAATTTGACACTTTGTTCAAGACATTTGGTCATCATTTGTCGAAGTTATTGAGCGTCAAAATTTGAGAAGTCTCACAATTGGAGTGTTTGAGCAATTAAAGTACTCTTTTTCTTGGAAATTCAACAAGATGGAATCATGATGTGTTGTGTCACCTGAAAGATCTCGTCTAGCTGATTAATTTGTCACTTTGTTTAAGACATTTGGTCATCATTTGTCGAAGTTATCGAGTTTCAAATTTAGAAAAGTCTCACAATTTGAGTGTTTGAGCACTTTAAGTAATCTTTTTCTTGGAAATTCAACAAGATGGAATCATGATGTGTTGTGTCACCTGAAAGATCTCGTCGAGATGATTAATTTGACACTTTGTTCAAGACATTTGGTCATCATTTGTCGAAGTTATTGAGCGTCAAAATTTGAGAAGTCTCACAATTGGAGTGTTTGAGCAATTAAAGTACTCTTTTTCTTGGAAATTCAACAAGATGGAATCATGATGTGTTGTGTCACCTGAAAGATCTCGTCGAGCTGATTAATGTGACACTTTGTTCAAGACATTTGGTCATCATTTGTCGAAGTTATCGAGCGTCAAAATTTGAGAAGTCTCACAATTGGAGTGTTTGAGCAATTAAAGTACTCTTTTTCTTGGAAATTCAACAAGATGGAATCATGATGTGTTGTGTCACCTGAAAGATCTCGTCGAGCTGATTAATTTGACACTTTGTTCAAGACATTTGGTCATCATTTGTCGAAGTTATCGAGCTTCAAAATATGAAAAATCGCACAATTTGAGTGTTTGAGCACATAAAGTACTCTTTTTCTTGGAAATTCAACAAGATGGAATGATGATGTGTTGTGTCACCTGAAAGATCTCCTCGAGCTGATTAATTTGACACTTTGTTCAAGACATTTGGTCATCATTTGTCGAAGTTATCGAGCGTCAAAATTTGAGATGTCTCACAATTGGAGTGTTTGAGCAATTAAAGTACTCTTTTTCTTGGAAATTCAACAAGATGGAATCATGATGTGTTGTGTCACCTGAAAGATCTCGTCGAGCTGATTAATTTGACACTTTGTTCAAGACATTTGGTCATCATTTGTCGAAGTTATCGAGCTTCAAAATATGAAAAATCGCACAATTTGAGTGTTTGAGCACTTAAAGTACTCTTTTTCTTGGAAATTCAACAAGATGCAATCATGATGTGTTGTGTCACCTGAAAGATCTCGTCGAACTGATTAATTTGATACTTTGTTTAAGACATTTGGTCATCATTTATCGAAGTTATCGAGCGTCAAAATTTGAGATGTCTCACAATTGGAGTGTTTGAGCAATTAAAGTACTCTTTTTCTTGGAAATTCAACAAGATGGAATCATGATGTGTTGTGTCACCTGAAAGATCTCGTCGAGCTGATTAATTTGACACTTTGTTCAAGACATTTGGTCATCATTTGTCGAAGTTATCGAGCGTCAAAATTTGAGATGTCTCACAATTGGAGTGTTTGAGCAATTAAAGTACTCTTTTTCTTGGAAATTCAACAAGATGGAATCATGATGTGTTGTGTCACCTGAAAGATCTCGTCGATCTGATTAATTTGACACTTTGATCAAGACATTTGGTCATCATTTGTCGAAGTTATTGAGCTTCAAAATATGAAAAATCGCACAATTTGAGTATTTGAGCACTTAAAGTACTCATTTTCTTGGAAATTCAACAAGATGGAATGATGATGTGTTGTGTCACCTGAAAGATCTCGTCGATCTGATTAATTTGACACTTTGTTCAAGACATTTGGTCATCATTTGTCGAAGTTATTGAGCTTCAAAATATGAAAAATCGCACAATTTGAGTATTTGAGCACTTAAAGTACTCTTTTTCTTGGAAATTCAACAAGATGCAATCATGATGTGTTGTGTCACCTGAAAGATCTCGTCGAACTGATTAATTTGATACTTTGTTTAAGACATTTGGTCATCATTTGTCGAAGTTATCGAGCTTCAAAATATGAAAAATCGCACAATTTCAGTGTTTGAGCACTTAAAGTACTCTTTTTCTTGGAAATTCAACAAGATGGAATGATGATGTGTTGTGTCACCTGAAAGATCTCGTCGATCTGATTAATTTGACACTTTGATCAAGGCATTTGGTCATCATTTGTCGAAGTTACCGAGCTTCAAAATATGAAAAATCGCACAATTTGAGTGTTTGAGCACTTAAAGTACTCTTTTTCTTGGAAATTCAACAAGATGCAATCATGATGTGTTGTGTCACCTGAAAGATCTCGTCGAACTGATTAATTTGATACTTTGTTTAAGACATTTGGTCATCATTTATCGAAGTTATCGAGCGTCAAAATTTGAGAAGTCTCACAATTTGAGTGTTTGAGCACTTAAACTACTCTTTTTCTTGGAAATTCAACAAGATGGAATGATGATGTGTTATGTCACCTGAAAGATCTCGTCGATCTGATTAATTTGACACTTTGATCAAGACATTTGGTCATCATTTGTCGAAGTTATTGAGCTTCAAAATATGAAAAATCGCACAATTTGAGTATTTGAGCACTTAAAGTACTCTTTTTCTTGGAAATTCAACAAGATGGAATGATGATGTGTTATGTCACCTGAAAGATCTCGTTGATCTGATTAATTTGACACTTTGATCAAGACATTTGGTCATCATTTGTCGAAGTTACCGAGCTTCAAAATATGAAAAATCGCACAATTTGAGTGTTTGAGCACTTAAAGTACTCTTTTTCTTGGAAATTCAACAAGATGCAATCATGATGTGTTGTGTCACCTGAAAGATCTCGTCGAACTGATTAATTTGATACTTTGTTTAAGACATTTGGTCATCATTTATCGAAGTTATCGAGCGTCAAAATTTGAGAAGTCTCACAATTTGAGTGTTTGAGCACTTAAACTACTCTTTTTCTTGGAAATTCAACAAAATGGAATGATGATATGTTGTGTCACCTGAAAGATCTCGTCGATCTGATTAATTTGACACTTTGATCAAGACATTTGGTCATCATTTGTCGAAGTTATTGAGCTTCAAAATATGAAAAATCGCACAATTTGAGTATTTGAGCACTTAAAGTACTCTTTTTCTTGGAAATTCAACAAGATGGAATGATGATGTGTTGTGTCACCTGAAAGATCTCGTCGATCTGATTAATTTGACACTTTGATCAAGACATTTGGTCATCATTTGTCGAAGTTATTGAGCTTCAAAATATGAAAAATCGCACAATTTGAGTATTTGAGCACTTAAAGTACTCTTTTTCTTGGAAATTCAACAAGATGCAATCATGATGTGTTGTGTCACCTGAAAGATCTCGTCGAACTGATTAATTTGATACTTTGTTTAAGACATTTGGTCATCATTTGTCGAAGTTATCGAGCTTCAAAATATGAAAAATCGCACAATTTCAGTGTTTGAGCACTTAAAGTACTCTTTTTCTTGGAAATTCAACAAGATGGAATGATGATGTGTTGTGTCACCTGAAAGATCTCGTCGAGCTGATTAACTTGACACTTTGTTTAAGACATTTGGTCATCATTTGTCGAAGTTATCGAGTTTCAAATTTAGAAAAATCGCACAATTTGAGTGTTTGAGCACATAAAGTACTCTTTTTCTTGGAAATTCAACAAGATGGAATGATGATGTGTTGTGTCACCTGAAAGATCTCCTCGAGCTGATTAATTTGACACTTTGTTCAAGACATTTGGTCATCATTTGTCGAAGTTATTGAGCTTCAAAATATGAAAAATCGCACAATTTGAGTGTTTGAGCACTTAAAGTACTCTTTTTCTTGGAAATTCAACAAGATGGAATCATGATGTGTTGTGTCACCTGAAATATCTCGTCGAGATGATTAATCTGACACTTTCTTCAAGACATTTGGTCATCATTTGTCGAAGTTATCGAGCTTCAAAATTTGAGAAGTCTCACAATTTGAGTGTTTGAGTTCTTAAAGTACTCTTTTTCTTGGAAATTCAACAAGATGGAATCATGATGTGTTGTGTCACCTGAAAGATCTCGTCGATCTGATTAATTTGACACTTTGTTTAAGACATTTGGTCATCATTTGTCGAAGTTATTGAGCTTCAAAATATGAAAAATCGCACAATTTGAGTATTTGAGCACTTAAAGTACTCTTTTTCTTGGAAATTCAACAAGATGCAATCATGATGTGTTGTGTCACCTGAAAGATCTCGTCGAACTGATTAATTTGATACTTTGTTTAAGACATTTGGTCATCATTTGTCGAAGTTATCGAGCTTCAAAATATGAAAAATCGCACAATTTGAGTGTTTGAGCACTTAAAGTACTCTTTTTCTTGGAAATTCAACAAGATGCAATCATGATGTGTTGTGTCACCTGAAAGATCTCGTCGAGCAGATTAATTTGATACTTTGTTTAAGACATTTGGTCATCATTTGTCGAAGTTATCGAGCTTCAAATTTAGAAAAGTCTCACAATTTGAGTGTTTGAGCACTTAAAGTACTCTTTTTCTTGGAAATTCAACAAGATGCAATCATGATGTGTTGTGTCACCTGAAAGATCTCGTCGAGCTGATTAATTTGATACTTTGTTTAAGACATTTGGTCATCATTTGTCGAAGTTATCGAGTTTCAAATTTAGAAAAGTCTCACAATTTGAGTGTTTGAGCACTTAAAGTAATCTTTTTCTTGGAAATTCAACAAGATGGAATCATGATGTGTTGTGTCACCTGAAAGATCTCGTCGAGATGATTAATTTGACACTTTGTTCAAGACATTTGGTCATCATTTGTCGAAGTTATCGAGCTTCAAAATATGAAAAATCGCACAATTTGAGTGTTTGAGCACTTAAAGTACTCTTTTTCTTGGAAATTCAACAAGATGGAATCATGATGTGTTGTGTCACCTGAAAGATCTCGTCGAGATGATTAATTTGACACTTTGTTCAAGACATTTGGTCATCATTTGTCGAAGTTATCGAGCTTCAAAATATGAAAAATCGCACAATTTGAGTGTTTGAGCACTTAAAGTACTCTTTTTCGTGGAAATTCAACAAGATGCAATCATGATGTGTTGTGTCACCTGAAAGATCTCGTCGAACTGATTAATTTGTCACTTTGTTTAAGACATTTGGTCATCATTTGTCGAAGTTATCGAGTTTCAAATTTAGAAAAGTCTCACAATTTGAGTGTTTGAGCACTTAAAGTACTCTTTTTCTTGGAAATTCAACAAGATGGAATCATGATGTGTTGTGTCACCTGAAAGATCTCGTCGAGATGATTAATTTGACACTTTGTTCAAGACATTTGGTCATCATTTGTCGAAGTTATCGAGCTTCAAAATATGAAAAATCGCACAATTTGAGTGTTTGAGCAATTAAAGTACTCTTTTTCTTGGAAATTCAACAAGATGCAATCATGATGTGTTGTGTCACCTGAAAGATCTCGTCGAGCTGATTAATTTGACACTTTGTTCAAGACATTTGGTCATCATTTGTCGAAGTTATTGAGCGTCAAAATTTGAGAAGTCTCACAATTTGAGTGTTTGAGCAATTAAAGTACTCTTTTTCTTGGAAATTCAACAAGATGCAATCATGATGTGTTGTGTCACCTGAAAGATCTCGTCGAACTGATTAATTTGATACTTTGTTTAAGACATTTGGTCATCATTTGTCGAAGTTATCGAGCGTCAAAATTTGAGAAGTCTCACAATTGGAGTGTTTGAGCAATTAAAGTACTCTTTTTCTTGGAAATTCAACAAGATGGAATCATGATGTGTTGTGTCACCTGAAAGATCTCGTCGAGCTGATTAATTTGACACTTTGTTCAAGACATTTGGTCATCATTTGTCGAAGTTATTGAGCGTCAAAATTTGAGAAGTCTCACAATTGGAGTGTTTGAGCAATTAAAGTACTCTTTTTCTTGGAAATTCAACAAGATGGAACCATCATGTGTTGTGTCACCTGAAAGATCTCGTCGAGCTGATTAATTTGACACTTTGTTTAAGACATTTGGTCATCATTTGTCGAAGTTATCGAGCTTCAAAATATGAAAAATCGCACAATTTGAGTGTTTGAGCACATAAAGTACTCTTTTTCTTGGAAATTCAACAAGATGGAATGATGATTTGTTGTGTCACCTGAAAGATCTCGTCGAGCTGATTAATTTGACACTTTGTTTAAGACATTTGGTCATCATTTGTCGAAGTTATCGAGTTTCAAATTTAGAAAAGTCTCGCAATTTGAGTGTTTGAGCACATAAAGTACTCTTTTTCTTGGAAATTCAACAAGATGGAATGATGATGTGTTGTGTCACCTGAAAGATCTCGTCGAGCTGATTAACTTGACACTTTGTTTAAGACATTTGGTCATCATTTGTCGAAGTTATCGAGCTTCAAAATATGAAAAATCGCACAATTTGAGTGTTTGAGCACTTAAAGTACTCTTTTTCTTGGAAATTCAACAAGATGGAATGATGATGTGTTGTGTCACCTGAAAGATCTCGTCGAGCTGATTAATTTGACACTTTGTTTAAGACATTTGGTCATCATTTGTCGAAGTTATCGAGTTTCAAATTTAGAAAAGTCTCGCAATTTGAGTGTTTGAGCACATAAAGTACTCTTTTTCTTGGAAATTCAACAAGATGGAATGATGATGTGTTGTGTCACCTGAAAGATCTCGTCGAGCTGATTAATTTGACACTTTGTTCAAGACATTTGGTCATCATTTGTCGAAGTTATCGAGTTTCAAATTTAGAAAAGTGTCACAATTGGAGTGTTTGAGCACTTAAAGTACTCTTTTTCTTGGAAATTCAACAAGATGGAATGATGATGTGTTGTGTCACCTGAAAGATCTCGTCGAGCTGATTAATTTGACACTTTGTTCAAGACATTTGGTCATCATTTGTCGAAGTTATCGAGCTTCAAAATTTGAGAAGTCTCACAATTTGAGTGTTTGAGCACTTAAACTACTCTTTTTCTTGGAAATTCAACAAGATGGAATGATGATGTGTTGTGTCACCTGAAAGATCTCGTCGATCTGATTAATTTGACACTTTGTTCAAGACATTTGGTCATCATTTGTCGAAGTTATCGAGATTCAAAATATGAAAAATCGCACAATTTGAGTGTTTGAGCACATAAAGTACTCTTTTTCTTGGAAATTCAACAAGATGGAATGATGATGTGTTGTGTCACCTGAAAGATCTCGTCGATCTGATTAATTTGACACTTTGTTCAAGACATTTGGTCATCATTTGTCGAAGTTATCGAGCTTCAAAATATGAAAAATCGCACAATTTGAGTGTTTGAGCACATAAAGTACTCTTTTTCTTGGAAATTCAACAAGATGGAATGATGATGTGTTGTGTCACCTGAAAGATCTCCTCGAGCTGATTAATTTGACACTTTGTTCAAGACATTTGGTCATCATTTGTCGAAGTTATTGAGCTTCAAAATATGAAAAATCGCACAATTTGAGTGTTTGAGCACTTAAAGTACTCTTTTTCTTGGAAATTCAACAAGATGGAATCATGATGTGTTGTGTCACCTGAAATATCTCGTCGAGATGATTAATCTGACACTTTCTTCAAGACATTTGGTCATCATTTGTCGAAGTTATCGAGCTTCAAAATTTGAGAAGTCTCACAATTTGAGTGTTTGAGTTCTTAAAGTACTCTTTTTCTTGGAAATTCAACAAGATGGAATCATGATGTGTTGTGTCACCTGAAAGATCTCGTCGATCTGATTAATTTGACACTTTGTTCAAGACATTTGGTCATCATTTGTCGAAGTTATTGAGCTTCAAAATATGAAAAATCGCACAATTTGAGTATTTGAGCACTTAAAGTACTCTTTTTCTTGGAAATTCAACAAGATGCAATCATGATGTGTTGTGTCACCTGAAAGATCTCGTCGAGCTGATTAATTTGACACTTTGTTCAAGACATTTGGTCATCATTTGTCGAAGTTATTGAGCTTCAAAATATGAAAAATCGCACAATTTGAGTATTTGAGCACTTAAAGTACTCTTTTTCTTGGAAATTCAACAAGATGCAATCATGATGTGTTGTGTCACCTGAAAGATCTCCTCGAGCTGATTAATTTGACACTTTGTTCAAGACATTTGGTCATCATTTGTCGAAGTTATCGAGCTTCAAAATATGAAAAATCGCACAATTTGAGTGTTTGAGCACTTAAAGTACTCTTTTTCTTGGAAATTCAACAAGATGCAATCATGATGTGTTGTGTCACCTGAAAGATCTCGTCGAGCAGATTAATTTGATACTTTGTTTAAGACATTTGGTCATCATTTGTCGAAGTTATCGAGCTTCAAATTTAGAAAAGTCTCACAATTTGAGTGTTTGAGCACTTAAAGTACTCTTTTTCTTGGAAATTCAACAAGATGCAATCATGATGTGTTGTGTCACCTGAAAGATCTCGTCGAGCTGATTAATTTGATACTTTGTTTAAGACATTTGGTCATCATTTGTCGAAGTTATCGAGTTTCAAATTTAGAAAAGTCTCACAATTTGAGTGTTTGAGCACTTAAAGTACTCTTTTTCTTGGAAATTCAACAAGATGCAATCATGATGTGTTGTGTCACCTGAAAGATCTCGTCGAGCTGATTAATTTGATACTTTGTTTAAGACATTTGGTCATCATTTGTCGAAGTTATCGAGCTTCAAAATATGAAAAATCGCACAATTTGAGTGTTTGAGCACTTAAAGTACTCTTTTTCTTGGAAATTCAACAAGATGGAATCATGATGTGTTGTGTCACCTGAAAGATCTCGTCGAGATGATTAATTTGACACTTTGTTCAAGACATTTGGTCATCATTTGTCGAAGTTATCGAGCTTCAAAATATGAAAAATCGCACAATTTGAGTGTTTGAGCACTTAAAGTACTCTTTTTCGTGGAAATTCAACAAGATGCAATCATGATGTGTTGTGTCACCTGAAAGATCTCGTCGAACTGATTAATTTGACACTTTGTTCAAGACATTTGGTCATCATTTGTCGAAGTTATCGAGCTTCAAAATATGAAAATTCGCACAATTTGAGTGTTTGAGCACTTAAAGTACTCTTTTTCTTGGAAATTCAACAAGATGCAATCATGATGTGTTGTGTCACCTGAAAGATCTCGTCTAGCTGATTAATTTGTCACTTTGTTTAAGACATTTGGTCATCATTTGTCGAAGTTATCGAGTTTCAAATTTAGAAAAGTCTCACAATTTGAGTGTTTGAGCACTTAAAGTACTCTTTTTCTTGGAAATTCAACAAGATGGAATCATGATGTGTTGTGTCACCTGAAAGATCTCGTCGAGATGATTAATTTGACACTTTGTTCAAGACATTTGGTCATCATTTGTCGAAGTTATCGAGCTTCAAAATATGAAAAATCGCACAATTTGAGTGTTTGAGCAATTAAAGTACTCTTTTTCTTGGAAATTCAACAAGATGCAATCATGATGTGTTGTGTCACTTGAAAGATCTCGTCGAACTGATTAATTTGATACTTTGTTTAAGACATTTGGTCATCATTTGTCGAAGTTATCGAGCGTCAAAATTTGAGAAGTCTCACAATTGGAGTGTTTGAGCAATTAAAGTACTCTTTTTCTTGGAAATTCAACAAGATGGAATCATGATGTGTTGTGTCACCTGAAAGATCTCGTCTAGCTGATTAATTTGACACTTTGTTCAAGACATTTGGTCATCATTTGTCGAAGTTATTGAGCGTCAAAATTTGAGAAGTCTCACAATTTGAGTGTTTGAGCAATTAAAGTACTCTTTTTCTTGGAAATTCAACAAGATGCAATCATGATGTGTTGTGTCACCTGAAAGATCTCGTCGAACTGATTAATTTGATACTTTGTTTAAGACATTTGGTCATCATTTGTCGAAGTTATTGAGCGTCAAAATTTGAGAAGTCTCACAATTTGAGTGTTTGAGCAATTAAAGTACTCTTTTTCTTGGAAATTCAACAAGATGCAATCATGATGTGTTGTGTCACCTGAAAGATCTCGTCGAGCTGATTAATTTGACACTTTGTTCAAGACATTTGGTCATCATTTGTCGAAGTTATTGAGCGTCAAAATTTGAGAAGTCTCACAATTGGAGTGTTTGAGCAATTAAAGTACTCTTTTTCTTGGAAATTCAACAAGATGGAACCATCATGTGTTGTGTCACCTGAAAGATCTCGTCGAGCTGATTAATTTGACACTTTGTTTAAGACATTTGGTCATCATTTGTCGAAGTTATCGAGCGTCAAAATTTGAGAAGTCTCACAATTGGAGTGTTTGAGTACTTAAAGTACTTTTTTCTTGGAAATTCAACAAGATGGAATCATAATGTGTTATGTCACCTGAAAGATCTCGTCGATCTGATTAATTTGACACTTTGTTCAAGACATTTGGTCATCATTTGTCGAAGTTATGGAGCTTCAAAATATGAAAAATCGCACAATTTGAGTATTTGAGCACTTAAAGTACTCTTTTTCTTGGAAATTCAACAAGATGGAATCATGATGTGTTGTGTCACCTGAAAGATCTCGTCGAGATGATTAATTTGACACTTTGTTCAAGACATTTGGTCATCATTTGTCGAAGTTATCGAGCTTCAAAATATGAAAAATCGCACAATTTGAGTGTTTGAGCACTTAAAGTACTCTTTTTCGTGGAAATTCAACAAGATGCAATCATGATGTGTTGTGTCACCTGAAAGATCTCGTCGAACTGATTAATTTGACACTTTGTTCAAGACATTTGGTCATCATTTGTCGAAGTTATCGAGCTTCAAAATATGAAAATTCGCACAATTTGAGTGTTTGAGCACTTAAAGTACTCTTTTTCTTGGAAATTCAACAAGATGCAATCATGATGTGTTGTGTCACCTGAAAGATCTCGTCTAGCTGATTAATTTGTCACTTTGTTTAAGACATTTGGTCATCATTTGTCGAAGTTATCGAGTTTCAAATTTAGAAAAGTCTCACAATTTGAGTGTTTGAGCACTTAAAGTACTCTTTTTCTTGGAAATTCAACAAGATGGAATCATGATGTGTTGTGTCACCTGAAAGATCTTGTCGAGATGATTAATTTGACATTTTGTTCAAGACATTTGGTCATCATTTGTCGAAGTTATCGAGCTTCAAAATATGAAAAATCGCACAATTTGAGTGTTTGAGCACTTAAAGTACTCTTTTTCTTGGAAATTCAACAAGATGCAATCATGATATGTTGTGTCACCTGAAAGATCTCGTCGAGCAGATTAATTTGATACTTTGTTTAAGACATTTGGTCATCATTTGTCGAAGTTATCGAGCTTCAAATTTAGAAAAGTCTCACAATTTGAGTGTTTGAGCACTTAAAGTAATCTTTTTCTTGGAAATTCAACAAGATGGAATCATGATGTGTTGTGTCACCTGAAAGATCTCCTCGAGCTGATTAATTTGACACTTTGTTCAAGACATTTGGTCATCATTTGTCGAAGTTATCGAGCGTCAAAATATGAGAAGTCTCACAATTTGAGTGTTTGAGCATTTAAAGTACTCTTTTTGTTGGAAATTCAACAAGATGGAATCATGATGTGTTGTGTTATCTGAAAGAACTCGTCAAGCTGATTAATTTGACACATTGTTTAAGACATTTGGTCATCATTTGTCGAATTTATCGAGCTTCAAAATATGAAAAATCGCACAATTTGAGTGTTTGAGCACTTAAAGTACTCTTTTTCTTGGAAATTCAACAAGATGGAATGATGATGTGTTGTGTCACCTGAAAGATCTCGTCGAGCTGATTAATTTGACACTTTGTTCAAGACATTTGGTCATCATTTGTCGAATTTATCGAGCTTCAAAATATGAAAAATCGCACAATTTGAGTGTTTGAGCACTTAAAGTACTCTTTTTCTTGGAAATTCAACAAGATGGAATGATGATGTGATGTGTCACCTGAAAGAACTCGTCAAGCTGATTAATTTGACACATTGTTTAAGACATTTGGTCATCATTTGTCGAATTTATCGAGCTTCAAAATATGAAAAATCGCACAATTTGAGTGTTTGAGCACTTAAAGTACTCTTTTTCTTGGAAATTCAACAAGATGGAATGATGATGTGTTGTGTCACCTGAAAGATCTCGTCGAGCTGATTAATTTGACACTTTGTTCAAGACATTTGGTCATCATTTGTCGAATTTATCGAGCTTCAAAATATGAAAAATCGCACAATTTGAGTGTTTGAGCACTTAAAGTACTCTTTTTCTTGGAAATTCAACAAGATGGAATCATGATGTGTTGTGTCACCTGAAAGATCTCGTCTAGCTGATTAATTTGTCACTTTGTTTAAGACATTTGGTCATCATTTGTCGAAGTTATCGAGCTTCAAAATATGAAAAATCGCACAATTTGAGTGTTTGAGCACTTAAAGTACTCTTTTTCTTGGAAATTCAACAAGATGGCATCATGATGTGTTGTGTCACCTGAAAGATCTCGTCTAGCTGATTAATTTGTCACTTTGTTTAAGACATTTGGTCATCATTTGTCGAAGTTATCGAGCTTCAAATTTAGAAAAGTCTCACAATTTGAGTGTTTGAGCACTTAAAGTACTCTTTTTCTTGGAAATTCAACAAGATGCAATCATGATGTGTTGTGTCACCTGAAAGATCTCGTCGAACTGATTAATTTGACACTTTTTTCAAGACATTTGGTCATCATTTGTCGAAGTTATCGAGCTTCAAAATATGAAAAATCGCACAATTTGAGTGTTTGAGCACATAATGTACTCTTTTTCTTGGAAATTCAACAAGATGCAATCATGATGTGTTGTGTCACCTGAAAGATCTCGTCTAGCTGATTAATTTGTCACTTTGTTTAAGACATTTGGTCATCATTTGTCGAAGTTATCGAGCTTCAAAATTTGAGAAGTCTCACAATTTGAGTGTTTGAGCACTTAAACTACTCTTTTTCTTGGAAATTCAACAAGATGGAATGATGATGTGTTGTGTCACCTGAAAGATCTCGTCGATCTGATTAATTTGACACTTTGTTCAAGACATTTGGTCATCATTTGTCGAAGTTATCGAGATTCAAAATATGAAAAATCGCACAATTTGAGTGTTTGAGCACATAAAGTACTCTTTTTCTTGGAAATTCAACAAGATGGAATGATGATGTGTTGTGTCACCTGAAAGATCTCGTCGAGCTGATTAATTTGATACTTTGTTTAAGACATTTGGTCATCATTTGTCGAAGTTATCGAGCTTCAAAATATGAAAAATCGCACAATTTGAGTGTTTGAGCACTTAAAGTACTCTTTTTCTTGGAAATTCAACAAGATGGAATCATGATGTGTTGTGTCACCTGAAAGATCTCGTCGAGATGATTAATTTGACACTTTGTTCAAGACATTTGGTCATCATTTGTCGAAGTTATTGAGCTTCAAAATATGAAAAATCGCACAATTTGAGTGTTTGAGCACTTAAAGTACTCTTTTTCTTGGAAATTCAACAAGATGGAATCATGATGTGTTGTGTCACCTGAAATATCTCGTCGAGATGATTAATCTGACACTTTCTTCAAGACATTTGGTCATCATTTGTCGAAGTTATCGAGCTTCAAAATTTGAGAAGTCTCACAATTTGAGTGTTTGAGTTCTTAAAGTACTCTTTTTCTTGGAAATTCAACAAGATGGAATCATGATGTGTTGTGTCACCTGAAAGATCTCGTCGAGCTGATTAATTTGACACTTTGTTCAAGACATTTGGTCATCATTTGTCGAAGTTATCGAGCTTCAAAATATGAAAAATCGCACAATTTGAGTGTTTGAGCACTTAAAGTACTCTTTTTCTTGGAAATTCAACAAGATGCAATCATGATGTGTTGTGTCACCTGAAAGATCTCGTCGAGCAGATTAATTTGATACTTTGTTTAAGACATTTGGTCATCATTTGTCGAAGTTATCGAGCTTCAAATTTAGAAAAGTCTCACAATTTGAGTGTTTGAGCACTTAAAGTACTCTTTTTCTTGGAAATTCAACAAGATGCAATCATGATGTGTTGTGTCACCTGAAAGATCTCGTCGAGCTGATTAATTTGATACTTTGTTTAAGACATTTGGTCATCATTTGTCGAAGTTATCGAGTTTCAAATTTAGAAAAGTCTCACAATTTGAGTGTTTGAGCACTTAAAGTACTCTTTTTCTTGGAAATTCAACAAGATGCAATCATGATGTGTTGTGTCACCTGAAAGATCTCGTCGAGCTGATTAATTTGATACTTTGTTTAAGACATTTGGTCATCATTTGTCGAAGTTATCGAGCTTCAAAATATGAAAAATCGCACAATTTGAGTGTTTGAGCACTTAAAGTACTCTTTTTCTTGGAAATTCAACAAGATGGAATCATGATGTGTTGTGTCACCTGAAAGATCTCGTCGAGATGATTAATTTGACACTTTGTTCAAGACATTTGGTCATCATTTGTCGAAGTTATTGAGCTTCAAAATATGAAAAATCGCACAATTTGAGTGTTTGAGCACTTAAAGTACTCTTTTTCTTGGAAATTCAACAAGATGGAATCATGATGTGTTGTGTCACCTGAAATATCTCGTCGAGATGATTAATCTGACACTTTCTTCAAGACATTTGGTCATCATTTGTCGAAGTTATCGAGCTTCAAAATTTGAGAAGTCTCACAATTTGAGTGTTTGAGTTCTTAAAGTACTCTTTTTCTTGGAAATTCAACAAGATGGAATCATGATGTGTTGTGTCACCTGAAAGATCTCGTCGAGCTGATTAATTTGACACTTTGTTCAAGACATTTGGTCATCATTTGTCGAAGTTATCGAGCTTCAAAATATGAAAAATCGCACAATTTGAGTGTTTGAGCACTTAAAGTACTCTTTTTCGTGGAAATTCAACAAGATGCAATCATGATGTGTTGTGTCACCTGAAAGATCTCGTCGAACTGATTAATTTGACACTTTGTTCAAGACATTTGGTCATCATTTGTCGAAGTTATCGAGCTTCAAAATATGAAAATTCGCACAATTTGAGTGTTTGAGCACTTAAAGTACTCTTTTTCTTGGAAATTCAACAAGATGCAATCATGATGTGTTGTGTCACCTGAAAGATCTCGTCTAGCTGATTAATTTGTCACTTTGTTTAAGACATTTGGTCATCATTTGTCGAAGTTATCGAGTTTCAAATTTAGAAAAGTCTCACAATTTGAGTGTTTGAGCACTTAAAGTACTCTTTTTCTTGGAAATTCAACAAGATGGAATCATGATGTGTTGTGTCACCTGAAAGATCTCGTCGAGATGATTAATTTGACACTTTGTTCAAGACATTTGGTCATCATTTGTCGAAGTTATCGAGCTTCAAAATATGAAAAATCGCACAATTTGAGTGTTTGAGCAATTAAAGTACTCTTTTTCTTGGAAATTCAACAAGATGCAATCATGATGTGTTGTGTCACTTGAAAGATCTCGTCGAACTGATTAATTTGATACTTTGTTTAAGACATTTGGTCATCATTTGTCGAAGTTATCGAGCGTCAAAATTTGAGAAGTCTCACAATTGGAGTGTTTGAGCAATTAAAGTACTCTTTTTCTTGGAAATTCAACAAGATGGAATCATGATGTGTTGTGTCACCTGAAAGATCTCGTCTAGCTGATTAATTTGACACTTTGTTCAAGACATTTGGTCATCATTTGTCGAAGTTATTGAGCGTCAAAATTTGAGAAGTCTCACAATTTGAGTGTTTGAGCAATTAAAGTACTCTTTTTCTTGGAAATTCAACAAGATGCAATCATGATGTGTTGTGTCACCTGAAAGATCTCGTCGAGCTGATTAATTTGACACTTTGTTCAAGACATTTGGTCATCATTTGTCGAAGTTATTGAGCGTCAAAATTTGAGAAGTCTCACAATTGGAGTGTTTGAGCAATTAAAGTACTCTTTTTCTTGGAAATTCAACAAGATGGAACCATCATGTGTTGTGTCACCTGAAAGATCTCGTCGAGCTGATTAATTTGACACTTTGTTTAAGACATTTGGTCATCATTTGTCGAAGTTATCGAGCGTCAAAATTTGAGAAGTCTCACAATTGGAGTGTTTGAGTACTTAAAGTACTTTTTTCTTGGAAATTCAACAAGATGGAATCATAATGTGTTATGTCACCTGAAAGATCTCGTCGATCTGATTAATTTGACACTTTGTTCAAGACATTTGGTCATCATTTGTCGAAGTTATTGAGCTTCAAAATATGAAAAATCGCACAATTTGAGTGTTTGAGCACTTAAAGTACTCTTTTTCTTGGAAATTCAACAAGATGGAATGATGATGTGTTGTGTCACCTGAAAGATCTCCTCGAGCTGATTAATTTGACACTTTGTTCAAGACATTTGGTCATCATTTGTCGAAGTTATTGAGCTTCAAAATATGAAAAATCGCACAATTTGAGTGTTTGAGCACTTAAAGTACTCTTTTTCTTGGAAATTCAACAAGATGGAATCATGATGTGTTGTGTCACCTGAAATATCTCGTCGAGATGATTAATCTGACACTTTCTTCAAGACATTTGGTCATCATTTGTCGAAGTTATCGAGCTTCAAAATTTGAGAAGTCTCACAATTTGAGTGTTTGAGTTCTTAAAGTACTCTTTTTCTTGGAAATTCAACAAGATGGAATCATGATGTGTTGTGTCACCTGAAAGATCTCGTCGATCTGATTAATTTGACACTTTGTTCAAGACATTTGGTCATCATTTGTCGAAGTTATTGAGCTTCAAAATATGAAAAATCGCACAATTTGAGTATTTGAGCACTTAAAGTACTCTTTTTCTTGGAAATTCAACAAGATGCAATCATGATGTGTTGTGTCACCTGAAAGATCTCGTCGAGCTGATTAATTTGACACTTTGTTCAAGACATTTGGTCATCATTTGTCGAAGTTATTGAGCTTCAAAATATGAAAAATCGCACAATTTGAGTATTTGAGCACTTAAAGTACTCTTTTTCTTGGAAATTCAACAAGATGCAATCATGATGTGTTGTGTCACCTGAAAGATCTCGTCGAACTGATTAATTTGACACTTTTTTCAAGACATTTGGTCATCATTTGTCGAAGTTATCGAGCTTCAAAATATGAAAAATCGCACAATTTGAGTGTTTGAGCACATAATGTACTCTTTTTCTTGGAAATTCAACAAGATGCAATCATGATGTGTTGTGTCACCTGAAAGATCTCGTCTAGCTGATTAATTTGTCACTTTGTTTAAGACATTTGGTCATCATTTGTCGAAGTTATCGAGCTTCAAAATTTGAGAAGTCTCACAATTTGAGTGTTTGAGCACTTAAACTACTCTTTTTCTTGGAAATTCAACAAGATGGAATGATGATGTGTTGTGTCACCTGAAAGATCTCGTCGATCTGATTAATTTGACACTTTGTTCAAGACATTTGGTCATCATTTGTCGAAGTTATCGAGATTCAAAATATGAAAAATCGCACAATTTGAGTGTTTGAGCACATAAAGTACTCTTTTTCTTGGAAATTCAACAAGATGGAATGATGATGTGTTGTGTCACCTGAAAGATCTCGTCGATCTGATTAATTTGACACTTTGTTCAAGACATTTGGTCATCATTTGTCGAAGTTATTGAGCTTCAAAATATGAAAAATCGCACAATTTGAGTGTTTGAGCACTTAAAGTACTCTTTTTCTTGGAAATTCAACAAGATGGAATGATGATGTGTTGTGTCACCTGAAAGATCTCCTCGAGCTGATTAATTTGACACTTTGTTCAAGACATTTGGTCATCATTTGTCGAAGTTATTGAGCTTCAAAATATGAAAAATCGCACAATTTGAGTGTTTGAGCACTTAAAGTACTCTTTTTCTTGGAAATTCAACAAGATGGAATCATGATGTGTTGTGTCACCTGAAATATCTCGTCGAGATGATTAATCTGACACTTTCTTCAAGACATTTGGTCATCATTTGTCGAAGTTATCGAGCTTCAAAATTTGAGAAGTCTCACAATTTGAGTGTTTGAGTTCTTAAAGTACTCTTTTTCTTGGAAATTCAACAAGATGGAATCATGATGTGTTGTGTCACCTGAAAGATCTCGTCGAGCTGATTAATTTGACACTTTGTTCAAGACATTTGGTCATCATTTGTCGAAGTTATTGAGCTTCAAAATATGAAAAATCGCACAATTTGAGTATTTGAGCACTTAAAGTACTCTTTTTCTTGGAAATTCAACAAGATGCAATCATGATGTGTTGTGTCACCTGAAAGATCTCGTCGAGCTGATTAATTTGACACTTTGTTCAAGACATTTGGTCATCATTTGTCGAAGTTATTGAGCTTCAAAATATGAAAAATCGCACAATTTGAGTATTTGAGCACTTAAAGTACTCTTTTTCTTGGAAATTCAACAAGATGCAATCATGATGTGTTGTGTCACCTGAAAGATCTCCTCGAGCTGATTAATTTGACACTTTGTTCAAGACATTTGGTCATCATTTGTCGAAGTTATCGAGCTTCAAAATATGAAAAATCGCACAATTTGAGTGTTTGAGCACTTAAAGTACTCTTTTTCTTGGAAATTCAACAAGATGCAATCATGATGTGTTGTGTCACCTGAAAGATCTCGTCGAGCAGATTAATTTGATACTTTGTTTAAGACATTTGGTCATCATTTGTCGAAGTTATCGAGCTTCAAATTTAGAAAAGTCTCACAATTTGAGTGTTTGAGCACTTAAAGTACTCTTTTTCTTGGAAATTCAACAAGATGCAATCATGATGTGTTGTGTCACCTGAAAGATCTCGTCGAGCTGATTAATTTGATACTTTGTTTAAGACATTTGGTCATCATTTGTCGAAGTTATCGAGTTTCAAATTTAGAAAAGTCTCACAATTTGAGTGTTTGAGCACTTAAAGTACTCTTTTTCTTGGAAATTCAACAAGATGCAATCATGATGTGTTGTGTCACCTGAAAGATCTCGTCGAGCTGATTAATTTGATACTTTGTTTAAGACATTTGGTCATCATTTGTCGAAGTTATCGAGCTTCAAAATATGAAAAATCGCACAATTTGAGTGTTTGAGCACTTAAAGTACTCTTTTTCTTGGAAATTCAACAAGATGGAATCATGATGTGTTGTGTCACCTGAAAGATCTCGTCGAGATGATTAATTTGACACTTTGTTCAAGACATTTGGTCATCATTTGTCGAAGTTATCGAGCTTCAAAATATGAAAAATCGCACAATTTGAGTGTTTGAGCACTTAAAGTACTCTTTTTCGTGGAAATTCAACAAGATGCAATCATGATGTGTTGTGTCACCTGAAAGATCTCGTCGAACTGATTAATTTGACACTTTGTTCAAGACATTTGGTCATCATTTGTCGAAGTTATCGAGCTTCAAAATATGAAAATTCGCACAATTTGAGTGTTTGAGCACTTAAAGTACTCTTTTTCTTGGAAATTCAACAAGATGCAATCATGATGTGTTGTGTCACCTGAAAGATCTCGTCTAGCTGATTAATTTGTCACTTTGTTTAAGACATTTGGTCATCATTTGTCGAAGTTATCGAGTTTCAAATTTAGAAAAGTCTCACAATTTGAGTGTTTGAGCACTTAAAGTACTCTTTTTCTTGGAAATTCAACAAGATGGAATCATGATGTGTTGTGTCACCTGAAAGATCTCGTCGAGATGATTAATTTGACACTTTGTTCAAGACATTTGGTCATCATTTGTCGAAGTTATCGAGCTTCAAAATATGAAAAATCGCACAATTTGAGTGTTTGAGCAATTAAAGTACTCTTTTTCTTGGAAATTCAACAAGATGCAATCATGATGTGTTGTGTCACTTGAAAGATCTCGTCGAACTGATTAATTTGATACTTTGTTTAAGACATTTGGTCATCATTTGTCGAAGTTATCGAGCGTCAAAATTTGAGAAGTCTCACAATTGGAGTGTTTGAGCAATTAAAGTACTCTTTTTCTTGGAAATTCAACAAGATGGAATCATGATGTGTTGTGTCACCTGAAAGATCTCGTCTAGCTGATTAATTTGACACTTTGTTCAAGACATTTGGTCATCATTTGTCGAAGTTATTGAGCGTCAAAATTTGAGAAGTCTCACAATTTGAGTGTTTGAGCAATTAAAGTACTCTTTTTCTTGGAAATTCAACAAGATGCAATCATGATGTGTTGTGTCACCTGAAAGATCTCGTCGAGCTGATTAATTTGACACTTTGTTCAAGACATTTGGTCATCATTTGTCGAAGTTATTGAGCGTCAAAATTTGAGAAGTCTCACAATTGGAGTGTTTGAGCAATTAAAGTACTCTTTTTCTTGGAAATTCAACAAGATGGAACCATCATGTGTTGTGTCACCTGAAAGATCTCGTCGAGCTGATTAATTTGACACTTTGTTTAAGACATTTGGTCATCATTTGTCGAAGTTATCGAGCGTCAAAATTTGAGAAGTCTCACAATTGGAGTGTTTGAGTACTTAAAGTACTTTTTTCTTGGAAATTCAACAAGATGGAATCATAATGTGTTATGTCACCTGAAAGATCTCGTCGATCTGATTAATTTGACACTTTGTTCAAGACATTTGGTCATCATTTGTCGAAGTTATGGAGCTTCAAAATATGAAAAATCGCACAATTTGAGTATTTGAGCACTTAAAGTACTCTTTTTCTTGGAAATTCAACAAGATGGAATCATGATGTGTTGTGTCACCTGAAAGATCTCGTCGAGATGATTAATTTGACACTTTGTTCAAGACATTTGGTCATCATTTGTCGAAGTTATCGAGCTTCAAAATATGAAAAATCGCACAATTTGAGTGTTTGAGCACTTAAAGTACTCTTTTTCGTGGAAATTCAACAAGATGCAATCATGATGTGTTGTGTCACCTGAAAGATCTCGTCGAACTGATTAATTTGACACTTTGTTCAAGACATTTGGTCATCATTTGTCGAAGTTATCGAGCTTCAAAATATGAAAATTCGCACAATTTGAGTGTTTGAGCACTTAAAGTACTCTTTTTCTTGGAAATTCAACAAGATGCAATCATGATGTGTTGTGTCACCTGAAAGATCTCGTCTAGCTGATTAATTTGTCACTTTGTTTAAGACATTTGGTCATCATTTGTCGAAGTTATCGAGTTTCAAATTTAGAAAAGTCTCACAATTTGAGTGTTTGAGCACTTAAAGTACTCTTTTTCTTGGAAATTCAACAAGATGGAATCATGATGTGTTGTGTCACCTGAAAGATCTTGTCGAGATGATTAATTTGACATTTTGTTCAAGACATTTGGTCATCATTTGTCGAAGTTATCGAGCTTCAAAATATGAAAAATCGCACAATTTGAGTGTTTGAGCACTTAAAGTACTCTTTTTCTTGGAAATTCAACAAGATGCAATCATGATATGTTGTGTCACCTGAAAGATCTCGTCGAGCAGATTAATTTGATACTTTGTTTAAGACATTTGGTCATCATTTGTCGAAGTTATCGAGCTTCAAATTTAGAAAAGTCTCACAATTTGAGTGTTTGAGCACTTAAAGTACTCTTTTTCTTGGAAATTCAACAAGATGCAATCATGATGTGTTGTGTCACCTGAAAGATCTCGTCGAGCTGATTAATTTGATACTTTGTTTAAGACATTTGGTCATCATTTGTCGAAGTTATCGAGTTTCAAATTTAGAAAAGTCTCACAATTTGAGTGTTTGAGCACTTAAAGTAATCTTTTTCTTGGAAATTCAACAAGATGGAATCATGATGTGTTGTGTCACCTGAAAGATCTCCTCGAGCTGATTAATTTGACACTTTGTTCAAGACATTTGGTCATCATTTGTCGAAGTTATCGAGCGTCAAAATATGAGAAGTCTCACAATTTGAGTGTTTGAGCATTTAAAGTACTCTTTTTGTTGGAAATTCAACAAGATGGAATCATGATGTGTTGTGTTATCTGAAAGAACTCGTCAAGCTGATTAATTTGACACATTGTTTAAGACATTTGGTCATCATTTGTCGAATTTATCGAGCTTCAAAATATGAAAAATCGCACAATTTGAGTGTTTGAGCACTTAAAGTACTCTTTTTCTTGGAAATTCAACAAGATGGAATGATGATGTGTTGTGTCACCTGAAAGATCTCGTCGAGCTGATTAATTTGACACTTTGTTCAAGACATTTGGTCATCATTTGTCGAATTTATCGAGCTTCAAAATATGAAAAATCGCACAATTTGAGTGTTTGAGCACTTAAAGTACTCTTTTTCTTGGAAATTCAACAAGATGGAATGATGATGTGATGTGTCACCTGAAAGAACTCGTCAAGCTGATTAATTTGACACATTGTTTAAGACATTTGGTCATCATTTGTCGAATTTATCGAGCTTCAAAATATGAAAAATCGCACAATTTGAGTGTTTGAGCACTTAAAGTACTCTTTTTCTTGGAAATTCAACAAGATGGAATGATGATGTGTTGTGTCACCTGAAAGATCTCGTCGAGCTGATTAATTTGACACTTTGTTCAAGACATTTGGTCATCATTTGTCGAATTTATCGAGCTTCAAAATATGAAAAATCGCACAATTTGAGTGTTTGAGCACTTAAAGTACTCTTTTTCTTGGAAATTCAACAAGATGGAATCATGATGTGTTGTGTCACCTGAAAGATCTCGTCTAGCTGATTAATTTGTCACTTTGTTTAAGACATTTGGTCATCATTTGTCGAAGTTATCGAGCTTCAAAATATGAAAAATCGCACAATTTGAGTGTTTGAGCACTTAAAGTACTCTTTTTCTTGGAAATTCAACAAGATGGCATCATGATGTGTTGTGTCACCTGAAAGATCTCGTCTAGCTGATTAATTTGTCACTTTGTTTAAGACATTTGGTCATCATTTGTCGAAGTTATCGAGCTTCAAATTTAGAAAAGTCTCACAATTTGAGTGTTTGAGCACTTAAAGTACTCTTTTTCTTGGAAATTCAACAAGATGCAATCATGATGTGTTGTGTCACCTGAAAGATCTCGTCGAACTGATTAATTTGACACTTTTTTCAAGACATTTGGTCATCATTTGTCGAAGTTATCGAGCTTCAAAATATGAAAAATCGCACAATTTGAGTGTTTGAGCACATAATGTACTCTTTTTCTTGGAAATTCAACAAGATGCAATCATGATGTGTTGTGTCACCTGAAAGATCTCGTCTAGCTGATTAATTTGTCACTTTGTTTAAGACATTTGGTCATCATTTGTCGAAGTTATCGAGCTTCAAAATTTGAGAAGTCTCACAATTTGAGTGTTTGAGCACTTAAACTACTCTTTTTCTTGGAAATTCAACAAGATGGAATGATGATGTGTTGTGTCACCTGAAAGATCTCGTCGATCTGATTAATTTGACACTTTGTTCAAGACATTTGGTCATCATTTGTCGAAGTTATCGAGATTCAAAATATGAAAAATCGCACAATTTGAGTGTTTGAGCACATAAAGTACTCTTTTTCTTGGAAATTCAACAAGATGGAATGATGATGTGTTGTGTCACCTGAAAGATCTCGTCGATCTGATTAATTTGACACTTTGTTCAAGACATTTGGTCATCATTTGTCGAAGTTATTGAGCTTCAAAATATGAAAAATCGCACAATTTGAGTGTTTGAGCACTTAAAGTACTCTTTTTCTTGGAAATTCAACAAGATGGAATGATGATGTGTTGTGTCACCTGAAAGATCTCCTCGAGCTGATTAATTTGACACTTTGTTCAAGACATTTGGTCATCATTTGTCGAAGTTATTGAGCTTCAAAATATGAAAAATCGCACAATTTGAGTGTTTGAGCACTTAAAGTACTCTTTTTCTTGGAAATTCAACAAGATGGAATCATGATGTGTTGTGTCACCTGAAATATCTCGTCGAGATGATTAATCTGACACTTTCTTCAAGACATTTGGTCATCATTTGTCGAAGTTATCGAGCTTCAAAATTTGAGAAGTCTCACAATTTGAGTGTTTGAGTTCTTAAAGTACTCTTTTTCTTGGAAATTCAACAAGATGGAATCATGATGTGTTGTGTCACCTGAAAGATCTCGTCGATCTGATTAATTTGACACTTTGTTCAAGACATTTGGTCATCATTTGTCGAAGTTATTGAGCTTCAAAATATGAAAAATCGCACAATTTGAGTATTTGAGCACTTAAAGTACTCTTTTTCTTGGAAATTCAACAAGATGCAATCATGATGTGTTGTGTCACCTGAAAGATCTCGTCGAGCTGATTAATTTGACACTTTGTTCAAGACATTTGGTCATCATTTGTCGAAGTTATTGAGCTTCAAAATATGAAAAATCGCACAATTTGAGTATTTGAGCACTTAAAGTACTCTTTTTCTTGGAAATTCAACAAGATGCAATCATGATGTGTTGTGTCACCTGAAAGATCTCGTCGAACTGATTAATTTGACACTTTTTTCAAGACATTTGGTCATCATTTGTCGAAGTTATCGAGCTTCAAAATATGAAAAATCGCACAATTTGAGTGTTTGAGCACATAATGTACTCTTTTTCTTGGAAATTCAACAAGATGCAATCATGATGTGTTGTGTCACCTGAAAGATCTCGTCTAGCTGATTAATTTGTCACTTTGTTTAAGACATTTGGTCATCATTTGTCGAAGTTATCGAGCTTCAAAATTTGAGAAGTCTCACAATTTGAGTGTTTGAGCACTTAAACTACTCTTTTTCTTGGAAATTCAACAAGATGGAATGATGATGTGTTGTGTCACCTGAAAGATCTCGTCGATCTGATTAATTTGACACTTTGTTCAAGACATTTGGTCATCATTTGTCGAAGTTATCGAGATTCAAAATATGAAAAATCGCACAATTTGAGTGTTTGAGCACATAAAGTACTCTTTTTCTTGGAAATTCAACAAGATGGAATGATGATGTGTTGTGTCACCTGAAAGATCTCGTCGATCTGATTAATTTGACACTTTGTTCAAGACATTTGGTCATCATTTGTCGAAGTTATTGAGCTTCAAAATATGAAAAATCGCACAATTTGAGTGTTTGAGCACTTAAAGTACTCTTTTTCTTGGAAATTCAACAAGATGGAATGATGATGTGTTGTGTCACCTGAAAGATCTCCTCGAGCTGATTAATTTGACACTTTGTTCAAGACATTTGGTCATCATTTGTCGAAGTTATTGAGCTTCAAAATATGAAAAATCGCACAATTTGAGTGTTTGAGCACTTAAAGTACTCTTTTTCTTGGAAATTCAACAAGATGGAATCATGATGTGTTGTGTCACCTGAAATATCTCGTCGAGATGATTAATCTGACACTTTCTTCAAGACATTTGGTCATCATTTGTCGAAGTTATCGAGCTTCAAAATTTGAGAAGTCTCACAATTTGAGTGTTTGAGTTCTTAAAGTACTCTTTTTCTTGGAAATTCAACAAGATGGAATCATGATGTGTTGTGTCACCTGAAAGATCTCGTCGAGTTGATTAATTTGACACTTTGTTCAAGACATTTGGTCATCATTTGTCGAAGTTATTGAGCTTCAAAATATGAAAAATCGCACAATTTGAGTATTTGAGCACTTAAAGTACTCTTTTTCTTGGAAATTCAACAAGATGCAATCATGATGTGTTGTGTCACCTGAAAGATCTCGTCGAGCTGATTAATTTGACACTTTGTTCAAGACATTTGGTCATCATTTGTCGAAGTTATTGAGCTTCAAAATATGAAAAATCGCACAATTTGAGTATTTGAGCACTTAAAGTACTCTTTTTCTTGGAAATTCAACAAGATGCAATCATGATGTGTTGTGTCACCTGAAAGATCTCCTCGAGCTGATTAATTTGACACTTTGTTCAAGACATTTGGTCATCATTTGTCGAAGTTATCGAGCTTCAAAATATGAAAAATCGCACAATTTGAGTGTTTGAGCACTTAAAGTACTCTTTTTCTTGGAAATTCAACAAGATGCAATCATGATGTGTTGTGTCACCTGAAAGATCTCGTCGAGCAGATTAATTTGATACTTTGTTTAAGACATTTGGTCATCATTTGTCGAAGTTATCGAGCTTCAAATTTAGAAAAGTCTCACAATTTGAGTGTTTGAGCACTTAAAGTACTCTTTTTCTTGGAAATTCAACAAGATGCAATCATGATGTGTTGTGTCACCTGAAAGATCTCGTCGAGCTGATTAATTTGATACTTTGTTTAAGACATTTGGTCATCATTTGTCGAAGTTATCGAGTTTCAAATTTAGAAAAGTCTCACAATTTGAGTGTTTGAGCACTTAAAGTACTCTTTTTCTTGGAAATTCAACAAGATGCAATCATGATGTGTTGTGTCACCTGAAAGATCTCGTCGAGCTGATTAATTTGATACTTTGTTTAAGACATTTGGTCATCATTTGTCGAAGTTATCGAGCTTCAAAATATGAAAAATCGCACAATTTGAGTGTTTGAGCACTTAAAGTACTCTTTTTCTTGGAAATTCAACAAGATGGAATCATGATGTGTTGTGTCACCTGAAAGATCTCGTCGAGATGATTAATTTGACACTTTGTTCAAGACATTTGGTCATCATTTGTCGAAGTTATCGAGCTTCAAAATATGAAAAATCGCACAATTTGAGTGTTTGAGCACTTAAAGTACTCTTTTTCGTGGAAATTCAACAAGATGCAATCATGATGTGTTGTGTCACCTGAAAGATCTCGTCGAACTGATTAATTTGACACTTTGTTCAAGACATTTGGTCATCATTTGTCGAAGTTATCGAGCTTCAAAATATGAAAATTCGCACAATTTGAGTGTTTGAGCACTTAAAGTACTCTTTTTCTTGGAAATTCAACAAGATGCAATCATGATGTGTTGTGTCACCTGAAAGATCTCGTCTAGCTGATTAATTTGTCACTTTGTTTAAGACATTTGGTCATCATTTGTCGAAGTTATCGAGTTTCAAATTTAGAAAAGTCTCACAATTTGAGTGTTTGAGCACTTAAAGTACTCTTTTTCTTGGAAATTCAACAAGATGGAATCATGATGTGTTGTGTCACCTGAAAGATCTCGTCGAGATGATTAATTTGACACTTTGTTCAAGACATTTGGTCATCATTTGTCGAAGTTATCGAGCTTCAAAATATGAAAAATCGCACAATTTGAGTGTTTGAGCAATTAAAGTACTCTTTTTCTTGGAAATTCAACAAGATGCAATCATGATGTGTTGTGTCACTTGAAAGATCTCGTCGAACTGATTAATTTGATACTTTGTTTAAGACATTTGGTCATCATTTGTCGAAGTTATCGAGCGTCAAAATTTGAGAAGTCTCACAATTGGAGTGTTTGAGCAATTAAAGTACTCTTTTTCTTGGAAATTCAACAAGATGGAATCATGATGTGTTGTGTCACCTGAAAGATCTCGTCTAGCTGATTAATTTGACACTTTGTTCAAGACATTTGGTCATCATTTGTCGAAGTTATTGAGCGTCAAAATTTGAGAAGTCTCACAATTTGAGTGTTTGAGCAATTAAAGTACTCTTTTTCTTGGAAATTCAACAAGATGCAATCATGATGTGTTGTGTCACCTGAAAGATCTCGTCGAACTGATTAATTTGATACTTTGTTTAAGACATTTGGTCATCATTTGTCGAAGTTATTGAGCGTCAAAATTTGAGAAGTCTCACAATTTGAGTGTTTGAGCAATTAAAGTACTCTTTTTCTTGGAAATTCAACAAGATGCAATCATGATGTGTTGTGTCACCTGAAAGATCTCGTCGAGCTGATTAATTTGACACTTTGTTCAAGACATTTGGTCATCATTTGTCGAAGTTATTGAGCGTCAAAATTTGAGAAGTCTCACAATTGGAGTGTTTGAGCAATTAAAGTACTCTTTTTCTTGGAAATTCAACAAGATGGAACCATCATGTGTTGTGTCACCTGAAAGATCTCGTCGAGCTGATTAATTTGACACTTTGTTTAAGACATTTGGTCATCATTTGTCGAAGTTATCGAGCGTCAAAATTTGAGAAGTCTCACAATTGGAGTGTTTGAGTACTTAAAGTACTTTTTTCTTGGAAATTCAACAAGATGGAATCATAATGTGTTATGTCACCTGAAAGATCTCGTCGATCTGATTAATTTGACACTTTGTTCAAGACATTTGGTCATCATTTGTCGAAGTTATGGAGCTTCAAAATATGAAAAATCGCACAATTTGAGTATTTGAGCACTTAAAGTACTCTTTTTCTTGGAAATTCAACAAGATGGAATCATGATGTGTTGTGTCACCTGAAAGATCTCGTCGAGATGATTAATTTGACACTTTGTTCAAGACATTTGGTCATCATTTGTCGAAGTTATCGAGCTTCAAAATATGAAAAATCGCACAATTTGAGTGTTTGAGCACTTAAAGTACTCTTTTTCGTGGAAATTCAACAAGATGCAATCATGATGTGTTGTGTCACCTGAAAGATCTCGTCGAACTGATTAATTTGACACTTTGTTCAAGACATTTGGTCATCATTTGTCGAAGTTATCGAGCTTCAAAATATGAAAATTCGCACAATTTGAGTGTTTGAGCACTTAAAGTACTCTTTTTCTTGGAAATTCAACAAGATGCAATCATGATGTGTTGTGTCACCTGAAAGATCTCGTCTAGCTGATTAATTTGTCACTTTGTTTAAGACATTTGGTCATCATTTGTCGAAGTTATCGAGTTTCAAATTTAGAAAAGTCTCACAATTTGAGTGTTTGAGCACTTAAAGTACTCTTTTTCTTGGAAATTCAACAAGATGGAATCATGATGTGTTGTGTCACCTGAAAGATCTTGTCGAGATGATTAATTTGACATTTTGTTCAAGACATTTGGTCATCATTTGTCGAAGTTATCGAGCTTCAAAATATGAAAAATCGCACAATTTGAGTGTTTGAGCACTTAAAGTACTCTTTTTCTTGGAAATTCAACAAGATGCAATCATGATATGTTGTGTCACCTGAAAGATCTCGTCGAGCAGATTAATTTGATACTTTGTTTAAGACATTTGGTCATCATTTGTCGAAGTTATCGAGCTTCAAATTTAGAAAAGTCTCACAATTTGAGTGTTTGAGCACTTAAAGTACTCTTTTTCTTGGAAATTCAACAAGATGCAATCATGATGTGTTGTGTCACCTGAAAGATCTCGTCGAGCTGATTAATTTGATACTTTGTTTAAGACATTTGGTCATCATTTGTCGAAGTTATCGAGTTTCAAATTTAGAAAAGTCTCACAATTTGAGTGTTTGAGCACTTAAAGTAATCTTTTTCTTGGAAATTCAACAAGATGGAATCATGATGTGTTGTGTCACCTGAAAGATCTCCTCGAGCTGATTAATTTGACACTTTGTTCAAGACATTTGGTCATCATTTGTCGAAGTTATCGAGCGTCAAAATATGAGAAGTCTCACAATTTGAGTGTTTGAGCATTTAAAGTACTCTTTTTGTTGGAAATTCAACAAGATGGAATCATGATGTGTTGTGTTATCTGAAAGAACTCGTCAAGCTGATTAATTTGACACATTGTTTAAGACATTTGGTCATCATTTGTCGAATTTATCGAGCTTCAAAATATGAAAAATCGCACAATTTGAGTGTTTGAGCACTTAAAGTACTCTTTTTCTTGGAAATTCAACAAGATGGAATGATGATGTGTTGTGTCACCTGAAAGATCTCGTCGAGCTGATTAATTTGACACTTTGTTCAAGACATTTGGTCATCATTTGTCGAATTTATCGAGCTTCAAAATATGAAAAATCGCACAATTTGAGTGTTTGAGCACTTAAAGTACTCTTTTTCTTGGAAATTCAACAAGATGGAATGATGATGTGATGTGTCACCTGAAAGAACTCGTCAAGCTGATTAATTTGACACATTGTTTAAGACATTTGGTCATCATTTGTCGAATTTATCGAGCTTCAAAATATGAAAAATCGCACAATTTGAGTGTTTGAGCACTTAAAGTACTCTTTTTCTTGGAAATTCAACAAGATGGAATGATGATGTGTTGTGTCACCTGAAAGATCTCGTCGAGCTGATTAATTTGACACTTTGTTCAAGACATTTGGTCATCATTTGTCGAATTTATCGAGCTTCAAAATATGAAAAATCGCACAATTTGAGTGTTTGAGCACTTAAAGTACTCTTTTTCTTGGAAATTCAACAAGATGGAATCATGATGTGTTGTGTCACCTGAAAGATCTCGTCTAGCTGATTAATTTGTCACTTTGTTTAAGACATTTGGTCATCATTTGTCGAAGTTATCGAGCTTCAAAATATGAAAAATCGCACAATTTGAGTGTTTGAGCACTTAAAGTACTCTTTTTCTTGGAAATTCAACAAGATGGCATCATGATGTGTTGTGTCACCTGAAAGATCTCGTCTAGCTGATTAATTTGTCACTTTGTTTAAGACATTTGGTCATCATTTGTCGAAGTTATCGAGCTTCAAATTTAGAAAAGTCTCACAATTTGAGTGTTTGAGCACTTAAAGTACTCTTTTTCTTGGAAATTCAACAAGATGCAATCATGATGTGTTGTGTCACCTGAAAGATCTCGTCGAACTGATTAATTTGACACTTTTTTCAAGACATTTGGTCATCATTTGTCGAAGTTATCGAGCTTCAAAATATGAAAAATCGCACAATTTGAGTGTTTGAGCAATTAAAGTACTCTTTTTCTTGGAAATTCAACAAGATGCAATCATGATGTGTTGTGTCACCTGAAAGATCTCGTCGAACTGATTAATTTGATACTTTGTTTAAGACATTTGGTCATCATTTGTCGAAGTTATCGAGCGTCAAAATATGAAAAATCGCACAATTTGAGTGTTTGAGCAATTAAAGTACTCTTTTTCTTGGAAATTCAACAAGATGGAATCATGATGTGTTGTGTCACCTGAAAGATCTCGTCGAGATGATTAATTTGACACTTTGTTCAAGACATTTGGTCATCATTTGTCGAAGTTATCGAGCTTCAAAATATGAAAAATCGCACAATTTGAGTGTTTGAGCAATTAAAGTACTCTTTTTCTTGGAAATTCAACAAGATGCAATCATGATGTGTTGTGTCACCTGAAAGATCTCGTCGACATGATTAATTTGTCACTTTGTTTAAGACATTTGGTCATCATTTGTCGAAGTTATTGAGCGTCAAAATTTGAGAAGTCTCACAATTGGAGTGTTTGAGCAATTAAAGTACTCTTTTTCTTGGAAATTCAACAAGATGGAATCATGATGTGTTGTGTCACCTGAAAGATCTCGTCGAGCTGATTAATGTGACACTTTGTTCAAGACATTTGGTCATCATTTGTCGAAGTTATCGAGCGTCAAAATTTGAGAAGTCTCACAATTGGAGTGTTTGAGCAATTAAAGTACTCTTTTTCTTGGAAATTCAACAAGATGGAATCATGATGTGTTGTGTCACCTGAAAGATCTCGTCGAGCTGATTAATTTGACACTTTGTTCAAGACATTTGGTCATCATTTGTCGAAGTTATCGAGCTTCAAAATATGAAAAATCGCACAATTTGAGTGTTTGAGCACATAAAGTACTCTTTTTCTTGGAAATTCAACAAGATGGAATGATGATGTGTTGTGTCACCTGAAAGATCTCCTCGAGCTGATTAATTTGACACTTTGTTCAAGACATTTGGTCATCATTTGTCGAAGTTATCGAGCGTCAAAATATGAGAAGTCTCACAATTTGAGTGTTTGAGCATTTAAAGTACTCTTTTTGTTGGAAATTCAACAAGATGGAATCATGATGTGTTGTGTTATCTGAAAGAACTCGTCAAGCTGATTAATTTGACACATTGTTTAAGACATTTGGTCATCATTTGTCGAATTTATCGAGCTTCAAAATATGAAAAATCGCACAATTTGAGTGTTTGAGCACTTAAAGTACTCTTTTTCTTGGAAATTCAACAAGATGGAATGATGATGTGTTGTGTCACCTGAAAGATCTCGTCGAGCTGATTAATTTGACACTTTGTTCAAGACATTTGGTCATCATTTGTCGAATTTATCGAGCTTCAAAATATGAAAAATCGCACAATTTGAGTGTTTGAGCACTTAAAGTACTCTTTTTCTTGGAAATTCAACAAGATGGAATGATGATGTGATGTGTCACCTGAAAGATCTCGTCGAGCTGATTAATTTGACACTTTGTTTAAGACATTTGGTCATCATTTGTCGAAGTTATCGAGCTTCAAAATATGAAAAATCGCACAATTTGAGTGTTTGAGCACTTAAAGTACTCTTTTTCTTGGAAATTCAACAAGATGGCATCATGATGTGTTGTGTCACCTGAAAGATCTCGTCTAGCTGATTAATTTGTCACTTTGTTTAAGACATTTGGTCATCATTTGTCGAAGTTATCGAGCTTCAAATTTAGAAAAGTCTCACAATTTGAGTGTTTGAGCACTTAAAGTACTCTTTTTCTTGGAAATTCAACAAGATGCAATCATGATGTGTTGTGTCACCTGAAAGATCTCGTCGAACTGATTAATTTGACACTTTTTTCAAGACATTTGGTCATCATTTGTCGAAGTTATCGAGCTTCAAAATATGAAAAATCGCACAATTTGAGTGTTTGAGCACATAATGTACTCTTTTTCTTGGAAATTCAACAAGATGCAATCATGATGTGTTGTGTCACCTGAAAGATCTCGTCTAGCTGATTAATTTGTCACTTTGTTTAAGACATTTGGTCATCATTTGTCGAAGTTATCGAGTTTCAAATTTAGAAAAGTCTCACAATTTGAGTGTTTTAGCACTTAAAGAACTCTTTTTCTTGGAAATTCAACAAGATGGAATCATGATGTGTTGTGTCACCTGAAAGATCTCGTCGAGATGATTAATTTGACACTTTGTTCAAGACATTTGGTCATCATTTGTCGAAGTTATCGAGCTTCAAAATATGAAAAATCGCACAATTTGAGTGTTTGAGCAATTAAAGTACTCTTTTTCTTGGAAATTCAACAAGATGCAATCATGATGTGTTGTGTCACCTGAAAGATCTCGTCGAACTGATTAATTTGATACTTTGTTTAAGACATTTGGTCATCATTTGTCGAAGTTATCGAGCGTCAAAATATGAAAAATCGCACAATTTGAGTGTTTGAGCAATTAAAGTACTCTTTTTCTTGGAAATTCAACAAGATGGAATCATGATGTGTTGTGTCACCTGAAAGATCTCGTCGAGATGATTAATTTGACACTTTGTTCAAGACATTTGGTCATCATTTGTCGAAGTTATCGAGCTTCAAATTATGAAAAATCGCACAATTTGAGTGTTTGAGCAATTAAAGTACTCTTTTTCTTGGAAATTCAACAAGATGCAATCATGATGTGTTGTGTCACCTGAAAGATCTCGTCGAGATGATTAATTTGTCACTTTGTTTAAGACATTTGGTCATCATTTGTCGAAGTTATTGAGCGTCAAAATTTGAGAAGTCTCACAATTTGAGTGTTTGAGCATTTAAAGTACTCTTTTTGTTGGAAATTCAACAAGATGCAATCATGATATGTTGTGTCACCTGAAAGATCTCGTCGAGCAGATTAATTTGATACTTTGTTTAAGACATTTGGTCATCATTTGTCGAAGTTATCGAGCTTCAAATTTAGAAAAGTCTCACAATTTGAGTGTTTGAGCACTTAAAGTACTCTTTTTCTTGGAAATTCAACAAGATGCAATCATGATGTGTTGTGTCACCTGAAAGATCTCGTCGAGCTGATTAATTTGATACTTTGTTTAAGACATTTGGTCATCATTTGTCGAAGTTATCGAGTTTCAAATTTAGAAAAGTCTCACAATTTGAGTGTTTGAGCACTTAAAGTAATCTTTTTCTTGGAAATTCAACAAGATGGAATCATGATGTGTTGTGTCACCTGAAAGATCTCCTCGAGCTGATTAATTTGACACTTTGTTCAAGACATTTGGTCATCATTTGTCGAAGTTATCGAGCGTCAAAATATGAGAAGTCTCACAATTTGAGTGTTTGAGCATTTAAAGTACTCTTTTTGTTGGAAATTCAACAAGATGGAATCATGATGTGTTGTGTTATCTGAAAGAACTCGTCAAGCTGATTAATTTGACACATTGTTTAAGACATTTGGTCATCATTTGTCGAATTTATCGAGCTTCAAAATATGAAAAATCGCACAATTTGAGTGTTTGAGCACTTAAAGTACTCTTTTTCTTGGAAATTCAACAAGATGGAATGATGATGTGTTGTGTCACCTGAAAGATCTCGTCGAGCTGATTAATTTGACACTTTGTTCAAGACATTTGGTCATCATTTGTCGAATTTATCGAGCTTCAAAATATGAAAAATCGCACAATTTGAGTGTTTGAGCACTTAAAGTACTCTTTTTCTTGGAAATTCAACAAGATGGAATGATGATGTGATGTGTCACCTGAAAGATCTCGTCGAGCTGATTAATTTGACACTTTGTTTAAGACATTTGGTCATCATTTGTCGAAGTTATCGAGCTTCAAAATATGAAAAATCGCACAATTTGAGTGTTTGAGCACTTAAAGTACTCTTTTTCTTGGAAATTCAACAAGATGCAATCATGATGTGTTGTGTCACCTGAAAGATCTCGTCGAACTGATTAATTTGACACTTTGTTCAAGACATTTGGTCATCATTTGTCGAAGTTATTGAGCGTCAAAATTTGAGAAGTCTCACAATTGGAGTGTTTGAGCAATTAAAGTACTCTTTTTCTTGGAAATTCAACAAGATGGAATCATGATGTGTTGTGTCACCTGAAAGATCTCGTCTAGCTGATTAATTTGTCACTTTGTTTAAGACATTTGGTCATCATTTGTCGAAGTTATCGAGTTTCAAATTTAGAAAAGTCTCACAATTTGAGTGTTTGAGCACTTTAAGTAATCTTTTTCTTGGAAATTCAACAAGATGGAATCATGATGTGTTGTGTCACCTGAAAGATCTCGTCGAGATGATTAATTTGACACTTTGTTCAAGACATTTGGTCATCATTTGTCGAAGTTATTGAGCGTCAAAATTTGAGAAGTCTCACAATTGGAGTGTTTGAGCAATTAAAGTACTCTTTTTCTTGGAAATTCAACAAGATGGAATCATGATGTGTTGTGTCACCTGAAAGATCTCGTCGAGCTGATTAATTTGACACTTTGTTCAAGACATTTGTTCATCATTTGTCGAAGTTATTGAGCGTCAAAATTTGAGAAGTCTCACAATTGGAGTGTTTGAGCAATTAAAGTACTCTTTTTCTTGGAAATTCAACAAGATGGAATCATGATGTGTTGTGTCACCTGAAAGATCTCCTCGAGCTGATTAATTTGACACTTTGTTCAAGTCATTTGGTCATCATTTGTCGAAGTTATCGAGCGTCAAAATATGAGAAGTCTCACAATTTGAGTGTTTGAGCATTTAAAGTACTCTTTTTGTTGGAAATTCAACAAGATGGAATCATGATGTGTTGTGTTATCTGAAAGAACTCGTCAAGCTGATTAATTTGACACATTGTTTAAGACATTTGGTCATCATTTGTCGAATTTATCGAGCTTCAAAATATGAAAAATCGCACAATTTTAGTGTTTGAGCACTTAAAGTACTCTTTTTCTTGGAAATTCAACAAGATGGAATGATGATGTGTTGTGTCACCTGAAAGATCTCGTCGAGCTGATTAATTTGACACTTTGTTCAAGACATTTGGTCATCATTTGTCGAATTTATCGAGCTTCAAAATATGAAAAATCGCACAATTTGAGTGTTTGAGCACTTAAAGTATTCTTTTTCTTGGAAATTCAACAAGATGGAATGATGATGTGATGTGTCACCTGAAAGATCTCGTCGAGCTGATTAATTTGACACTTTGTTTAAGACATTTGGTCATCATTTGTCGAAGTTATCGAGCTTCAAAATATGAAAAATCGCACAATTTGAGTATTTGAGCACTTAAAGTACTCTTTTTCTTGGAAATTCAACAAGATGGAATCATGATGTGTTGTGTCACCTGAAAGATCTCGTCTAGCTGATTAATTTGTCACTTTGTTTAAGACATTTGGTCATCATTTGTCGAAGTTATCGAGCTTCAAATTTAGAAAAGTCTCACAATTTGAGTGTTTGAGCACTTAAAGTACTCTTTTTCTTGGAAATTCAACAAGATGCAATCATGATGTGTTGTGTCACCTGAAAGATCTCGTCGAACTGATTAATTTGACACTTTTTTCAAGACATTTGGTCATCATTTGTCGAAGTTATCGAGCTTCAAAATATGAAAAATCGCACAATTTGAGTGTTTGAGCACTTAATGTACTCTTTTTCTTGGAAATTCAACAAGATGCAATCATGATGTGTTGTGTCACCTGAAAGATCTCGTCTAGCTGATTAATTTGTCACTTTGTTTAAGACATTTGGTCATCATTTGTCGAAGTTATCGAGTTTCAAATTTAGAAAAGTCTCACAATTTGAGTGTTTTAGCACTTAAAGAACTCTTTTTCTTGGAAATTCAACAAGATGGAATCATGATGTGTTGTGTCACCTGAAAGATCTCGTCGAGATGATTAATTTGACACTTTGTTCAAGACATTTGGTCATCATTTGTCGAAGTTATCGAGCTTCAAAATATGAAAAATCGCACAATTTGAGTGTTTGAGCAATTAAAGTACTCTTTTTCTTGGAAATTCAACAAGATGCAATCATGATGTGTTGTGTCACCTGAAAGATCTCGTCGAACTAATTAATTTGATACTTTGTTTAAGACATTTGGTCATCATTTGTCGAAGTTATCGAGCGTCAAAATTTGAGAAGTCTCACAATTGGAGTGTTTGAGCACTTAAAGTACTCTTTTTCTTGGAAATTCAACAAGATGCAATCATGATGTGTTGTGTCACCTGAAAGATCTCGTCGAGATGATTAATTTGACACTTTGTTCAAGACATTTGGTCATCATTTGTCGAAGTTATCGAGCTTCAAAATATGAAAAATCGCACAATTTGAGTGTTTGAGCACATAAAGTACTCTTTTTCTTGGAAATTCAACAAGATGCGATCATGATGTGTTGTGTCACCTGAAAGATCTCGTCGAGCTGATTAATTTGATACTTTGTTTAAGACATTTGGTCATCATTTGTCGAAGTTATCGAGTTTCAAATTTAGAAAAGTCTCACAATTTGAGTGTTTGAGCACTTTAAGTAATCTTTTTCTTGGAAATTCAACAAGATGGAATCATGATGTGTTGTGTCACCTGAAAGATCTCGTCGAGATGATTAATTTGACACTTTGTTCAAGACATTTGGTCATCATTTGTCGAAGTTATTGAGCGTCAAAATTTGAGAAGTCTCACAATTGGAGTGTTTGAGCAATTAAAGTACTCTTTTTCTTGGAAATTCAACAAGATGGAATCATGATGTGTTGTGTCACCTGAAAGATCTCGTCGAGCTGATTAATGTGACACTTTGTTCAAGACATTTGGTCATCATTTGTCGAAGTTATCGAGCGTCAAAATTTGAGAAGTCTCACAATTGGAGTGTTTGAGCAATTAAAGTACTCTTTTTCTTGGAAATTCAACAAGATGGAATCATGATGTGTTGTGTCACCTGAAAGATCTCGTCGAGCTGATTAATTTGTCACTTTGTTTAAGACATTTGGTCATCATTTGTCGAAGTTATCGAGCTTCAAATTTAGAAAAGTCTCACAATTTGAGTGTTTGAGCACTTAAAGTACTCTTTTTCTTGGAAATTCAACAAGATGCAATCATGATGTGTTGTGTCACCTGAAAGATCTCGTCGAGATGATTAATTTGACACTTTGTTCAAGACATTTGGTCATCATTTGTCGAAGTTATCGAGCTTCAAAATATGAAAAATCGCACAATTTGAGTGTTTGAGCACATAAAGTACTCTTTTTCTTGGAAATTCAACAAGATGGAATCATGATGTGTTGTGTCACCTGAAAGATCTCGTCGAGCTGATTAATTTGACACTTTGTTCAAGACATTTGGTCATCATTTGTCGAAGTTATCGAGCTTCAAAATATGAAAAATCGCACAATTTGAGTGTTTGAGCACATAAAGTACTCTTTTTCTTGGAAATTCAACAAGATGGAATGATGATGTGTTGTGTCACCTGAAAGATCTCCTCGAGCTGATTAATTTGACACTTTGTTCAAGACATTTGGTCATCATTTGTCGAAGTTATCGAGCGTCAAAATATGAGAAGTCTCACAATTTGAGTGTTTGAGCATTTAAAGTACTCTTTTTGTTGGAAATTCAACAAGATGGAATCATGATGTGTTGTGTTATCTGAAAGAACTCGTCAAGCTGATTAATTTGACACATTGTTTAAGACATTTGGTCATCATTTGTCGAATTTATCGAGCTTCAAAATATGAAAAATCGCACAATTTGAGTGTTTGAGCACTTAAAGTACTCTTTTTCTTGGAAATTCAACAAGATGGAATGATGATGTGTTGTGTCACCTGAAAGATCTCGTCGAGCTGATTAATTTGACACTTTGTTCAAGACATTTGGTCATCATTTGTCGAATTTATCGAGCTTCAAAATATGAAAAATCGCACAATTTGAGTGTTTGAGCACTTAAAGTACTCTTTTTCTTGGAAATTCAACAAGATGGCATCATGATGTGTTGTGTCACCTGAAAGATCTCGTCTAGCTGATTAATTTGTCACTTTGTTTAAGACATTTGGTCATCATTTGTCGAAGTTATCGAGTTTCAAATTTAGAAAAGTCTCACAATTTGAGTGTTTGAGCACTTAAAGTACTCTTTTTCTTGGAAATTCAACAAGATGGAATCATGATGTGTTGTGTCACCTGAAAGATCTTGTCGAGATGATTAATTTGACATTTTGTTCAAGACATTTGGTCATCATTTGTCGAAGTTATCGAGCTTCAAAATATGAAAAATCGCACAATTTGAGTATTTGAGCACTTAAAGTACTCTTTTTCTTGGAAATTCAACAAGATGGAATCATGATGTGTTGTGTCACCTGAAAGATCTCGTCTAGCTGATTAATTTGTCACTTTGTTTAAGACATTTGGTCATCATTTGTCGAAGTTATCGAGCTTCAAATTTAGAAAAGTCTCACAATTTGAGTGTTTGAGCAGTTAAAGTACTCTTTTTCTTGGAAATTCAACAAGATGCAATCATGATGTGTTGTGTCACCTGAAAGATCTCGTCGAACTGATTAATTTGACACTTTTTTCAAGACATTTGGTCATCATTTGTCGAAGTTATCGAGCTTCAAAATATGAAAAATCGCACAATTTGAGTGTTTGAGCACTTAATGTACTCTTTTTCTTGGAAATTCAACAAGATGCAATCATGATGTGTTGTGTCACCTGAAAGATCTCGTCTAGCTGATTAATTTGTCACTTTGTTTAAGACATTTGGTCATCATTTGTCGAAGTTATCGAGTTTCAAATTTAGAAAAGTCTCACAATTTGAGTGTTTTAGCACTTAAAGAACTCTTTTTCTTGGAAATTCAACAAGATGGAATCATGATGTGTTGTGTCACCTGAAAGATCTCGTCGAGATGATTAATTTGACACTTTGTTCAAGACATTTGGTCATCATTTGTCGAAGTTATCGAGCTTCAAAATATGAAAAATCGCACAATTTGAGTGTTTGAGCAATTAAAGTACTCTTTTTCTTGGAAATTCAACAAGATGCAATCATGATGTGTTGTGTCACCTGAAAGATCTCGTCGAACTGATTAATTTGATACTTTGTTTAAGACATTTGGTCATCATTTGTCGAAGTTATCGAGCGTCAAAATTTGAGAAGTCTCACAATTGGAGTGTTTGAGCACTTAAAGTACTCTTTTTCTTGGAAATTCAACAAGATGCAATCATGATGTGTTGTGTCACCTGAAAGATCTCGTCGAGATGATTAATTTGACACTTTGTTCAAGACATTTGGTCATCATTTGTCGAAGTTATCGAGCTTCAAAATATGAAAAATCGCACAATTTGAGTGTTTGAGCACATAAAGTACTCTTTTTCTTGGAAATTCAACAAGATGCGATCATGATGTGTTGTGTCACCTGAAAGATCTCGTCGAGCTGATTAATTTGATACTTTGTTTAAGACATTTGGTCATCATTTGTCGAAGTTATCGAGTTTCAAATTTAGAAAAGTCTCACAATTTGAGTGTTTGAGCACTTTAAGTAATCTTTTTCTTGGAAATTCAACAAGATGGAATCATGATGTGTTGTGTCACCTGAAAGATCTCGTCGAGATGATTAATTTGACACTTTGTTCAAGACATTTGGTCATCATTTGTCGAAGTTATTGAGCGTCAAAATTTGAGAAGTCTCACAATTGGAGTGTTTGAGCAATTAAAGTACTCTTTTTCTTGGAAATTCAACAAGATGGAATCATGATGTGTTGTGTCACCTGAAAGATCTCGTCGAGCTGATTAATGTGACACTTTGTTCAAGACATTTGGTCATCATTTGTCGAAGTTATCGAGCGTCAAAATTTGAGAAGTCTCACAATTGGAGTGTTTGAGCAATTAAAGTACTCTTTTTCTTGGAAATTCAACAAGATGGAATCATGATGTGTTGTGTCACCTGAAAGATCTCGTCGAGCTGATTAATTTGTCACTTTGTTTAAGACATTTGGTCATCATTTGTCGAAGTTATCGAGCTTCAAATTTAGAAAAGTCTCACAATTTGAGTGTTTGAGCACTTAAAGTACTCTTTTTCTTGGAAATTCAACAAGATGCAATCATGATGTGTTGTGTCACCTGAAAGATCTCGTCGAGATGATTAATTTGACACTTTGTTCAAGACATTTGGTCATCATTTGTCGAAGTTATCGAGCTTCAAAATATGAAAAATCGCACAATTTGAGTGTTTGAGCACATAAAGTACTCTTTTTCTTGGAAATTCAACAAGATGGAATCATGATGTGTTGTGTCACCTGAAAGATCTCGTCGAGCTGATTAATTTGACACTTTGTTCAAGACATTTGGTCATCATTTGTCGAAGTTATCGAGCTTCAAAATATGAAAAATCGCACAATTTGAGTGTTTGAGCACATAAAGTACTCTTTTTCTTGGAAATTCAACAAGATGGAATGATGATGTGTTGTGTCACCTGAAAGATCTCCTCGAGCTGATTAATTTGACACTTTGTTCAAGACATTTGGTCATCATTTGTCGAATTTATCGAGCTTCAAAATATGAAAAATCGCACAATTTGAGTGTTTGAGCACTTAAAGTACTCTTTTTCTTGGAAATTCAACAAGATGGCATCATGATGTGTTGTGTCACCTGAAAGATCTCGTCTAGCTGATTAATTTGTCACTTTGTTTAAGACATTTGGTCATCATTTGTCGAAGTTATCGAGCTTCAAATTTAGAAAAGTCTCACAATTTGAGTGTTTGAGCACTTAAAGTACTCTTTTTCTTGGAAATTCAACAAGATGCAATCATGATGTGTTGTGTCACCTGAAAGATCTCGTCGAACTGATTAATTTGACACTTTTTTCAAGACATTTGGTCATCATTTGTCGAAGTTATCGAGCTTCAAAATATGAAAAATCGCACAATTTGAGTGTTTGAGCACTTAATGTACTCTTTTTCTTGGAAATTCAACAAGATGCAATCATGATGTGTTGTGTCACCTGAAAGATCTCGTCTAGCTGATTAATTTGTCACTTTGTTTAAGACATTTGGTCATCATTTGTCGAAGTTATCGAGTTTCAAATTTAGAAAAGTCTCACAATTTGAGTGTTTTAGCACTTAAAGAACTCTTTTTCTTGGAAATTCAACAAGATGGAATCATGATGTGTTGTGTCACCTGAAAGATCTCGTCGAGATGATTAATTTGACACTTTGTTCAAGACATTTGGTCATCATTTGTCGAAGTTATCGAGCTTCAAAATATGAAAAATCGCACAATTTGAGTGTTTGAGCAATTAAAGTACTCTTTTTCTTGGAAATTCAACAAGATGCAATCATGATGTGTTGTGTCACCTGAAAGATCTCGTCGAACTGATTAATTTGATACTTTGTTTAAGACATTTGGTCATCATTTGTCGAAGTTATCGAGCGTCAAAATTTGAGAAGTCTCACAATTGGAGTGTTTGAGCAATTAAAGTACTCTTTTTCTTGGAAATTCAACAAGATGCAATCATGATGTGTTGTGTCACCTGAAAGATCTCGTCGAACTGATTAATTTGATACTTTGTTTAAGACATTTGGTCATCATTTGTCGAATTTATCGAGCTTCAAAATATGAAAAATCGCACAATTTGAGTGTTTGAGCACTTAAAGTACTCTTTTTCTTGGAAATTCAACAAGATGGAATGATGATGTGTTGTGTCACCTGAAAGATCTCGTCGAGCTGATTAATTTGACACTTTGTTCAAGACATTTGTTCATCATTTGTCGAAGTTATTGAGCGTCAAAATTTGAGAAGTCTCACAATTGGAGTGTTTGAGCAATTAAAGTACTCTTTTTCTTGGAAATTCAACAAGATGGAATCATGATGTGTTGTGTCACCTGAAAGATCTCCTCGAGCTGATTAATTTGACACTTTGTTCAAGTCATTTGGTCATCATTTGTCGAAGTTATCGAGCGTCAAAATATGAGAAGTCTCACAATTTGAGTGTTTGAGCATTTAAAGTACTCTTTTTGTTGGAAATTCAACAAGATGGAATCACGATGTGTTGTGTTATCTGAAAGAACTCGTCAAGCTGATTAATTTGACACATTGTTTAAGACATTTGGTCATCATTTGTCGAATTTATCGAGCTTCAAAATATGAAAAATCGCACAATTTGAGTGTTTGAGCACTTAAAGTACTCTTTTTCTTGGAAATTCAACAAGATGGAATGATGATGTGTTGTGTCACCTGAAAGATCTCGTCGAGCTGATTAATTTGACACTTTGTTCAAGACATTTGGTCATCATTTGTCGAATTTATCGAGCTTCAAAATATGAAAAATCGCACAATTTGAGTGTTTGAGCACTTAAAGTACTCTTTTTCTTGGAAATTCAACAAGATGGAATGATGATGTGATGTGTCACCTGAAAGATCTCGTCGAGCTGATTAATTTGACACTTTGTTTAAGACATTTGGTCATCATTTGTCGAAGTTATCGAGCTTCAAATTTAGAAAAGTCTCACAATTTGAGTGTTTGAGCACTTAAAGTACTCTTTTTCTTGGAAATTCAACAAGATGCAATCATGATGTGTTGTGTCACCTGAAAGATCTCGTCGAACTGATTAATTTGACACTTTTTTCAAGACATTTGGTCATCATTTGTCGAAGTTATCGAGCTTCAAAATATGAAAAATCGCACAATTTGAGTGTTTGAGCACTTAATGTACTCTTTTTCTTGGAAATTCAACAAGATGCAATCATGATGTGTTGTGTCACCTGAAAGATCTCGTCTAGCTGATTAATTTGTCACTTTGTTTAAGACATTTGGTCATCATTTGTCGAAGTTATCGAGTTTCAAATTTAGAAAAGTCTCACAATTTGAGTGTTTTAGCACTTAAAGAACTCTTTTTCTTGGAAATTCAACAAGATGGAATCATGATGTGTTGTGTCACCTGAAAGATCTCGTCGAGATGATTAATTTGACACTTTGTTCAAGACATTTGGTCATCATTTGTCGAAGTTATCGAGCTTCAAAATATGAAAAATCGCACAATTTGAGTGTTTGAGCACTTAATGTACTCTTTTTCTTGGAAATTCAACAAGATGCAATCATGATGTGTTGTGTCACCTGAAAGATCTCGTCTAGCTGATTAATTTGTCACTTTGTTTAAGACATTTGGTCATCATTTGTCGAAGTTATCGAGTTTCAAATTTAGAAAAGTCTCACAATTTGAGTGTTTTAGCACTTAAAGAACTCTTTTTCTTGGAAATTCAACAAGATGCAATCATGATGTGTTGTGTCACCTGAAAGATCTCGTCGAACTGATTAATTTGATACTTTGTTTAAGACATTTGGTCATCATTTGTCGAAGTTATCGAGCGTCAAAATTTGAGAAGTCTCACAATTGGAGTGTTTGAGCAATTAAAGTACTCTTTTTCTTGGAAATTCAACAAGATGGAATGATGATGTGTTGTGTCACCTGAAAGATCTCGTCGAGCTGATTAATTTGACACTTTGTTCAAGACATTTGGTCATCATTTGTCGAAGTTATCGAGCGTCAAAATTTGAGAAGTCTCACAATTGGAGTGTTTGAGCAATTAAAGTACTCTTTTTCTTGGAAATTCAACAAGATGGAATGATGATGTGTTGTGTCACCTGAAAGATCTCGTCGAGCTGATTAATTTGACACTTTGTTCAAGACATTTGGTCATCATTTGTCGAAGTTATTGAGCGTCAAAATTTGAGAAGTCTCACAATTGGAGTGTTTGAGCAATTAAAGTACTCTTTTTCTTGGAAATTCAACAAGATGGAATCATGATGTGTTGTGTCACCTGAAAGATCTCGTCGAGCTGATTAATTTGACACTTTGTTCAAGACATTTGGTCATCATTTGTCGAAGTTATTGAGCTTCAAAATATGAAAAATCGCACAATTTGAGTATTTGATCACTTAAAGTACTCTTTTTCTTGGAAATTCAACAAGATGGAACCATCATGTGTTGTGTCACCTGAAAGATCGCGTCGAGCTGATTAATTTGACAATTTGTTTAAGACATTTGGTCATCATTTGTCGAAGTTATCGAGTTTCAAATTTAGAAAAGTCTCACAATTTGAGTGTTTGAGCAGTTAAAGTACTCTTTTTCTTGGAAATTCAACAAGATACAATCATGATGTGTTGTGTCACCTGAAAGATCTCGTCGAGCTGATTAATTTGATACTTTGTTTAAGACATTTGGTCATCATTTGTCGAAGTTATCGAGCGTCAAAATTTGAGAAGTCTCACAATTGGAGTGTTTGAGTACTTAAAGTACTTTTTTCTTGGAAATTCAACAAGATGGAATCATAATGTGTTATGTCACCTGAAAGATCTCGTCGAACTGATTAATTTGACACTTTTTTCAAGACATTTGGTCATCATTTGTCGAAGTTATCGAGCTTCAAAATATGAAAAATCGCACAATTGGAGTGTTTGAGCAATTAAAGTACTCTTTTTCTTGGAAATTCAACAAGATGGAATGATGATGTGTTGTGTCACCTGAAAGATCTCCTCGAGCTGATTAATTTGACACTTTGTTCAAGACATTTGGTCATCATTTGTCGAAGTTATCGAGCGTCAAAATATGAGAAGTCTCACAATTTGAGTGTTTGAGCACTTAAAGTACTCTTTTTCTTGGAAATTCAACAAGATGGAATGATGATGTGTTGTGTCACCTGAAAGATCTCGTCGAGCTGATTAATTTGACACTTTGTTCAAGACATTTGGTCATCATTTGTCGAATTTATCGAGCTTCAAAATATGAAAAATCGCACAATTTGAGTGTTTGAGCACTTAAAGTACTCTTTTTCTTGGAAATTCAACAAGATGGAATGATGATGTGATGTGTCACCTGAAAGATCTCGTCGAGCTGATTAATTTGACACTTTGTTTAAGACATTTGGTCATCATTTGTCGAAGTTATCGAGCTTCAAAATATGAAAAATCGCACAATTTGAGTGTTTGAGCACTTAAAGTACTCTTTTTCTTGGAAATTCAACAAGATGGAATCATGATGTGTTGTGTCACCTGAAAGATCTCGTCTAGCTGATTAATTTGTCACTTTGTTTAAGACATTTGGTCATCATTTGTCGAAGTTATCGAGCTTCAAATTTAGAAAAGTCTCACAATTTGAGTGTTTGAGCACTTAAAGTACTCTTTTTCTTGGAAATTCAACAAGATGGAATCATGATGTGTTGTGTCACCTGAAAGATCTCGTCGAGATGATTAATTTGACACTTTGTTCAAGACATTTGGTCATCATTTGTCGAAGTTATCGAGCTTCAAAATATGAAAAATCGCACAATTTGAGTGTTTGAGCACATAAAGTACTCTTTTTCTTGGAAATTCAACAAGATGCAATCATGATGTGTTGTGTCACCTGAAAGATCTCGTCTAGCTGATTAATTTGTCACTTTGTTTAAGACATTTGGTCATCATTTGTCGAAGTTATCGAGTTTCAAATTTAGAAAAGTCTCACAATTTGAGTGTTTTAGCACTTAAAGAACTCTTTTTCTTGGAAATTCAACAAGATGGAATCATGATGTGTTGTGTCACCTGAAAGATCTCGTCGAGATGATTAATTTGACACTTTGTTCAAGACATTTGGTCATCATTTGTCGAAGTTATCGAGCTTCAAAATATGAAAAATCGCACAATTTGAGTGTTTGAGCAATTAAAGTACTCTTTTTCTTGGAAATTCAACAAGATGGAATGATGATGTGTTGTGTCACCTGAAAGATCTCCTCGAGCTGATTAATTTGACACTTTGTTCAAGACATTTGGTCATCATTTGTCGAAGTTATCGAGCGTCAAAATATGAGAAGTCTCACAATTTGAGTGTTTGAGCACTTAAAGTACTCTTTTTCTTGGAAATTCAACAAGATGGAATGATGATGTGTTGTGTCACCTGAAAGATCTCGTCGAGCTGATTAATTTGACACTTTGTTCAAGACATTTGGTCATCATTTGTCGAATTTATCGAGCTTCAAAATATGAAAAATCGCACAATTTGAGTGTTTGAGCACTTAAAGTACTCTTTTTCTTGGAAATTCAACAAGATGGAATGATGATGTGATGTGTCACCTGAAAGATCTCGTCGAGCTGATTAATTTGACACTTTGTTTAAGACATTTGGTCATCATTTGTCGAAGTTATCGAGCTTCAAAATATGAAAAATCGCACAATTTGAGTGTTTGAGCACTTAAAGTACTCTTTTTCTTGGAAATTCAACAAGATGGAATCATGATGTGTTGTGTCACCTGAAAGATCTCGTCTAGCTGATTAATTTGTCACTTTGTTTAAGACATTTGGTCATCATTTGTCGAAGTTATCGAGCTTCAAATTTAGAAAAGTCTCACAATTTGAGTGTTTGAGCACTTAAAGTACTCTTTTTCTTGGAAATTCAACAAGATGGAATCATGATGTGTTGTGTCACCTGAAAGATCTCGTCGAGATGATTAATTTGACACTTTGTTCAAGACATTTGGTCATCATTTGTCGAAGTTATCGAGCTTCAAAATATGAAAAATCGCACAATTTGAGTGTTTGAGCACATAAAGTACTCTTTTTCTTGGAAATTCAACAAGATGCAATCATGATGTGTTGTGTCACCTGAAAGATCTCGTCTAGCTGATTAATTTGTCACTTTGTTTAAGACATTTGGTCATCATTTGTCGAAGTTATCGAGTTTCAAATTTAGAAAAGTCTCACAATTGGAGTGTTTGAGTACTTAAAGTACTTTTTTCTTGGAAATTCAACAAGATGGAATCATAATGTGTTATGTCACCTGAAAGATCTCGTCGAACTGATTAATTTGACACTTTTTTCAAGACATTTGGTCATCATTTGTCGAAGTTATCGAGCTTCAAAATATGAAAAATCGCACAATTGGAGTGTTTGAGCAATTAAAGTACTCTTTTTCTTGGAAATTCAACAAGATGGAATGATGATGTGTTGTGTCACCTGAAAGATCTCCTCGAGCTGATTAATTTGACACTTTGTTCAAGACATTTGGTCATCATTTGTCGAAGTTATCGAGCGTCAAAATATGAGAAGTCTCACAATTTGAGTGTTTGAGCACTTAAAGTACTCTTTTTCTTGGAAATTCAACAAGATGGAATGATGATGTGTTGTGTCACCTGAAAGATCTCGTCGAGCTGATTAATTTGACACTTTGTTCAAGACATTTGGTCATCATTTGTCGAATTTATCGAGCTTCAAAATATGAAAAATCGCACAATTTGAGTGTTTGAGCACTTAAAGTACTCTTTTTCTTGGAAATTCAACAAGATGGAATGATGATGTGATGTGTCACCTGAAAGATCTCGTCGAGCTGATTAATTTGACACTTTGTTTAAGACATTTGGTCATCATTTGTCGAAGTTATCGAGCTTCAAAATATGAAAAATCGCACAATTTGAGTGTTTGAGCACTTAAAGTACTCTTTTTCTTGGAAATTCAACAAGATGGAATCATGATGTGTTGTGTCACCTGAAAGATCTCGTCTAGCTGATTAATTTGTCACTTTGTTTAAGACATTTGGTCATCATTTGTCGAAGTTATCGAGCTTCAAATTTAGAAAAGTCTCACAATTTGAGTGTTTGAGCACTTAAAGTACTCTTTTTCTTGGAAATTCAACAAGATGGAATCATGATGTGTTGTGTCACCTGAAAGATCTCGTCGAGATGATTAATTTGACACTTTGTTCAAGACATTTGGTCATCATTTGTCGAAGTTATCGAGCTTCAAAATATGAAAAATCGCACAATTTGAGTGTTTGAGCACATAAAGTACTCTTTTTCTTGGAAATTCAACAAGATGCAATCATGATGTGTTGTGTCACCTGAAAGATCTCGTCTAGCTGATTTATTTGTCACTTTGTTTAAGACATTTGGTCATCATTTGTCGAAGTTATCGAGTTTCAAATTTAGAAAAGTCTCACAATTTGAGTGTTTTAGCACTTAAAGAACTCTTTTTCTTGGAAATTCAACAAGATGGAATCATGATGTGTTGTGTCACCTGAAAGATCTCGTCGAGATGATTAATTTGACACTTTGTTCAAGACATTTGGTCATCATTTGTCGAAGTTATCGAGCTTCAAAATATGAAAAATCGCACAATTTGAGTGTTTGAGCACATAAAGTACTCTTTTTCTTGGAAATTCAACAAGATGGAATGATGATTTGTTGTGTCACCTGAAAGATCTCGTCGAGCTGATTAATTTGACACTTTGTTTAAGACATTTGGTCATCATTTGTCGAAGTTATCGAGTTTCAAATTTAGAAAAGTCTCACAATTTGAGTGTTTTAGCACTTAAAGAACACTTTTTCTTGGAAATTCAACAAGATGGAATCATGATGTGTTGTGTCACCTGAAAGATCTCGTCGAGATGATTAATTTGACACTTTGTTCAAGACATTTGGTCATCATTTGTCGAAGTTATCGAGCTTCAAAATATGAAAAATCGCACAATTTGAGTGTTTGAGCAATTAAAGTACTCTTTTTCTTGGAAATTCAACAAGATGCAATCATGATGTGTTGTGTCACCTGAAAGATCTCGTCGAACTGATTAATTTGATACTTTGTTTAAGACATTTGGTCATCATTTGTCGAAGTTATCGAGCGTCAAAATTTGAGAAGTCTCACAATTGGAGTGTTTGAGCAATTAAAGTACTCTTTTTCTTGGAAATTCAACAAGATGGAATGATGATGTGTTGTGTCACCTGAAAGATCTCGTCGAGCTGATTAATTTGACACTTTGTTCAAGACATTTGGTCATCATTTGTCGAAGTTATTGAGCTTCAAAATATGAAAAATCGCACAATTTGAGTATTTGATCACTTAAAGTACTCTTTTTCTTGGAAATTCAACAAGATGGAACCATCATGTGTTGTGTCACCTGAAAGATCGCGTCGAGCTGATTAATTTGACAATTTGTTTAAGACATTTGGTCATCATTTGTCGAAGTTATCGAGTTTCAAATTTAGAAAAGTCTCACAATTTGAGTGTTTGAGCAGTTAAAGTACTCTTTTTCTTGGAAATTCAACAAGATGCAATCATGATGTGTTGTGTCACCTGAAAGATCTCGTCGAGCTGATTAATTTGATACTTTGTTTAAGACATTTGGTCATCATTTGTCGAAGTTATCGAGCGTCAAAATTTGAGAAGTCTCACAATTGGAGTGTTTGAGTACTTAAAGTACTTTTTTCTTGGAAATTCAACAAGATGGAATCATAATGTGTTAAGTCACCTGAAAGATCTCGTCGAACTGATTAATTTGACACTTTTTTCAAGACATTTGGTCATCATTTGTCGAAGTTATCGAGCTTCAAAATATGAAAAATCGCACAATTGGAGTGTTTGAGCAATTAAAGTACTCTTTTTCTTGGAAATTCAACAAGATGGAATGATGATGTGTTGTGTCACCTGAAAGATCTCCTCGAGCTGATTAATTTGACACTTTGTTCAAGACATTTGGTCATCATTTGTCGAAGTTATCGAGCGTCAAAATATGAGAAGTCTCACAATTTGAGTGTTTGAGCATTTATAGTACTCTTTTTGTTGGAAATTCAACAAGATGGAATCATGATGTGTTGTGTTATCTGAAAGAACTCGTCAAGCTGATTAATTTGACACATTGTTTAAGACATTTGGTCATCATTTGTCGAATTTATCGAGCTTCAAAATATGAAAAATCGCACAATTTGAGTGTTTGAGCACTTAAAGTACTCTTTTTCTTGGAAATTCAACAAGATGGAATGATGATGTGTTGTGTCACCTGAAAGATCTCGTCGAGCTGATTAATTTGACACTTTGTTCAAGACATTTGGTCATCATTTGTCGAATTTATCGAGCTTCAAAATATGAAAAATCGCACAATTTGAGTGTTTGAGCACTTAAAGTACTCTTTTTCTTGGAAATTCAACAAGATGGAATGATGATGTGATGTGTCACCTGAAAGATCTCGTCGAGCTGATTAATTTGACACTTTGTTTAAGACATTTGGTCATCATTTGTCGAAGTTATCGAGCTTCAAAATATGAAAAATCGCACAATTTGAGTGTTTGAGCACTTAAAGTACTCTTTTTCTTGGAAATTCAACAAGATGGAATCATGATGTGTTGTGTCACCTGAAAGATCTCGTCTAGCTGATTAATTTGTCACTTTGTTTAAGACATTTGGTCATCATTTGTCGAAGTTATCGAGCTTCAAATTTAGAAAAGTCTCACAATTTGAGTGTTTGAGCACTTAAAGTACTCTTTTTCTTGGAAATTCAACAAGATGGAATCATGATGTGTTGTGTCACCTGAAAGATCTCGTCGAGATGATTAATTTGACACTTTGTTCAAGACATTTGGTCATCATTTGTCGAAGTTATCGAGCTTCAAAATATGAAAAATCGCACAATTTGAGTGTTTGAGCACATAAAGTACTCTTTTTCTTGGAAATTCAACAAGATGCAATCATGATGTGTTGTGTCACCTGAAAGATCTCGTCTAGCTGATTAATTTGTCACTTTGTTTAAGACATTTGGTCATCATTTGTCGAAGTTATTGAGCTTCAAAATATGAAAAATCGCACAATTTGAGTATTTGATCACTTAAAGTACTCTTTTTCTTGGAAATTCAACAAGATGGAACCATCATGTGTTGTGTCACCTGAAAGATCGCGTCGAGCTGATTAATTTGACAATTTGTTTAAGACATTTGGTCATCATTTGTCGAAGTTATCGAGTTTCAAATTTAGAAAAGTCTCACAATTTGAGTGTTTGAGCAGTTAAAGTACTCTTTTTCTTGGAAATTCAACAAGATGCAATCATGATGTGTTGTGTCACCTGAAAGATCTCGTCGAGCTGATTAATTTGATACTTTGTTTAAGACATTTGGTCATCATTTGTCGAAGTTATCGAGCGTCAAAATTTGAGAAGTCTCACAATTGGAGTGTTTGAGTACTTAAAGTACTTTTTTCTTGGAAATTCAACAAGATGGAATCATAATGTGTTAAGTCACCTGAAAGATCTCGTCGAACTGATTAATTTGACACTTTTTTCAAGACATTTGGTCATCATTTGTCGAAGTTATCGAGCTTCAAAATATGAAAAATCGCACAATTGGAGTGTTTGAGCAATTAAAGTACTCTTTTTCTTGGAAATTCAACAAGATGGAATGATGATGTGTTGTGTCACCTGAAAGATCTCCTCGAGCTGATTAATTTGACACTTTGTTCAAGACATTTGGTCATCATTTGTCGAAGTTATCGAGCGTCAAAATATGAGAAGTCTCACAATTTGAGTGTTTGAGCATTTATAGTACTCTTTTTGTTGGAAATTCAACAAGATGGAATCATGATGTGTTGTGTTATCTGAAAGAACTCGTCAAGCTGATTAATTTGACACATTGTTTAAGACATTTGGTCATCATTTGTCGAATTTATCGAGCTTCAAAATATGAAAAATCGCACAATTTGAGTGTTTGAGCACTTAAAGTACTCTTTTTCTTGGAAATTCAACAAGATGGAATGATGATGTGTTGTGTCACCTGAAAGATCTCGTCGAGCTGATTAATTTGACACTTTGTTCAAGACATTTGGTCATCATTTGTCGAATTTATCGAGCTTCAAAATATGAAAAATCGCACAATTTGAGTGTTTGAGCACTTAAAGTACTCTTTTTCTTGGAAATTCAACAAGATGGAATGATGATGTGATGTGTCACCTGAAAGATCTCGTCGAGCTGATTAATTTGACACTTTGTTTAAGACATTTGGTCATCATTTGTCGAAGTTATCGAGCTTCAAAATATGAAAAATCGCACAATTTGAGTGTTTGAGCACTTAAAGTACTCTTTTTCTTGGAAATTCAACAAGATGGAATCATGATGTGTTGTGTCACCTGAAAGATCTCGTCTAGCTGATTAATTTGTCACTTTGTTTAAGACATTTGGTCATCATTTGTCGAAGTTATCGAGCTTCAAATTTAGAAAAGTCTCACAATTTGAGTGTTTGAGCACTTAAAGTACTCTTTTTCTTGGAAATTCAACAAGATGGAATCATGATGTGTTGTGTCACCTGAAAGATCTCGTCGAGATGATTAATTTGACACTTTGTTCAAGACATTTGGTCATCATTTGTCGAAGTTATCGAGCTTCAAAATATGAAAAATCGCACAATTTGAGTGTTTGAGCACATAAAGTACTCTTTTTCTTGGAAATTCAACAAGATGCAATCATGATGTGTTGTGTCACCTGAAAGATCTCGTCTAGCTGATTAATTTGTCACTTTGTTTAAGACATTTGGTCATCATTTGTCGAAGTTATCGAGTTTCAAATTTAGAAAAGTCTCACAATTGGAGTGTTTGAGTACTTAAAGTACTTTTTTCTTGGAAATTCAACAAGATGGAATCATAATGTGTTATGTCACCTGAAAGATCTCGTCGAACTGATTAATTTGACACTTTTTTCAAGACATTTGGTCATCATTTGTCGAAGTTATCGAGCTTCAAAATATGAAAAATCGCACAATTGGAGTGTTTGAGCAATTAAAGTACTCTTTTTCTTGGAAATTCAACAAGATGGAATGATGATGTGTTGTGTCACCTGAAAGATCTCCTCGAGCTGATTAATTTGACACTTTGTTCAAGACATTTGGTCATCATTTGTCGAAGTTATCGAGCGTCAAAATATGAGAAGTCTCACAATTTGAGTGTTTGAGCACTTAAAGTACTCTTTTTCTTGGAAATTCAACAAGATGGAATGATGATGTGTTGTGTCACCTGAAAGATCTCGTCGAGCTGATTAATTTGACACTTTGTTCAAGACATTTGGTCATCATTTGTCGAATTTATCGAGCTTCAAAATATGAAAAATCGCACAATTTGAGTGTTTGAGCACTTAAAGTACTCTTTTTCTTGGAAATTCAACAAGATGGAATGATGATGTGATGTGTCACCTGAAAGATCTCGTCGAGCTGATTAATTTGACACTTTGTTTAAGACATTTGGTCATCATTTGTCGAAGTTATCGAGCTTCAAAATATGAAAAATCGCACAATTTGAGTGTTTGAGCACTTAAAGTACTCTTTTTCTTGGAAATTCAACAAGATGGAATCATGATGTGTTGTGTCACCTGAAAGATCTCGTCGAGATGATTAATTTGACACTTTGTTCAAGACATTTGGTCATCATTTGTCGAAGTTATCGAGCTTCAAATTTAGAAAAGTCTCACAATTTGAGTGTTTGAGCACTTAAAGTACTCTTTTTCTTGGAAATTCAACAAGATGGAATGATGATTTGTTGTGTCACCTGAAAGATCTCGTCGAGCTGATTAATTTGACACTTTGTTTAAGACATTTGGTCATCATTTGTCGAAGTTATCGAGTTTCAAATTTAGAAAAGTCTCACAATTTGAGTGTTTGAGCACATAAAGTACTCTTTTTCTTGGAAATTCAACAAGATGCAATCATGATGTGTTGTGTCACCTGAAAGATCTCGTCTAGCTGATTTATTTGTCACTTTGTTTAAGACATTTGGTCATCATTTGTCGAAGTTATCGAGCTTCAAAATATGAAAAATCGCACAATTTGAGTGTTTGAGCAATTAAAGTACTCTTTTTCTTGGAAATTCAACAAGATGCAATCATGATGTGTTGTGTCACCTGAAAGATCTCGTCGAACTGATTAATTTGATACTTTGTTTAAGACATTTGGTCATCATTTGTCGAAGTTATCGAGCGTCAAAATTTGAGAAGTCTCACAATTGGAGTGTTTGAGCAATTAAAGTACTCTTTTTCTTGGAAATTCAACAAGATGGAATGATGATGTGTTGTGTCACCTGAAAGATCTCGTCGAGCTGATTAATTTGACACTTTGTTCAAGACATTTGGTCATCATTTGTCGAAGTTATTGAGTTTCAAATTTAGAAAAGTCTCACAATTTGAGTGTTTTAGCACTTAAAGAACACTTTTTCTTGGAAATTCAACAAGATGGAATCATGATGTGTTGTGTCACCTGAAAGATCTCGTCGAGATGATTAATTTGACACTTTGTTCAAGACATTTGGTCATCATTTGTCGAAGTTATCGAGCTTCAAAATATGAAAAATCGCACAATTTGAGTGTTTGAGCAATTAAAGTACTCTTTTTCTTGGAAATTCAACAAGATGCAATCATGATGTGTTGTGTCACCTGAAAGATCTCGTCGAACTGATTAATTTGATACTTTGTTTAAGACATTTGGTCATCATTTGTCGAAGTTATCGAGCGTCAAAATTTGAGAAGTCTCACAATTGGAGTGTTTGAGCAATTAAAGTACTCTTTTTCTTGGAAATTCAACAAGATGGAATGATGATGTGTTGTGTCACCTGAAAGATCTCGTCGAGCTGATTAATTTGACACTTTGTTCAAGACATTTGGTCATCATTTGTCGAAGTTATTGAGCGTCAAAATTTGAGAAGTCTCACAATTGGAGTGTTTGAGCAATTAAAGTACTCTTTTTCTTGGAAATTCAACAAGATGGAATCATGATGTGTTGTGTCACCTGAAAGATCTCGTCGAGCTGATTAATTTGACACTTTGTTCAAGACATTTGGTCATCATTTGTCGAAGTTATTGAGCTTCAAAATATGAAAAATCGCACAATTTGAGTATTTGATCACTTAAAGTACTCTTTTTCTTGGAAATTCAACAAGATGGAACCATCATGTGTTGTGTCACCTGAAAGATCGCGTCGAGCTGATTAATTTGACAATTTGTTTAAGACATTTGGTCATCATTTGTCGAAGTTATCGAGTTTCAAATTTAGAAAAGTCTCACAATTTGAGTGTTTGAGCAGTTAAAGTACTCTTTTTCTTGGAAATTCAACAAGATGCAATCATGATGTGTTGTGTCACCTGAAAGATCTCGTCGAGCTGATTAATTTGATACTTTGTTTAAGACATTTGGTCATCATTTGTCGAAGTTATCGAGCGTCAAAATTTGAGAAGTCTCACAATTGGAGTGTTTGAGTACTTAAAGTACTTTTTTCTTGGAAATTCAACAAGATGGAATCATAATGTGTTAAGTCACCTGAAAGATCTCGTCGAACTGATTAATTTGACACTTTTTTCAAGACATTTGGTCATCATTTGTCGAAGTTATCGAGCTTCAAAATATGAAAAATCGCACAATTGGAGTGTTTGAGCAATTAAAGTACTCTTTTTCTTGGAAATTCAACAAGATGGAATGATGATGTGTTGTGTCACCTGAAAGATCTCCTCGAGCTGATTAATTTGACACTTTGTTCAAGACATTTGGTCATCATTTGTCGAAGTTATCGAGCGTCAAAATATGAGAAGTCTCACAATTTGAGTGTTTGAGCATTTATAGTACTCTTTTTGTTGGAAATTCAACAAGATGGAATCATGATGTGTTGTGTTATCTGAAAGAACTCGTCAAGCTGATTAATTTGACACATTGTTTAAGACATTTGGTCATCATTTGTCGAATTTATCGAGCTTCAAAATATGAAAAATCGCACAATTTGAGTGTTTGAGCACTTAAAGTACTCTTTTTCTTGGAAATTCAACAAGATGGAATGATGATGTGTTGTGTCACCTGAAAGATCTCGTCGAGCTGATTAATTTGACACTTTGTTCAAGACATTTGGTCATCATTTGTCGAATTTATCGAGCTTCAAAATATGAAAAATCGCACAATTTGAGTGTTTGAGCACTTAAAGTACTCTTTTTCTTGGAAATTCAACAAGATGGAATGATGATGTGATGTGTCACCTGAAAGATCTCGTCGAGCTGATTAATTTGACACTTTGTTTAAGACATTTGGTCATCATTTGTCGAAGTTATCGAGCTTCAAAATATGAAAAATCGCACAATTTGAGTGTTTGAGCACTTAAAGTACTCTTTTTCTTGGAAATTCAACAAGATGGAATCATGATGTGTTGTGTCACCTGAAAGATCTCGTCTAGCTGATTAATTTGTCACTTTGTTTAAGACATTTGGTCATCATTTGTCGAAGTTATCGAGCTTCAAATTTAGAAAAGTCTCACAATTTGAGTGTTTGAGCACTTAAAGTACTCTTTTTCTTGGAAATTCAACAAGATGGAATCATGATGTGTTGTGTCACCTGAAAGATCTCGTCGAGATGATTAATTTGACACTTTGTTCAAGACATTTGGTCATCATTTGTCGAAGTTATCGAGCTTCAAAATATGAAAAATCGCACAATTTGAGTGTTTGAGCACTTAAAGTACTCTTTTTCTTGGAAATTCAACAAGATGCAATCATGATGTGTTGTGTCACCTGAAAGATCTCGTCTAGCTGATTAATTTGTCACTTTGTTTAAGACATTTGGTCATCATTTGTCGAAGTTATCGAGTTTCAAATTTAGAAAAGTCTCACAATTTGAGTGTTTTAGCACTTAAAGAACTCTTTTTCTTGGAAATTCAACAAGATGGAATCATGATGTGTTGTGTCACCTGAAAGATCTCGTCGAGATGATTAATTTGACACTTTGTTCAAGACATTTGGTCATCATTTGTCGAAGTTATCGAGCTTCAAAATATGAAAAATCGCACAATTTGAGTGTTTGAGCACATAAAGTACTCTTTTTCTTGGAAATTCAACAAGATGGAATGATGATTTGTTGTGTCACCTGAAAGATCTCGTCGAGCTGATTAATTTGACACTTTGTTTAAGACATTTGGTCATCATTTGTCGAAGTTATCGAGTTTCAAATTTAGAAAAGTCTCACAATTTGAGTGTTTGAGCACATAAAGTACTCTTTTTCTTGGAAATTCAACAAGATGGAATGATGATGTGTTGTGTCACCTGAAAGATCTCGTCGAGCTGATTAATTTGACACCTTGTTCAAGACATTTGGTCATCATTTGTCGAAGTTATCGAGTTTCAAATTTAGAAAAGTCTCACAATTTGAGTGTTTGAGCACTTAAAGTACTCTTTTTCTTGGAAATTCAACAAGATGCAATCATGATGTGTTGTGTCACCTGAAAGATCTCGTCTAGCTGATTAATTTGTCACTTTGTTTAAGACATTTGGTCATCATTTGTCGAAGTTATCGAGTTTCAAATTTAGAAAAGTCTCACAATTTGAGTGTTTGAGCACTTAAAGTAGTCTTTTTCTTGGAAATTCAACAAGATGCAATCATGATGAGTTGTGACATCTTCAAATCTCGTCGAGCTGATTAATTTGACACTTCGTTTAAGAAATTTGGTCCACATTTGCCGCAGTTATTGAGCTTCACAATTTGAAAAGTCAATAAGATGTGTGTTTGAGCACATAAAGTACTATTTTTCTTGCAAATTCAACAAGATGCAATCATGATGAGTTGTGACATCTTCAAATCTCGTCGAGCTGATTAATTTGACACTTCCTTTAACAAATTTGTTCCTCATTTGCCGAAGTTTTCGAGCTCCAAAGTTTGAAAAGTCACAAAAGTTGTTTGTTTGAGCACATAAAGTACTATTTTTCTTGGAAATTCAACAAGATGCAATCATGATGAGTTGTGAAATCTTCAAATCTCGTCGAGCTGATTAATTTGACTCTTCGTTTAACAAATTTGTTCCTCATTTGCCGAAGTTTTCGAGCTCCAAAGTTTGAAAAGTCACAAAAGTTGTTTGTTTGAGCACATAAAGTACTATTTTTCTTGGAAATTCAACAAGATGCAATCATGATGCGTTGTGACATCTTCAAATCTCGTCGAGCTGATTAATTTGACACTCCGTTTAACAAATTTGTTACTCATTTGCCGAAGTTATCGAGCTTCATAGTTTGAAAAGTCAAAAAGATGTGTGTTTGAGCACATAAAGCACAATTTTTCTTGGAAATTCAACAAGATGCAATCATGTTGAGTTGTGACATCTTCAAATCTCGTCGAGCTGATTAATTTGACACTCCGTTTAACAAATTTGTTCCTCATTTGCCGAAGTTATTGAGCTTCAAAGTTTGGAAAGTCACAAAAGTTGTTTGTTTGAGCACATAAAGTACTATTTTTCTTGCAAATTCAACAAGATGCAATCATGATGAGTTGTGACATCTTCAAATCTCGTCGAGCTGATTAATTTGACACTTCCTTTAACAAATTTGTTCCTCATTTGCCGAAGTTAACGAGCTTCAAAGTTTGGAAAGTCACAAAAGTTGTTTGTTTGAGCACATAAAGTACTATTTTTCTTGCAAATTCAACAAGATGCAATCATGATGTGTTGTGACATCTTTAAAATCTCGTCGAGCTGATTAATTTGACACTCCGTTTAACAAATTTGTTCCTCATTTGCCGAAGTTTTCGAGCTCCAAAGTTTGAAAAGTCAAAAAGATGTGTGTTTGAGCACATAAAGTACAATTTTTCTTGGAAATTCAACAAGATGCAATCATGATGTGTTGTGACATCTTTAAAATCTCGTCGAGCTGATTAATTTGACACTTCGTTTAAGAAATTTGGTCCACATTTGCCGCAGTTATTGAGCTTCACAATTTGAAAAGTCAATAAGATGTGTGTTTGAGCACATAAAGTACTATTTTTCTTGCAAATTCAACAAGATGCAATCATGATGAGTTGTGACATCTTCAAATCTCGTCGAGCTGATTAATTTGACACTTCCTTTAACAAATTTGTTCCTCATTTGCCGAAGTTAACGAGCTTCAAAGTTTGGAAAGTCACAAAAGTTGTTTGTTTGAGCACATAAAGTACTATTTTTCTTGCAAATTCAACAAGATGAAATCATGATGTGTTGTGACATCTTCAAAATCTCGTCGAGCTGATTAATTTGACACTCCGTTTAACAAATTTGTTCCTCATTTGCCGAAGTTTTCGAGCTCCAAAGTTTGAAAAGTCAAAAAGATGTGTGTTTGAGCACATAAAGTACAATTTTTCTTGGAAATTCAACAAGATGCAATCATGATGTGTTGTGACATCTTTAAAATCTCGTCGAGCTGATTAATTTGACACTTCGTTTAAGAAATTTGGTCCACATTTGCCGCAGTTATTGAGCTTCACAATTTGAAAAGTCAATAAGATGTGTGTTTGAGCACATAAAGTACTATTTTTCTTGCAAATTCAACAAGATGCAATCATGATGAGTTGTGACATCTTCAAATCTCGTCGAGCTGATTAATTTGACACTTCCTTTAACAAATTTGTTCCTCATTTGCCGAAGTTAACGAGCTTCAAAGTTTGGAAAGTCACAAAAGTTGTTTGTTTGAGCACAAAAAGTACTATTTTTCTTGCAAATTCAACAAGATGCAATCATGATGTGTTGTGACATCTTTAAAATCTCGTCGAGCTGATTAATTTGACACTTCGTTTAAGAAATTTGGTCCACATTTGCCGCAGTTATTGAGCTTCACAATTTGAAAAGTCAATAAGATGTGTGTTTGAGCACATCAAGAACTATTTTTCTTGGAAATTCAACAAGATGAAATCATGATGTGTTGTGACATCTTCAAAATCTCGTCGAGCTGATTAATTTGACACTCCGTTTAACAAATTTGTTGCTCATTTGCCGAAGTTAACTAGCTTCAAAGTTTGAAAAGTCAAGAAGATGTGTGTTTGAGCACATAAAGTACTATTTTTCGTGGAAATTCAACAAGATGAAATCATAATGTGTTGTGATATTTTCAAAATCACGTCGAGATGATTAATTTGACACTCCGTTTAACAAATTTGTTCCTCATTTGCCGAAGTTATTGAGCTTCAAAGTTTGGAAAGTCACAAAAGTTGTTTGTTTGAGCACATAAAGCACTATTTTTCTTGGAAATTCAACAAGATGGAATCATGATTAGTGTTGACATCTTCAAATCTCGTCGAGCTGATTAATTTGACACTTCCTTTAACAAATTTGTTCCTCATTTGCCGAAGTTAACGAGCTTCAAAGTTTGGAAAGTCACAAAAGTTGTTTGTTTGAGCACATAAAGTACTATTTTTCTTGCAAATTCAACAAGATGAAATCATAATGTGTTGTGACATCTTTAAAATCTCGTCGAGCTGATTAATTTGACACTTCGTTTAAGAAATTTGGTCCACATTTGCCGCAGTTATTGAGCTTCACAATTTGGAAAGTCAAAAAGATGTGTGTTTGAGCACATAAAGTACTATTTTTCTTGGAAATTCAACAAGATGCAATCATGATGTGTTGTGACATCTTCAAAATCTCGTGGAGCTGATTAATTTGACTCTTCGTTTAACAAATTTGTTCCTCATTTGCCGAAGTTAACGAGCTTCAAAGTTTTAAAAGTCAAAAAGATGTGTGTTTGAGCACATAAAGTACTATTTTTCTTGGAAATTCAACAAGATGCAATCATGATGAGTGTTGACATCTTCAAATCTCGTCGAGCTGATTAATTTGACACTTCCTTTAACAAATTTGTTCCTCATTTGCCGAAGTTAACGAGCTTCAAAGTTTGAAAAGTCAAAAAGATGTGTTTTTGAGCACATATAGTACTATTTTTCTTGCAAATTCAACAAGATGCAATCATGATGTGTTGTGACATCTTTAAAATCTCGTCGAGCTGATTAATTTGACACTTCGTTTAAGAAATTTGGTCCACATTTGCCGCAGTTATTGAGCTTCACAATTTGGAAAGTCAAAAAGATGTGTGTTTGAGCACATAAAGTACTATTTTTCTTGGAAATTCAACAAGATGCAATCATGATGTGTTGTGACATCTTCAAAATCTCGTGGAGCTGATTAATTTGACTCTTCGTTTAACAAATTTGTTCCTCATTTGCCGAAGTTAACGAGCTTCAAAGTTTTAAAAGTCAAAAAGATGTGTGTTTGAGCACATAAAGTACTATTTTTCTTGGAAATTCAACAAGATGCAATCATGATGAGTTGTGACATCTTCAAATCTCGTCGAGCTGATTAATTTGACACTTCCTTTAACAAATTTGTTCCTCATTTGCCGAAGTTAACGAGCTTCAAAGTTTTAAAAGTCAAAAAGATGTGTGTTTGAGCACATAAAGTACTATTTTTCTTGGAAATTCAAAAAGATGCAATCATGACGTGTTGTGACATCTTCAAAATCTCGTCGAGCTGATTAATTTGACACTCCGTTTAACAAATTTGTAACTCATTTGCCGAAGTTATCGAGCTTCATAGTTTGAAAAGTCAAAAAGATGTGTGTTTGAGCACATAAAGTACTATTTTTCTTGGAAATTCAACAAGATGCAATCAAGATGTGTTGTGACATCAAAATCTCGTCGAGCTGATTAATTTGACACTCCGTTTAACAAATTTGTTACTCATTTGCCGAAGTTATCGAGCTTCATAGTTTGAAAAGTCAAAAAGATGTGTGTTTGAGCACATAAAGTACTATTTTTCTTGGAAATTCAACAAGATGCAATCATGATGAGTTGTGACATCTTCAAATCTCGTCGAGCTGATTAATTTGACACTTCCTTTAACAAATTTGTTCCTCATTTGCCGAAGTTAACGAGCTTCAAAGTTTTAAAAGTCAAAAAGATGTGTGTTTGAGCACATAAAGTACTATTTTTCTTGGAAATTCAACAAGATACAATCATGATGTGTTGTGACATCTTCAAAATCTCGTCGAGCTGATTAATTTGACACTCCGTTTAACAAATTTGTAACTCATTTGCCGAAGTTATCGAGCTTCATAGTTTGAAAAGTCAAAAAGATGTGTGTTTGAGCACATAAAGTACTATTTTTCTTGGAAATTCAACAAGATGCAATCAAGATGTGTTGTGACATCAAAATCTCGTCGAGCTGATTAATTTGACACTCCGTTTAACAAATTTGTTACTCATTTGCCGAAGTTATCGAGCTTCATAGTTTGAAAAGTCAAAAAGATGTGTGTTTGAGCACATAAAGTACTATTTTTCTTGGAAATTCAACAAGATGCAATCATGATGTGTTGTGACATCTTCAAAATCTCGTGGAGCTGATTAATTTGACTCTTCGTTTAACAAATTTGTTCCTCATTTGCCGAAGTTAACGAGCTTCAAAGTTTTAAAAGTCAAAAAGATGTGTGTTTGAGCACATAAAGTACTATTTTTCTTGGAAATTCAACAAGATGCAATCATGATGAGTTGTGACATCTTCAAATCTCGTCGAGCTGATTAATTTGACACTTCCTTTAACAAATTTGTTCCTCATTTGCCGATGTTAACGAGCTTCAAAGTTTTAAAAGTCAAAAAGATGTGTGTTTGAGCACATATAGTACTATTTTTCTTGGAAATTCAACAAGATGCAATCATGATGTGTTGTGACATCTTTAAAATCTCGTCGAGCTGATTAATTTGACACTTCGTTTAAGAAATTTGGTCCACATTTGCCGCAGTTATTGAGCTTCACAATTTGAAAAGTCAATAAGATGTGTGTTTGAGCACATAAAGTACTATTTTTCTTGCAAATTCAACAAGATGAAATCATAATGTGTTGTGACATCTTCAAATCTCGTCGAGCTGATTAATTTGACTCTTCGTTTAACAAATTTGTTCCTCATTTGCCGAAGTTTTCGAGCTCCAAAGTTTGAAAAGTCAAAAAGATGTGTGTTTGAGCACATAAAGTACTATTTTTCTTGGAAATTCAACAAGATGCAATCAAGATGTGTTGTGACATCAAAATCTCGTCGAGCTGATTAATTTGACACTCCGTTTAACAAATTTGTTACTCATTTGCCGAAGTTATCGAGCTTCATAGTTTGAAAAGTCAAAAAGATGTGTGTTTGAGCACATAAAGTACTATTTTTCTTGGAAATTCAACAAGATGCAATCATGATGAGTTGTGACATCTTCAAATCTCGTCGAGCTGATTAATTTGACACTTCCTTTAACAAATTTGTTCCTCATTTGCCGAAGTTAACGAGCTTCAAAGTTTGAAAAGTCAAAAAGATGTGTGTTTGAGCACATAAAGTACTATTTTTCTTGGAAATTCAACAAGATGCAATCATGATGAGTTGTGACATCTTCAAATCTCGTCGAGCTGATTAATTTGACAGTTCGTTTAAGAAATTTGTTCCTCATTTGCCGAAGTTATCAAGCTTCCAAGTTTGAAAAGTCAAAAAGATGTGTGTTTGAGCACATAAAGTACTATTTTTCTTGGAAATTCAACAAGATGCAATCATGATGTGTTGTGACATCTTCAAAATCTCGTCGAGCTGATTAATTTGACACTTCCTTTAACAAATTTGTTCCTCATTTGCCGAAGTTAACGAGCTTCAAAGTTTGAAAAGTCAAAAAGATGTGTTTTTGAGCACATATAGTACTATTTTTCTTGCAAATTCAACAAGATGCAATCATGATGTGTTGTGACATCTTTAAAATCTCGTCGAGCTGATTAATTTGACACTTCGTTTAAGAAATTTGGTCCACATTTGCCGCAGTTATTGAGCTTCACAATTTGGAAAGTCAAAAAGATGTGTGTTTGAGCACATAAAGTACTATTTTTCTTGGAAATTCAACAAGATGCAATCATGATGTGTTGTGACATCTTCAAAATCTCGTGGAGCTGATTAATTTGACTCATCGTTTAACAAATTTGTTCCTCATTTGCCGAAGTTAACGAGCTTCAAAGTTTTAAAAGTCAAAAAGATGTGTGTTTGAGCACATAAAGTACTATTTTTCTTGGAAATTCAACAAGATGCAATCATGATGAGTTGTGACATCTTCAAATCTCGTCGAGCTGATTAATTTGACACTTCCTTTAACAAATTTGTTCCTCATTTGCCGAAGTTAACGAGCTTCAAAGTTTTAAAAGTCAAAAAGATGTGTGTTTGAGCACATAAAGTACTATTTTTCTTGGAAATTCAAAAAGATGCAATCATGACGTGTTGTGACATCTTCAAAATCTCGTCGAGCTGATTAATTTGACACTCCGTTTAACAAATTTGTAACTCATTTGCCGAAGTTATCGAGCTTCATAGTTTGAAAAGTCAAAAAGATGTGTGTTTGAGCACATAAAGTACTATTTTTCTTGGAAATTCAACAAGATGCAATCATGATGTGTTGTGACATCTTCAAAATCTCGTGGAGCTGATTAATTTGACTCTTCGTTTAACAAATTTGTTCCTCATTTGCCGAAGTTAACGAGCTTCAAAGTTTTAAAAGTCAAAAAGATGTGTGTTTGAGCACATAAAGTACTATTTTTCTTGGAAATTCAACAAGATGCAATCATGATGAGTTGTGACATCTTCAAATCTCGTCGAGCTGATTAATTTGACACTTCCTTTAACAAATTTGTTCCTCATTTGCCGAAGTTAACGAGCTTCAAAGTTTTAAAAGTCAAAAAGATGTGTGTTTGAGCACATATAGTACTATTTTTCTTGGAAATTCAACAAGATGCAATCATGACGTGTTGTGACATCTTCAAAATCTCGTCGAGCTGATTAATTTGACACTCCGTTTAACAAATTTGTAACTCATTTGCCGAAGTTATCGAGCTTCATAGTGTGAAAAGTCAAAAAGATGTGTGTTTGAGCACATAAAGTACTATTTTTCTTGGAAATTCAACAAGATGCAATCAAGATGTGTTGTGACATCAAAATCTCGTCGAGCTGATTAATTTGACACTCCGTTTAACAAATTTGTTACTCATTTGGCGAAGTTATCGAGCTTCATAGTTTGAAAAGTCAAAAAGATGTGTGTTTGAGCACATAAAGTACTATTTTTCTTGGAAATTCAACAAGATGCAATCATGATGAGTTGTGACATCTTCAAATCTCGTCGAGCTGATTAATTTGACACTTCCTTTAACAAATTTGTTCCTCATTTGCCGATGTTAACGAGCTTCAAAGTTTTAAAAGTCAAAAAGATGTGTGTTTGAGCACATATAGTACTATTTTTCTTGGAAATTCAACAAGATGCAATCATGACGTGTTGTGACATCTTCAAAATCTCGTCGAGCTGATTAATTTGACACTCCGTTTAACAAATTTGTAACTCATTTGCCGAAGTTATCGAGCTTCATAGTGTGAAAAGTCAAAAAGATGTGTGTTTGAGCACATAAAGTACTATTTTTCTTGGAAATTCAACAAGATGCAATCAAGATGTGTTGTGACATCAAAATCTCGTCGAGCTGATTAATTTGACACTCCGTTTAACAAATTTGTTACTCATTTGGCGAAGTTATCGAGCTTCATAGTTTGAAAAGTCAAAAAGATGTGTGTTTGAGCACATAAAGTACTATTTTTCTTGGAAATTCAACAAGATGCAATCATGATGAGTTGTGACATCTTCAAATCTCGTCGAGCTGATTAATTTGACACTTCCTTTAACAAATTTGTTCCTCATTTGCCGAAGTTAACGAGCTTCAAAGTTTTAAAAGTCAAAAAGATGTGTGTTTGAGCACATAAAGTACTATTTTTCTTGGAAATTCAACAAGATACAATCATGATGTGTTGTGACATCTTCAAAATCTCGTCGAGCTGATTAATTTGACACTCCGTTTAACAAATTTGTAACTCATTTGCCGAAGTTATCGAGCTTCATAGTTTGAAAAGTCAAAAAGATGTGTGTTTGAGCACATAAAGTACTATTTTTCTTGGAAATTCAACAAGATGCAATCAAGATGTGTTGTGACATCAAAATCTCGTCGAGCTGATTAATTTGACACTCCGTTTAACAAATTTGTTACTCATTTGCCGAAGTTATCGAGCTTCATAGTTTGAAAAGTCAAAAAGATGTGTGTTTGAGCACATAAAGTACTATTTTTCTTGGAAATTCAACAAGATGCAATCATGATGAGTTGTGACATCTTCAAATCTCGTCGAGCTGATTAATTTGACACTTCCTTTAACAAATTTGTTCCTCATTTGCCGAAGTTAACGAGCTTCAAAGTTTTAAAAGTCAAAAAGATGTGTGTTTGAGCACATAAAGTACCTTTTTTCTTGGAAATTCAACAAGATGCAATCATGATGTGTTGTGACATCTTCAAAATCTCGTCGAGCTGATTAATTTGACTCTTCGTTTAACAAATTTGTTCCTCATTTGCCGAAGTTAACGAGCTTCAAAGTTTGGAAAGTCACAAAAGTTGTTTGTTTGAGCACATAAAGTACTATTTTTCTTGCAAATTCAACAAGATGCAATCATGATGTGTTGTGACATCTTTAAAATCTCGTCGAGCTGATTAATTTGACACTTCGTTTAAGAAATTTGGTCCACATTTGCCGCAGTTATTGAGCTTCACAATTTGAAAAGTCAATAAGATGTGTGTTTGAGCACATAAAGTACTATTTTTCTTGCAAATTCAACAAGATGAAATCATAATGTGTTGTGACATCTTCAAATCTCGTCGAGCTGATTAATGTGACTCTTTGTTTAACAAATTTGTTCCTCATTTGCCGAAGTTTTCGAGCTCCAAAGTTTGAAAAGTCAAAAAGATGTGTGTTTGAGCACATAAAGTACTATTTTTCTTGGAAATTCAACAAGATGCAATCAAGATGTGTTGTGACATCAAAATCTCGTCGAGCTGATTAATTTGACACTCCGTTTAACAAATTTGTTACTCATTTGCCGAAGTTATCGAGCTTCATAGTTTGAAAAGTCAAAAAGATGTGTGTTTGAGCACATAAAGTACTATTTTTCTTGGAAATTCAACAAGATGCAATCATGATGAGTTGTGACATCTTCAAATCTCGTCGAGCTGATTAATTTGACACTTCCTTTAACAAATTTGTTCCTCATTTGCCGAAGTTAACGAGCTTCAAAGTTTGAAAAGTCAAAAAGATGTGTGTTTGAGCACATAAAGTACTATTTTTCTTGGAAATTCAACAAGATGCAATCATGATGTGTTGTGACATCTTCAAAATCTCGTCGAGCTGATTAATTTGACACTTCCTTTAACAAATTTGTTCCTCATTTGCCGAAGTTAACGAGCTTCAAAGTTTGAAAAGTCAAAAAGATGTGTTTTTGAGCACATATAGTACTATTTTTCTTGCAAATTCAACAAGATGCAATCATGTTGTGTTGTGACATCTTTAAAATCTCGTCGAGCTGATTAATTTGACACTTCGTTTAAGAAATTTGGTCCACATTTGCCGCAGTTATTGAGCTTCACAATTTGGAAAGTCAAAAAGATGTGTGTTTGAGCACATAAAGTACTATTTTTCTTGGAAATTCAACAAGATGCAATCATGATGTGTTGTGACATCTTCAAAATCTCGTGGAGCTGATTAATTTGACTCTTCGTTTAACAAATTTGTTCCTCATTTGCCGAAGTTAACGAGCTTCAAAGTTTTAAAAGTCAAAAAGATGTGTGTTTGAGCACATAAAGTACTATTTTTCTTGGAAATTCAACAAGATGCAATCATGATGAGTTGTGACATCTTCAAATCTCGTCGAGCTGATTAATTTGACACTTCCTTTAACAAATTTGTTCCTCATTTGCCGAAGTTAACGAGCTTCAAAGTTTTAAAAGTCAAAAAGATGTGTGTTTGAGCACATAAAGTACTATTTTTCTTGGAAATTCAAAAAGATGCAATCATGACGTGTTGTGACATCTTCAAAATCTCGTCGAGCTGATTAATTTGACACTCCGTTTAACAAATTTGTAACTCATTTGCCGAAGTTATCGAGCTTCATAGTTTGAAAAGTCAAAAAGATGTGTGTTTGAGCACATAAAGTACTATTTTTCTTGGAAATTCAACAAGATGCAATCAAGATGTGTTGTGACATCAAAATCTCGTCGAGCTGATTAATTTGACACTCCGTTTAACAAATTTGTTACTCATTTGCCGAAGTTATCGAGCTTCATAGTTTGAAAAGTCAAAAAGATGTGTGTTTGAGCACATAAAGTACTATTTTTCTTGGAAATTCAACAAGATGCAATCAAGATGTGTTGTGACATCAAAATCTCGTCGAGCTGATTAATTTGACACTCCGTTTAACAAATTTGTAACTCATTTGCCGAAGTTATCGAGCTTCATAGTTTGAAAAGTCAAAAAGATGTGTGTTTGAGCACATAAAGTACTATTTTTCTTGGAAATTCAACAAGATGCAATCAAGATGTGTTGTGACATCAAAATCTCGTCGAGCTGATTAATTTGACACTCCGTTTAACAAATTTGTTACTCATTTGCCGAAGTTATCGAGCTTCATAGTTTGAAAAGTCAAAAAGATGTGTGTTTGAGCACATAAAGTACTATTTTTCTTGGAAATTCAACAAGATGCAATCAAGATGTGTTGTGACATCAAAATCTCGTCGAGCTGATTAATTTGACACTCCGTTTAACAAATTTGTTCCTCATTTGCCGAAGTTAACGAGCTTCAAAGTTTTAAAAGTCAAAAAGATGTGTGTTTGAGCACATAAAGTACTATTTTTCTTGGAAATTCAACAAGATGCAATCATGATGAGTTGTGACATCTTCAAATCTCGTCGAGCTGATTAATTTGACACTTCCTTTAACAAATTTGTTCCTCATTTGCCGATGTTAACGAGCTTCAAAGTTTTAAAAGTCAAAAAGATGTGTGTTTGAGCACATATAGTACTATTTTTCTTGGAAATTCAACAAGATGCAATCATGACGTGTTGTGACATCTTCAAAATCTCGTCGAGCTGATTAATTTGACACTCCGTTTAACAAATTTGTAACTCATTTGCCGAAGTTATCGAGCTTCATAGTGTGAAAAGTCAAAAAGATGTGTGTTTGAGCACATAAAGTACTATTTTTCTTGGAAATTCAACAAGATGCAATCAAGATGTGTTGTGACATCAAAATCTCGTCGAGCTGATTAATTTGACACTCCGTTTAACAAATTTGTTACTCATTTGCCGAAGTTATCGAGCTTCATAGTTTGAAAAGTCAAAAAGATGTGTGTTTGAGCACATAAAGTACTATTTTTCTTGGAAATTCAACAAGATGCAATCATGATGAGTTGTGACATCTTCAAATCTCGTCGAGCTGATTAATTTGACACTTCCTTTAACAAATTTGTTCCTCATTTGCCGAAGTTAACGAGCTTCAAAGTTTTAAAAGTCAAAAAGATGTGTGTTTGAGCACATAAAGTACTATTTTTCTTGGAAATTCAACAAGATACAATCATGATGTGTTGTGACATCTTCAAAATCTCGTCGAGCTGATTAATTTGACACTCCGTTTAACAAATTTGTAACTCATTTGCCGAAGTTATCGAGCTTCATAGTTTGAAAAGTCAAAAAGATGTGTGTTTGAGCACATAAAGTACTATTTTTCTTGGAAATTCAACAAGATGCAATCAAGATGTGTTGTGACATCAAAATCTCGTCGAGCTGATTAATTTGACACTCCGTTTAACAAATTTGTTACTCATTTGCCGAAGTTATCGAGCTTCATAGTTTGAAAAGTCAAAAAGATGTGTGTTTGAGCACATAAAGTACTATTTTTCTTGGAAATTCAACAAGATGCAATCATGATGAGTTGTGACATCTTCAAATCTCGTCGAGCTGATTAATTTGACACTTCCTTTAACAAATTTGTTCCTCATTTGCCGAAGTTAACGAGCTTCAAAGTTTTAAAAGTCAAAAAGATGTGTGTTTGAGCACATAAAGTACCTTTTTTCTTGGAAATTCAACAAGATGCAATCATGATGTGTTGTGACATCTTCAAAATCTCGTCGAGCTGATTAATTTGACTCTTCGTTTAACAAATTTGTTCCTCATTTGCCGAAGTTAACGAGCTTCAAAGTTTGGAAAGTCACAAAAGTTGTTTGTTTGAGCACATAAAGTACTATTTTTCTTGCAAATTCAACAAGATGCAATCATGATGTGTTGTGACATCTTTAAAATCTCGTCGAGCTGATTAATTTGACACTTCGTTTAAGAAATTTGGTCCACATTTGCCGCAGTTATTGAGCTTCACAATTTGAAAAGTCAATAAGATGTGTGTTTGAGCACATAAAGTACTATTTTTCTTGCAAATTCAACAAGATGAAATCATAATGTGTTGTGACATCTTCAAATCTCGTCGAGCTGATTAATGTGACTCTTTGTTTAACAAATTTGTTCCTCATTTGCCGAAGTTTTCGAGCTCCAAAGTTTGAAAAGTCAAAAAGATGTGTGTTTGAGCACATAAAGTACTATTTTTCTTGGAAATTCAACAAGATGCAATCAAGATGTGTTGTGACATCAAAATCTCGTCGAGCTGATTAATTTGACACTCCGTTTAACAAATTTGTTACTCATTTGCCGAAGTTATCGAGCTTCATAGTTTGAAAAGTCAAAAAGATGTGTGTTTGAGCACATAAAGTACTATTTTTCTTGGAAATTCAACAAGATGCAATCATGATGAGTTGTGACATCTTCAAATCTCGTCGAGCTGATTAATTTGACACTTCCTTTAACAAATTTGTTCCTCATTTGCCGAAGTTAACGAGCTTCAAAGTTTGAAAAGTCAAAAAGATGTGTGTTTGAGCACATAAAGTACTATTTTTCTTGGAAATTCAACAAGATGCAATCATGATGTGTTGTGACATCTTCAAAATCTCGTCGAGCTGATTAATTTGACACTTCCTTTAACAAATTTGTTCCTCATTTGCCGAAGTTAACGAGCTTCAAAGTTTGAAAAGTCAAAAAGATGTGTTTTTGAGCACATATAGTACTATTTTTCTTGCAAATTCAACAAGATGCAATCATGTTGTGTTGTGACATCTTTAAAATCTCGTCGAGCTGATTAATTTGACACTTCGTTTAAGAAATTTGGTCCACATTTGCCGCAGTTATTGAGCTTCACAATTTGGAAAGTCAAAAAGATGTGTGTTTGAGCACATAAAGTACTATTTTTCTTGGAAATTCAACAAGATGCAATCATGATGTGTTGTGACATCTTCAAAATCTCGTGGAGCTGATTAATTTGACTCTTCGTTTAACAAATTTGTTCCTCATTTGCCGAAGTTAACGAGCTTCAAAGTTTTAAAAGTCAAAAAGATGTGTGTTTGAGCACATAAAGTACTATTTTTCTTGGAAATTCAACAAGATGCAATCATGATGAGTTGTGACATCTTCAAATCTCGTCGAGCTGATTAATTTGACACTTCCTTTAACAAATTTGTTCCTCATTTGCCGAAGTTAACGAGCTTCAAAGTTTTAAAAGTCAAAAAGATGTGTGTTTGAGCACATAAAGTACTATTTTTCTTGGAAATTCAAAAAGATGCAATCATGACGTGTTGTGACATCTTCAAAATCTCGTCGAGCTGATTAATTTGACACTCCGTTTAACAAATTTGTAACTCATTTGCCGAAGTTATCGAGCTTCATAGTTTGAAAAGTCAAAAAGATGTGTGTTTGAGCACATAAAGTACTATTTTTCTTGGAAATTCAACAAGATGCAATCAAGATGTGTTGTGACATCAAAATCTCGTCGAGCTGATTAATTTGACACTCCGTTTAACAAATTTGTTACTCATTTGCCGAAGTTATCGAGCTTCATAGTTTGAAAAGTCAAAAAGATGTGTGTTTGAGCACATAAAGTACTATTTTTCTTGGAAATTCAACAAGATGCAATCATGATGAGTTGTGACATCTTCAAATCTCGTCGAGCTGATTAATTTGACACTTCCTTTAACAAATTTGTTCCTCATTTGCCGAAGTTAACGAGCTTCAAAGTTTTAAAAGTCAAAAAGATGTGTGTTTGAGCACATAAAGTACTATTTTTCTTGGAAATTCAACAAGATACAATCATGATGTGTTGTGACATCTTCAAAATCTCGTCGAGCTGATTAATTTGACACTCCGTTTAACAAATTTGTAACTCATTTGCCGAAGTTATCGAGCTTCATAGTTTGAAAAGTCAAAAAGATGTGTGTTTGAGCACATAAAGTACTATTTTTCTTGGAAATTCAACAAGATGCAATCAAGATGTGTTGTGACATCAAAATCTCGTCGAGCTGATTAATTTGACACTCCGTTTAACAAATTTGTTACTCATTTGCCGAAGTTATCGAGCTTCATAGTTTGAAAAGTCAAAAAGATGTGTGTTTGAGCACATAAAGTACTATTTTTCTTGGAAATTCAACAAGATGCAATCATGATGAGTTGTGACATCTTCAAATCTCGTCGAGCTGATTAATTTGACACTTCCTTTAACAAATTTGTTCCTCATTTGCCGAAGTTAACGAGCTTCAAAGTTTTAAAAGTCAAAAAGATGTGTGTTTGAGCACATAAAGTACCTTTTTTCTTGGAAATTCAACAAGATGCAATCATGATGAGTTGTGACATCTTCAAATCTCGTCGAGCTGATTAATTTGACACTTCCTTTAACAAATTTGTTCCTCATTTGCCGAAGTTAACGAGCTTCAAAGTTTGAAAAGTCAAAAAGATGTGTGTTTGAGCACATAAAGTACTATTTTTCTTGGAAATTCAACAAGATGCAATCATGATGTGTTGTGACATCTTCAAAATCTCGTCGAGCTGATTAATTTGACACTTCCTTTAACAAATTTGTTCCTCATTTGCCGAAGTTAACGAGCTTCAAAGTTTGAAAAGTCAAAAAGATGTGTTTTTGAGCACATATAGTACTATTTTTCTTGCAAATTCAACAAGATGCAATCATGTTGTGTTGTGACATCTTTAAAATCTCGTCGAGCTGATTAATTTGACACTTCGTTTAAGAAATTTGGTCCACATTTGCCGCAGTTATTGAGCTTCACAATTTGGAAAGTCAAAAAGATGTGTGTTTGAGCACATAAAGTACTATTTTTCTTGGAAATTCAACAAGATGCAATCATGATGTGTTGTGACATCTTCAAAATCTCGTGGAGCTGATTAATTTGACTCTTCGTTTAACAAATTTGTTCCTCATTTGCCGAAGTTAACGAGCTTCAAAGTTTTAAAAGTCAAAAAGATGTGTGTTTGAGCACATAAAGTACTATTTTTCTTGGAAATTCAAAAAGATGCAATCATGACGTGTTGTGACATCTTCAAAATCTCGTCGAGCTGATTAATTTGACACTCCGTTTAACAAATTTGTAACTCATTTGCCGAAGTTATCGAGCTTCATAGTTTGAAAAGTCAAAAAGATGTGTGTTTGAGCACATAAAGTACTATTTTTCTTGGAAATTCAACAAGATGCAATCAAGATGTGTTGTGACATCAAAATCTCGTCGAGCTGATTAATTTGACACTCCGTTTAACAAATTTGTTACTCATTTGCCGAAGTTATCGAGCTTCATAGTTTGAAAAGTCAAAAAGATGTGTGTTTGAGCACATAAAGTACTATTTTTCTTGGAAATTCAACAAGATGCAATCATGATGAGTTGTGACATCTTCAAATCTCGTCGAGCTGATTAATTTGACACTTCCTTTAACAAATTTGTTCCTCATTTGCCGAAGTTAACGAGCTTCAAAGTTTTAAAAGTCAAAAAGATGTGTGTTTGAGCACATAAAGTACTATTTTTCTTGGAAATTCAACAAGATACAATCATGATGTGTTGTGACATCTTCAAAATCTCGTCGAGCTGATTAATTTGACACTCCGTTTAACAAATTTGTAACTCATTTGCCGAAGTTATCGAGCTTCATAGTTTGAAAAGTCAAAAAGATGTGTGTTTGAGCACATAAAGTACTATTTTTCTTGGAAATTCAACAAGATGCAATCAAGATGTGTTGTGACATCAAAATCTCGTCGAGCTGATTAATTTGACACTCCGTTTAACAAATTTGTTACTCATTTGCCGAAGTTATCGAGCTTCATAGTTTGAAAAGTCAAAAAGATGTGTGTTTGAGCACATAAAGTACTATTTTTCTTGGAAATTCAACAAGATGCAATCATGATGAGTTGTGACATCTTCAAATCTCGTCGAGCTGATTAATTTGACACTTCCTTTAACAAATTTGTTCCTCATTTGCCGAAGTTAACGAGCTTCAAAGTTTTAAAAGTCAAAAAGATGTGTGTTTGAGCACATAAAGTACCTTTTTTCTTGGAAATTCAACAAGATGCAATCATGATGTGTTGTGACATCTTCAAAATCTCGTCGAGCTGATTAATTTGACTCTTCGTTTAACAAATTTGTTCCTCATTTGCCGAAGTTAACGAGCTTCAAAGTTTGGAAAGTCACAAAAGTTGTTTGTTTGAGCACATAAAGTACTATTTTTCTTGCAAATTCAACAAGATGCAATCATGATGTGTTGTGACATCTTTAAAATCTCGTCGAGCTGATTAATTTGACACTTCGTTTAAGAAATTTGGTCCACATTTGCCGCAGTTATTGAGCTTCACAATTTGAAAAGTCAATAAGATGTGTGTTTGAGCACATAAAGTACTATTTTTCTTGCAAATTCAACAAGATGAAATCATAATGTGTTGTGACATCTTCAAATCTCGTCGAGCTGATTAATGTGACTCTTTGTTTAACAAATTTGTTCCTCATTTGCCGAAGTTTTCGAGCTCCAAAGTTTGAAAAGTCAAAAAGATGTGTGTTTGAGCACATAAAGTACTATTTTTCTTGGAAATTCAACAAGATGCAATCAAGATGTGTTGTGACATCAAAATCTCGTCGAGCTGATTAATTTGACACTCCGTTTAACAAATTTGTTACTCATTTGCCGAAGTTATCGAGCTTCATAGTTTGAAAAGTCAAAAAGATGTGTGTTTGAGCACATAAAGTACTATTTTTCTTGGAAATTCAACAAGATGCAATCATGATGAGTTGTGACATCTTCAAATCTCGTCGAGCTGATTAATTTGACACTTCCTTTAACAAATTTGTTCCTCATTTGCCGAAGTTAACGAGCTTCAAAGTTTGAAAAGTCAAAAAGATGTGTGTTTGAGCACATAAAGTACTATTTTTCTTGGAAATTCAACAAGATGCAATCATGATGAGTTGTGACATCTTCAAATCTCGTCGAGCTGATTAATTTGACAGTTCGTTTAAGAAATTTGTTCCTCATTTGCCGAAGTTAACGAGCTTCAAAGTTTGAAAAGTCAAAAAGATGTGTGTTTGAGCACATAAAGTACTATTTTTCTTGGAAATTCAACAAGATGCAATCATGATGTGTTGTGACATCTTCAAAATCTCGTCGAGCTGATTACTTTGACACTCCGTTTAACAAATTTGTAACTCATTTGCCGAAGTTATCGAGCTTCATAGTTTGAAAAGTCAAAAAGATGTGTGTTTGAGCACATAAAGTACTATTTTTCTTGGAAATTCAACAAGATGCAATCATGATGAGTTGTGACATCTTCAAATCTCGTCGAGCTGATTAATTTGACACTTCCTTTAACAAATTTGTAACTCATTTGCCGAAGTTATCGAGCTTCATAGTTTGAAAAGTCAAAAAGATGTGTGTTTGAGCACATAAAGTACTATTTTTCTTGGAAATTCAACAAGATGCAATCATGATGAGTTGTGACATCTTCAAATCTCATCGAGCTGATTAATTTGACACTTCCTTTAACAAATTTGTTCCTCATTTGCCGAAGTTAACGAGCTTCAAAGTTTTAAAAGTAAAAAAGATGTGTGTTTGAGCACATAAAGTACTATTTTTCTTGGAAATTCAACAAGATGCAATCATGATGTGTTGTGACATCTTCAAAATCTCGTCGAGCTGATTAATTTGACTCTTCGTTTAACAAATTTGTTCCTCATTTGCCGAAGTTAACGAGCTTCAAAGTTTGGAAAGTCAAAAAGATGTGTGTTTGAGCACATAAAGTACTATTTTTCTTGGAAATTCAACAAGATGCAATCATGATGAGTTGTGACATCTTCAAATCTCGTCGAGCTGATTAATTTGACACTTCCTTTAACAAATTTGTAACTCATTTGCCGAAGTTATCGAGCTTCATAGTTTGAAAAGTCAAAAAGATGTGTGTTTGAGCACATAAAGTACTATTTTTCTTGGAAATTCAACAAGATGCAATCATGATGAGTTGTGACATCTTCAAATCTCGTCGAGCTGATTAATTTGACACTTCCTTTAACAAATTTGTTCCTCATTTGCCGAAGTTAACGAGCTTCAAAGTTTTAAAAGTAAAAAAGATGTGTGTTTGAGCACATAAAGTACTATTTTTCTTGCAAATTCAACAAGATGAAATCATAATGTGTTGTGACATCTTCAAATCTCGTCGAGCTGATTAATGTGACTCTTCGTTTAACAAATTTGTTCCTCATTTGCCGAAGTTTTCGAGCTCCAAAGTTTGAAAAGTCAAAAAGATGTGTGTTTGAGCACATAAAGTACTATTTTTCTTGGAAATTCAACAAGATGCAATCAAGATGTGTTGTGACATCAAAATCTCGTCGAGCTGATTAATTTGACACTCCGTTTAACAAATTTGTTACTCATTTGCCGAAGTTATCGAGCTTCATAGTTTGAAAAGTCAAAAAGATGTGTGTTTGAGCACATAAAGTACTATTTTTCTTGGAAATTCAACAAGATGCAATCATGATGAGTTGTGACATCTTCAAATCTCGTCGAGCTGATTAATTTGACACTTCCTTTAACAAATTTGTTCCTCATTTGCCGAAGTTAACGAGCTTCAAAGTTTGAAAAGTCAAAAAGATGTGTGTTTGAGCACATAAAGTACTATTTTTCTTGGAAATTCAACAAGATGCAATCATGATGTGTTGTGACATCTTCAAAATCTCGTCGAGCTGATTAATTTGACACTCCGTTTAACAAATTTGTAACTCATTTGCCGAAGTTATCGAGCTTCATAGTTTGAAAAGTCAAAAAGATGTGTGTTTGAGCACATAAAGTACTATTTTTCTTGGAAATTCAACAAGATGCAATCATGATGAGTTGTGACATCTTCAAATCTCGTCGAGCTGATTAATTTGACACTTCCTTTAACAAATTTGTTCCTCATTTGCCGAAGTTAACGAGCTTCAAAGTTTGGAAAGTCACAAAAGTTGTTTGTTTGAGCACATAAAGTACTATTTTTCTTGGAAATTCAACAAGATGCAATCATGATGAGTTGTGACATCTTCAAATCTCGTCGAGCTGATTAATTTGACACTTCCTTTAACAAATTTGTTCCTCATTTGCCGAAGTTAACGAGCTTCAAAGTTTGAAAAGTCAAAAAGATGTGTGTTTGAGCACATAAAGTACTATTTTTCTTGGAAATTCAACAAGATGCAATCATGATGAGTTGTGACATCTTCAAATCTCGTCGAGCTGATTAATTTGACACTTCCTTTAACAAATTTGTAACTCATTTGCCGAAGTTATCGAGCTTCATAGTTTGAAAAGTCAAAAAGATGTGTGTTTGAGCACATAAAGTACTATTTTTCTTGGAAATTCAACAAGATGCAATCATGATGAGTTGTGACATCTTCAAATCTCGTCGAGCTGATTAATTTGACTCTTCGTTTAACAAATTTGTTCCTCATTTGCCGAAGTTAACGAGCTTCAAAGTTTGAAAAGTCAAAAAGATGTGTGTTTGAGCACATAAAGTACTATTTTTCTTGGAAATTCAACAAGATGCAATCAAGATGTGTTGTGACATCAAAATCTCGTCGAGCTGATTAATTTGACACTCCGTTTAACAAATTTGTTACTCATTTGCCGAAGTTATCGAGCTTCATAGTTTGAAAAGTCAAAAAGATGTGTGTTTGAGCACATAAAGTACTATTTTTCTTGGAAATTCAACAAGATGCAATCATGATGAGTTGTGACATCTTCAAATCTCGTCGAGCTGATTAATTTGACACTTCCTTTAACAAATTTGTTCCTCATTTGCCGAAGTTAACGAGCTTCAAAGTTTGAAAAGTCAAAAAGATGTGTGTTTGAGCACATAAAGTACTATTTTTCTTGGAAATTCAACAAGATGCAATCATGATGAGTTGTGACATCTTCAAATCTCGTCGAGCTGATTAATTTGACAGTTCGTTTAAGAAATTTGTTCCTCATTTGCCGAAGTTATCAAGCTTCCAAGTTTGAAAAGTCAAAAAGATGTGTGTTTGAGCACATAAAGTACTATTTTTCTTGGAAATTCAACAAGATGCAATCATGATGTGTTGTGACATCTTCAAAATCTCGTCGAGCTGATTAATTTGACACTCCGTTTAACAAATTTGTAACTCATTTGCCGAAGTTATCGAGCTTCATAGTTTGAAAAGTCAAAAAGATGTGTGTTTGAGCACATAAAGTACTATTTTTCTTGGAAATTCAACAAGATGCAATCATGATGAGTTGTGACATCTTCAAATCTCGTCGAGCTGATTAATTTGACACTTCCTTTAACAAATTTGTAACTCATTTGCCGAAGTTATCGAGCTTCATAGTTTGAAAAGTCAAAAAGATGTGTGTTTGAGCACATAAAGTACTATTTTTCTTGGAAATTCAACAAGATGCAATCATGATGAGTTGTGACATCTTCAAATCTCGTCGAGCTGAGTAATTTGACACTTCCTTTAACAAATTTGTTCCTCATTTGCCGAAGTTAACGAGCTTCAAAGTTTTAAAAGTAAAAAAGATGTGTGTTTGAGCACATAAAGTACTATTTTTCTTGGAAATTCAACAAGATGCAATCATGATGAGTTGTGACATCTTCAAATCTCGTCGAGCTGATTAATTTGACACTTCCTTTAACAAATTTGTTCCTCATTTGCCGAAGTTAACGAGCTTCAAAGTTTGGAAAGTCACAAAAGTTGTTTGTTTGAGCACATAAAGTACTATTTTTCTTGGAAATTCAACAAGATGCAATCATGATGAGTTGTGACATCTTCAAATCTCGTCGAGCTGATTAATTTGACACTTCCTTTAACAAATTTGTTCCTCATTTGCCGAAGTTAACGAGCTTCAAAGTTTGAAAAGTCAAAAAGATGTGTGTTTGAGCACATAAAGTACTATTTTTCTTGGAAATTCAACAAGATGCAATCATGATGAGTTGTGACATCTTCAAATCTCGTCGAGCTGATTAATTTGACACTTCCTTTAACAAATTTGTAACTCATTTGCCGAAGTTATCGAGCTTCATAGTTTGAAAAGTCAAAAAGATGTGTGTTTGAGCACATAAAGTACTATTTTTCTTGGAAATTCAACAAGATGCAATCATGATGAGTTGTGACATCTTCAAATCTCGTCGAGCTGATTAATTTGACTCTTCGTTTAACAAATTTGTTCCTCATTTGCCGAAGTTAACGAGCTTCAAAGTTTGAAAAGTCAAAAAGATGTGTGTTTGAGCACATAAAGTACTATTTTTCTTGGAAATTCAACAAGATGCAATCAAGATGTGTTGTGACATCAAAATCTCGTCGAGCTGATTAATTTGACACTCCGTTTAACAAATTTGTTACTCATTTGCCGAAGTTATCGAGCTTCATAGTTTGAAAAGTCAAAAAGATGTGTGTTTGAGCACATAAAGTACTATTTTTCTTGGAAATTCAACAAGATGCAATCATGATGAGTTGTGACATCTTCAAATCTCGTCGAGCTGATTAATTTGACACTTCCTTTAACAAATTTGTTCCTCATTTGCCGAAGTTAACGAGCTTCAAAGTTTGAAAAGTCAAAAAGATGTGTGTTTGAGCACATAAAGTACTATTTTTCTTGGAAATTCAACAAGATGCAATCATGATGAGTTGTGACATCTTCAAATCTCGTCGAGCTGATTAATTTGACAGTTCGTTTAAGAAATTTGTTCCTCATTTGCCGAAGTTATCAAGCTTCCAAGTTTGAAAAGTCAAAAAGATGTGTGTTTGAGCACATAAAGTACTATTTTTCTTGGAAATTCAACAAGATGCAATCATGATGTGTTGTGACATCTTCAAATCTCGTCGAGCTGATTAATTTGACAGTTCGTTTAAGAAATTTGTTCCTCATTTGCCGAAGTTATCAAGCTTCCAAGTTTGAAAAGTCAAAAAGATGTGTGTTTGAGCACATAAAGTACTATTTTTTTGGAAATTCAACAAGATGCAATCATGATGTGTTGTGACATCTTCAAATCTCGTCGAGCTGATTAATTTGACAGTTCGTTTAAGAAATTTGTTCCTCATTTGCCGAAGTTATCGAGCTTCATAGTTTGAAAAGTCAAAAAGATGTGTGTTTGAGCACATAAAGTACTATTTTTCTTGGAAATTCAACAAGATGCAATCATGATGAGTTGTGACATCTTCAAATCTCGTCGAGCTGATTAATTTGACTCTTCGTTTAACAAATTTGTTCCTCATTTGCCGAAGTTAACGAGCTTCAAAGTTTGAAAAGTCAAAAAGATGTGTGTTTGAGCACATAAAGTACTATTTTTCTTGGAAATTCAACAAGATGCAATCAAGATGTGTTGTGACATCAAAATCTCGTCGAGCTGATTAATTTGACACTCCGTTTAACAAATTTGTTACTCATTTGCCGAAGTTATCGAGCTTCATAGTTTGAAAAGTCAAAAAGATGTGTGTTTGAGCACATAAAGTACTATTTTTCTTGGAAATTCAACAAGATGCAATCATGATGAGTTGTGACATCTTCAAATCTCGTCGAGCTGATTAATTTGACACTTCCTTTAACAAATTTGTAACTCATTTGCCGAAGTTATCGAGCTTCATAGTTTGAAAAGTCAAAAAGATGTGTGTTTGAGCACATAAAGTACTATTTTTCTTGGAAATTCAACAAGATGCAATCATGATGAGTTGTGACATCTTCAAATCTCGTCGAGCTGATTAATTTGACACTTCCTTTAACAAATTTGTTCCTCATTTGCCGAAGTTAACGAGCTTCAAAGTTTTAAAAGTAAAAAAGATGTGTGTTTGAGCACATAAAGTACTATTTTTCTTGGAAATTCAACAAGATGCAATCATGATGTGTTGTGACATCTTCAAAATCTCGTCGAGCTGATTAATTTGACTCTTCGTTTAACAAATTTGTTCCTCATTTGCCGAAGTTAACGAGCTTCAAAGTTTGGAAAGTCACAAAAGTTGTTTGTTTGAGCACATAAAGTACTATTTTTCTTGGAAATTCAACAAGATGCAATCATGATGAGTTGTGACATCTTCAAATCTCGTCGAGCTGATTAATTTGACACTTCCTTTAACAAATTTGTTCCTCATTTGCCGAAGTTAACGAGCTTCAAAGTTTGAAAAGTCAAAAAGATGTGTGTTTGAGCACATAAAGTACTATTTTTCTTGGAAATTCAACAAGATGCAATCATGATGAGTTGTGACATCTTCAAATCTCGTCGAGCTGATTAATTTGACACTTCCTTTAACAAATTTGTAACTCATTTGCCGAAGTTATCGAGCTTCATAGTTTGAAAAGTCAAAAAGATGTGTGTTTGAGCACATAAAGTACTATTTTTCTTGGAAATTCAACAAGATGCAATCATGATGAGTTGTGACATCTTCAAATCTCGTCGAGCTGATTAATTTGACACTTCCTTTAACAAATTTGTTCCTCATTTGCCGAAGTTAACGAGCTTCAAAGTTTTAAAAGTAAAAAAGATGTGTGTTTGAGCACATAAAGTACTATTTTTCTTGCAAATTCAACAAGATGAAATCATAATGTGTTGTGACATCTTCAAATCTCGTCGAGCTTATTAATGTGACTCTTCGTTTAACAAATTTGTTCCTCATTTGCCGAAGTTTTCGAGCTCCAAAGTTTGAAAAGTCAAAAAGATGTGTGTTTGAGCACATAAAGTACTATTTTTCTTGGAAATTCAACAAGATGCAATCAAGATGTGTTGTGACATCAAAATCTCGTCGAGCTGATTAATTTGACACTCCGTTTAACAAATTTGTTACTCATTTGCCGAAGTTATCGAGCTTCATAGTTTGAAAAGTCAAAAAGATGTGTGTTTGAGCACATAAAGTACTATTTTTCTTGGAAATTCAACAAGATGCAATCATGATGAGTTGTGACATCTTCAAATCTCGTCGAGCTGATTAATTTGACACTTCCTTTAACAAATTTGTTCCTCATTTGCCGAAGTTAACGAGCTTCAAAGTTTGAAAAGTCAAAAAGATGTGTGTTTGAGCACATAAAGTACTATTTTTCTTGGAAATTCAACAAGATGCAATCATGATGTGTTGTGACATCTTCAAAATCTCGTCGAGCTGATTAATTTGACACTCCGTTTAACAAATTTGTAACTCATTTGCCGAAGTTATCGAGCTTCATAGTTTGAAAAGTCAAAAAGATGTGTGTTTGAGCACATAAAGTACTATTTTTCTTGGAAATTCAACAAGATGCAATCATGATGAGTTGTGACATCTTCAAATCTCGTCGAGCTGATTAATTTGACAGTTCGTTTAAGAAATTTGTTCCTCATTTGCCGAAGTTATCAAGCTTCCAAGTTTGAAAAGTCAAAAAGATGTGTGTTTGAGCACATAAAGTACTATTTTTCTTGGAAATTCAACAAGATGCAATCATGATGTGTTGTGACATCTTCAAAATCTCGTCGAGCTGATTAATTTGACACTCCGTTTAACAAATTTGTAACTCATTTGCCGAAGTTATCGAGCTTCATAGTTTGAAAAGTCAAAAAGATGTGTGTTTGAGCACATAAAGTACTATTTTTCTTGGAAATTCAACAAGATGCAATCATGATGAGTTGTGACATCTTCAAATCTCGTCGAGCTGATTAATTTGACACTTCCTTTAACAAATTTGTAACTCATTTGCCGAAGTTATCGAGCTTCATAGTTTGAAAAGTCAAAAAGATGTGTGTTTGAGCACATAAAGTACTATTTTTCTTGGAAATTCAACAAGATGCAATCATGATGAGTTGTGACATCTTCAAATCTCGTCGAGCTGATTAATTTGACACTTCCTTTAACAAATTTGTTCCTCATTTGCCGAAGTTAACGAGCTTCAAAGTTTTAAAAGTAAAAAAGATGTGTGTTTGAGCACATAAAGTACTATTTTTCTTGGAAATTCAACAAGATGCAATCATGATGTGTTGTGACATCTTCAAAATCTCGTCGAGCTGATTAATTTGACTCTTCGTTTAACAAATTTGTTCCTCATTTGCCGAAGTTAACGAGCTTCAAAGTTTGGAAAGTCACAAAAGTTGTTTGTTTGAGCACAAAAAGTACTATTTTTCTTGGAAATTCAACAAGATGCAATCATGATGAGTTGTGACATCTTCAAATCTCGTCGAGCTGATTAATTTGACACTTCCTTTAACAAATTTGTTCCTCATTTGCCGAAGTTAACGAGCTTCAAAGTTTGAAAAGTCAAAAAGAGGTGTGTTTGAGCACATAAAGTACTATTTTTCTTGGAAATTCAACAAGATGCAATCATGATGAGTTGTGACATCTTCAAATCTCGTCGAGCTGATTAATTTGACACTTCCTTTAACAAATTTGTAACTCATTTGCCGAAGTTATCGAGCTTCATAGTTTGAAAAGTCAAAAAGATGTGTGTTTGAGCACATAAAGTACTATTTTTCTTGGAAATTCAACAAGATGCAATCATGATGAGTTGTGACATCTTCAAATCTCGTCGAGCTGATTAATTTGACACTTCCTTTAACAAATTTGTTCCTCATTTGCCGAAGTTAACGAGCTTCAAAGTTTTAAAAGTAAAAAAGATGTGTGTTTGAGCACATAAAGTACTATTTTTCTTGCAAATTCAACAAGATGAAATCATAATGTGTTGTGACATCTTCAAATCTCGTCGAGCTGATTAATGTGACTCTTCGTTTAACAAATTTGTTCCTCATTTGCCGAAGTTTTCGAGCTCCAAAGTTTGAAAAGTCAAAAAGATGTGTGTTTGAGCACATAAAGTACTATTTTTCTTGGAAATTCAACAAGATGCAATCAAGATGTGTTGTGACATCAAAATCTCGTCGAGCTGATTAATTTGACACTCCGTTTAACAAATTTGTTACTCATTTGCCGAAGTTATCGAGCTTCATAGTTTGAAAAGTCAAAAAGATGTGTGTTTGAGCACATAAAGTACTATTTTTCTTGGAAATTCAACAAGATGCAATCATGATGAGTTGTGACATCTTCAAATCTCGTCGAGCTGATTAATTTGACACTTCCTTTAACAAATTTGTTCCTCATTTGCCGAAGTTAACGAGCTTCAAAGTTTGAAAAGTCAAAAAGATGTGTGTTTGAGCACATAAAGTACTATTTTTCTTGGAAATTCAACAAGATGCAATCATGATGTGTTGTGACATCTTCAAAATCTCGTCGAGCTGATTAATTTGACACTCCGTTTAACAAATTTGTAACTCATTTGCCGAAGTTATCGAGCTTCATAGTTTGAAAAGTCAAAAAGATGTGTGTTTGAGCACATGAAGTACTATTTTTCTTGGAAATTCAACAAGATGCAATCATGATGAGTTGTGACATCTTCAAATCTCGTCGAGCTGATTAATTTGACAATTCCTTTAACAAATTTGTAACTCATTTGCCGAAGTTATCGAGCTTCATAGTTTGAAAAGTCAAAAAGATGTGTGTTTGAGCACATAAAGTACTATTTTTCTTGGAAATTCAACAAGATGCAATCATGATGTGTTGTGACATCTTCAAAATCTCGTCGAGCTGATTAATTTGACACTCCGTTTAACAAATTTGTAACTCATTTGCCGAAGTTATCGAGCTTCAAAGTTTGAAAAGTCAAAAAGATGTGTGTTTGAGCACATAAAGTACTATTTTTCTTGGAAATTCAACAAGATGCAATCATGATGTGTTGTGACATCTTCAAAATCTCGTCGAGCTGATTAATTTGACACTCCGTTTAACAAATTTGTAACTCATTTGCCGAAGTTATCGAGCTTCATAGTTTGAAAAGTCAAAAAGATGTGTGTTTGAGCACATGAAGTACTATTTTTCTTGGAAATTCAACAAGATGCAATCATGATGAGTTGTGACATCTTCAAATCTCGTCGAGCTGATTAATTTGACAATTCCTTTAACAAATTTGTTCCTCATTTGCCGAAGTTAACGAGCTTCAAAGTTTGAAAAGTCAAAAAGATGTGTGTTTGAGCACATAAAGTACTATTTTTCTTGGAAATTCAACAAGATGCAATCATGATGTGTTGTGACATCTTCAAAATCTCGTCGAGCTGATTAATTTGACACTCCGTTTAACAAATTTGTAACTCATTTGCCGAAGTTATCGAGCTTCATAGTTTGAAAAGTCAAAAAGATGTGTGTTTGAGCACATAAAGTACTATTTTTCTTGGAAATTCAACAAGATGCAATCATGATGAGTTGTGACATCTTCAAAATCTCGTCGAGCTGATTAATTTGACACTCCGTTTAACAAATTTGTAACTCATTTGCCGAAGTTATCGAGCTTCATAGTTTGAAAAGTCAAAAAGATGTGTGTTTGAGCACATAAAGTACTATTTTTCTTGGAAATTCAACAAGATGCAATCATGATGTGTTGTGACATCTTCAAAATCTCGTCGAGCTGATTAATTTGACACTCCGTTTAACAAATTTGTAACTCATTTGCCGAAGTTATCGAGCTTCATAGTTTGAAAAGTCAAAAAGATGTGTGTTTGAGCACATAAAGTACTATTTTTCTTGGAAATTCAACAAGATGCAATCATGATGAGTTGTGACATCTTCAAATCTCGTCGAGCTGATTAATTTGACACTTCCTTTAACAAATTTGTAACTCATTTGCCGAAGTTATCGAGCTTCATAGTTTGAAAAGTCAAAAAGATGTGTGTTTGAGCACATAAAGTACTATTTTTCTTGGAAATTCAACAAGATGCAATCATGATGAGTTGTGACATCTTCAAATCTCGTCGAGCTGATTAATTTGACACTTCCTTTAACAAATTTGTTCCTCATTTGCCGAAGTTAACGAGCTTCAAAGTTTTAAAAGTAAAAAAGATGTGTGTTTGAGCACATAAAGTACTATTTTTCTTGGAAATTCAACAAGATGCAATCATGATGTGTTGTGACATCTTCAAAATCTCGTCGAGCTGATTAATTTGACACTCCGTTTAACAAATTTGTAACTCATTTGCCGAAGTTATCGAGCTTCATAGTTTGAAAAGTCAAAAAGATGTGTGTTTGAGCACATGAAGTACTATTTTTCTTGGAAATTCAACAAGATGCAATCATGATGTGTTGTGACATCTTCAAAATCTCGTCGAGCTGATTAATTTGACTCTTCGTTTAACAAATTTGTTCCTCATTTGCCGAAGTTAACGAGCTTCAAAGTTTGGAAAGTCACAAAAGTTGTTTGTTTGAGCACATAAAGTACTATTTTTCTTGCAAATTCAACAAGATGCAATCATGATGAGTTGTGACATCTTCAAATCTCGTCGAGCTGATTAATTTGACACTTCCTTTAACAAATTTGTTCCTCATTTGCCGAAGTTAACGAGCTTCAAAGTTTTAAAAGTAAAAAAGATGTGTGTTTGAGCACATAGAGTACTATTTTTCTTGGAAATTCAACAAGATGCAATCATGATGTGTTGTGACATCTTCAAAATCTCGTCGAGCTGATTAATTTGACTCTTCGTTTAACAAATTTGTTCCTCATTTGCCGAAGTTAACGAGCTTCAAAGTTTGGAAAGTCACAAAAGTTGTTTGTTTGAGCACATAAAGTACTATTTTTCTTGGAAATTCAACAAGATGCAATCATGATGAGTTGTGACATCTTCAAATCTCGTCGAGCTGATTAATTTGACACTTCCTTTAACAAATTTGTTCCTCATTTGCCGAAGTTAACGAGCTTCAAAGTTTGAAAAGTCAAAAAGATGTGTGTTTGAGCACATAAAGTACTATTTTTCTTGGAAATTCAACAAGATGCAATCATGATGAGTTGTGACATCTTCAAATCTCGTCGAGCTGATTAATTTGACACTTCCTTTAACAAATTTGTAACTCATTTGCCGAAGTTATCGAGCTTCATAGTTTGAAAAGTCAAAAAGATGTGTGTTTGAGCACATAAAGTACTATTTTTCTTGGAAATTCAACAAGATGCAATCATGATGAGTTGTGACATCTTCAAATCTCGTCGAGCTGATTAATTTGACTCTTCGTTTAACAAATTTGTTCCTCATTTGCCGAAGTTAACGAGCTTCAAAGTTTGGAAAGTCACAAAAGTTGTTTGTTTGAGCACATAAAGTACTATTTTTCTTGGAAATTCAACAAGATGCAATCATGATGAGTTGTGACATCTTCAAATCTCGTCGAGCTGATTAATTTGACACTTCCTTTAACAAATTTGTTCCTCATTTGCCGAAGTTAACGAGCTTCAAAGTTTGAAAAGTCAAAAAGATGTGTGTTTGAGCACATAAAGTACTATTTTTCTTGGAAATTCAACAAGATGCAATCATGATGTGTTGTGACATCTTCAAAATCTCGTCGAGCTGATTAATTTGACACTCCGTTTAACAAATTTGTAACTCATTTGCCGAAGTTATCGAGCTTCATAGTTTGAAAAGTCAAAAAGATGTGTGTTTGAGCACATGAAGTACTATTTTTCTTGGAAATTCAACAAGATGCAATCATGATGAGTTGTGACATCTTCAAATCTCGTCGAGCTGATTAATTTGACAATTCCTTTAACAAATTTGTTCCTCATTTGCCGAAGTTAACGAGCTTCAAAGTTTGAAAAGTCAAAAAGATGTGTGTTTGAGCACATGAAGTACTATTTTTCTTGGAAATTCAACAAGATGCAATCATGATGAGTTGTGACATCTTCAAATCTCGTCGAGCTGATTAATTTGACAATTCCTTTAACAAATTTGTTCCTCATTTGCCGAAGTTAACGAGCTTCAAAGTTTGGAAAGTCACAAAAGTTGTTTGTTTGAGCACATAAAGTACTATTTTTCTTGGAAATTCAACAAGATGCAATCATGATGAGTTGTGACATCTTCAAATCTCGTCGAGCTGATTAATTTGACACTTCCTTTAACAAATTTGTTCCTCATTTGCCGAAGTTAACGAGCTTCAAAGTTTGAAAAGTCAAAAAGATGTGTGTTTGAGCACATAAAGTACTATTTTTCTTGGAAATTCAACAAGATGCAATCATGATGTGTTGTGACATCTTCAAAATCTCGTCGAGCTGATTAATTTGACACTCCGTTTAACAAATTTGTAACTCATTTGCCGAAGTTATCGAGCTTCAAAGTTTGAAAAGTCAAAAAGATGTGTGTTTGAGCACATAAAGTACTATTTTTCTTGGAAATTCAACAAGATGCAATCATGATGTGTTGTGACATCTTCAAAATCTCGTCGAGCTGATTAATTTGACACTCCGTTTAACAAATTTGTAACTCATTTGCCGAAGTTATCGAGCTTCATAGTTTGAAAAGTCAAAAAGATGTGTGTTTGAGCACATGAAGTACTATTTTTCTTGGAAATTCAACAAGATGCAATCATGATGAGTTGTGACATCTTCAAATCTCGTCGAGCTGATTAATTTGACAATTCCTTTAACAAATTTGTTCCTCATTTGCCGAAGTTAACGAGCTTCAAAGTTTGAAAAGTCAAAAAGATGTGTGTTTGAGCACATAAAGTACTATTTTTCTTGGAAATTCAACAAGATGCAATCATGATGTGTTGTGACATCTTCAAAATCTCGTCGAGCTGATTAATTTGACACTCCGTTTAACAAATTTGTAACTCATTTGCCGAAGTTATCGAGCTTCATAGTTTGAAAAGTCAAAAAGATGTGTGTTTGAGCACATAAAGTACTATTTTTCTTGGAAATTCAACAAGATGCAATCATGATGAGTTGTGACATCTTCAAAATCTCGTCGAGCTGATTAATTTGACACTCCGTTTAACAAATTTGTAACTCATTTGCCGAAGTTATCGAGCTTCATAGTTTGAAAAGTCAAAAAGATGTGTGTTTGAGCACATAAAGTACTATTTTTCTTGGAAATTCAACAAGATGCAATCATGATGTGTTGTGACATCTTCAAAATCTCGTCGAGCTGATTAATTTGACACTCCGTTTAACAAATTTGTAACTCATTTGCCGAAGTTATCGAGCTTCATAGTTTGAAAAGTCAAAAAGATGTGTGTTTGAGCACATAAAGTACTATTTTTCTTGGAAATTCAACAAGATGCAATCATGATGAGTTGTGACATCTTCAAATCTCGTCGAGCTGATTAATTTGACACTTCCTTTAACAAATTTGTAACTCATTTGCCGAAGTTATCGAGCTTCATAGTTTGAAAAGTCAAAAAGATGTGTGTTTGAGCACATAAAGTACTATTTTTCTTGGAAATTCAACAAGATGCAATCATGATGAGTTGTGACATCTTCAAATCTCGTCGAGCTGATTAATTTGACACTTCCTTTAACAAATTTGTTCCTCATTTGCCGAAGTTAACGAGCTTCAAAGTTTTAAAAGTAAAAAAGATGTGTGTTTGAGCACATAAAGTACTATTTTTCTTGGAAATTCAACAAGATGCAATCATGATGTGTTGTGACATCTTCAAAATCTCGTCGAGCTGATTAATTTGACACTCCGTTTAACAAATTTGTAACTCATTTGCCGAAGTTATCGAGCTTCATAGTTTGAAAAGTCAAAAAGATGTGTGTTTGAGCACATGAAGTACTATTTTTCTTGGAAATTCAACAAGATGCAATCATGATGTGTTGTGACATCTTCAAAATCTCGTCGAGCTGATTAATTTGACTCTTCGTTTAACAAATTTGTTCCTCATTTGCCGAAGTTAACGAGCTTCAAAGTTTGGAAAGTCACAAAAGTTGTTTGTTTGAGCACATAAAGTACTATTTTTCTTGCAAATTCAACAAGATGCAATCATGATGAGTTGTGACATCTTCAAATCTCGTCGAGCTGATTAATTTGACACTTCCTTTAACAAATTTGTTCCTCATTTGCCGAAGTTAACGAGCTTCAAAGTTTTAAAAGTAAAAAAGATGTGTGTTTGAGCACATAGAGTACTATTTTTCTTGGAAATTCAACAAGATGCAATCATGATGTGTTGTGACATCTTCAAAATCTCGTCGAGCTGATTAATTTGACTCTTCGTTTAACAAATTTGTTCCTCATTTGCCGAAGTTAACGAGCTTCAAAGTTTGGAAAGTCACAAAAGTTGTTTGTTTGAGCACATAAAGTACTATTTTTCTTGGAAATTCAACAAGATGCAATCATGATGAGTTGTGACATCTTCAAATCTCGTCGAGCTGATTAATTTGACACTTCCTTTAACAAATTTGTTCCTCATTTGCCGAAGTTAACGAGCTTCAAAGTTTGAAAAGTCAAAAAGATGTGTGTTTGAGCACATAAAGTACTATTTTTCTTGGAAATTCAACAAGATGCAATCATGATGAGTTGTGACATCTTCAAATCTCGTCGAGCTGATTAATTTGACACTTCCTTTAACAAATTTGTAACTCATTTGCCGAAGTTATCGAGCTTCATAGTTTGAAAAGTCAAAAAGATGTGTGTTTGAGCACATAAAGTACTATTTTTCTTGGAAATTCAACAAGATGCAATCATGATGAGTTGTGACATCTTCAAATCTCGTCGAGCTGATTAATTTGACTCTTCGTTTAACAAATTTGTTCCTCATTTGCCGAAGTTAACGAGCTTCAAAGTTTGGAAAGTCACAAAAGTTGTTTGTTTGAGCACATAAAGTACTATTTTTCTTGGAAATTCAACAAGATGCAATCATGATGAGTTGTGACATCTTCAAATCTCGTCGAGCTGATTAATTTGACACTTCCTTTAACAAATTTGTTCCTCATTTGCCGAAGTTAACGAGCTTCAAAGTTTGAAAAGTCAAAAAGATGTGTGTTTGAGCACATAAAGTACTATTTTTCTTGGAAATTCAACAAGATGCAATCATGATGTGTTGTGACATCTTCAAAATCTCGTCGAGCTGATTAATTTGACACTCCGTTTAACAAATTTGTAACTCATTTGCCGAAGTTATCGAGCTTCATAGTTTGAAAAGTCAAAAAGATGTGTGTTTGAGCACATGAAGTACTATTTTTCTTGGAAATTCAACAAGATGCAATCATGATGAGTTGTGACATCTTCAAATCTCGTCGAGCTGATTAATTTGACAATTCCTTTAACAAATTTGTAACTCATTTGCCGAAGTTATCGAGCTTCATAGTTTGAAAAGTCAAAAAGATGTGTGTTTGAGCACATAAAGTACTATTTTTCTTGGAAATTCAACAAGATGCAATCATGATGAGTTGTGACATCTTCAAATCTCGTCGAGCTGATTAATTTGACACTTCCTTTAACAAATTTGTTCCTCATTTGCCGAAGTTAACGAGCTTCAAAGTTTGAAAAGTCAAAAAGATGTGTGTTTGAGCACATAAAGTACTATTTTTCTTGGAAATTCAACAAGATGCAATCATGATGTGTTGTGACATCTTCAAAATCTCGTCGAGCTGATTAATTTGACACTTCCTTTAACAAATTTGTTCCTCATTTGCCGAAGTTAACGAGCTTCAAAGTTTTAAAAGTAAAAAAGATGTGTGTTTGAGCACATAAAGTACTATTTTTCTTGCAAATTCAACAAGATGAAATCATAATGTGTTGTGACATCTTCAAATCTCGTCGAGCTGATTAATGTGACTCTTCGTTTAACAAATTTGTTCCTCATTTGCCGAAGTTTTCGAGCTCCAAAGTTTGAAAAGTCAAAAAGATGTGTGTTTGAGCACATAAAGTACTATTTTTCTTGGAAATTCAACAAGATGCAATCAAGATGTGTTGTGACATCAAAATCTCGTCGAGCTGATTAATTTGACACTCCGTTTAACAAATTTGTTACTCATTTGCCGAAGTTATCGAGCTTCAAAGTTTGAAAAGTCAAAAAGATGTGTGTTTGAGCACATAAAGTACTATTTTTCTTGGAAATTCAACAAGATGCAATCATGATGTGTTGTGACATCTTCAAAATCTCGTCGAGCTGATTAATTTGACACTCCGTTTAACAAATTTGTAACTCATTTGCCGAAGTTATCGAGCTTCATAGTTTGAAAAGTCAAAAAGATGTGTGTTTGAGCACATAAAGTACTATTTTTCTTGGAAATTCAACAAGATGCAATCATGATGAGTTGTGACATCTTCAAATCTCGTCGAGCTGATTAATTTGACACTTCCTTTAACAAATTTGTTCCTCATTTGCCGAAGTTAACGAGCTTCAAAGTTTTAAAAGTCAAAAAGATGTGTGTTTGAGCACATAAAGTACTATTTTTCTTGGAAATGCAACAAGATGCAATCATGATGTGTTGTGACATCTTCAAAATCTCGTCGAGCTGATTAATTTGACACTCCGTTTAACAAATTTGTAACTCATTTGCCGAAGTTATCGAGCTTCATAGTTTGAAAAGTCAAAAAGGTGTGTGTTTGAGCACATAAAGTACTATTTTTCTTGGAAATTCAACAAGATGCAATCAAGATGTGTTGTGACATCAAAATCTCGTCGAGCTGATTAATTTGACACTCCGTTTAACAAATTTGTTACTCATTTGCCGAAGTTATCGAGCTTCATAGTTTGAAAAGTCAAAAAGATGTGTGTTTGAGCACATAAAGTACTATTTTTCTTGGAAATTCAACAAGATGCAATCATGATGAGTTGTGACATCTTCAAATCTCGTCGAGCTGATTAATTTGACACTTCCTTTAACAAATTTGTAACTCATTTGCCGAAGTTATCGAGCTTCATAGTTTGAAAAGTCAAAAAGATGTGTGTTTGAGCACATAAAGTACTATTTTTCTTGGAAATTCAACAAGATGCAATCAAGATGTGTTGTGACATCAAAATCTCGTCGAGCTGATTAATTTGACACTCCGTTTAACAAATTTGTTACTCATTTGCCGAAGTTATCGAGCTTCATAGTTTGAAAAGTCAAAAAGATGTGTGTTTGAGCACATAAAGTACTATTTTTCTTGGAAATTCAACAAGATGCAATCATGATGAGTTGTGACATCTTCAAATCTCGTCGAGCTGATTAATTTGACACTTCCTTTAACAAATTTGTAACTCATTTGCCGAAGTTATCGAGCTTCATAGTTTGAAAAGTCAAAAAGATGTGTGTTTGAGCACATAAAGTACTATTTTTCTTGGAAATTCAACAAGATGCAATCATGATGAGTTGTGACATCTTCAAATCTCGTCGAGCTGATTAATTTGACACTTCCTTTAACAAATTTGTAACTCATTTGCCGAAGTTATCGAGCTTCATAGTTTGAAAAGTCAAAAAGATGTGTGTTTGAGCACATAAAGTACTATTTTTCTTGGAAATTCAACAAGATGCAATCATGATGAGTTGTGACATCTTCAAATCTCGTGGAGCTGATTAATTTGACACTTCCTTTAACAAATTTGTTCCTCATTTGCCGAAGTTAACGAGCTTCAAAGTTTTAAAAGTCAAAAAGATGTGTGTTTGAGCACATAAAGTACTATTTTTCTTGGAAATTCAACAAGATGCAAACATGATGTGTTGTGACATCTTCAAAATCTCGTCGAGCTGATTAATTTGACTCTTCGTTTAACAAATTTGTTCCTCATTTGCCGAAGTTAACGAGCTTCAAAGTTTGGAAAGTCACAAAAGTTGTTTGTTTGAGCACATAAAGTACTATTTTTCTTGCAAATTCAACAAGATGCAATCATGATGAGTTGTGACATCTTCAAATCTCGTCGAGCTGATTAATTTGACACTTCCTTTAACAAATTTGTTCCTCATTTGCCGAAGTTAACGAGCTTCAAAGTTTGAAAAGTCAAAAAGATGTGTGTTTGAGCACATAAAGTACTATTTTTCTTGGAAATTCAACAAGATGCAATCAAGATGTGTTGTGACATCAAAATCTCGTCGAGCTGATTAATTTGACACTCCGTTTAACAAATTTGTTACTCATTTGCCGAAGTTATCGAGCTTCATAGTTTGAAAAGTCAAAAAGATGTGTGTTTGAGCACATAAAGTACAATTTTTCTTGGAAATTCAACAAGATGCAATCATGATGAGTTGTGACATCTTCAAATCTCGTCGAGCTGATTAATTTGACACTTCCTTTAACAAATTTGTAACTCATTTGCCGAAGTTATCGAGCTTCATAGTTTGAAAAGTCAAAAAGATGTGTGTTTGAGCACATAAAGTACTATTTTTCTTGGAAATTCAACAAGATGCAATCATGATGAGTTGTGACATCTTCAAATCTCGTCGAGCTGATTAATTTGACACTTCCTTTAACAAATTTGTAACTCATTTGCCGAAGTTATCGAGCTTCATAGTTTGAAAAGTCAAAAAGATGTGTGTTTGAGCACATAAAGTACTATTTTTCTTGGAAATTCAACAAGATGCAATCATGATGAGTTGTGACATCTTCAAATCTCGTGGAGCTGATTAATTTGACACTTCCTTTAACAAATTTGTTCCTCATTTGCCGAAGTTAACGAGCTTCAAAGTTTTAAAAGTCAAAAAGATGTGTGTTTGAGCACATAAAGTACTATTTTTCTTGGAAATTCAACAAGATGCAATCATGATGTGTTGTGACATCTTCAAAATCTCGTCGAGCTGATTAATTTGACTCTTCGTTTAACAAATTTGTTCCTCATTTGCCGAAGTTAACGAGCTTCAAAGTTTGGAAAGTCACAAAAGTTGTTTGTTTGAGCACATAAAGTACTATTTTTCTTGCAAATTCAACAAGATGCAATCATGATGTGTTGTGACATCTTCAAAATCTCGTCGAGCTGATTAATTTGACTCTTCGTTTAACAAATTTGTTCCTCATTTGCCGAAGTTAACGAGCTTCAAAGTTTGGAAAGTCACAAAAGTTGTTTGTTTGAGCACATAAAGTACTATTTTTCTTGCAAATTCAACAAGATGCAATCATGATGAGTTGTGACATCTTCAAATCTCGTCGAGCTGATTAATTTGACACTTCCTTTAACAAATTTGTTCCTCATTTGCCGAAGTTAACGAGCTTCAAAGTTTGAAAAGTCAAAAAGATGTGTGTTTGAGCACATAAAGTACTATTTTTCTTGGAAATTCAACAAGATGCAATCAAGATGTGTTGTGACATCAAAATCTCGTCGAGCTGATTAATTTGACACTCCGTTTAACAAATTTGTTACTCATTTGCCGAAGTTATCGAGCTTCATAGTTTGAAAAGTCAAAAAGATGTGTGTTTGAGCACATAAAGTACTATTTTTCTTGGAAATTCAACAAGATGCAATCATGATGAGTTGTGACATCTTCAAATCTCGTCGAGCTGATTAATTTGACACTTCCTTTAACAAATTTGTAACTCATTTGCCGAAGTTATCGAGCTTCATAGTTTGAAAAGTCAAAAAGATGTGTGTTTGAGCACATAAAGTACTATTTTTCTTGGAAATTCAACAAGATGCAATCATGATGAGTTGTGACATCTTCAAATCTCGTCGAGCTGATTAATTTGACACTTCCTTTAACAAATTTGTAACTCATTTGCCGAAGTTATCGAGCTTCATAGTTTGAAAAGTCAAAAAGATGTGTGTTTGAGCACATAAAGTACTATTTTTCTTGGAAATTCAACAAGATGCAATCATGATGAGTTGTGACATCTTCAAATCTCGTGGAGCTGATTAATTTGACACTTCCTTTAACAAATTTGTTCCTCATTTGCCGAAGTTAACGAGCTTCAAAGTTTTAAAAGTCAAAAAGATGTGTGTTTGAGCACATAAAGTACTATTTTTCTTGGAAATTCAACAAGATGCAATCATGATGTGTTGTGACATCTTCAAAATCTCGTCGAGCTGATTAATTTGACTCTTCGTTTAACAAATTTGTTCCTCATTTGCCGAAGTTAACGAGCTTCAAAGTTTGGAAAGTCACAAAAGTTGTTTGTTTGAGCACATAAAGTACTATTTTTCTTGCAAATTCAACAAGATGCAATCATGATGTGTTGTGACATCTTCAAAATCTCGTCGAGCTGATTAATTTGACTCTTCGTTTAACAAATTTGTTCCTCATTTGCCGAAGTTAACGAGCTTCAAAGTTTGGAAAGTCACAAAAGTTGTTTGTTTGAGCACATAAAGTACTATTTTTCTTGCAAATTCAACAAGATGCAATCATGATGAGTTGTGACATCTTCAAATCTCGTCGAGCTGATTAATTTGACACTTCCTTTAACAAATTTGTAACTCATTTGCCGAAGTTATCGAGCTTCATAGTTTGAAAAGTCAAAAAGATGTGTGTTTGAGCACATAAAGTACTATTTTTCTTGGAAATTCAACAAGATGCAATCATGATGAGTTGTGACATCTTCAAATCTCGTCGAGCTGATTAATTTGACACTTCCTTTAACAAATTTGTAACTCATTTGCCGAAGTTATCGAGCTTCATAGTTTGAAAAGTCAAAAAGATGTGTGTTTGAGCACATAAAGTACTATTTTTCTTGGAAATTCAACAAGATGCAATCATGATGAGTTGTGACATCTTCAAATCTCGTCGAGCTGATTAATTTGACACTTCCTTTAACAAATTTGTTCCTCATTTGCCGAAGTTAACGAGCTTCAAAGTTTTAAAAGTAAAAAAGATGTGTGTTTGAGCACATAAAGTACTATTTTTCTTGGAAATTCAACAAGATGCAATCATGATGTGTTGTGACATCTTCAAAATCTCGTCGAGCTGATTAATTTGACTCTTCGTTTAACAAATTTGTTCCTCATTTGCCGAAGTTAACGAGCTTCAAAGTTTGGAAAGTCACAAAAGTTGTTTGTTTGAGCACATAAAGTACTATTTTTCTTGGAAATTCAACAAGATGCAATCATGATGCGTTGTGACATCTTCAAATCTCGTCGAGCTGATTAATTTGACACTTCCTTTAACAAATTTGTTCCTCATTTGCCGAAGTTAACGAGCTTCAAAGTTTGAAAAGTCAAAAAGATGTGTGTTTGAGCACATAAAGTACTATTTTTCTTGGAAATTCAACAAGATGCAATCATGATGAGTTGTGACATCTTCAAATCTCGTCGAGCTGATTAATTTGACACTTCCTTTAACAAATTTGTAACTCATTTGCCGAAGTTATCGAGCTTCATAGTTTGAAAAGTCAAAAAGATGTGTGTTTGAGCACATAAAGTACTATTTTTCTTGGAAATTCAACAAGATGCAATCATGATGAGTTGTGACATCTTCAAATCTCGTCGAGCTGATTAATTTGACACTTCCTTTAACAAATTTGTTCCTCATTTGCCGAAGATAACGAGCTTCAAAGTTTTAAAAGTAAAAAAGATGTGTGTTTGAGCACATAAAGTACTATTTTTCTTGCAAATTCAACAAGATGAAATCATAATGTGTTGTGACATCTTGAAATCTCGTCGAGCTGATTAATGTGACTCTTCGTTTAACAAATTTGTTCCTCATTTGCCGAAGTTTTCGAGCTCCAAAGTTTGAAAAGTCAAAAAGATGTGTGTTTGAGCACATAAAGTACTATTTTTCTTGGAAATTCAACAAGATGCAATCAAGATGTGTTGTGACATCAAAATCTCGTCGAGCTGATTAATTTGACACTCCGTTTAACAAATTTGTTACTCATTTGCCGAAGTTATCGAGCTTCATAGTTTGAAAAGTCAAAAAGATGTGTGTTTGAGCACATAAAGTACTATTTTTCTTGGAAATTCAACAAGATGCAATCATGATGAGTTGTGACATCTTCAAATCTCGTCGAGCTGATTAATTTGACACTTCCTTTAACAAATTTGTTCCTCATTTGCCGAAGTTAACGAGCTTCAAAGTTTGAAAAGTCAAAAAGATGTGTGTTTGAGCACATAAAGTACTATTTTTCTTGGAAATTCAACAAGATGCAATCATGATGTGTTGTGACATCTTCAAAATCTCGTCGAGCTGATTAATTTGACACTCCGTTTAACAAATTTGTAACTCATTTGCCGAAGTTATCGAGCTTCATAGTTTGAAAAGTCAAAAAGATGTGTGTTTGAGCACATAAAGTACTATTTTTCTTGGAAATTCAACAAGATGCAATCATGATGTGTTGTGACATCTTCAAAATCTCGTCGAGCTGATTAATTTGACACTCCGTTTAACAAATTTGTAACTCATTTGCCGAAGTTATCGAGCTTCATAGTTTGAAAAGTCAAAAAGATGTGTGTTTGAGCACATAAAGTACTATTTTTCTTGGAAATTCAACAAGATGCAATCATGATGTGTTGTGACATCTTCAAAATCTCGTCGAGCTGATTAATTTGACTCTTCGTTTAACAAATTTGTTCCTCATTTGCCGAAGTTAACGAGCTTCAAAGTTTGGAAAGTCACAAAAGTTGTTTGTTTGAGCACATAAAGTACTATTTTTCTTGGAAATTCAACAAGATGCAATCATGATGAGTTGTGACATCTTCAAATCTCGTCGAGCTGATTAATTTGACACTTCCTTTAACAAATTTGTTCCTCATTTGCCGAAGTTAACGAGCTTCAAAGTTTGAAAAGTCAAAAAGATGTGTGTTTGAGCACATAAAGTACTATTTTTCTTGGAAATTCAACAAGATGCAATCATGATGTGTTGTGACATCTTCAAAATCTCGTCGAGCTGATTAATTTGACACTCCGTTTAACAAATTTGTAACTCATTTGCCGAAGTTATCGAGCTTCATAGTTTGAAAAGTCAAAAAGATGTGTGTTTGAGCACATAAAGTACTATTTTTCTTGGAAATTCAACAAGATGCAATCATGATGAGTTGTGACATCTTCAAATCTCGTCGAGCTGATTAATTTGACAATCCCTTTAACAAATTTGTAACTCATTTGCCGAAGTTATCGAGCTTCATAGTTTGAAAAGTCAAAAAGATGTGTGTTTGAGCACATAAAGTACTATTTTTCTTGGAAATTCAACAAGATGCAATCATGATGAGTTGTGACATCTTCAAATCTCGTCGAGCTGATTAATTTGACACTTCCTTTAACAAATTTGTTCCTCATTTGCCGAAGTTAACGAGCTTCAAAGTTTTAAAAGTAAAAAAGATGTGTGTTTGAGCACATAAAGTACTATTTTTCTTGGAAATTCAACAAGATGCAATCATGATGTGTTGTGACATCTTCAAAATCTCGTCGAGCTGATTAATTTGACTCTTCGTTTAACAAATTTGTAACTCATTTGCCGAAGTTATCGAGCTTCATAGTTTGAAAAGTCAAAAAGATGTGTGTTTGAGCACATAAAGTACTATTTTTCTTGGAAATTCAACAAGATGCAATCATGATGAGTTGTGACATCTTCAAATCTCGTCGAGCTGATTAATTTGACACTTCCTTTAACAAATTTGTTCCTCATTTGCCGAAGTTAACGAGCTTCAAAGTTTTAAAAGTAAAAAAGATGTGTGTTTAAGCACATAAAGTACTATTTTTCTTGCAAATTCAACAAGATGAAATCATAATGTGTTGTGACATCTTCAAATCTCGTCGAGCTGATTAATGTGACTCTTCGTTTAACAAATTTGTTCCTCATTTGCCGAAGTTTTCGAGCTCCAAAGTTTGAAAAGTCAAAAAGATGTGTGTTTGAGCACATAAAGTACTATTTTTCTTGGAAATTCAACAAGATGCAATCAAGATGTGTTGTGACATCAAAATCTCGTCGAGCTGATTAATTTGACACTCCGTTTAACAAATTTGTTACTCATTTGCCGAAGTTATCGAGCTTCATAGTTTGAAAAGTCAAAAAGATGTGTGTTTGAGCACATAAAGTACTATTTTTCTTGGAAATTCAACAAGATGCAATCATGATGAGTTGTGACATCTTCAAATCTCGTGGAGCTGATTAATTTGACACTTCCTTTAACAAATTTGTTCCTCATTTGCCGAAGTTAACGAGCTTCAAAGTTTTAAAAGTCAAAAAGATGTGTGTTTGAGCACATAAAGTACTATTTTTCTTGGAAATTCAACAAGATGCAATCATGATGTGTTGTGACATCTTCAAAATCTCGTCGAGCTGATTAATTTGACTCTTCGTTTAACAAATTTGTTCCTCATTTGCCGAAGTTAACGAGCTTCAAAGTTTGGAAAGTCACAAAAGTTGTTTGTTTGAGCACATAAAGTACTATTTTTCTTGCAAATTCAACAAGATGCAATCATGATGAGTTGTGACATCTTCAAATCTCGTCGAGCTGATTAATTTGACACTTCCTTTAACAAATTTGTTCCTCATTTGCCGAAGTTAACGAGCTTCAAAGTTTGAAAAGTCAAAAAGATGTGTGTTTGAGCACATAAAGTACTATTTTTCTTGGAAATTCAACAAGATGCAATCATGATGTGTTGTGACATCTTCAAAATCTCGTCGAGCTGATTAATTTGACACTCCGTTTAACAAATTTGTAACTCATTTGCCGAAGTTATCGAGCTTCATAGTTTGAAAAGTCAAAAAGATGTGTGTTTGAGCACATAAAGTACTATTTTTCTTGGAAATTCAACAAGATGCAATCATGATGAGTTGTGACATCTTCAAATCTCGTCGAGCTGATTAATTTGACACTTCCTTTAACAAATTTGTAACTCATTTGCCGAAGTTATCGAGCTTCATAGTTTGAAAAGTCAAAAAGATGTGTGTTTGAGCACATAAAGTACTATTTTTCTTGGAAATTCAACAAGATGCAATCATGATGAGTTGTGACATCTTCAAATCTCGTCGAGCTGATTAATTTGACACTTCCTTTAACAAATTTGTAACTCATTTGCCGAAGTTATCGAGCTTCATAGTTTGAAAAGTCAAAAAGATGTGTGTTTGAGCACATAAAGTACTATTTTTCTTGGAAATTCAACAAGATGCAATCATGATGAGTTGTGACATCTTCAAATCTCGTCGAGCTGATTAATTTGACACTTCCTTTAACAAATTTGTTCCTCATTTGCCGAAGTTAACGAGCTTCAAAGTTTTAAAAGTAAAAAAGATGTGTGTTTGAGCACATAAAGTACTATTTTTCTTGGAAATTCAACAAGATGCAATCATGATGTGTTGTGACATCTTCAAAATCTCGTCGAGCTGATTAATTTGACTCTTCGTTTAACAAATTTGTTCCTCATTTGCCGAAGTTAACGAGCTTCAAAGTTTGGAAAGTCACAAAAGTTGTTTGTTTGAGCACATAAAGTACTATTTTTCTTGGAAATTCAACAAGATGCAATCATGATGAGTTGTGACATCTTCAAATCTCGTCGAGCTGATTAATTTGACACTTCCTTTAACAAATTTGTAACTCATTTGCCGAAGTTATCGAGCTTCATAGTTTGAAAAGTCAAAAAGATGTGTGTTTGAGCACATAAAGTACTATTTTTCTTGGAAATTCAACAAGATGCAATCATGATGAGTTGTGACATCTTCAAATCTCGTCGAGCTGATTAATTTGACACTTCCTTTAACAAATTTGTTCCTCATTTGCCGAAGTTAACGAGCTTCAAAGTTTTAAAAGTAAAAAAGATGTGTGTTTGAGCACATAAAGTACTATTTTTCTTGCAAATTCAACAAGATGAAATCATAATGTGTTGTGACATCTTCAAATCTCGTCGAGCTGATTAATGTGACTCTTCGTTTAACAAATTTGTTACTCATTTGCCGAAGTTATCGAGCTTCATAGTTTGAAAAGTCAAAAAGATGTGTGTTTGAGCACATAAAGTACTATTTTTCTTGGAAATTCAACAAGATGCAATCATGATGAGTTGTGACATCTTCAAATCTCGTCGAGCTGATTAATTTGACACTTCCTTTAACAAATTTGTTCCTCATTTGCCGAAGTTAACGAGCTTCAAAGTTTGAAAAGTCAAAAAGATGTGTGTTTGAGCACATAAAGTACTATTTTTCTTGGAAATTCAACAAGATGCAATCATGATGTGTTGTGACATCTTCAAAATCTCGTCGAGCTGATTAATTTGACACTCCGTTTAACAAATTTGTAACTCATTTGCCGAAGTTATCGAGCTTCATAGTTTGAAAAGTCAAAAAGATGTGTGTTTGAGCACATAAAATACTATTTTTCTTGGAAATTCAACAAGATGCAATCATGATGAGTTGTGACATCTTCAAATCTCGTCGAGCTGATTAATTTGACACTTCCTTTAACAAATTTGTTCCTCATTTGCCGAAGTTAACGAGCTTCAAAGTTTTAAAAGTCAAAAAGATGTGTGTTTGAGCACATAAAGTACTATTTTTCTTGGAAATTCAACAAGATGCAATCATGATGTGTTGTGACATCTTCAAAATCTCGTCGAGCTGATTAATTTGACTCTTCGTTTAACAAATTTGTTCCTCATTTGCCGAAGTTAACGAGCTTCAAAGTTTGGAAAGTCACAAAAGTTGTTTGTTTGAGCACATAAAGTACTATTTTTCTTGGAAATTCAACAAGATGCAATCATGATGAGTTGTGACATCTTCAAATCTCGTCGAGCTGATTAATTTGACACTTCCTTTAACAAATTTGTTCCTCATTTGCCGAAGTTAACGAGCTTCAAAGTTTGAAAAGTCAAAAAGATGTGTGTTTGAGCACATAAAGTACTATTTTTCTTGGAAATTCAACAAGATGCAATCATGATGTGTTGTGACATCTTCAAAATCTCGTCGAGCTGATTAATTTGACACTCCGTTTAACAAATTTGTAACTCATTTGCCGAAGTTATCGAGCTTCATAGTTTGAAAAGTCAAAAAGATGTGTGTTTGAGCACATAAAGTACTATTTTTCTTGGAAATTCAACAAGATGCAATCATGATGAGTTGTGACATCTTCAAATCTCGTCGAGCTGATTAATTTGACAATTCCTTTAACAAATTTGTAACTCATTTGCCGAAGTTATCGAGCTTCATAGTTTGAAAAGTCAAAAAGATGTGTGTTTGAGCACATAAAGTACTATTTTTCTTGGAAATTCAACAAGATGCAATCATGATGAGTTGTGACATCTTCAAATCTCGTCGAGCTGATTAATTTGACACTTCCTTTAACAAATTTGTTCCTCATTTGCCGAAGTTAACGAGCTTCAAAGTTTTAAAAGTAAAAAAGATGTGTGTTTGAGCACATAAAGTACTATTTTTCTTGGAAATTCAACAAGATGCAATCATGATGTGTTGTGACATCTTCAAAATCTTGTCGAGCTGATTAATTTGACTCTTCGTTTAACAAATTTGTAACTCATTTGCCGAAGTTATCGAGCTTCATAGTTTGAAAAGTCAAAAAGATGTGTGTTTGAGCACATAAAGTACTATTTTTCTTGGAAATTCAACAAGATGCAATCATGATGAGTTGTGACATCTTCAAATCTCGTCGAGCTGATTAATTTGACACTTCCTTTAACAAATTTGTTCCTCATTTGCCGAAGTTAACGAGCTTCAAAGTTTTAAAAGTAAAAAAGATGTGTGTTTGAGCACATAAAGTACTATTTTTCTTGCAAATTCAACAAGATGAAATCATAATGTGTTGTGACATCTTCAAATCTCGTCGAGCTGATTAATGTGACTCTTCGTTTAACAAATTTGTTCCTCATTTGCCGAAGTTTTCGAGCTCCAAAGTTTGAAAAGTCAAAAAGATGTGTGTTTGAGCACATAAAGTACTATTTTTCTTGGAAATTCAACAAGATGCAATCAAGATGTGTTGTGACATCAAAATCTCGTCGAGCTGATTAATTTGACACTTCCTTTAACAAATTTGTTCCTCATTTGCCGAAGTTAACGAGCTTCAAAGTTTTAAAAGTCAAAAAGATGTGTGTTTGAGCACATAAAGTACTATTTTTCTTGGAAATTCAACAAGATGCAATCAAGATGTGTTGTGACATCAAAATCTCGTCGAGCTGATTAATTTGACACTCCGTTTAACAAATTTGTAACTCATTTGCCGAAGTTATCGAGCTTCATAGTTTGAAAAGTCAAAAAGATGTGTGTTTGAGCACATAAAGTACTATTTTTCTTGGAAATTCAACAAGATGCAATCAAGATGTGTTGTGACATCAAAATCTCGTCGAGCTGATTAATTTGACACTCCGTTTAACAAATTTGTTACTCATTTGCCGAAGTTATCGAGCTTCATAGTTTGAAAAGTCAAAAAGATGTGTGTTTGAGCACATAAAGTACTATTTTTCTTGGAAATTCAACAAGATGCAATCATGATGAGTTGTGACATCTTCAAATCTCGTGGAGCTGATTAATTTGACACTTCCTTTAACAAATTTGTTCCTCATTTGCCGAAGTTAACGAGCTTCAAAGTTTTAAAAGTCAAAAAGATGTGTGTTTGAGCACATAAAGTACTATTTTTCTTGGAAATTCAACAAGATGCAATCATGATGTGTTGTGACATCTTCAAAATCTCGTCGAGCTGATTAATTTGACTCTTCGTTTAACAAATTTGTTCCTCATTTGCCGAAGTTAACGAGCTTCAAAGTTTTAAAAGTAAAAAAGATGTGTGTTTGAGCACATAAAGTACTATTTTTCTTGCAAATTCAACAAGATGAAATCATAATGTGTTGTGACATCTTCAAATCTCGTCGAGCTGATTAATGTGACTCTTCGTTTAACAAATTTGTTCCTCATTTACCGAAGTTTTCGAGCTCCAAAGTTTGAAAAGTCAAAAAGATGTGTGTTTGAGCACATAAAGTACTATTTTTCTTGGAAATTCAACAAGATGCAATCAAGATGTGTTGTGACATCAAAATCTCGTCGAGCTGATTAATTTGACACTTCCTTTAACAAATTTGTTCCTCATTTGCCGAAGTTAACGAGCTTCAAAGTTTTAAAAGTCAAAAAGATGTGTGTTTGAGCACATAAAGTACTATTTTTCTTGGAAATTCAACAAGATGCAATCAAGATGTGTTGTGACATCAAAATCTCGTCGAGCTGATTAATTTGACACTCCGTTTAACAAATTTGTAACTCATTTGCCGAAGTTATCGAGCTTCATAGTTTGAAAAGTCAAAAAGATGTGTGTTTGAGCACATAAAGTACTATTTTTCTTGGAAATTCAACAAGATGCAATCAAGATGTGTTGTGACATCAAAATCTCGTCGAGCTGATTAATTTGACACTCCGTTTAACAAATTTGTTACTCATTTGCCGAAGTTATCGAGCTTCATAGTTTGAAAAGTCAAAAAGATGTGTGTTTGAGCACATAAAGTACTATTTTTCTTGGAAATTCAACAAGATGCAATCATGATGAGTTGTGACATCTTCAAATCTCGTCGAGCTGATTAATTTGACACTTCCTTTAACAAATTTGTTCCTCATTTGCCGAAGTTAACGAGCTTCAAAGTTTGAAAAGTCAAAAAGATGTGTGTTTGAGCACATAAAGTACTATTTTTCTTGGAAATTCAACAAGATGCAATCATGATGTGTTGTGACATCTTTAAAATCTCGTCGAGCTGATTAATTTGACTCTTCGTTTAACAAATTTGTTCCTCATTTGCCGAAGTTTTCGAGCTCCAAAGTTTGAAAAGTCAAAAAGAGGTGAGTTTGAGCACATAAAGTACTATTTTTCTTGGAAATTCAACAAGATGCAATCATGATGAGTTGTGACATCTTCAAATCTCGTCGAGCTGATTAATTTGACAGTTCGTTTAAGAAATTTGTTCCTCATTTGCCGAAGTTATCAAGCTTCAAAGTTTGAAAAGTCAAAAAGATGTGTGTTTGAGCACATAAAGTACTATTTTTCTTGGAAATTCAACAAGATGCAATCATGATGTGTTGTGACATCTTCAAAATCTCGTCGAGCTGATTAATTTGACACTCCGTTTAACAAATTTGTAACTCATTTGCCGAAGTTATCGAGCTTCATAGTTTGAAAAGTCAAAAAGATGTGTGTTTGAGCACATAAAGTACTATTTTTCTTGGAAATTCAACAAGATGCAATCATGACGAATTGTGACATCTTCAAATCTCGTCGAGCTGATTAATTTGACACTTTGTTTAAGAAATTTGGTCCACATTTGCCGCAGTTATTGAGCTTCACAATTTGAAAAGTCAAAAAGATGTGTTTTTGAGCACATAAAGTACTATTTTTCTTGGAAATTCAACAAGATGCAATCATGACGAATTGTGACATCTTCAAATCTCGTCGAGCTGATTAATTTGACACTTTGTTTAAGAAATTTGGTCCACATTTGCCGCAGTTATTGAGCTTCACAATTTGAAAAGTCAATAAGATGTGTGTTTGAGCACATAAAGTACTATTTTTCTTGGAAATTCAACAAGATGCAATCATGATGTGTTGTGACATCTTCAAAATCTCGTCGAGCTGATTAATTTGACACTCCGTTTAACAAATTTTTTCCTCATTTGCCGAAGTTAACGAGCTTCAAAGTTTGGAAAGTCACAAAAGTTGTTTGTTTGAGCACATAAAGTACTATTTTTCTTGCAAATTCAACAAGATGCAATCATGATGTGTTGTGACATCTTTAAAATCTCGTCGAGCTGATTAATTTGACACTTCGTTTAAGAAATTTGGTCCACATTTGCCGCAGTTATTGAGCTTCACAATTTGAAAAGTCAATAAGATGTGTGTTTGAGCACATAAAGTACTATTTTTCTTGCAAATTCAACAAGATGAAATCATAATGTGTTGTGACATCTTCAAATCTCGTCGAGCTGATTAATGTGACTCTTCGTTTAACAAATTTGTTCCTCATTTGCCGAAGTTTTCGAGCTCCAAAGTTTGAAAAGTCAAAAAGATGTGTGTTTGAGCACATAAAGTACTATTTTTCTTGGAAATTCAACAAGATGCAATCAAGATGTGTTGTGACATCAAAATCTCGTCGAGCTGATTAATTTGACACTCCGTTTAACAAATTTGTTACTCATTTGCCGAAGTTATCGAGCTTCATAGTTTGAAAAGTCAAAAAGATGTGTGGTTGAGCACATAAAGTACTATTTTTCTTGGAAATTCAACAAGATGCAATCATGATGAGTTGTGACATCTTCAAATCTCGTCGAGCTGATTAATTTGACACTTCCTTTAACAAATTTGTTCCTCATTTGCCGAAGTTAACGAGCTTCAAAGTTTTAAAAGTCAAAAAGATGTGTGTTTGAGCACATAAAGTACTATTTTTCTTGGAAATTCAACAAGATGCAATCATGATGAGTTGTGACATCTTCAAATCTCGTCGAGCTGATTAATTTGACTCTTCGTTTAACAAATTTGTTCCTCATTTGCCGAAGTTAACGAGCTTCAAAGTTTGGAAAGTCACAAAAGTTGTTTGTTTGAGCACATAAAGTACTATTTTTCTTGGAAATTCAACAAGATGCAATCATGATGTGTTGTGATATCTTCAAAATCTTGACGAGCTGATTAATTTGACACTCTGTTTAACAAATTTATTCCTCATTTGCCGAAGTTAACGAGCTTCAAAGTGTGAAAAGTCAAAAAGATGTGTATTTGAGCACATAAAGTACTATTTTTCTTGGAAATTCAACAAGATGCAATCATGATGAGTTGTGACATCTTCAAATCTCGTCGAGCTGATTAATTTGACACTTCCTTTAACAAATTTGTTCCTCATTTGCCGAAGTTAACGAGCTTCAAAGTTTTAAAAGTCAAAAAGATGTGTGTTTGAGCACATAAAGTACTATTTTTCTTGGAAATTCAACAAGATGCAATCATGATGAGTTGTGACATCTTCAAATCTCGTCGAGCTGATTAATTTGACTCTTCGTTTAACAAATTTGTTCCTCATTTGCCGAAGTTAACGAGCTTCAAAGTTTGGAAAGTCACAAAAGTTGTTTGTTTGAGCACATAAAGTACTATTTTTCTTGCAAATTCAACAAGATGAAATCATAATGTGTTGTGACATCTTCAAATCTCGTCGAGCTGATTAATTTGACTCTTCGTTTAACAAATTTGTTCCTCATTTGCCGAAGTTTTCGAGCTCCAAAGTTTGAAAAGTCAAAAAGAGGTGAGTTTGAGCACATAAAGTACTATTTTTCTTGGAAATTCAACAAGATGCAATCATGATGAGTTGTGACATCTTCAAATCTCGTCGAGCTGATTAATTTGACAGTTCGTTTAAGAAATTTGTTCCTCATTTGCCGAAGTTATCAAGCTTCAAAGTTTGAAAAGTCAAAAAGATGTGTGTTTGAGCACATAAAGTACTATTTTTCTTGGAAATTCAACAAGATGCAATCATGATGTGTTGTGACATCTTCAAAATCTCGTCGAGCTGATTAATTTGACACTCCGTTTAACAAATTTGTAACTCATTTGCCGAAGTTATCGAGCTTCATAGTTTGAAAAGTCAAAAAGATGTGTGTTTGAGCACATAAAGTACTATTTTTCTTGGAAATTCAACAAGATGCAATCATGACGAATTGTGACATCTTCAAATCTCGTCGAGCTGATTAATTTGACACTTTGTTTAAGAAATTTGGTCCACATTTGCCGCAGTTATTGAGCTTCACAATTTGAAAAGTCAAAAAGATGTGTTTTTGAGCACATAAAGTACTATTTTTCTTGGAAATTCAACAAGATGCAATCATGACGAATTGTGACATCTTCAAATCTCGTCGAGCTGATTAATTTGACACTTTGTTTAAGAAATTTGGTCCACATTTGCCGCAGTTATTGAGCTTCACAATTTGAAAAGTCAATAAGATGTGTGTTTGAGCACATAAAGTACTATTTTTCTTGGAAATTCAACAAGATGCAATCATGATGTGTTGTGACATCTTCAAAATCTCGTCGAGCTGATTAATTTGACACTCCGTTTAACAAATTTTTTCCTCATTTGCCGAAGTTAACGAGCTTCAAAATTTGGAAAGTCACAAAAGTTGTTTGTTTGAGCACATAAAGTACTATTTTTCTTGCAAATTCAACAAGATGCAATCATGATGTGTTGTGACATCTTTAAAATCTCGTCGAGCTGATTAATTTGACACTTCGTTTAAGAAATTTGGTCCACATTTGCCGCAGTTATTGAGCTTCACAATTTGAAAAGTCAATAAGATGTGTGTTTGAGCACATAAAGTACTATTTTTCTTGCAAATTCAACAAGATGAAATCATAATGTGTTGTGACATCTTCAAATCTCGTCGAGCTGATTAATGTGACTCTTCGTTTAACAAATTTGTTCCTCATTTGCCGAAGTTTTCGAGCTCCAAAATTTGAAAAGTCAAAAAGATGTGTGTTTGAGCACATAAAGTACTATTTTTCTTGGAAATTCAACAAGATGCAATCAAGATGTGTTGTGACATCAAAATCTCGTCGAGCTGATTAATTTGACACTCCGTTTAACAAATTTGTTACTCATTTGCCGAAGTTATCGAGCTTCATAGTTTGAAAAGTCAAAAAGATGTGTGGTTGAGCACATAAAGTACTATTTTTCTTGGAAATTCAACAAGATGCAATCATGATGAGTTGTGACATCTTCAAATCTCGTCGAGCTGATTAATTTGACACTTCCTTTAACAAATTTGTTCCTCATTTGCCGAAGTTAACGAGCTTCAAAGTTTTAAAAGTCAAAAAGATGTGTGTTTGAGCACATAAAGTACTATTTTTCTTGGAAATTCAACAAGATGCAATCATGATGTGTTGTGATATCTTCAAAATCTTGACGAGCTGATTAATTTGACACTCTGTTTAACAAATTTATTCCTCATTTGCCGAAGTTAACGAGCTTCAAAGTGTGAAAAGTCAAAAAGATGTGTATTTGAGCACATAAAGTACTATTTTTCTTGGAAATTCAACAAGATGCAATCATGATGAGTTGTGACATCTTCAAATCTCGTCGAGCTGATTAATTTGACTCTTCGTTTAACAAATTTGTTCCTCATTTGCCGAAGTTAACGAGCTTCAAAGTTTGGAAAGTCACAAAAGTTGTTTGTTTGAGCACATAAAGTACTATTTTTCTTGGAAATTCAACAAGATGCAATCATGATGAGTTGTGACATCTTCAAATCTCGTCGAGCTGATTAATTTGACACTTCCTTTAACAAATTTGTTCCTCATTTGCCGAAGTTAACGAGCTTCAAAGTTTGAAAAGTCAAAAAGATGTGTGTTTGAGCACATAAAGTACTATTTTTCTTGGAAATTCAACAAGATGCAATCATGATGTGTTGTGACATCTTCAAAATCTCGTCGAGCTGATTAATTTGACACTCCGTTTAACAAATTTGTAACTCATTTGCCGAAGTTATCGAGCGTCATAGTTTGAAAAGTCAAAAAGATGTGTGTTTGAGCACATAAAGTACTATTTTTCTTGGAAATTCAACAAGATGCAATCATGATGAGTTGTGACATCTTCAAATCTCGTCGAGCTGATTAATTTGACACTTCCTTTAACAAATTTGTAACTCATTTGCCGAAGTTATCGAGCTCCAAAGTTTGAAAAGTCAAAAAGATGTGTGTTTGAGCACATAAAGTACTATTTTTCTTGGAAATTCAACAAGATGAAATCATGATGTGTTGTGAAATCTTCAAATCTCGTCGAGCTGATTAATTTGACTCTTCGTTTAACAAATTTGTTCCTCATTTGCCGATGTTAACGAGCTTCAAAGTTTTAAAAGTCAAAAAGATGTGTGTTTGAGCACATAAAGTACTATTTTTCTTGCAAATTCAACAAGATGCAATCATGATGTGTTGTGACATCTTTAAAATCTCGTCGAGCTGATTAATTTGACTCTTCGTTTAACAAATTTGTTCCTCATTTGCCGAAGTTTTCGAGCTCCAAAGTTTGAAAAGTCAAAAAGATGTGTGTTTGAGCACATAAAGTACTATTTTTCTTGGAAATTCAACAAGATGAAATCATGATGTGTTGTGAAATCTTCAAATCTCGTCGAGCTGATTAATTTGACTCTTCGTTTAACAAATTTGTTCCTCATTTGCCGATGTTAACGAGCTTCAAAGTTTGAAAAGTCAAAAAGATGTGTGTTTGAGCACATAAAGTACTATTTTTCTTGGAAATTCAACAAGATGCAATCATGACGAATTGTGACATCTTCAAATCTCGTCGAGCTGATTAATTTGACACTTTGTTTAAGAAATTTGGTCCACATTTGCCGCAGTTATTGAGCTTCACAATTTGAAAAGTCAATAAGATGTGTGTTTGAGCACATAAAGTACTATTTTTCTTGCAAATTCAACAAGATGCAATCATGATGTGTTGTGACATCTTTAAAATCTCGTCGAGCTGATTAATTTGACTCTTCGTTTAACAAATTTGTTCCTCATTTGCCGAAGTTTTCGAGCTCCAAAGTTTGAAAAGTCAAAAAGATGTGTGTTTGAGCACATAAAGTACTATTTTTCTTGGAAATTCAACAAGATGAAATCATGATGTGTTGTGAAATCTTCAAATCTCGTCGAGCTGATTAATTTGACTCTTCGTTTAACAAATTTGTTCCTCATTTGCCGATGTTAACGAGCTTCAAAGTTTGAAAAGTCAAAAAGATGTGTGTTTGAGCACATAAAGTACTATTTTTCTTGGAAATTCAACAAGATGCAATCATGATGTGTTGTGACATCTTCAAAATCTCGTCGAGCTGATTAATTTGACACTCCGTTTAACAAATTTGTAACTCATTTGCCGAAGTTATCGAGCTTCATAGTTTGAAAAGTCAAAAAGATGTGTGTTTGAGCACATAAAGTACTATTTTTCTTGGAAATTCAACAAGATGCAATCATGATGAGTTGTGACATCTTCAAATCTCGTCGAGCTGATTAATTTGACACTCCGTTTAACAAATTTGTAACTCATTTGCCGAAGTTATCGAGCTTCATAGTTTGAAAAGTCAAAAAGATGTGTGTTTGAGCACATAAAGTACTATTTTTCTTGGAAATTCAACAAGATGCAATCAAGATGTGTTGTGACATCAAAATCTCGTCGAGCTGATTAATTTGACACTCCGTTTAACAAATTTGTTACTCATTTGCCGAAGTTATCGAGCTTCATAGTTTGAAAAGTCAAAAAGATGTGTGTTTGAGCACATAAAGTACTATTTTTCTTGGAAATTCAACAAGATGCAATCATGATGAGTTGTGACATCTTCAAATCTCGTCGAGCTGATTAATTTGACACTTCCTTTAACAAATTTGTTCCTCATTTGCCGAAGTTAACGAGCTTCAAAGTTTTAAAAGTCAAAAAGATGTGTGTTTGAGCACATAAAGTACTATTTTTCTTGGAAATTCAACAAGATGCAATCATGATGTGTTGTGACATCTTCAAAATCTCGTCGAGCTGATTAATTTGACTCTTCGTTTAACAAATTTGTTCCTCATTTGCCGAAGTTAACGAGCTTCAAAGTTTGGAAAGTCACAAAAGTTGTTTGTTTGAGCACATAAAGTACTATTTTTCTTGGAAATTCAACAAGATGCAATCATGATGTGTTGTGACATCTTTAAAATCTCGTCGAGCTGATTAATTTGACTCTTCGTTTAACAAATTTGTTCCTCATTTGCCGAAGTTTTCGAGCTCCAAAGTTTGAAAAGTCAAAAAGATGTGTGTTTGAGCACATAAAGTACTATTTTTCTTGGAAATTCAACAAGATGAAATCATGATGTGTTGTGAAATCTTCAAATCTCGTCGAGCTGATTAATTTGACTCTTCGTTTAACAAATTTGTTCCTCATTTGCCGATGTTAACGAGCTTCAAAGTTTGAAAAGTCAAAAAGATGTGTGTTTGAGCACATAAAGTACTATTTTTCTTGGAAATTCAACAAGATGCAATCATGACGAATTGTGACATCTTCAAATCTCGTCGAGCTGATTAATTTGACACTTTGTTTAAGAAATTTGGTCCACATTTGCCGCAGTTATTGAGCTTCACAATTTGAAAAGTCAATAAGATGTGTGTTTGAGCACATAAAGTACTATTTTTCTTGCAAATTCAACAAGATGCAATCATGATGTGTTGTGACATCTTTAAAATCTCGTCGAGCTGATTAATTTGACTCTTCGTTTAACAAATTTGTTCCTCATTTGCCGAAGTTTTCGAGCTCCAAAGTTTGAAAAGTCAAAAAGATGTGTGTTTGAGCACATAAAGTACTATTTTTCTTGGAAATTCAACAAGATGAAATCATGATGTGTTGTGAAATCTTCAAATCTCGTCGAGCTGATTAATTTGACTCTTCGTTTAACAAATTTGTTCCTCATTTGCCGATGTTAACGAGCTTCAAAGTTTGAAAAGTCAAAAAGATGTGTGTTTGAGCACATAAAGTACTATTTTTCTTGGAAATTCAACAAGATGCAATCATGATGTGTTGTGACATCTTCAAAATCTCGTCGAGCTGATTAATTTGACACTCCGTTTAACAAATTTGTAACTCATTTGCCGAAGTTATCGAGCTTCATAGTTTGAAAAGTCAAAAAGATGTGTGTTTGAGCACATAAAGTACTATTTTTCTTGGAAATTCAACAAGATGCAATCATGATGAGTTGTGACATCTTCAAATCTCGTCGAGCTGATTAATTTGACACTCCGTTTAACAAATTTGTAACTCATTTGCCGAAGTTATCGAGCTTCATAGTTTGAAAAGTCAAAAAGATGTGTGTTTGAGCACATAAAGTACTATTTTTCTTGGAAATTCAACAAGATGCAATCAAGATGTGTTGTGACATCAAAATCTCGTCGAGCTGATTAATTTGACACTCCGTTTAACAAATTTGTTACTCATTTGCCGAAGTTATCGAGCTTCATAGTTTGAAAAGTCAAAAAGATGTGTGTTTGAGCACATAAAGTACTATTTTTCTTGGAAATTCAACAAGATGCAATCATGATGAGTTGTGACATCTTCAAATCTCGTCGAGCTGATTAATTTGACACTTCCTTTAACAAATTTGTTCCTCATTTGCCGAAGTTAACGAGCTTCAAAGTTTTAAAAGTCAAAAAGATGTGTGTTTGAGCACATAAAGTACTATTTTTCTTGGAAATTCAACAAGATGCAATCATGATGTGTTGTGACATCTTCAAAATCTCGTCGAGCTGATTAATTTGACTCTTCGTTTAACAAATTTGTTCCTCATTTGCCGAAGTTAACGAGCTTCAAAGTTTGGAAAGTCACAAAAGTTGTTTGTTTGAGCACATAAAGTACTATTTTTCTTGCAAATTCAACAAGATGCAATCATGATGTGTTGTGACATCTTTAAAATCTCGTCGAGCTGATTAATTTGACTCTTCGTTTAACAAATTTGTTCCTCATTTGCCGAAGTTTTCGAGCTCCAAAGTTTGAAAAGTCAAAAAGATGTGTGTTTGAGCACATAAAGTACTATTTTTCTTGGAAATTCAACAAGATGAAATCATGATGTGTTGTGAAATCTTCAAATCTCGTCGAGCTGATTAATTTGACTCTTCGTTTAACAAATTTGTTCCTCATTTGCCGATGTTAACGAGCTTCAAAGTTTGAAAAGTCAAAAAGATGTGTGTTTGAGCACATAAAGTACTATTTTTCTTGGAAATTCAACAAGATGCAATCATGACGAATTGTGACATCTTCAAATCTCGTCGAGCTGATTAATTTGACACTTTGTTTAAGAAATTTGGTCCACATTTGCCGCAGTTATTGAGCTTCACAATTTGAAAAGTCAATAAGATGTGTGTTTGAGCACATAAAGTACTATTTTTCTTGCAAATTCAACAAGATGAAATCATAATGTGTTGTGACATCTTCAAATCTCGTCGAGCTGATTAATTTGACTCTTCGTTTAACAAATTTGTTCCTCATTTGCCGAAGTTATCGAGCTTCAAAGTTTGGAAAGTCGCAAAAGTTGTTTGTTTGAGCACATAAAGTACTATTTTACTTGGAAATTCAACAAGGTGCAAACAAGATGAGTTGTGATATCTTCAAAATCTTGACGAGCTGATTAATTTGACACTCTGTTTAACAAATTTATTCCTCATTTGCCGAAGTTAACGAGCTTCAAAGTGTGAAAAGTCAAAAAGATGTGTATTTGAGCACATAAAGTACTATTTTTCTTGGAAATTCAACAAGATGCAATCATGATGTGTTGTGACATCTTCAAAATCACGTCGAGATGATTAATTTGACACTCCGTTTAACAAATTTGTTCCTCATTTGCCGAAGTTATCGAGCTCCAAAGTTTGAAAAGTCAAAAAGATGTGTGTTTGAGCACAACAAGAACTATTTTTCTTGGAAATTCAACAAGATGCAATCTTGATGTGTTGTGACATCTTCAAAATCTCGTCGAGCTGATTAATTTGACTCTTCGTTTAACAAATTTGTTCCTCATTTGCCGAAGTTAACGAGCTTCAAAGTTTGGAAAGTCACAAAAGTTGTTTGTTTGAGCACATAAAGTACTATTTTTCTTGCAAATTCAACAAGATGCAATCATGATGTGTTGTGACATCTTTAAAATCTCGTCGAGCTGATTAATTTGACACTTCGTTTAAGAAATTTGGTCCACATTTGCCGCAGTTATTGAGCTTCACAATTTGAAAAGTCAATAAGATGTGTGTTTGAGCACATAAAGTACTATTTTTCTTGCAAATTCAACAAGATGAAATCATAATGTGTTGTGACATCTTCAAATCTCGTCGAGCTGATTAATGTGACTCTTCGTTTAACAAATTTGTTCCTCATTTGCCGAAGTTAACGAGCTTCAAAGTTTGAAAAGTCAAAAAGATGTGTGTTTGAGCACATAAAGTACTATTTTTCTTGGAAATTCAACAAGATGCAATCATGATGTGTTGTGACATCTTCAAAATCTCGTCGAGTTGATTAATTTGACACTCCGTTTAACAAATTTGTAACTCATTTGCCGAAGTTATCGAGCTTCATAGTTTGAAAAGTCAAAAAGATGTGTGTTTGAGCACATAAAGTACTATTTTTCTTGGAAATTCAACAAGATGCAATCATGATGAGTTGTGACATCTTCAAATCTCGTCGAGCTGATTAATTTGACACTTCCTTTAACAAATTTGTTCCTCATTTGCCGAAGTTAACGAGCTTCAAAGTTTTAAAAGTCAAAAAGATGTGTGTTTGAGCACATAAAGTACTATTTTTCTTGGAAATTCAACAAGATGCAATCATGATGAGTTGTGACATCTTCAAATCTCGTCGAGCTGATAAATTTGACACTTCCTTTAACAAATTTGTTCCTCATTTGCCGAAGTTAACGAGCTTCAAAGTTTTAAAAGTCAAAAAGATGTGTGTTTGAGCACATAAAGTACTATTTTTCTTGGAAATTCAACAAGATGCAATCATGATGAGTTGTGACATCTTCAAATCTCGTCGAGCTGATAAATTTGACACTTCCTTTAACAAATTTGTTCCTCATTTGCCGAAGTTAACGAGCTTCAAAGTTTTAAAAGTCAAAAAGATGTGTGTTTGAGCACATAAAGTACTATTTTCCTTGGAAATTCAACAAGATGCAATCATGATGTGTTGTGACATCTTCAAAATCTCGTCGAGCTGATTAATTTGACACTCCGTTTAACAAATTTGTAACTCATTTGCCGAAGTTATCGAGCTTCATAGTTTGAAAAGTCAAAAAGATGTGTGTTTGAGCACATAAAGTACTATTTTTCTTGGAAATTCAACAAGATGCAATCATGATGAGTTGTGACATCTTCAAATCTCGTCGAGCTGATTAATTTGACACTTCCTTTAACAAATTTGTTCCTCATTTGCCGAAGTTAACGAGCTTCAAAGTTTTAAAAGTCAAAAAGATGTGTGTTTGAGCACATAAAGTACTATTTTTCTTGGAAATTCAACAAGATGCAATCATGATGTGTTGTGACATCTTCAAAATCTCGTCGAGCTGATTAATTTGACACTCCGTTTAACAAATTTGTAACTCATTTGCCGAAGTTATCGAGCTTCATAGTTTGAAAAGTCAAAAAGATGTGTGTTTGAGCACATAAAGTACTATTTTTCTTGGAAATTCAACAAGATGCAATCAAGATGTGTTGTGACATCAAAATCTCGTCGAGCTGATTAATTTGACACTCCGTTTAACAAATTTGTTACTCATTTGCCGAAGTTATCGAGCTTCATAGTTTGAAAAGTCAAAAAGATGTGTGTTTGAGCACATAAAGTACTATTTTTCTTGGAAATTCAACAAGATGCAATCATGATGAGTTGTGACATCTTCAAATCTCGTCGAGCTGATTAATTTGACACTTCCTTTAACAAATTTGTTCCTCATTTGCCGAAGTTAACGAGCTTCAAAGTTTTAAAAGTCAAAAAGATGTGTGTTTGAGCACATAAAGTACTATTTTTCTTGGAAATTCAATAAGATGCAATCATGATGTGTTGTGACATCTTCAAAATCTCGTCGAGCTGATTAATTTGACTCTTCGTTTAACAAATTTGTTCCTCATTTGCCGAAGTTAACGAGCTTCAAAGTTTGGAAAGTCACAAAAGTTGTTTGTTTGAGCACATAAAGTACTATTTTTCTTGCAAATTCAACAAGATGCAATCATGATGTGTTGTGACATCTTTAAAATCTCGTCGAGCTGATTAATTTGACACTTTGTTTAAGAAATTTGGTTCACATTTGCCGCAGTTATTGAGCTTCACAATTTGAAAAGTCAATAAGATGTGTGTTTGAGCACATAAAGTACTATTTTTCTTGCAAATTCAACAAGATGAAATCATAATGTGTTGTGACATCTTCAAATCTCGTCGAGCTGATTAATTTGACTCTTCGTTTAACAAATTTGTTCCTCATTTGCCGATGTTAACGAGCTTCAAAGTTTGAAAAGTCAAAAAGATGTGTGTTTGAGCACATAAAGTACTATTTTTCTTGAAAATTCAACAAGATGCAATCATGATGAGTTGTTACATCTTCAAATCTCGTCGAGCTGATTAATTTGACTCTTCGTTTAACAAATTTGTTCCTCATTTGCCGATGTTAACGAGCTTCAAAGTTTGAAAAGTCAAAAAGAGGTGAGTTTGAGCACATAAAGTACTATTTTTCTTGGAAATTCAACAAGATGCAATCAAGATGTGTTGTGACATCAAAATCTCGTCGAGCTGATTAATTTGACACTCCGTTTAACAAATTTGTTACTCATTTGCCGAAGTTATCGAGCTTCATAGTTTGAAAAGTCAAAAAGATGTGTGTTTGAGCACATAAAGTACTATTTTTCTTGGAAATTCAACAAGATGCAATCATGATGAGTTGTGACATCTTCAAATCTCGTCGAGCTGATTAATTTGACACTTCCTTTAACAAATTTGTTCCTCATTTGCCGATGTTAACGAGCTTCAAAGTTTTAAAAGTCAAAAAGATGTGTGTTTGAGCACATAAAGTACTATTTTTCTTGGAAATTCAACAAGATGCAATCATGATGAGTTGTGACATCTTCAAATCTCGTCGAGCTGATTAATTTGACACTTCGTTTAACAAATTTGTTGCTCATTTGCCGAAGTTAACGAGCTTCAAAGTGTGAAAAGTCAAAAAGATGTGTATTTGAGCACATAAAGTACTATTTTTCTTGGAAATTCAACAAGATGCAATCATGATGAGTTGTGACATCAAAATCTCGTCGAGCTGATTAATTTGACACTCCGTTTAACAAATTTGTTACTCATTTGTCGAAGTTATCGAGCTTCAAAGTTTGAAAAGTCAAAAAGATGTGTTTTTGAGCACATAAAGTACTATTTTTCTTGGAAATTCAACAAGATGCAATCATGATGTGTTGTGACATCTTCAAAATCACGTCGAGATGATTAATTTGACACTACGTTTAACAAATTTATTCCTCATTTGCCGAAGTTAACGAGCTTCAAAGTATGAAAAGTCAAAAAGATGTGTATTTGAGCACATAAAGTACTATTTTTCTTGGAAATTCAACAAGATGAAATCATGATGTGTTGTGACATCAAAATCTCGTCGAGATGATTAATTTGACACTCCGTTTAACAAATTTGTTCCTCATTTGCCGAAGTTATTGAGCTTCAAAGTTTGGAAATTCACAAAAGTTGTTTGTTTGAGCACATAAAGTACTATTTTTCTTGCAAATTGAACAAGATGCAATCATGATGAGTTGCGACATCTTCAAATCTCGTCGAGCTGATTAATTTGACTCTTCGTTTAACAAATTTGTTCCTCATTTGCCGAAGTTAACGAGCTTCAAAGTTTGAAAAGTCAAGAAGATGTGTGTTTGAGCACATAAAGTACTATTTTTCTTGGAAATTCAACAAGATGCAATCATGATGAGTTGTGACATCTTCAAAATCACGTCGAGATGATTAATTTGACACTCCGTTTAACAAGTTTGTTCCTCATTTGCAGAAGTTATTGAGCTTCAAAGTTTGGAAAGTTACAAAAGTTGTTTGTTTGAGCACATAAAGTACTATTTTTCTTGGAAATTCAACAAGATGCAATCATGATGAGTTGTGACATCTTCAAATCTCGTCGAGGTGATTAATTTGACACTTCGTTTAACAAATTTGTTCCTCATTTGCTGAAGTTAACGAGCTTCAAAGTTTGAAAAGTCAAGAAGATGTGTGTTTGAGCACATAAAGTACTATTTTTCTTGGAAATTCAACAAGATACAATCATGATGAGTTGCGACATCTTCAAATCTCGTCGAGCTGATTAATTTGACTCTTCGTTTAACAAATTTGTTCCTCATTTGCCGATGTTAACGAGCTTCAAAGTTTGGAAAGTTACAAAAGTTGTTTGTTTGAGCACATAAAGTACTATTTTTCTTGGAAATTCAACAAGATGCAATCATGATGAGTTGTGACATCTTCAAAATCACGTCGAGATGATTAATTTGACACTCCGTTTAACAAATTTGTTCCTCATTTGCCGAAGTTATCGAGCTCCAAAGTTTGAAAAGTCAAAAAGATGTTTGTTTGAGCACATAAAGTACTATTTTTCGTGGAAATTCAACAAGATGCAATCATGATGAGTGTTGACATCTTCAAAATCACGTCGAGATGATTAATTTGACACTCCGTTTAACAAATTTGTTCCTCATTTGCCGAAGTTATCGAGCTCCAAAGTTTGAAAAGTCAAAAAGATGTGTGTTTGAGCACATAAAGTACTATTTTTCGTGGAAATTCAACAAGATGCAATCATGATGAGTGTTGACATCTTCAAAATCACGTCGAGATGATTAATTTGACACTCCGTTTAACAAATTTGTTCCTCATTTGTCGAAGTTATCGAGCTCCAAAGTTTGAAAAGTCAAAAAGATGTGTGTTTGAGCACAACAAGAACTATTTTTCTTGGAAATTCAACAAGATGCAATCTTGATGTGTTGTGACATCTTCAAATCTCGTCGAGCTGATTAATTTGACTCTTCGTTTAACAAATTTGTTCCTCATTTGCCGAAGTTAACGAGCTGCAAAGTTTGAAAAGTCAAAAAGATGTGTGTTTGAGCACATAAAGTACTATTTTTCTTGGAAATTCAACAAGATGCAATCATGATGAGTTGTGACATCTTCAAATCTCGTCGAGCTGATTAATTTGACTCTTCGTTTAACAAATTTGTTCCTCATTTGCCGAAGTTAACGAGCTTCAAAGTTTGAAAAGTCAAAAAGATGTGTGTTTGAGCACATAAAGTACTATTTTTCTTGGAAATTCAACAAGATGCAATCATGATGAGTTGTTACATCTTCAAATCTCGTCGAGCTGATTAATTTGACTCTTCGTTTAACAAATTTGTTCCTCATTTGCCGATGTTAACGAGCTTCAAAGTTTGAAAAGTCAAAAAGATGTGTGTTTGAGCACATAAAGTACTATTTTTCTTGGAAATTCAACAAGATGCAATCATGATGAGTTGTTACATCTTCAAATCTCGTCGAGCTGATTAATTTGACTCTTCGTTTAACAAATTTGTTCCTCATTTGCCGATGTTAACGAGCTTCAAAGTTTGAAAAGTCAAAAAGAGGTGAGTTTGAGCACATAAAGTACTATTTTTCTTGGAAATTCAACAAGATGCAATCAAGATGTGTTGTGACATCAAAATCTCGTCGAGCTGATTAATTTGACACTCCGTTTAACAAATTTGTTACTCATTTGCCGAAGTTATCGAGCTTCATAGTTTGAAAAGTCAAAAAGATGTGTGTTTGAGCACATAAAGTACTATTTTTCTTGGAAATTCAACAAGATGCAATCATGATGAGTTGTGACATCTTCAAATCTCGTCGAGCTGATTAATTTGACACTTCCTTTAACAAATTTGTTCCTCATTTGCCGAAGTTAACGAGCTTCAAAGTTTGAAAAGTCAAAAAGATGTGTTTTTGAGCACATATAGTACTATTTTTCTTGGAAATTCAACAAGATGCAATCATGATGAGTTGTGACATCTTCAAATCTCGTCGAGCTGATTAATTTGACACTTCGTTTAACAAATTTGTTGCTCATTTGCCGAAGTTAACGAGCTTCAAAGTGTGAAAAGTCAAAAAGATGTGTATTTGAGCACATAAAGTACTATTTTTCTTGGAAATTCAACAAGATGCAATCATGATGAGTTGTGACATCAAAATCTCGTCGAGCTGATTAATTTGACACTCCGTTTAACAAATTTGTTACTCATTTGTCGAAGTTATCGAGCTTCAAAGTTTGAAAAGTCAAAAAGATGTGTTTTTGAGCACATAAAGTACTATTTTTCTTGGAAATTCAACAAGATGCAATCATGATGTGTTGTGACATCTTCAAAATCACGTCGAGATGATTAATTTGACTCTTCGTTTAACAAATTTGTTGCTCATTTGCCGAAGTTAACGAGCTTCAAAGTTTGAAAAGTCAAAAAGATGTGTGTTTGAGCACATAAAGTTCTATTTTTCTTGCAAATTCAACAAGATGAAATCATGATGTGTTGTGACATCAAAATCTCGTCGAGATGATTAATTTGACACTCCGTTTAACAAATTTGTTACTCATTTGTCGAAGTTATCGAGCTTCAAAGTTTGAAAAGTCAAAAAGATGTGTTTTTGAGCACATAAAGTACTATTTTTCTTGCAAATTGAACAAGATGCAATCATGATGAGTTGCGACATCTTCAAATCTCGTCGAGCTGATTAATTTGACTCTTCGTTTAACAAATTTGTTCCTCATTTGCCGAAGTTAACGAGCTTCAAAGTTTGAAAAGTCAAGAAGATGTGTGTTTGAGCACATAAAGTACTATTTTTCTTGGAAATTCAACAAGATGCAATCATGATGAGTTGTGACATCTTCAAAATCACGTCGAGATGATTAATTTGACACTCCGTTTAACAAATTTGTTCCTCATTTGCCGAAGTTATCGAGCTCCAAAGTTTGAAAAGTCAAAAAGATGTGTGTTTGAGCACATAAAGTACTATTTTTCGTGGAAATTCAACAAGATGCAATCATGATGAGTGTTGACATCTTCAAAATCACGTCGAGATGATTAATTTGACACTCCGTTTAACAAATTTGTTCCTCATTTGCCGAAGTTATCGAGCTCCAAAGTTTGAAAAGTCAAAAAGATGTGTGTTTGAGCACATAAAGTACTATTTTTCGTGGAAATTCAACAAGATGCAATCATGATGAGTGTTGACATCTTCAAAATCACGTCGAGATGATTAATTTGACACTCCGTTTAACAAATTTGTTCCTCATTTGTCGAAGTTATCGAGCTCCAAAGTTTGAAAAGTCAAAAAGATGTGTGTTTGAGCACAACAAGAACTATTTTTCTTGGAAATTCAACAAGATGCAATCTTGATGTGTTGTGACATCTTCAAATCTCGTCGAGCTGATTAATTTGACTCTTCGTTTAACAAATTTGTTCCTCATTTGCCGAAGTTAACGAGCTGCAAAGTTTGAAAAGTCAAAAAGATGTGTGTTTGAGCACATAAAGTACTATTTTTCTTGGAAATTCAACAAGATGCAATCATGATGAGTTGTGACATCTTCAAATCTCGTCGAGCTGATTAATTTGACTCTTCGTTTAACAAATTTGTTCCTCATTTGCCGAAGTTAACGAGCTTCAAAGTTTGAAAAGTCAAAAAGATGTGTGTTTGAGCACATAAAGTACTATTTTTCTTGGAAATTCAACAAGATGCAATCATGATGAGTTGTTACATCTTCAAATCTCGTCGAGCTGATTAATTTGACTCTTCGTTTAACAAATTTGTTCCTCATTTGCCGATGTTAACGAGCTTCAAAGTTTGAAAAGTCAAAAAGATGTGTGTTTGAGCACATAAAGTACTATTTTTCTTGGAAATTCAACAAGATGCAATCATGATGAGTTGTTACATCTTCAAATCTCGTCGAGCTGATTAATTTGACTCTTCGTTTAACAAATTTGTTCCTCATTTGCCGATGTTAACGAGCTTCAAAGTTTGAAAAGTCAAAAAGAGGTGAGTTTGAGCACATAAAGTACTATTTTTCTTGGAAATTCAACAAGATGCAATCAAGATGTGTTGTGACATCAAAATCTCGTCGAGCTGATTAATTTGACACTCCGTTTAACAAATTTGTTACTCATTTGCCGAAGTTATCGAGCTTCATAGTTTGAAAAGTCAAAAAGATGTGTGTTTGAGCACATAAAGTACTATTTTTCTTGGAAATTCAACAAGATGCAATCATGATGAGTTGTGACATCTTCAAATCTCGTCGAGCTGATTAATTTGACACTTCCTTTAACAAATTTGTTCCTCATTTGCCGAAGTTAACGAGCTTCAAAGTTTGAAAAGTCAAAAAGATGTGTTTTTGAGCACATATAGTACTATTTTTCTTGGAAATTCAACAAGATGCAATCATGATGAGTTGTGACATCTTCAAATCTCGTCGAGCTGATTAATTTGACACTTCGTTTAACAAATTTGTTGCTCATTTGCCGAAGTTAACGAGCTTCAAAGTGTGAAAAGTCAAAAAGATGTGTATTTGAGCACATAAAGTACTATTTTTCTTGGAAATTCAACAAGATGCAATCATGATGAGTTGTGACATCAAAATCTCGTCGAGCTGATTAATTTGACACTCCGTTTAACAAATTTGTTACTCATTTGTCGAAGTTATCGAGCTTCAAAGTTTGAAAAGTCAAAAAGATGTGTTTTTGAGCACATAAAGTACTATTTTTCTTGGAAATTCAACAAGATGCAATCATGATGTGTTGTGACATCTTCAAAATCACGTCGAGATGATTAATTTGACTCTTCGTTTAACAAATTTGTTGCTCATTTGCCGAAGTTAACGAGCTTCAAAGTTTGAAAAGTCAAAAAGATGTGTGTTTGAGCACATAAAGTTCTATTTTTCTTGCAAATTCAACAAGATGAAATCATGATGTGTTGTGACATCAAAATCTCGTCGAGATGATTAATTTGACACTCCGTTTAACAAATTTGTTACTCATTTGTCGAAGTTATCGAGCTTCAAAGTTTGAAAAGTCAAAAAGATGTGTTTTTGAGCACATAAAGTACTATTTTTCTTGCAAATTGAACAAGATGCAATCATGATGAGTTGCGACATCTTCAAATCTCGTCGAGCTGATTAATTTGACTCTTCGTTTAACAAATTTGTTCCTCATTTGCCGAAGTTAACGAGCTTCAAAGTTTGAAAAGTCAAGAAGATGTGTGTTTGAGCACATAAAGTACTATTTTTCTTGGAAATTCAACAAGATGCAATCATGATGAGTTGTGACATCTTCAAAATCACGTCGAGATGATTAATTTGACACTCCGTTTAACAAGTTTGTTCCTCATTTGCAGAAGTTATTGAGCTTCAAAGTTTGGAAAGTTACAAAAGTTGTTTGTTTGAGCACATAAAGTACTATTTTTCTTGGAAATTCAACAAGATGCAATCATGATGAGTTGTGACATCTTCAAATCTCGTCGAGGTGATTAATTTGACACTTCGTTTAACAAATTTGTTACTCATTTGCCGAAGTTATCGAGCTTCATAGTTTGAAAAGTCAAAAAGATGTGTGTTTGAGCACATAAAGTACTATTTTTCTTGGAAATTCAACAAGATGCAATCATGATGAGTTGTGACATCTTCAAATCTCGTCGAGCTGATTAATTTGACACTTCCTTTAACAAATTTGTTCCTCATTTGCCGAAGTTAACGAGCTTCAAAGTTTGAAAAGTCAAAAAGATGTGTTTTTGAGCACATATAGTACTATTTTTCTTGGAAATTCAACAAGATGCAATCATGATGAGTTGTGACATCTTCAAATCTCGTCGAGCTGATTAATTTGACACTTCGTTTAACAAATTTGTTGCTCATTTGCCGAAGTTAACGAGCTTCAAAGTGTGAAAAGTCAAAAAGATGTGTATTTGAGCACATAAAGTACTATTTTTCTTGGAAATTCAACAAGATGCAATCATTATGAGTTGTGACATCAAAATCTCGTCGAGCTGATTAATTTGACACTCCGTTTAACAAATTTGTTACTCATTTGTCGAAGTTATCGAGCTTCAAAGTTTGAAAAGTCAAAAAGATGTGTTTTTGAGCACATAAAGTACTATTTTTCTTGGAAATTCAACAAGATGCAATCATGATGTGTTGTGACATCTTCAAAATCACGTCGAGATGATTAATTTGACTCTTCGTTTAACAAATTTGTTGCTCATTTGCCGAAGTTAACGAGCTTCAATGTTTGAAAAGTCAAAAAGATGTGTGTTTGAGCACATAAAGTTCTATTTTTCTTGCAAATTCAACAAGATGAAATCATGATGTGTTGTGACATCAAAATCTCGTCGAGATGATTAATTTGACACTCCGTTTAACAAATTTGTTACTCATTTGTCGAAGTTATCGAGCTTCAAAGTTTGAAAAGTCAAAAAGATGTGTTTTTGAGCACATAAAGTACTATTTTTCTTGGAAATTCAACAAGATGCAATCATGATGTGTTGTGACATCTTCAAAATCACGTCGAGATGATTAATTTGACACTCCGTTTAACAAATTTATTCCTCATTTGCCGAAGTTAACGAGCTTCAAAGTATGAAAAGTCAAAAAGATGTGTATTTGAGCACATAAAGTACTATTTTTCTTGGAAATTCAACAAGATGAAATCATGATGTGTTGTGACATCAAAATCTCGTCGAGATGATTAATTTGACACTCCGTTTAACAAATTTGTTCCTCATTTGCCGAAGTTATTGAGCTTCAAAGTTTGGAAATTCACAAAAGTTGTTTGTTTGAGCACATAAAGTACTATTTTTCTTGCAAATTGAACAAGATGCAATCATGATGAGTTGCGACATCTTCAAATCTCGTCGAGCTGATTAATTTGACTCTTCGTTTAACAAATTTGTTCCTCATTTGCCGAAGTTAACGAGCTTCAAAGTTTGAAAAGTCAAGAAGATGTGTGTTTGAGCACATAAAGTACTATTTTTCTTGGAAATTCAACAAGATGCAATCATGATGAGTTGTGACATCTTCAAAATCACGTCGAGATGATTAATTTGACACTCCGTTTAACAAGTTTGTTCCTCATTTGCAGAAGTTATTGAGCTTCAAAGTTTGGAAAGTTACAAAAGTTGTTTGTTTGAGCACATAAAGTACTATTTTTCTTGGAAATTCAACAAGATGCAATCATGATGAGTTGTGACATCTTCAAATCTCGTCGAGGTGATTAATTTGACACTTCGTTTAACAAATTTGTTCCTCATTTGCTGAAGTTAACGAGCTTCAAAGTTTGAAAAGTCAAGAAGATGTGTGTTTGAGCACATAAAGTACTATTTTTCTTGGAAATTCAACAAGATACAATCATGATGAGTTGCGACATCTTCAAATCTCGTCGAGCTGATTAATTTGACTCTTCGTTTAACAAATTTGTTCCTCATTTGCCGATGTTAACGAGCTTCAAAGTTTGGAAAGTTACAAAAGTTGTTTGTTTGAGCACATAAAGTACTATTTTTCTTGGAAATTCAACAAGATGCAATCATGATGAGTGTTGACATCTTCAAAATCTCGTCGAGCTGATTAATTTGACTCTTCGTTTAACAAATTTGTTCCTCATTTGCCGAAGTTAACGAGCTTCAAAGTGTGAAAAGTCAAAAAGAAGTGTATTTGAGCACATAAAGTACTATTTTTCTTGGAAATTCAACAAGATGCAATCATGATGAGTTGTGACATCTTCAAAATCACGTCGAGATGATTAATTTGACACTCCGTTTAACAAATTTGTTCCTCATTTGCCGAAGTTATCGAGCTCCAAAGTTTGAAAAGTCAAAAAGATGTGTGTTTGAGCACATAAAGTACTATTTTTCGTGGAAATTCAACAAGATGCAATCATGATGAGTGTTGACATCTTCAAAATCACGTCGAGATGATTAATTTGACACTCCGTTTAACAAATTTGTTCCTCATTTGTCGAAGTTATCGAGCTCCAAAGTTTGAAAAGTCAAAAAGATGTGTGTTTGAGCACAACAAGAACTATTTTTCTTGGAAATTCAACAAGATGCAATCTTGATGTGTTGTGACATCTTCAAATCTCGTCGAGCTGATTAATTTGACTCTTCGTTTAACAAATTTGTTCCTCATTTGCCGAAGTTAACGAGCTTCAAAGTTTGAAAAGTCAAAAAGATGTGTGTTTGAGCACATAAAGTACTATTTTTCTTGGAAATTCAACAAGATGCAATCATGATGAGTTGTGACATCTTCAAATCTCGTCGAGCTGATTAATTTGACTCTTCGTTTAACAAATTTGTTCCTCATTTGCCGAAGTTAACGAGCTTCAAAGTTTGAAAAGTCAAAAAGATGTGTGTTTGAGCACATAAAGTACTATTTTTCTTGGAAATTCAACAAGATGCAATCATGATGAGTTGTTACATCTTCAAATCTCGTCGAGCTGATTAATTTGACTCTTCGTTTAACAAATTTGTTCCTCATTTGCCGATGTTAACGAGCTTCAAAGTTTGAAAAGTCAAAAAGATGTGTGTTTGAGCACATAAAGTACTATTTTTCTTGGAAATTCAACAAGATGCAATCATGATGAGTTGTTACATCTTCAAATCTCGTCGAGCTGATTAATTTGACTCTTCGTTTAACAAATTTGTTCCTCATTTGCCGATGTTAACGAGCTTCAAAGTTTGAAAAGTCAAAAAGAGGTGAGTTTGAGCACATAAAGTACTATTTTTCTTGGAAATTCAACAAGATGCAATCAAGATGTGTTGTGACATCAAAATCTCGTCGAGCTGATTAATTTGACACTCCGTTTAACAAATTTGTTACTCATTTGCCGAAGTTATCGAGCTTCATAGTTTGAAAAGTCAAAAAGATGTGTGTTTGAGCACATAAAGTACTATTTTTCTTGTAAATTCAACAAGATGCAATCATGATGAGTTGTGACATCTTCAAATCTCGTCGAGCTGATTAATTTGACACTTCCTTTAACAAATTTGTTCCTCATTTGCCGAAGTTAACGAGCTTCAAAGTTTGAAAAGTCAAAAAGATGTGTTTTTGAGCACATATAGTACTATTTTTCTTGGAAATTCAACAAGATGCAATCATGATGAGTTGTGACATCTTCAAATCTCGTCGAGCTGATTAATTTGACACTTCGTTTAACAAATTTGTTGCTCATTTGCCGAAGTTAACGAGCTTCAAAGTGTGAAAAGTCAAAAAGATGTGTATTTGAGCACATAAAGTACTATTTTTCTTGGAAATTCAACAAGATGCAATCATGATGAGTTGTGACATCAAAATCTCGTCGAGCTGATTAATTTGACACTCCGTTTAACAAATTTGTTACTCATTTGTCGAAGTTATCGAGCTTCAAAGTTTGAAAAGTCAAAAAGATGTGTTTTTGAGCACATAAAGTACTATTTTTCTTGGAAATTCAACAAGATGCAATCATGATGTGTTGTGACATCTTCAAAATCACGTCGAGATGATTAATTTGACACTCCGTTTAACAAATTTGTTGCTCATTTGCCGAAGTTAACGAGCTTCAAAGTTTGAAAAGTCAAAAAGATGTGTGTTTGAGCACATAAAGTTCTATTTTTCTTGCAAATTCAACAAGATGAAATCATGATGTGTTGTGACATCAAAATCTCGTCGAGATGATTAATTTGACACTCCGTTTAACAAATTTGTTACTCATTTGCCGAAGTTAACGAGCTTCAAAGTTTGAAAAGTCAAAAAGATGTGTTTTTGAGCACATATAGTACTATTTTTCTTGGAAATTCAACAAGATGCAATCATAATGAGTTGTGACATCTTCAAATCTCGTCGAGCTGATTAATTTGACACTTCGTTTAACAAATTTGTTGCTCATTTGCCGAAGTTAACGAGCTTCAAAGTGTGAAAAGTCAAAAAGATGTGTATTTGAGCACATAAAGTACTATTTTTCTTGGAAATTCAACAAGATGCAATCATGATGAGTTGTGACATCAAAATCTCGTCGAGCTGATTAATTTGACACTCCGTTTAACAAATTTGTTACTCATTTGTCGAAGTTATCGAGCTTCAAAGTTTGAAAAGTCAAAAAGATGTGTTTTTGAGCACATAAAGTACTATTTTTCTTGGAAATTCAACAAGATGCAATCATGATGTGTTGTGACATCTTCAAAATCACGTCGAGATGATTAATTTGACTCTTCGTTTAACAAATTTGTTGCTCATTTGCCGAAGTTAACGAGCTTCAAAGTTTGAAAAGTCAAAAAGATGTGTGTTTGAGCACATAAAGTTCTATTTTTCTTGCAAATTCAACAAGATGAAATCATGATGTGTTGTGACATCAAAATCTCGTCGAGATGATTAATTTGACACTCCGTTTAACAAATTTGTTACTCATTTGTCGAAGTTATCGAGCTTCAAAGTTTGGAAAGTCAAAAAGATGTGTTTTTGAGCACATAAAGTACTATTTTTCTTGGAAATTCAACAAGATGCAATCATGATGTGTTGTGACATCTTCAAAATCACGTCGAGATGATTAATTTGACACTCCGTTTAACAAATTTATTCCTCATTTGCCGAAGTTAACGAGCTTCAAAGTATGAAAAGTCAAAAAGATGTGTATTTGAGCACATAAAGTACTATTTTTCTTGGAAATTCAACAAGATGCAATCATGATGTGTTGTGACATCTTCAAAATCACGTCGAGATGATTAATTTGACACTCCGTTTAACAAATTTATTCCTCATTTGCCGAAGTTAACGAGCTTCAAAGTGTGAAAAGTCAAAAAGATGTGTATTTGAGCACATAAAGTACTATTTTTCTTGGAAATTCAACAAGATGCAATCATGATGAGTTGTGACATCTTCAAAATCACGTCGAGATGATTAATTTGACACTCCGTTTAACAAATTTATTCCTCATTTGCCGAAGTTAACGTGCTTCAAAGTGTGAAAAGTCAAAAAGATGTGTATTTGAGCACATAAAGTACTATTTTTCTTGGAAATTCAACAAGATGCAATCATGATGAGTTGTGACATCTTCAAAATCACGTCGAGATGATTAATTTGACACTCCGTTTAACAAATTTGTTCCTCATTTGCCGAAGTTATCGAGCTCCAAAGTTTGAAAAGTCAAAAAGATGTTTGTTTGAGCACATAAAGTACTATTTTTCGTGGAAATTCAACAAGATGCAATCATGATGAGTGTTGACATCTTCAAAATCACGTCGAGATGATTAATTTGACACTCCGTTTAACAAATTTGTTCCTCATTTGCCGAAGTTATCAAGCTCCAATGTTTGAAACGTCAAAAAGATGTGTGTTTGAGCACATAAAGTACTATTTTTCGTGGAAATTCAACAAGATGCAATCATGATGAGTGTTGACATCTTCAAAATCACGTCGAGATGATTAATTTGACACTCCGTTTAACAAATTTGTTCCTCATTTGCCGAAGTTATCGAGCTCCAAAGTTTGAAAAGTCAAAAAGATGTGTGTTTGAGCACATAAAGTACTATTTTTCGTGGAAATTCAACAAGATGCAATCATGATGAGTGTTGACATCTTCAAAATCACGTCGAGATGATTAATTTGACACTCCGTTTAACAAATTTGTTCCTCATTTGTCGAAGTTATCGAGCTCCAAAGTTTGAAAAGTCAAAAAGATGTGTGTTTGAGCACAACAAGAACTATTTTTCTTGGAAATTCAACAAGATGCAATCTTGATGTGTTGTGACATCTTCAAAATCTCGTCGAGCTGATTAATTTGACACTCCGTTTAACAAGTTTGTTCCTCATTTGCCGAAGTTATTGAGCTTCAAATTTGGAAAGTTACAAAAGATGTTTGTTTGAGCAGATAAAGTACTATTTTTCTTGGAAATTCAATAAGATGCAATCATGATGAGTTGTGACATCTTCAAAATCTCGTCGCGCTGATTAATTTGACTCTTCGTTTAACAAATTTGTTCCTCATTTGCCGAAGTTAACGAGCTTCAAAGTTTGAAAAGTCAAAAAGATGTGTGTTTGAGCACATAAAGTACTATTTTTCTTGGAAATTCAACAAGATGCAATCATGATGAGTTGTTACATCTTCAAATCTCGTCGAGCTGATTAATTTGACTCTTCGTTTAACAAATTTGTTCCTCATTTGCCGATGTTAACGAGCTTCAAAGTTTGAAAAGTCAAAAAGAGGTGAGTTTGAGCACATAAAGTACTATTTTTCTTGGAAATTCAACAAGATGCAATCAAGATGTGTTGTGACATCAAAATCTCGTCGAGCTGATTAATTTGACACTCCGTTTAACAAATTTGTTACTCATTTGCCGAAGTTAACGAGCTTCAAAGTTTGAAAAGTCAAAAAGATGTGTTTTTGAGCACATAAAGTACTATTTTTCTTGGAAATTCAACAAGATGCAATCATGATGAGTTGTGACATCTTCAAATCTCGTCGAGCTGATTAATTTGACACTTCCTTTAACAAATTTGTTCCTCATTTGCCGAAGTTAACGAGCTTCAAAGTTTGAAAAGTCAAAAAGATGTGTTTTTGAGCACATAAAGTACTATTTTTCTTGGAAATTCAACAAGATGCAATCATGATGTGTTGTGACATCTTCAAATCTCGTCGAGCTGATTAATTTGACACTTCCTTTAACAAATTTGTTCCTCATTTGCCGAAGTTAACGAGCTTCAAAGTTTGAAAAGTCAAAAAGATGTGTTTTTGAGCACATAAAGTACTATTTTTCTTGGAAATTCAACAAGATGCAATCATGATGTGTTGTGACATCTTCAAAATCACGTCGAGATGATTAATTTGACACTCCGTTTAACAAATTTATTCCTCATTTGCCGAAGTTAACGAGCTTCAAAGTGTGAAAAGTCAAAAAGATGTGTATTTGAGCACATAAAGTACTATTTTTCGTGGAAATTCAACAAGATGCAATCATGATGAGTTGTGACATCTTCAAAATCACGTCGAGATGATTAATTTGACACTCCGTTTAACAAATTTATTCCTCATTTGCCGAAGTTAACGTGCTTCAAAGTGTGAAAAGTCAAAAAGATGTGTATTTGAGCACATAAAGTACTATTTTTCTTGGAAATTCAACAAGATGCAATCATGATGAGTTGTGACATCTTCAAAATCACGTCGAGATGATTAATTTGACACTCCGTTTAACAAATTTGTTCCTCATTTGCCGAAGTTATCGAGCTCCAAAGTTTGAAAAGTCAAAAAGATGTTTGTTTGAGCACATAAAGTACTATTTTTCGTGGAAATTCAACAAGATGCAATCATGATGAGTGTTGACATCTTCAAAATCACGTCGAGATGATTAATTTGACACTCCGTTTAACAAATTTGTTCCTCATTTGCCGAAGTTATCAAGCTCCAATGTTTGAAACGTCAAAAAGATGTGTGTTTGAGCACATAAAGTACTATTTTTCGTGGAAATTCAACAAGATGCAATCATGATGAGTGTTGACATCTTCAAAATCACGTCGAGATGATTAATTTGACACTCCGTTTAACAAATTTGTTCCTCATTTGCCGAAGTTATCGAGCTCCAAAGTTTGAAAAGTCAAAAAGATGTGTGTTTGAGCACATAAAGTACTATTTTTCGTGGAAATTCAACAAGATGCAATCATGATGAGTGTTGACATCTTCAAAATCACGTCGAGATGATTAATTTGACACTCCGTTTAACAAATTTGTTCCTCATTTGTCGAAGTTATCGAGCTCCAAAGTTTGAAAAGTCAAAAAGATGTGTGTTTGAGCACAACAAGAACTATTTTTCTTGGAAATTCAACAAGATGCAATCTTGATGTGTTGTGACATCTTCAAAATCTCGTCGAGCTGATTAATTTGACACTCCGTTTAACAAGTTTGTTCCTCATTTGCCGAAGTTATTGAGCTTCAAATTTGGAAAGTTACAAAAGATGTTTGTTTGAGCAGATAAAGTACTATTTTTCTTGGAAATTCAATAAGATGCAATCATGATGAGTTGTGACATCTTCAAAATCTCGTCGCGCTGATTAATTTGACTCTTCGTTTAACAAATTTGTTCCTCATTTGCCGAAGTTAACGAGCTTCAAAGTTTGAAAAGTCAAAAAGATGTGTGTTTGAGCACATAAAGTACTATTTTTCTTGGAAATTCAACAAGATGCAATCATGATGAGTTGTTACATCTTCAAATCTCGTCGAGCTGATTAATTTGACTCTTCGTTTAACAAATTTGTTCCTCATTTGCCGATGTTAACGAGCTTCAAAGTTTGAAAAGTCAAAAAGAGGTGAGTTTGAGCACATAAAGTACTATTTTTCTTGGAAATTCAACAAGATGCAATCAAGATGTGTTGTGACATCAAAATCTCGTCGAGCTGATTAATTTGACACTCCGTTTAACAAATTTGTTACTCATTTGCCGAAGTTATCGAGCTTCATAGTTTGAAAAGTCAAAAAGATGTGTTTTTGAGCACATAAAGTACTATTTTTCTTGCAAATTCAACAAGATGAAATCATAATGTGTTGTGACATCTTCAAATCTCGTCGAGCTGATTAATTTGACTCTTCGTTTAACAAATTTGTTCCTCATTTGCCGAAGTTATCGAGCTTCAAAGTTTGGAAAGTCGCAAAAGTTGTTTGTTTGAGCACATAAAGTACTATTTTACTTGGAAATTCAACAAGGTGCAAACAAGATGAGTTGTGATATCTTCAAAATCTTGACGAGCTGATTAATTTGACACTCTGTTTAACAAATTTATTCCTCATTTGCCGAAGTTAACGAGCTTCAAAGTGTGAAAAGTCAAAAAGATGTGTATTTGAGCACATAAAGTACTATTTTTCTTGGAAATTCAACAAGATGCAATCATGATGTGTTGTGACATCTTCAAAATCACGTCGAGATGATTAATTTGACACTCCGTTTAACAAATTTGTTCCTCATTTGTCGAAGTTATCGAGCTCCAAAGTTTGAAAAGTCAAAAAGATGTGTGTTTGAGCACAACAAGAACTATTTTTCTTGGAAATTCAACAAGATGCAATCTTGATGTGTTGTGACATCTTCAAATCTCGTCGAGCTGATTAATTTGACTCTTCGTTTAACAAATTTGTTCCTCATTTGCCGAAGTTAACGAGCTTCAAAGTTTGAAAAGTCAAAAAGATGTGTGTTTGAGCACATAAAGTACTATTTTTCTTGGAAATTCAACAAGATGCAATCTTGATGTGTTGTGACATCTTCAAAATCTCGTCGAGCTGATTAATTTGACACTCCGTTTAACAAGTTTGTTCCTCATTTGCCGAAGTTATTGAGCTTCAAATTTGGAAAGTTACAAAAGATGTTTGTTTGAGCAGATAAAGTACTATTTTTCTTGGAAATTCAATAAGATGCAATCATGATGAGTTGTGACATCTTCAAAATCTCGTCGCGCTGATTAATTTGACTCTTCGTTTAACAAATTTGTTCCTCATTTGCCGAAGTTAACGAGCTTCAAAGTTTGAAAAGTCAAAAAGATGTGTGTTTGAGCACATAAAGTACTATTTTTCTTGGAAATTCAACAAGATGCAATCATGATGAGTTGTTACATCTTCAAATCTCGTCGAGCTGATTAATTTGACTCTTCGTTTAACAAATTTGTTCCTCATTTGCCGATGTTAACGAGCTTCAAAGTTTGAAAAGTCAAAAAGAGGTGAGTTTGAGCACATAAAGTACTATTTTTCTTGGAAATTCAACAAGATGCAATCAAGATGTGTTGTGACATCAAAATCTCGTCGAGCTGATTAATTTGACACTCCGTTTAACAAATTTGTTACTCATTTGCCGAAGTTATCGAGCTTCATAGTTTGAAAAGTCAAAAAGATGTGTGTTTGAGCACATAAAGTACTATTTTTCTTGGAAATTCAACAAGATGCAATCATGATGAGTTGTGACATCTTCAAATCTCGTCGAGCTGATTAATTTGACACTTCCTTTAACAAATTTGTTCCTCATTTGCCGAAGTTAACGAGCTTCAAAGTTTGAAAAGTCAAAAAGATGTGTTTTTGAGCACATAAAGTACTATTTTTCTTGGAAATTCAACAAGATGCAATCATGATGTGTTGTGACATCTTCAAATCTCGTCGAGCTGATTAATTTGACACTTCCTTTAACAAATTTGTTCCTCATTTGCCGAAGTTAACGAGCTTCAAAGTTTGAAAAGTCAAAAAGATGTGTTTTTGAGCACATAAAGTACTATTTTTCTTGGAAATTCAACAAGATGCAATCATGATGTGTTGTGACATCTTCAAAATCACGTCGAGATGATTAATTTGACACTCCGTTTAACAAATTTATTCCTCATTTGCCGAAGTTAACGAGCTTCAAAGTGTGAAAAGTCAAAAAGATGTGTATTTGAGCACATAAAGTACTATTTTTCTTGGAAATTCAACAAGATGCAATCATGATGAGTTGTGACATCTTCAAAATCACGTCGAGATGATTAATTTGACACTCCGTTTAACAAATTTATTCCTCATTTGCCGAAGTTAACGTGCTTCAAAGTGTGAAAAGTCAAAAAGATGTGTATTTGAGCACATAAAGTACTATTTTTCTTGGAAATTCAACAAGATGCAATCATGATGAGTTGTGACATCTTCAAAATCACGTCGAGATGATTAATTTGACACTCCGTTTAACAAATTTGTTCCTCATTTGCCGAAGTTATCGAGCTCCAAAGTTTGAAAAGTCAAAAAGATGTTTGTTTGAGCACATAAAGTACTATTTTTCGTGGAAATTCAACAAGATGCAATCATGATGAGTGTTGACATCTTCAAAATCACGTCGAGATGATTAATTTGACACTCCGTTTAACAAATTTGTTCCTCATTTGCCGAAGTTATCAAGCTCCAATGTTTGAAACGTCAAAAAGATGTGTGTTTGAGCACATAAAGTACTATTTTTCGTGGAAATTCAACAAGATGCAATCATGATGAGTGTTGACATCTTCAAAATCACGTCGAGATGATTAATTTGACACTCCGTTTAACAAATTTGTTCCTCATTTGCCGAAGTTATCGAGCTCCAAAGTTTGAAAAGTCAAAAAGATGTGTGTTTGAGCACATAAAGTACTATTTTTCGTGGAAATTCAACAAGATGCAATCATGATGAGTGTTGACATCTTCAAAATCACGTCGAGATGATTAATTTGACACTCCGTTTAACAAATTTGTTCCTCATTTGTCGAAGTTATCGAGCTCCAAAGTTTGAAAAGTCAAAAAGATGTGTGTTTGAGCACAACAAGAACTATTTTTCTTGGAAATTCAACAAGATGCAATCTTGATGTGTTGTGACATCTTCAAAATCTCGTCGAGCTGATTAATTTGACACTCCGTTTAACAAGTTTGTTCCTCATTTGCCGAAGTTATTGAGCTTCAAATTTGGAAAGTTACAAAAGATGTTTGTTTGAGCAGATAAAGTACTATTTTTCTTGGAAATTCAATAAGATGCAATCATGATGAGTTGTGACATCTTCAAAATCTCGTCGCGCTGATTAATTTGACTCTTCGTTTAACAAATTTGTTCCTCATTTGCCGAAGTTAACGAGCTTCAAAGTTTGAAAAGTCAAAAAGATGTGTGTTTGAGCACATAAAGTACTATTTTTCTTGGAAATTCAACAAGATGCAATCATGATGAGTTGTTACATCTTCAAATCTCGTCGAGCTGATTAATTTGACTCTTCGTTTAACAAATTTGTTCCTCATTTGCCGATGTTAACGAGCTTCAAAGTTTGAAAAGTCAAAAAGAGGTGAGTTTGAGCACATAAAGTACTATTTTTCTTGGAAATTCAACAAGATGCAATCAAGATGTGTTGTGACATCAAAATCTCGTCGAGCTGATTAATTTGACACTCCGTTTAACAAATTTGTTACTCATTTGCCGAAGTTATCGAGCTTCATAGTTTGAAAAGTCAAAAAGATGTGTTTTTGAGCACATAAAGTACTATTTTTCTTGCAAATTCAACAAGATGAAATCATAATGTGTTGTGACATCTTCAAATCTCGTCGAGCTGATTAATTTGACTCTTCGTTTAACAAATTTGTTCCTCATTTGCCGAAGTTATCGAGCTTCAAAGTTTGGAAAGTCGCAAAAGTTGTTTGTTTGAGCACATAAAGTACTATTATACTTGGAAATTCAACAAGGTGCAAACAAGATGAGTTGTGATATCTTCAAAATCTTGACGAGCTGATTAATTTGACACTCTGTTTAACAAATTTATTCCTCATTTGCCGAAGTTAACGAGCTTCAAAGTGTGAAAAGTCAAAAAGATGTGTATTTGAGCACATAAAGTACTATTTTTCTTGGAAATTCAACAAGATGCAATCATGATGTGTTGTGACATCTTCAAAATCACGTCGAGATGATTAATTTGACACTCCGTTTAACAAATTTGTTCCTCATTTGTCGAAGTTATCGAGCTCCAAAGTTTGAAAAGTCAAAAAGATGTGTGTTTGAGCACAACAAGAACTATTTTTCTTGGAAATTCAACAAGATGCAATCTTGATGTGTTGTGACATCTTCAAATCTCGTCGAGCTGATTAATTTGACTCTTCGTTTAACAAATTTGTTCCTCATTTGCCGAAGTTAACGAGCTTCAAAGTTTGAAAAGTCAAAAAGATGTGTGTTTGAGCACATAAAGTACTATTTTTCTTGGAAATTCAACAAGATGCAATCATGATGAGTTGTTACATCTTCAAATCTCGTCGAGCTGATTAATTTGACTCTTCGTTTAACAAATTTGTTCCTCATTTGCCGATGTTAACGAGCTTCAAAGTTTGAAAAGTCAAAAAGATGTGTGTTTGAGCACATAAAGTACTATTTTTCTTGGAAATTCAACAAGATGCAATCATGATGAGTTGTTACATCTTCAAATCTCGTCGAGCTGATTAATTTGACTCTTCGTTTAACAAATTTGTTCCTCATTTGCCGATGTTAACGAGCTTCAAAGTTTGAAAAGTCAAAAAGAGGTGAGTTTGAGCACATAAAGTACTATTTTTCTTGGAAATTCAACAAGATGCAATCAAGATGTGTTGTGACATCAAAATCACGTCGAGCTGATTAATTTGACACTCCGTTTAACAAATTTGTTACTCATTTGCCGAAGTTATCGAGCTTCATAGTTTGAAAAGTCAAAAAGATGTGTGTTTGAGCACATAAAGTACTATTTTTCTTGGAAATTCAACAAGATGCAATCATGATGAGTTGTGACATCTTCAAATCTCGTCGAGCTGATTAATTTGACACTTCCTTTAACAAATTTGTTCCTCATTTGCCGAAGTGAACGAGCTTCAAAGTTTGAAAAGTCAAAAAGATGTGTTTTTGAGCACATATAGTACTATTTTTCTTGGAAATTCAACAAGATGCAATCATGATGAGTTGTGACATCTTCAAATCTCGTCGAGCTGATTAATTTGACACTTCGTTTAACAAATTTGTTGCTCATTTGCCGAAGTTAACGAGCTTCAAAGTGTGAAAAGTCAAAAAGATGTGTATTTGAGCACATAAAGTACTATTTTTCTTGGAAATTCAACAAGATGCAATCATGATGTGTTGTGACATCAAAATCTCGTCGAGATGATTAATTTGACACTCCGTTTAACAAATTTGTTACTCATTTGCCGAAGTTAACGAGCTTCAAAGTTTGAAAAGTCAAAAAGATGTGTTTTTGAGCACATATAGTACTATTTTTCTTGGAAATTCAACAAGATGCAATCATGATGAGTTGTGACATCTTCAAATCTCGTCGAGCTGATTAATTTGACACTTCGTTTAACAAATTTGTTGCTCATTTGCCGAAGTTAACGAGCTTCAAAGTGTGAAAAGTCAAAAAGATGTGTATTTGAGCACATAAAGTACTATTTTTCTTGGAAATTCAACAAGATGCAATCATGATGTGTTGTGACATCTTCAAAATCACGTCGAGATGATTAATTTGACTCTTCGTTTAACAAATTTGTTGCTCATTTGCCGAAGTTAACGAGCTTCAAAGTTTGAAAAGTCAAAAAGATGTGTGTTTGAGCACATAAAGTTCTATTTTTCTTGCAAATTCAACAAGATGAAATCATGATGTGTTGTGACATCAAAATCTCGTCGAGATGATTAATTTGACACTCTGTTTAACAAATTTGTTACTCATTTGTCGAAGTTATCGAGCTTCAAAGTTTGAAAAGTCAAAAAGATGTGTTTTTGAGCACATAAAGTACTATTTTTCTTGGAAATTCAACAAGATGCAATCATGATGTGTTGTGACATCTTCAAAATCACGTCGAGATGATTAATTTGACACTCCGTTTAACAAATTTATTCCTCATTTGCCGAAGTTAACGAGCTTCAAAGTATGAAAAGTCAAAAAGATGTGTATTTGAGCACATAAAGTACTATTTTTCTTGGAAATTCAACAAGATGCAATCATGATGTGTTGTGACATCTTCAAAATCACGTCGAGATGATTAATTTGACACTCCGTTTAACAAATTTATTCCTCATTTGCCGAAGTTAACGAGCTTCAAAGTATGAAAAGTCAAAAAGATGTGTATTTGAGCACATAAAGTACTATTTTTCTTGGAAATTCAACAAGATGCAATCATGATGTGTTGTGACATCTTCAAAATCACGTCGAGATGATTAATTTGACACTCCGTTTAACAAATTTGTTCCTCATTTGCCGAAGTTATCGAGCTCCAAAGTTTGAAAAGTCAAAAAGATGTTTGTTTGAGCACATAAAGTACTATTTTTCGTGGAAATTCAACAAGATGCAATCATGATGAGTGTTGACATCTTCAAAATCACGTCGAGATGATTAATTTGACACTCCGTTTAACAAATTTGTTCCTCATTTGCCGAAGTTATCGAGCTCCAAAGTTTGAAAAGTCAAAAAGATGTGTGTTTGAGCACATAAAGTACTATTTTTCGTGGAAATTCAACAAGATGCAATCATGATGTGTTGTGACATCTTCAAAATCACGTCGAGATGATTAATTTGACACTCCGTTTAACAAATTTGTTCCTCATTTGTCGAAGTTATCGAGCTCCAAAGTTTGAAAAGTCAAAAAGATGTGTGTTTGAGCACAACAAGAACTATTTTTCTTGGAAATTCAACAAGATGCAATCTTGATGTGTTGTGACATCTTCAAATCTCGTCGAGCTGATTAATTTGACTCTTCGTTTAACAAATTTGTTCCTCATTTGCCGAAGTTAACGAGCTTCAAAGTTTGAAAAGTCAAAAAGATGTGTGTTTGAGCACATAAAGTACTATTTTTCTTGGAAATTCAACAAGATGCAATCATGATGAGTTGTTACATCTTCAAATCTCGTCGAGCTGATTAATTTGACTCTTCGTTTAACAAATTTGTTCCTCATTTGCCGATGTTAACGAGCTTCAAAGTTTGAAAAGTCAAAAAGATGTGTGTTTGAGCACATAAAGTACTATTTTTCTTGGAAATTCAACAAGATGCAATCATGATGAGTTGTTACATCTTCAAATCTCGTCGAGCTGATTAATTTGACTCTTCGTTTAACAAATTTGTTCCTCATTTGCCGATGTTAACGAGCTTCAAAGTTTGAAAAGTCAAAAAGAGGTGAGTTTGAGCACATAAAGTACTATTTTTCTTGGAAATTCAACAAGATGCAATCAAGATGTGTTGTGACATCAAAATCTCGTCGAGCTGATTAATTTGACACTCCGTTTAACAAATTTGTTACTCATTTGCCGAAGTTATCGAGCTTCATAGTTTGAAAAGTCAAAAAGATGTGTGTTTGAGCACATAAAGTACTATTTTTCTTGGAAATTCAACAAGATGCAATCATGATGAGTTGTGACATCTTCAAATCTCGTCGAGCTGATTAATTTGACACTTCCTTTAACAAATTTGTTCCTCATTTGCCGAAGTGAACGAGCTTCAAAGTTTGAAAAGTCAAAAAGATGTGTTTTTGAGCACATATAGTACTATTTTTCTTGGAAATTCAACAAGATGCAATCATGATGAGTTGTGACATCTTCAAATCTCGTCGAGCTGATTAATTTGACACTTCGTTTAACAAATTTGTTGCTCATTTGCCGAAGTTAACGAGCTTCAAAGTGTGAAAAGTCAAAAAGATGTGTATTTGAGCACATAAAGTACTATTTTTCTTGGAAATTCAACAAGATGCAATCATGATGAGTTGTGACATCAAAATCTCGTCGAGCTGATTAATTTGACACTGCGTTTAACAAATTTGTTACTCATTTGTCGAAGTTAACGAGCTTCAAAGTTTGAAAAGTCAAAAAGATGTGTGTTTGAGCACATAAAGTTCTATTTTTCTTGCAAATTCAACAAGATGAAATCATGATGTGTTGTGACATCAAAATCTCGTCGAGATGATTAATTTGACACTCCGTTTAACAAATTTGTTACTCATTTGCCGAAGTTAACGAGCTTCAAAGTTTGAAAAGTCAAAAAGATGTGTTTTTGAGCACATATAGTACTATTTTTCTTGGAAATTCAACAAGATGCAATCATGATGAGTTGTGACATCTTCAAATCTCGTCGAGCTGATTAATTTGACACTTCGTTTAACAAATTTGTTGCTCATTTGCCGAAGTTAACGAGCTTCAAAGTGTGAAAAGTCAAAAAGATGTGTATTTGAGCACATAAAGTACTATTTTTCTTAGAAATTCAACAAGATGCAATCATGATGTGTTGTGACATCTTCAAAATCACGTCGAGATGATTAATTTGACTCTTCGTTTAACAAATTTGTTGCTCATTTGCCGAAGTTAACGAGCTTCAAAGTTTGAAAAGTCAAAAAGATGTGTGTTTGAGCACATAAAGTTCTATTTTTCTTGCAAATTCAACAAGATGAAATCATGATGTGTTGTGACATCAAAATCTCGTCGAGATGATTAATTTGACACTCTGTTTAACAAATTTGTTACTCATTTGTCGAAGTTATCGAGCTTCAAAGTTTGAAAAGTCAAAAAGATGTGTTTTTGAGCACATAAAGTACTATTTTTCTTGGAAATTCAACAAGATGCAATCATGATGTGTTGTGACATCTTCAAAATCACGTCGAGATGATTAATTTGACACTCCGTTTAACAAATTTATTCCTCATTTGCCGAAGTTAACGAGCTTCAAAGTATGAAAACTCAAAAAGATGTGTATTTGAGCACATAAAGTACTATTTTTCTTGGAAATTCAACAAGATGCAATCATGATGTGTTGTGACATCTTCAAAATCACGTCGAGATGATTAATTTGACACTCCGTTTAACAAATTTATTCCTCATTTGCCGAAGTTAACGAGCTTCAAAGTGTGAAAAGTCAAAAAGATGTGTATTTGAGCACATAAAGTACTATTTTTCTTGGAAATTCAACAAGATGCAATCATGATGAGTTGTGACATCTTCAAAATCACGTCGAGATGATTAATTTGACACTCCGTTTAACAAATTTGTTCCTCATTTGCCGAAGTTATCTAGCTCCAAAGTTTGAAAAGTCAAAAAGATGTTTGTTTGAGCACATAAAGTACTATTTTTCGTGGAAATTCAACAAGATGCAATCATGATGAGTGTTGACATCTTCAAAATCACGTCGAGATGATTAATTTGACACTCCGTTTAACAAATTTGTTCCTCATTTGCCGATGTTAACGAGCTTCAAAGTGTGAAAAGTCAAAAAGATGTGTATTTGAGCACATAAAGTACTATTTTTCTTGGAAATTCAACAAGATGCAATCTTGATGTGTTGTGACATCTTCAAAATCTCGTCGAGCTGATTAATTTGACACTCCGTTTAACAAGTTTGTTCCTCATTTGCCGAAGTTATTGAGCTTCAAATTTGGAAAGTTACAAAAGATGTTTGTTTGAGCAGATAAAGTACTATTTTTCTTGGAAATTCAACAAGATGCAATCATGATGAGTTGTGACATCTTCAAATCTCGTCGAGCTGATTAATTTGACTCTTCGTTTAACAAATTTGTTCCTCATTTGCCGAAGTTAACGAGCTTCAAAGTTTGAAAAGTCAAAAAGATGTGTGTTTGAGCACATAAAGTACTATTTTTCTTGGAAATTCAACAAGATGCAATCATGATGAGTTGTTACATCTTCAAATCTCGTCGAGCTGATTAATTTGACTCTTCGTTTAACAAATTTGTTCCTCATTTGCCGATGTTAACGAGCTTCAAAGTTTGAAAAGTCAAAAAGATGTGTGTTTGAGCACATAAAGTACTATTTTTCTTGGAAATTCAACAAGATGCAATCATGATGAGTTGTTACATCTTCAAATCTCGTCGAGCTGATTAATCTGACTCTTCGTTTAACAAATTTGTTCCTCATTTGCCGATGTTAACGAGCTTCAAAGTTTGAAAAGTCAAAAAGAGGTGAGTTTGAGCACATAAAGTACTATTTTTCTTGGAAATTCAACAAGATGCAATCATGATGTGTTGTGACATCTTCAAAATCACGTCGAGATGATTAATTTGACTCTTCGTTTAACAAATTTGTTGCTCATTTGCCGAAGTTAACGAGCTTCAAAGTTTGAAAAGTCAAAAAGATGTGTGTTTGAGCACATAAAGTTCTATTTTTCTTGCAAATTCAACAAGATGAAATCATGATGTGTTGTGACATCAAAATCTCGTCGAGATGATTAATTTGACACTCCGTTTAACAAATTTATTCCTCATTTGCCGAAGTTAACGAGCTTCAAAGTGTGAAAAGTCAAAAAGATGTGTATTTGAGCACATAAAGTACTATTTTTCTTGGAAATTCAACAAGATGCAATCATGATGTGTTGTGACATCTTCAAAATCACGTCGAGATGATTAATTTGACTCTTCGTTTAACAAATTTGTTGCTCATTTGCCGAAGTTAACGAGCTTCAAAGTTTGAAAAGTCAAAAAGATGTGTGTTTGAGCACATAAAGTTCTATTTTTCTTGCAAATTCAACAAGATGAAATCATGATGTGTTGTGACATCAAAATCTCGTCGAGATGATTAATTTGACACTCCGTTTAACAAATTTGTTACTCATTTGTCGAAGTTATCGAGCTTCAAAGTTTGAAAAGTCAAAAAGATGTGTTTTTGAGCACATAAAGTACTATTTTTCTTGGAAATTCAACAAGATGCAATCATGATGTGTTGTGACATCTTCAAAATCACGTCGAGATGATTAATTTGACACTCCGTTTAACAAATTTATTCCTCATTTGCCGAAGTTAACGAGCTTCAAAGTATGAAAAGTCAAAAAGATGTGTATTTGAGCACATAAAGTACTATTTTTCTTGGAAATTCAACAAGATGCAATCATGATGTGTTGTGACATCTTCAAAATCACGTCGAGATGATTAATTTGACACTCCGTTTAACAAATTTATTCCTCATTTGCCGAAGTTAACGAGCTTCAAAGTGTGAAAAGTCAAAAAGATGTGTATTTGAGCACATAAAGTACTATTTTTCTTCGAAATTCAACAAGATGCAATCATGATGTGTTGTGACATCTTCAAAATCACGTCGAGATGATTAATTTGACACTCCGTTTAACAAATTTGTTCCTCATTTGCCGAAGTTATCGAGCTCCAAAGTTTGAAAAGTCAAAAAGATGTTTGTTTGAGCACATAAAGTACTATTTTTCGTGGAAATTCAACAAGATGCAATCATGATGAGTGTTGACATCTTCAAAATCACGTCGAGATGATTAATTTGACACTCCGTTTAACAAATTTGTTCCTCATTTGCCGAAGTTATCGAGCTCCAAAGTTTGAAAAGTCAAAAAGATGTTTGTTTGAGCACATAAAGTACTATTTTTCGTGGAAATTCAACAAGATGCAATCATGATGAGTGTTGACATCTTCAAAATCACGTCGAGATGATTAATTTGACACTCCGTTTAACAAATTTGTTCCTCATTTGCCGAAGTTATCGAGCTCCAAAGTTTGAAAAGTCAAAAAGATGTGTGTTTGAGCACATAAAGTACTATTTTTCGTGGAAATTCAACAAGATGCAATCATGATGAGTGTTGACATCTTCAAAATCACGTCGAGATGATTAATTTGACACTCCGTTTAACAAATTTGTTCCTCATTTGCCGAAGTTATCGAGCTCCAAAGTTTGAAAAGTCAAAAAGATGTGTGTTTGAGCACATAAAGTACTATTTTTCGTGGAAATTCTACAAGATGCAATCATGATGAGTGTTGACATCTTCAAAATCACGTCGAGATGATTAATTTGACACTCCGTTTAACAAATTTGTTCCTCATTTGTCGAAGTTATCGAGCTCCAAAGTTTGAAAAGTCAAAAAGATGTGTGTTTGAGCACAACAAGAACTATTTTTCTTGGAAATTCAACAAGATGCAATCTTGATGTGTTGTGACATCTTCAAAATCTCGTCGAGCTGATTAATTTGACACTCCGTTTAACAAGTTTGTTCCTCATTTGCCGAAGTTATTGAGCTTCAAATTTGGAAAGTTACAAAAGATGTTTGTTTGAGCAGATAAAGTACTATTTTTCTTGGAAATTCAATAAGATGCAATCATGATGAGTTGTGACATCTTCAAAATCTCGTCGCGCTGATTAATTTGACTCTTCGTTTAACAAATTTGTTCCTCATTTGCCGAAGTTAACGAGCTTCAAAGTTTGAAAAGTCAAAAAGATGTGTGTTTGAGCACATAAAGTACTATTTTTCTTGGAAATTCAACAAGATGCAATCATGATGAGTTGTTACATCTTCAAATCTCGTCGAGCTGATTAATTTGACTCTTCGTTTAACAAATTTGTTCCTCATTTGCCGATGTTAACGAGCTTCAAAGTTTGAAAAGTCAAAAAGAGGTGAGTTTGAGCACATAAAGTACTATTTTTCTTGGAAATTCAACAAGATGCAATCATGATGAGTGTTGACATCTTCAAAATCACGTCGAGATGATTAATTTGACACTCCGTTTAACAAATTTGTTCCTCATTTGTCGAAGTTATCGAGCTCCAAAGTTTGAAAAGTCAAAAAGATGTGTGTTTGAGCACAACAAGAACTATTTTTCTTGGAAATTCAACAAGATGCAATCTTGATGTGTTGTGACATCTTCAAAATCTCGTCGAGCTGATTAATTTGACACTCCGTTTAACAAATTTGTAACTCATTTGCCGAAGTTATCGAGCTTCATAGTTTGAAAAGTCAAAAAGATGTGTGTTTGAGCACATAAAGTACTATTTTTCTTGGAAATTCAACAAGATGCAATCATGATGAGTTGTGACATCTTCAAATCTCGTCGAGCTGATTAATTTGACACTTCCTTTAACAAATTTGTTCCTCATTTGCCGAAGTTAACGAGCTTCAAAGTTTTAAAAGTCAAAAAGATGTGTTTTTGAGCACATAAAGTACTATTTTTCTTGCAAATTCAACAAGATGAAATCATAATGTGTTGTGACATCTTCAAATCTCGTCGAGCTGATTAATTTGACTCTTCGTTTAACAAATTTGTTCCTCATTTGCCGAAGTTATCGAGCTTCAAAGTTTGGAAAGTCGCAAAAGTTGTTTGTTTGAGCACATAAAGTACTATTTTACTTGGAAATTCAACAAGGTGCAAACAAGATGAGTTGTGATATCTTCAAAATCTTGACGAGCTGATTAATTTGACACTCTGTTTAACAAATTTATTCCTCATTTGCCGAAGTTAACGAGCTTCAAAGTGTTAAAAGTCAAAAAGATGTGTATTTGAGCACATAAAGTACTATTTTTCTTGCAAATTCAACAAGATGAAATCATAATGTGTTGTGACATCTTCAAATCTCGTCGAGCTGATTAATTTGACTCTTCGTTTAACAAATTTGTTCCTCATTTGCCGAAGTTATCGAGCTTCAAAGTTTGGAAAGTCGCAAAAGTTGTTTGTTTGAGCACATAAAGTACTATTTTACTTGGAAATTCAACAAGGTGCAAACAAGATGAGTTGTGATATCTTCAAAATCTTGACGAGCTGATTAATTTGACACTCTGTTTAACAAATTTATTCCTCATTTGCCGAAGTTAACGAGCTTCAAAGTTTGAAAATCAAAAAGATGTGTTTTTGAGCACATATAGTACTATTTTTCTTGCAAATTCAACAAGATGCAATCATGATGTGTTGTGACATCTTTAAAATCTCGTCGAGCTGGTTAATTTGACACTTCGTTTAAGAAATTTGGTCCACATTTGCCGCAGTTATTGAGCTTCACAATTTGGAAAGTCAAAAAGATGTGTGTTTGAGCACATAAAGTACTATTTTTCTTGGAAATTCAACAAGATGCAATCATGATGTGTTGTGACATCTTCAAAATCTCGTGGAGCTGATTAATTTGACTCTTCGTTTAACAAATTTGTTCCTCATTTGCCGAAGTTAACGAGCTCCAAAGTTTGAAAAGTCAAAAAGATGTTTGTTTGAGCACATAAAGTACTATTTTTCGTGGAAATTCAACAAGATGCAATCATGATGAGTGTTGACATCTTCAAAATCACGTCGAGATGATTAATTTGACACTCCGTTTAACAAATTTGTTCCTCATTTGCCGAAGTTATCGAGCTCCAAAGTTTGAAAAGTCAAAAAGATGTGTGTTTGAGCACATAAAGTACTATTTTTCGTGGAAATTCAACAAGATGCAATCATGATGAGTGTTGACATCTTCAAAATCACGTCGAGATGATTAATTTGACACTCCGTTTAACAAATTTGTTCCTCATTTGCCGAAGTTATCGAGCTCCAAAGTTTGAAAAGTCAAAAAGATGTGTGTTTGAGCACATAAAGTACTATTTTTCGTGGAAATTCAACAAGATGCAATCATGATGAGTGTTGACATCTTCAAAATCACGTCGAGATGATTAATTTGACACTCCGTTTAACAAATTTGTTCCTCATTTGTCGAAGTTATCGAGCTCCAAAGTTTGAAAAGTCAAAAAGATGTGTGTTTGAGCACAACAAGAACTATTTTTCTTGGAAATTCAACAAGATGCAATCTTGATGTGTTGTGACATCTTCAAAATCTCGTCGAGCTGATTAATTTGACACTCCGTTTAACAAGTTTGTTCCTCATTTGCCGAAGTTATTGAGCTTCAAATTTGGAAAGTTACAAAAGATGTTTGTTTGAGCAGATAAAGTACTATTTTTCTTGGAAATTCAATAAGATGCAATCATGATGAGTTGTGACATCTTCAAAATCTCGTCGCGCTGATTAATTTGACTCTTCGTTTAACAAATTTGTTCCTCATTTGCCGAAGTTAACGAGCTTCAAAGTTTGAAAAGTCAAAAAGATGTGTGTTTGAGCACATAAAGTACTATTTTTCTTGGAAATTCAACAAGATGCAATCATGATGAGTTGTTACATCTTCAAATCTCGTCGAGCTGATTAATTTGACTCTTCGTTTAACAAATTTGTTCCTCATTTGCCGAAGTTAACGAGCTTCAAAGTTTGAAAAGTCAAAAAGATGTGTGTTTGAGCACATAAAGTACTATTTTTCTTGGAAATTCAACAAGATGCAATCATGATGAGTTGTGACATCTTCAAATCTCGTCGAGCTGATTAATTTGACACTTCGTTTAACAAATTTGTTGCTCATTTGCCGAAGTTATCGAGCTTCAAAGTTTGAAAAGTCAAAAAGATGTGTTTTTGAGCACATAAAGTACTATTTTTCTTGCAAATTCAACAAGATGAAATCATAATGTGTTGTGACATCTTCAAATCTCGTCGAGCTGATTAATTTGACTCTTCGTTTAACAAATTTGTTCCTCATTTGCCGAAGTTATCGAGCTTCAAAGTTTGGAAAGTCGCAAAAGTTGTTTGTTTGAGCACATAAAGTACTATTTTACTTGGAAATTCAACAAGGTGCAAACAAGATGAGTTGTGATATCTTCAAAATCTTGACGAGCTGATTAATTTGACACTCTGTTTAACAAATTTATTCCTCATTTGCCGAAGTTAACGAGCTTCAAAGTGTGAAAAGTCAAAAAGATGTGTATTTGAGCACATAAAGTACTATTTTTCTTGCAAATTCAACAAGATTAAATCATAATGTGTTGTGACATCTTCAAATCTCGTCGAGCTGATTAATTTGACTCTTCGTTTAACAAATTTGTTCCTCATTTGCCGAAGTTATCGAGCTTCAAAGTTTGGAAAGTCGCAAAAGTTGTTTGTTTGAGCACATAAAGTACTATTTTACTTGGAAATTCAACAAGGTGCAAACAAGATGAGTTGTGATATCTTCAAAATCTTGACGAGCTGATTAATTTGACACTCTGTTTAACAAATTTATTCCTCATTTGCCGAAGTTAACGAGCTTCAAAGTGTGAAAAGTCAAAAAGATGTGTATTTGAGCACATAAAGTACTATTTTTCTTGGAAATTCAACAAGATGCAATCTTGATGTGTTGTGACATCTTCAAAATCTCGTCGAGCTGATTAATTTGACACTCCGTTTAACAAGTTTGTTCCTCATTTGCCGAAGTTATTGAGCTTCAAATTTGGAAAGTTACAAAAGATGTTTGTTTGAGCAGATAAAGTACTATTTTTCTTGGAAATTCAACAAGATGCAATCATGATGAGTTGTGACATCTTCAAATCTCGTCGAGCTGATTAATTTGACTCTTCGTTTAACAAATTTGTTCCTCATTTGCCGAAGTTAACGAGCTTCAAAGTTTGAAAAGTCAAAAAGATGTGTGTTTGAGCACATAAAGTACTATTTTTCTTGGAAATTCAACAAGATGCAATCATGATGAGTTGTTACATCTTCAAATCTCGTCGAGCTGATTAATTTGACTCTTCGTTTAACAAATTTGTTCCTCATTTGCCGATGTTAACGAGCTTCAAAGTTTGAAAAGTCAAAAAGATGTGTGTTTGAGCACATAAAGTACTATTTTTCTTGGAAATTCAACAAGATGCAATCATGATGAGTTGTTACATCTTCAAATCTCGTCGAGCTGATTAATCTGACTCTTCGTTTAACAAATTTGTTCCTCATTTGCCGATGTTAACGAGCTTCAAAGTTTGAAAAGTCAAAAAGAGGTGAGTTTGAGCACATAAAGTACTATTTTTCTTGGAAATTCAACAAGATGCAATCAAGATGTGTTGTGACATCAAAATCTCGTCGAGCTGATTAATTTGACACTCCGTTTAACAAATTTGTTACTCATTTGCCGAAGTTATCGAGCTTCATAGTTTGAAAAGTCAAAAAGATGTGTGTTTGAGCACATAAAGTACTATTTTTCTTGGAAATTCAACAAGATGCAATCATGATGAGTTGTGACATCTTCAAATCTCGTCGAGCTGATTAATTTGACACTTCCTTTAACAAATTTGTTCCTCATTTGCCGAAGTTAACGAGCTTCAAAGTGTGAAAAGTCAAAAAGATGTGTATTTGAGCACATAAAGTACTATTTTTCTTGGAAATTCAACAAGATGCAATCTTGATGTGTTGTGACATCTTCAAAATCTCGTCGAGCTGATTAATTTGACACTCCGTTTAACAAGTTTGTTCCTCATTTGCCGAAGTTATCTAGCTCCAAAGTTTGAAAAGTCAAAAAGATGTTTGTTTGAGCACATAAAGTACTATTTTTCGTGGAAATTCAACAAGATGCAATCATGATGAGTGTTGACATCTTCAAAATCACGTCGAGCTGATTAATTTGACTCTTCGTTTAACAAATTTGTTCCTCATTTGCCGAAGTTAACGAGCTTCAAAGTTTGAAAAGTCAAAAAGATGTGTGTTTGAGCACATAAAGTACTATTTTTCTTGGAAATTCAACAAGATGCAATCATGATGAGTTGTTACATCTTCAAATCTCGTCGAGCTGATTAATTTGACTCTTCGTTTAACAAATTTGTTCCTCATTTGCCGATGTTAACGAGCTTCAAAGTTTGAAAAGTCAAAAAGATGTATGTTTGAGCACATAAAGTACTATTTTTCTTGGAAATTCAACAAGATGCAATCATGATGAGTTGTTACATCTTCAAATCTCGTTGAGCTGATTAATCTGACTCTTCGTTTAACAAATTTGTTCCTCATTTGCCGATGTTAACGAGCTTCAAAGTTTGAAAAGTCAAAAAGAGGTGAGTTTGAGCACATAAAGTACTATTTTTCTTGGAAATTCAACAAGATGCAATCAAGATGTGTTGTGACATCAAAATCTCGTCGAGCTGATTAATTTGACACTCTGTTTAACAAATTTATTCCTCATTTGCCGAAGTTAACGAGCTTCAAAGTGTGAAAAGTCAAAAAGATGTGTATTTGAGCACATAAAGTACTATTTTTCTTGCAAATTCAACAAGATTAAATCATAATGTGTTGTGACATCTTCAAATCTCGTCGAGCTGATTAATTTGACTCTTCGTTTAACAAATTTGTTCCTCATTTGCCGAAGTTATCGAGCTTCAAAGTTTGGAAAGTCGCAAAAGTTGTTTGTTTGAGCACATAAAGTACTATTTTACTTGGAAATTCAACAAGGTGCAAACAAGATGAGTTGTGATATCTTCAAAATCTTGACGAGCTGATTAATTTGACACTCTGTTTAACAAATTTATTCCTCATTTGCCGAAGTTAACGAGCTTCAAAGTGTGAAAAGTCAAAAAGATGTGTATTTGAGCACATAAAGTACTATTTTTCTTGGAAATTCAACAAGATGCAATCTTGATGTGTTGTGACATCTTCAAAATCTCGTCGAGCTGATTAATTTGACACTCCGTTTAACAAGTTTGTTCCTCATTTGCCGAAGTTATTGAGCTTCAAATTTGGAAAGTTACAAAAGATGTTTGTTTGAGCAGATAAAGTACTATTTTTCTTGGAAATTCAACAAGATGCAATCATGATGAGTTGTGACATCTTCAAATCTCGTCGAGCTGATTAATTTGACTCTTCGTTTAACAAATTTGTTCCTCATTTGCCGAAGTTAACGAGCTTCAAAGTTTGAAAAGTCAAAAAGATGTGTGTTTGAGCACATAAAGTACTATTTTTCTTGGAAATTCAACAAGATGCAATCATGATGAGTTGTTACATCTTCAAATCTCGTCGAGCTGATTAATTTGACTCTTCGTTTAACAAATTTGTTCCTCATTTGCCGATGTTAACGAGCTTCAAAGTTTGAAAAGTCAAAAAGATGTGTGTTTGAGCACATAAAGTACTATTTTTCTTGGAAATTCAACAAGATGCAATCATGATGAGTTGTTACATCTTCAAATCTCGTCGAGCTGATTAATCTGACTCTTCGTTTAACAAATTTGTTCCTCATTTGCCGATGTTAACGAGCTTCAAAGTTTGAAAAGTCAAAAAGAGGTGAGTTTGAGCACATAAAGTACTATTTTTCTTGGAAATTCAACAAGATGCAATCAAGATGTGTTGTGACATCAAAATCTCGTCGAGCTGATTAATTTGACACTCCGTTTAACAAATTTGTTACTCATTTGCCGAAGTTATCGAGCTTCATAGTTTGAAAAGTCAAAAAGATGTGTGTTTGAGCACATAAAGTACTATTTTTCTTGGAAATTCAACAAGATGCAATCATGATGAGTTGTGACATCTTCAAATCTCGTCGAGCTGATTAATTTGACACTTCCTTTAACAAATTTGTTCCTCATTTGCCGAAGTTAACGAGCTTCAAAGTGTGAAAAGTCAAAAAGATGTGTATTTGAGCACATAAAGTACTATTTTTCTTGGAAATTCAACAAGATGCAATCTTGATGTGTTGTGACATCTTCAAAATCTCGTCGAGCTGATTAATTTGACACTCCGTTTAACAAGTTTGTTCCTCATTTGCCGAAGTTATTGAGCTTCAAATTTGGAAAGTTACAAAAGATGTTTGTTTGAGCAGATAAAGTACTATTTTTCTTGGAAATTCAACAAGATGCAATCATGATGAGTTGTGACATCTTCAAATCTCGTCGAGCTGATTAATTTGACTCTTCGTTTAACAAATTTGTTCCTCATTTGCCGAAGTTAACGAGCTTCAAAGTTTGAAAAGTCAAAAAGATGTGTGTTTGAGCACATAAAGTACTATTTTTCTTGGAAATTCAACAAGATGCAATCATGATGAGTTGTTACATCTTCAAATCTCGTCGAGCTGATTAATTTGACTCTTCGTTTAACAAATTTGTTCCTCATTTGCCGATGTTAACGAGCTTCAAAGTTTGAAAAGTCAAAAAGATGTGTGTTTGAGCACATAAAGTACTATTTTTCTTGGAAATTCAACAAGATGCAATCATGATGAGTTGTTACATCTTCAAATCTCGTTGAGCTGATTAATCTGACTCTTCGTTTAACAAATTTGTTCCTCATTTGCCGATGTTAACGAGCTTCAAAGTTTGAAAAGTCAAAAAGAGGTGAGTTTGAGCACATAAAGTACTATTTTTCTTGGAAATTCAACAAGATGCAATCAAGATGTGTTGTGACATCAAAATCTCGTCGAGCTGATTAATTTGACACTCCGTTTAACAAATTTGTTACTCATTTGCCGAAGTTATCGAGCTTCATAGTTTGAAAAGTCAAAAAGATGTGTGTTTGAGCACATAAAGTACTATTTTTCTTGGAAATTCAACAAGATGCAATCATGATGAGTTGTGACATCTTCAAATCTCGTCGAGCTGATTAATTTGACACTTCCTTTAACAAATTTGTTCCTCATTTGCCGAAGTTAACGAGCTTCAAAGTTTGAAAAGTCAAAAAGATGTGTTTTTGAGCACATAAAGTACTATTTTTCTTGCAAATTCAACAAGATGAAATCATAATGTGTTGTGACATCTTCAAATCTCGTCGAGCTGATTAATTTGACTCTTCGTTTAACAAATTTGTTCCTCATTTGCCGAAGTTATCGAGCTTCAAAGTTTGGAAAGTCGCAAAAGTTGTTTGTTTGAGCACATAAAGTACTATTTTACTTGGAAATTCAACAAGGTGCAAACAAGATGAGTTGTGATATCTTCAAAATCTTGACGAGCTGATTAATTTGACACTCCGTTTAACAAATTTGTTCCTCATTTGCCGAAGTTATCGAGCTCCAAAGTTTGAAAAGTCAAAAAGATGTGTTTTTGAGCACATATAGTACTATTTTTCTTGGAAATTCAACAAGATGCAATCATGATGAGTTGTGACATCTTCAAATCTCGTCGAGATGATTAATTTGACACTCCGTTTAACAAATTTGTTCCTCATTTGTCGAAGTTATCGAGCTCCAAAGTTTGAAAAGTCAAAAAGATGTGTGTTTGAGCACATAAAGTACTATTTTTCTTGGAAATTCAACAAGATGCAATCATGATGAGTTGTGACATCTTCAAAATCTCGTCGAGCTGATTAATTTGACACTCCGTTTAACAAATTTGTAACTCATTTGCCGAAGTTATCGAGCTCCAAAGTTTGAAAAGTCAAAAAGATGTGTTTTTGAGCACATATAGTACTATTTTTCTTGGAAATTCAACAAGATGCAATCATGATGAGTTGTGACATCTTCAAAATCTCGTCGAGCTGATTAATTTGACACTCCGTTTAACAAATTTGTAACTCATTTGCCGAAGTTATCGAGCTTCATAGTTTGAAAAGTCAAAAAGATGTGTGTTTGAGCACATAAAGTACTATTTTTCTTGGAAATTCAACAAGATGCAATCATGATGAGTTGTGACATCTTCAAATCTCGTCGAGCTGATTAATTTGACACTTCCTTTAACAAATTTGTTCCTCATTTGCCGAAGTTAACGAGCTTCAAAGTTTGAAAAGTCAAAAAGATGTGTGTTTGAGCACATAAAGTACTATTTTTCTTGGAAATTCAACAAGATGCAATCATGATGAGTTGTTACATCTTCAAATCTCGTCGAGCTGATTAATTTGACTCTTCGTTTAACAAATTTGTTCCTCATTTGCCGATGTTAACGAGCTTCAAAGTTTGAAAAGTCAAAAAGATGTGTGTTTGAGCACATAAAGTACTATTTTTCTTGGAAATTCAACAAGATGCAATCATGATGAGTTGTTACATCTTCAAATCTCGTCGAGCTGATTAATTTGACTCTTCGTTTAACAAATTTGTTCCTCATTTGCCGATGTTAACGAGCTTCAAAGTTTGAAAAGTCAAAAAGAGGTGAGTTTGAGCACATAAAGTACTATTTTTCTTGGAAATTCAACAAGATGCAATCAAGATGTGTTGTGACATCAAAATCTCGTCGAGCTGATTAATTTGACACTCCGTTTAACAAATTTGTTACTCATTTGCCGAAGTTATCGAGCTTCATAGTTTGAAAAGTCAAAAAGATGTGTGTTTGAGCACATAAAGTACTATTTTTCTTGGAAATTCAACAAGATGCAATCATGATGAGTTGTGACATCTTCAAATCTCCTCGAGCTGATTAATTTGACACTTCCTTTAACAAATTTGTTCCTCATTTGCCGAAGTTAACGAGCTTCAAAGTTTGAAAAGTCAAAAAGATGTGTTTGTGAGCACATATAGTACTATTTTTCTTGGAAATTCAACAAGATGCAATCATGATGAGTTGTGACATCTTCAAATCTCGTCGAGCTGATTAATTTGACACTTCGTTTAACAAATTTGTTGCTCATTTGCCGAAGTTAACGAGCTTCAAAGTGTGAAAAGTCAAAAAGATGTGTATTTGAGCACATAAAGTACTATTTTTCTTGGAAATTCAACAAGATGCAATCATGATGAGTTGTGACATCAAAATCTCGTCGAGCTGATTAATTTGACACTGCGTTTAACAAATTTGTTACTCATTTGTCGAAGTTATCGAGCTTCAAAGTTTGAAAAGTCAAAAAGATGTGTTTTTGAGCACATAAAGTACTATTTTTCTTGGAAATTCAACAAGATGCAATCATGATGTGTTGTGACATCTTCAAAATCACGTCGAGATGATTAATTTGACTCTTCGTTTAACAAATTTGTTGCTCATTTGCCGAAGCTAACGAGCTTCAAAGTTTGAAAAGTCAAAAAGATGTGTGTTTGAGCACATAAAGTTCTATTTTTCTTGCAAATTCAACAAGATGAAATCATGATGTGTTGTGACATCAAAATCTCGTCGAGATGATTAATTTGACACTCCGTTTAACAAATTTGTTACTCATTTGCCGAAGTTATCGAGCTTCATAGTTTGAAAAGTCAAAAAGATGTGTGTTTGAGCACATAAAGTACTATTTTTCTTGGAAATTCAACAAGATGCAATCATGATGAGTTGTGACATCTTCAAATCTCGTCGAGCTGATTAATTTGACACTTCCTTTAACAAATTTGTTCCTCATTTGCCGAAGTTAACGAGCTTCAAAGTTTGAAAAGTCAAAAAGATATGTTTTTGAGCACATATAGTACTATTTTTCTTGGAAATTCAACAAGATGCAATCATGATGAGTTGTGACATCTTCAAATCTCGTCGAGCTGATTAATTTGACACTTCGTTTAACAAATTTGTTGCTCATTTGCCGAAGTTATCGAGCTTCAAAGTTTGAAAAGTCAAAAAGATGTGTGTTTGAGCACATAAAGTACTATTTTTCTTGGAAATTCAACAAGATGCAATCATGATGAGTTGTGACATCTTCAAATCTCGTCGAGCTGATTAATTTGACACTTCCTTTAACAAATTTGTTCCTCATTTGCCGAAGTGAACGAGCTTCAAAGTTTGAAAAGTCAAAAAGATGTGTTTTTGAGCACATATAGTACTATTTTTCTTGGAAATTCAACAAGATGCAATCATGATGAGTTGTGACATCTTCAAATCTCGTCGAGCTGATTAATTTGACACTTCGTTTAACAAATTTGTTGCTCATTTGCCGAAGTTAACGAGCTTCAAAGTGTGAAAAGTCAAAAAGATGTGTATTTGAGCACATAAAGTACTATTTTTCTTGGAAATTCAACAAGATGCAATCATGATGAGTTGTGACATCAAAATCTCGTCGAGCTGATTAATTTGACACTGCGTTTAACAAATTTGTTACTCATTTGTCGAAGTTAACGAGCTTCAAAGTTTGAAAAGTCAAAAAGATGTGTGTTTGAGCACATAAAGTTCTATTTTTCTTGCAAATTCAACAAGATGAAATCATGATGTGTTGTGACATCAAAATCTCGTCGAGATGATTAATTTGACACTCCGTTTAACAAATTTGTTACTCATTTGCCGAACTTAACGAGCTTCAAAGTTTGAAAAGTCAAAAAGATGTGTTTTTGAGCACATATAGTACTATTTTTCTTGGAAATTCAACAAGATGCAATCATGATGAGTTGTGACATCTTCAAATCTCGTCGAGCTGATTAATTTGACACTTCCTTTAACAAATTTGTTCCTCATTTGCCGAAGTGAACGAGCTTCAAAGTTTGAAAAGTCAAAAAGATGTGTTTTTGAGCACATATAGTACTATTTTTCTTGGAAATTCAACAAGATGCAATCATGATGAGTTGTGACATCTTCAAATCTCGTCGAGCTGATTAATTTGACACTTCGTTTAACAAATTTGTTGCTCATTTGCCGAAGTTAACGAGCTTCAAAGTGTGAAAAGTCAAAAAGATGTGTATTTGAGCACATAAAGTACTATTTTTCTTGGAAATTCAACAAGATGCAATCACGATGAGTTGTGACATCAAAATTTCGTCGAGCTGATTAATTTGACACTGCGTTTAACAAATTTGTTACTCATTTGTCGAAGTTAACGAGCTTCAAAGTTTGAAAAGTCAAAAAGATGTGTGTTTGAGCACATAAAGTTCTATTTTTCTTGCAAATTCAACAAGATGCAATCATGATGAGTTGTGACATCAAAATCTCGTCGAGATGATTAATTTGACACTCCGTTTAACAAATTTGTTACTCATTTGCCGAAGTTAACGAGCTTCAAAGTTTGAAAAGTCAAAAAGATGTGTTTTTGAGCACATATAGTACTATTTTACTTGGAAATTCAACAAGGTGCAAACAAGATGAGTTGTGATATCTTCAAAATCTTGACGAGCTGATTAATTTGACACTCTGTTTAACAAATTTATTCCTCATTTGCCGAAGTTAACGAGCTTCAAAGTGTGAAAAGTCAAAAAGATGTGTATTTGAGCACATAAAGTACTATTTTTCTTGCAAATTCAACAAGATGAAATCATAATGTGTTGTGACATCTTCAAAATCACGTCGAGATGATTAATTTGACTCTTCGTTTAACAAATTTGTTGCTCATTTGCCGAAGTTAACGAGCTTCAAAGTTTGAAAAGTCAAAAAGATGTGTGTTTGAGCACATAAAGTTCTATTTTTCTTGCAAATTCAACAAGATGAAATCATGATGTGTTGTGACATCAAAATCTCGTCGAGATGATTAATTTGACACTCCGTTTAACAAATTTGTTACTCATTTGTCGAAGTTATCGAGCTTCAAAGTTTGAAAAGTCAAAAAGATGTGTTTTTGAGCACATAAAGTACTATTTTTCTTGGAAATTCAACAAGATGCAATCATGATGTGTTGTGACATCTTCAAAATCACGTCGAGATGATTAATTTGACACTCCGTTTAACAAATTTGTTCCTCATTTGCCGATGTTAACGAGCTTCAAAGTTTGAAAAGTCAAAAAGAGGTGAGTTTGAGCACATAAAGTACTATTTTTCTTGGAAATTCAACAAGATGCAATCAAGATGTGTTGTGACATCAAAATCTCGTCGAGCTGATTAATTTGACACTCCGTTTAACAAATTTGTTACTCATTTGCCGAAGTTATCGAGCTTCATAGTTTGAAAAGTCAAAAAGATGTGTGTTTGAGCACATAAAGTACTATTTTTCTTGGAAATTCAACAAGATGCAATCATGATGAGTTGTGACATCTTCAAATCTCGTCGAGCTGATTAATTTGACACTTCCTTTAACAAATTTGTTCCTCATTTGCCGAAGTTATCGAGCTTCAAAGTTTGGAAAGTCGCAAAAGTTGTTTGTTTGAGCACATAAAGTACTATTTTACTTGGAAATTCAACAAGGTGCAAACAAGATGAGTTGTGATATCTTCAAAATCTTGACGAGCTGATTAATTTGACACTCTGTTTAACAAATTTATTCCTCATTTGCCGAAGTTAACGAGCTTCAAAGTGTGAAAAGTCAAAAAGATGTGTATTTGAGCACAACAAGAACTATTTTTCTTGGAAATTCAACAAGATGCAATCTTGATGTGTTGTGACATCTTCAAAATCTCGTCGAGCTGATTAATTTGACACTCCGTTTAACAAGTTTGTTCCTCATTTGCCGAAGTTATTGAGCTTCAAATTTGGAAAGTTACAAAAGATGTTTGTTTGAGCAGATAAAGTACTATTCTTCTTGGAAATTCAACAAGATGCAATCATGATGAGTTGTGACATCTTCAAATCTCGTCGAGCTGATTAATTTGACTCTTCGTTTAACAAATTTGTTCCTCATTTGCCGAAGTTAACGAGCTTCAAAGTTTGAAAAGTCAAAAAGATGTGTGTTTGAGCACATAAAGTACTATTTTTCTTGGAAATTCAACAAGATGCAATCATGATGAGTTGTTACATCTTCAAATCTCGTCGAGCTGATTAATTTGACTCTTCGTTTAACAAATTTGTTCCTCATTTGCCGATGTTAACGAGCTTCAAAGTTTGAAAAGTCAAAAAGATGTGTGTTTGAGCACATAAAGTACTATTTTTCTTGGAAATTCAACAAGATGCAATCATGATGAGTTGTTACATCTTCAAATCTCGTCGAGCTGATTAATTTGACTCTTCGTTTAACAAATTTGTTCCTCATTTGCCGATGTTAACGAGCTTCAAAGTTTGAAAAGTCAAAAAGAGGTGAGTTTGAGCACATAAAGTACTATTTTTCTTGGAAATTCAACAAGATGCAATCAAGATGTGTTGTGACATCAAAATCTCGTCGAGCTGATTAATTTGACACTCCGTTTAACAAATTTGTTACTCATTTGCCGAAGTTATCGAGCTTCATAGTTTGAAAAGTCAAAAAGAGGTGAGTTTGAGCACATAAAGTACTATTTTTCTTGGAAATTCAACAAGATGCAATCATGATGAGTTGTGACATCTTCAAATCTCGTCGAGCTGATTAATTTGACACTTCCTTTAACAAATTTGTTCCTCATTTGCCGAAGTTAACGAGCTTCAAAGTTTGAAAAGTCAAAAAGATGTGTATTTGAGCACATAAAGTACTATTTTTCTTGGAAATTCAACAAGATGCAATCATGATGAGTTGTGACATCAAAATCTCGTCGAGCTGATTAATTTGACACTGCGTTTAACAAATTTGTTACTCATTTGTCGAAGTTATCGAGCTTCAAAGTTTGAAAAGTCAAAAAGATGTGTGTTTGAGCACATAAATTACTATTTTTCTTGGAAATTCAACAAGATGCAATCATGATGAGTTGTGACATCTTCAAATCTCGTCGAGCTGATTAATTTGACACTTCGTTTAACAAATTTGTTGCTCATTTGCCGAAGTTAACGAGTTTCAAAGTGTGAAAAGTCAAAAAGATGTGTATTTGAGCACATAAAGTACTATTTTTCTTGGAAATTCAACAAGATGCAATCATGATGAGTTGTGACATCAAAATCTCGTCGAGCTGATTAATTTGACACTGCGTTTAACAAATTTGTTACTCATTTGTCGAAGTTATCGAGCTTCAAAGTTTGAAAAGTCAAAAAGATGTGTTTTTGAGCACATAAAGTACTATTTTTCTTGGAAATTCAACAAGATGCAATCATGATGTGTTGTGACATCTTCAAAATCACGTCGAGATGATTAATGTGACTCTTCGTTTAACAAATTTGTTGCTCATTTGCCGAAGTTAACGAGCTTCAAAGTTTGAAAAGTCAAAAAGATGTGTGTTTGAGCACATAAAGTTCTATTTTTCTTGCAAATTCAACAAGATGAAATCATGATGTGTTGTGACATCAAAATCTTGTCGAGATGATTAATTTGACACTCCGTTTAACAAATTTGTTACTCATTTGTCGAAGTTATCGAGCTTCAAAGTTTGAAAAGTCAAAAAGATGTGTGTTTGAGCACATAAAGTTCTATTTTTCTTGCAAATTCAACAAGATGCAATCATGATGTGTTGTGACATCTTCAAAATCACGTCGAGATGATCAATTTGACACTCCGTTTAACAAATTTATTCCTCATTTGCCGAAGTTAACGAGCTTCAAAGTATGAAAAGTCAAAAAGATGTGTATTTGAGCACATAAAGTACTATTTTTCTTGGAAATTCAACAAGATGCAATCATGATGTGTTGTGACATCTTCAAAATCACGTCGAGATGATTAATTTGACTGTTCGTTTAACAAATTTGTTGCTCATTTGCCGAAGTTAACGAGCTTCAAAGTTTGAAAAGTCAAAAAGATGTGTGTTTGAGCACATAAAGTTCTATTTTTCTTGCAAATTCAACAAGATGAAATCATGATGTGTTGTGACATCAAAATCTCGTCGAGATGATTAATTTGACACTCCGTTTAACAAATTTGTTACTCATTTGCCGAAGTTAACGAGCTTCAAAGTTTGAAAAGTCAAAAAGATGTGTTTTTGAGCACATATAGTACTATTTTTCTTGGAAATTCAACAAGATGCAATCATGATGAGTTGTGACATCTTCAAATCTCGTCGAGCTAATTAATTTGACACTTCGTTTAACAAATTTGTTGCTCATTTGCCGAAGTTAACGAGCTTCAAAGTTTGAAAAGTCAAAAAGATGTGTGTTTGAGCACATAAAGTTCTATTTTTCTTGCAAATTCAACAAGATGAAATCATGATGTTTTGTGACATCAAAATCTCGTCGAGATGATTAATTTGACACTCCGTTTAACAAATTTGTTACTCATTTGCCGAAGTTATTGAGCTTCAAAGTTTGGAAATTCACAAAAGTTGTTTGTTTGAGCACATAAAGTACTATTTTTCTTGCAAATTGAACAAGATGCAATCATGATGAGTTGCGACATCTTCAAATCTCGTCGAGCTGATTAATTTGACTCTTCGTTTAACAAATTTGTTCCTCATTTGCCGAAGTTAACGAGCTTCAAAGTTTGAAAAGTCAAGAAGATATGTTTTTGAGCACATATAGTACTATTTTTCTTGGAAATTCAACAAGATGCAATCATGATGAGTTGTGACATCTTCAAATCTCGTCGAGCTGATTAATTTGACACTTCGTTTAACAAATTTGTTGCTCATTTGCCGAAGTTATCGAGCTCCAAAGTTTGAAAAGTCAAAAAGATGTGTGTTTGAGCACATAAAGTACTATTTTTCGTGGAAATTCAACAAGATGCAATCATGATGAGTGTTGACATCTTCAAAATCACGTCGAGATGATTAATTTGACACTCCGTTTAACAAATTTGTTCCTCATTTGTCGAAGTTATCGAGCTCCAAAGTTTGAAAAGTCAAAAAGATGTGTGTTTGAGCACAACAAGAACTATTTTTCTTGGAAATTCAACAAGATGCAATCTTGATGTGTTGTGACATCTTCAAAATCTCGTCGAGCTGATTAATTTGACACTCCGTTTAACAAGTTTGTTCCTCATTTGCCGAAGTTATTGAGCTTCAAATTTGGAAAGTTACAAAAGATGTTTGTTTGAGCAGATAAAGTACTATTCTTCTTGGAAATTCAACAAGATGCAATCATGATGAGTTGTGACATCTTCAAATCTCGTCGAGCTGATTAATTTGACTCTTCGTTTAACAAATTTGTTCCTCATTTGCCGAAGTTAACGAGCTTCAAAGTTTGAAAAGTCAAAAAGATGTGTGTTTGAGCACATAAAGTACTATTTTTCTTGGAAATTCAACAAGATGCAATCATGATGAGTTGTTACATCTTCAAATCTCGTCGAGCTGATTAATTTGACTCTTCGTTTAACAAATTTGTTCCTCATTTGCCGATGTTAACGAGCTTCAAAGTTTGAAAAGTCAAAAAGATGTGTGTTTGAGCACATAAAGTACTATTTTTCTTGGAAATTCAACAAGATGCAATCATGATGAGTTGTTACATCTTCAAATCTCGTCGAGCTGATTAATTTGACTCTTCGTTTAACAAATTTGTTCCTCATTTGCCGATGTTAACGAGCTTCAAAGTTTGAAAAGTCAAAAAGAGGTGAGTTTGAGCACATAAAGTACTATTTTTCTTGGAAATTCAACAAGATGCAATCATGATGTGTTGTGACATCTTCAAAATCACGTCGAGATGATTAATGTGACTCTTCGTTTAACAAATTTGTTGCTCATTTCCCGAAGTTAACGAGCTTCAAAGTTTGAAAAGTCAAAAAGATGTGTGTTTGAGCACATAAAGTTCTATTTTTCTTGCAAATTCAACAAGATGAAATCATGATGTGTTGTGACATCAAAATCTTGTCGAGATGATTAATTTGACACTCCGTTTAACAAATTTGTTACTCATTTGTCGAAGTTATCGAGCTTCAAAGTTTGAAAAGTCAAAAAGATGTGTGTTTGAGCACATAAAGTTCTATTTTTCTTGCAAATTCAACAAGATGCAATCATGATGTGTTGTGACATCTTCAAAATCACGTCGAGATGATTAATTTGACACTCCGTTTAACAAATTTGTTACTCATTTGTCGAAGTTATCGAGCTTCAAAGTTTGAAAAGTCAAAAACATGTGTTTTTGAGCACATAAAGTACTATTTTTCTTGGAAATTCAACAAGATGCAATCATGATGTGTTGTGACATCTTCAAAATCACGTCGAGATGATTAATTTGACACTCCGTTTAACAAATTTATTCCTCATTTGCCGAAGTTAACGAGCTTCAAAGAATGAAAAGTCAAAAAGATGTGTATTTGAGCACATAAAGTACTATTTTTCTTGGAAATTCAACAAGATGAAATCATGATGTGTTGTGACATCAAAATCTCGTCGATATGATTAATTTGACACTCCGTTTAACAAATTTGTTCCTCATTTGCCGAAGTTATTGAGCTTCATAGTTTGGAAATTCACAAAAGTTGTTTGTTTGAGCACATAAAGTACTATTTTTCTTGCAAATTGAACAAGATGCAATCATGATGAGTTGCGACATCTTCAAATCTCGTCGAGCTGATTAATTTGACTCTTCGTTTAACAAATTTGTTCCTCATTTGCCGATGTTAACGAGCTTCAAAGTTTGGAAAGTTACAAAAGTTGTTTGTTTGAGCACATAAAGTACTATTTTTCTTGGAAATTCAACAAGATGCAATCATGATGAGTGTTGACATCTTCAAAATCTCGTCGAGCTGATTAATGTGACTCTTCGTTTAACAAATTTGTTCCTCATTTGCCGAAGTTTTCGAGCTCCAAAGTTTGAAAAGTCAAAAAGATGTGTGTTTGAGCACATAAAGTACTATTTTTCTTGGAAATTCAACAAGATGCAATCATGATGAGTTGCGACATCTTCAAATCTCGTCGAGCTGATTAATTTGACTCTTCGTTTAACAAATTTGTTCCTCATTTGCCGATGTTAACGCGCTTCAAAGTTTGGAAAGTTACAAAAGTTGTTTGTTTGAGCACATAAAGTACTATTTTTCTTGGAAATTCAACAAGATGCAATCATGATGAGTGTTGACATCTTCAAAATCTCGTCGAGATGATTAATTTGACACTCCGTTTAACAAATTTATTCCTCATTTGCCGAAGTTAACGAGCTTCAAAGAATGAAAAGTCAAAAAGATGTGTATTTGAGCACATAAAGTACTATTTTTCTTGGAAATTCAACAAGATGAAATCATGATGTGTTGTGACATCAAAATCTCGTCGAGATGATTAATTTGACACTCCGTTTAACAAATTTGTTCCTCATTTGCCGAAGTTATTGAGCTTCAAAGTTTGGAAATTCACAAAAGTTGTTTGTTTGAGCACATAAAGTACTATTTTTCTTGCAAATTGAACAAGATGCAATCATGATGAGTTGCGACATCTTCAAATCTCGTCGAGCTGATTAATTTGACTCTTCGTTTAACAAATTTGTTCCTCATTTGCCGAAGTTAACGAGCTTCAAAGTTTGAAAAGTCAAGAAGATGTGTGTTTGAGCACATAAAGTACTATTTTTCTTGGAAATTCAACAAGATGCAATCATGATGAGTTGTGACATCTTCAAAATCACGTCGAGATGATTAATTTGACACTCCGTTTAAGAAATTTGTTCCTCATTTGCCGAAGTTATCGAGCTCCAAAGTTTGAAAAGTCAAAAAGATGTGTGTTTGAGCACAACAATAACTATTTTTCTTGGAAATTCAACAAGATGCAATCTTGATGTGTTGTGACATCTTCAAAATCTCGTCGAGCTGATTAATTTGACCCTCCGTTTAACAAGTTTGTTCCTCATTTGCCGAAGTTATTGAGCTTCAAAGTTTGGAAAGTTACAAAAGTTGTTTGTTTGAGCACATAAAGTACTATTTTTCTTGGAAATTCAACAAGATGCTATCATGATGAGTTGTGACATCTTCAAATCTCGTCGAGGTGATTAATTTGACACTTCGTTTAACAAATTTGTTCCTCATTTGCTGAAGTTAACGAGCTTCAAAGTTTGAAAAGTCAAGAAGATGTGTGTTTGAGCACATAAAGTTCTATTTTTCTTGCAAATTCAACAAGATGAAATCATGATGTTTTGTGACATCAAAATCTCGTCGAGATGATTAATTTGACACTCCGTTTAACAAATTTGTTACTCATTTGTCGAAGTTATCGAGCTTCAAAGTTTGAAAAGTCAAAAACATGTGTTTTTGAGCACATAAAGTACTATTTTTCTTGGAAATTCAACAAGATGCAATCATGATGAGTTGCGACATCTTCAAATCTCGTCGAGCTGATTAATTTGACTCTTCGTTTAACAAATTTGTTCCTCATTTGCCGATGTTAACGAGCTTCAAAATTTGACAAGTCAAAAAGACGTGTATTTGAGCACATAAAGTACTGTTTTTCTTGGAAATGCAAGAAGATGCAATCATAATGTGTTGTGTCATCTTCAAAATCTCGTCGAGCTTATTAATTTGACACTACATTGTATCTTGGTAAGTTTTCTAGAAAACGAGTAATTTATGTGCTCAAACACACATCTTTCGTGACTTTTCAAGTTTTGAACATCGGTAACTTCGGCAAATGAGCTCCAAATACCTTCAAAAATTGATCATAGAATCACCTCGTTGAGCTGTTCATCATGACTCATAAGGCTTCATTCTGTCTTTATGAGTTTTCTAGAAAACGAGTAATTTATGTGCTCAAACACACATCTTTCGTGACTTTTCAAGATTTGAACCTCCGTAACTTCGGCAAATGAGTTCCAAATACCTTCATAATTTGACCACAGAATCACCTCGTTGAGCTCTTCATCATGACTCATAAGGCTTCATTCTGTCTTTGTGAGTTTTCTAGAAAACGAGTAATTTATGTGCTCAAACACACATCTTTCGTGACTTTTCAAGATTTTAACCTCCGTAACTTCGGCAAATGAGCTCCAAACACCTTCAAAAATTGATCAATGAATCACCTCGACGAGCTCTTTAAAATGACCGTTAAGGCTTCATTCTGTCTTTGTGAGTTTTCTAGAAAACGAGTAATTTATGTGCTCAAACACACATCTTTCGTGACTTTTCAAGTTTTGAACCTCCGTAACTTCGGCAAATGAGTTCCAAATACCTTCAAAATTTGACCACATAATAAACTCGAAGAGCTCTTTAACATGACCAGTAAGGATTCATTGTATCTTGGTAAGTTTTCTAGAAAAGGAGTAATTTATGTGCTCAAACACAAATCTTTCGTGACTTTTCAAGTTTTGAACATCGGTAACTTCGGCAAATGAGCTCCAAATACCTTCCAAAATTGATCATAGAATCACCTCGTTGAGCTGTTCATCATGACTCATAAGGCTTCATTCTGTCTTTGTGAGTTTTCTAGAAAACGAGTAATTTATGTGCTCAAACACACATCTTTCGTGACTTTTCAAGTTTTGAACCTCCGTAACTTCGGCAAATGAGTTCCAAATACCTTCAAAATTTGACCACATAATAAACTCGAAGAGCTCTTTAACATGACCAGTAAGGATTCATTGTATCTTGGTAAGTTTTCTAGAAAAGGAGTAATTTATGTGCTCAAACACACATCTTTCGTGACTTTTCAAGTTTTGAACATCGGTAACTTCGGCAAATGAGTTCCAAATACCTTCAAAATTTGACCACATAATAAACTCGAAGAGCTCTTTAACATGACCAGTAAGGATTCATTGTATCTTAGTAAGTTTTCTAGAAAAGGAGTAATTTATGTGCTCAAACACACATCTTTCGTGACTTTTCAAGATTTGAACCTCCGTAACTTCGGCAAATGAGCTCCAACTACCTTCAAAATTTGACCACAGAATCACCTCGTTGAGCTCTTCATCATGACTCATAAGGCTTCATTCTGTCTTTATGAGTTTTCTAGAAAACGAGTAATTTATGTGCTCAAACACACATCTTTCGTGACTTTTCAAGATTTGAACCTCCGTAACTTCGGCAAATGAGTTCCAAATACCTTCATAATTTGACCACAGAATCACCTCGTTGAGCTCTTCATCATGACTCATAAGGCTTCATTGTATCTTGGTAAGTTTTCTAGAAAACGAGTAATATATGTGCTCAAACACACATCTTTCGGGACTTTTCAAGATTTTCACCTCCGTAACTTCGGCAAATGAGCTCCAAATACCTTCAAAATTTGACCACAGAATCAACTCGACGAGCTCTTTAAAATGACTGTTAAGGCTTCATTCTGTCTTTGTGCGTTTTCTAGAAAACGAGTAATTTATGTGCTCAAACACACATCTTTCGTGACTTTTCAAGATTTGAACCTCCGTAACTTCGGCAAATGAGCTCCAAACACCTTCAAAAATTGATCAATGAATCACCTCGACGAGCTCTTTAAAATGACCGTTAAGGCTTCATTCTGTCTTGGTGAGTTTTCGAGAAAACGAGTAATTTATGTGCTCTAACACACATCTTTCTTGACGTTTCAAGATTTGAACATCGGTAACTTCGGCAAATGAGCTCCAAATACCTTCAAAAATTGACCACAGAATCACCTCGTTGAGCTCTTCATCATGACTCATAAGGCTTCATTCTGTCTTTGTGAGTTTTCTAGAAAACCAGTAATTTATTTGCTCAAACACACATTTTTCGTGACTTTTCAAGATTTGAACCTCCGTAACTTCGGCAAATTAGTTCCAAATACCTTCAAAATTTGACCACAGAATCACCTCGTTGAGCTCTTCATCATGACTCATAAGGCTTCATTCTGTCTTTGTGAGTTTTCTAGAAAACGAGTAATTTATGTGCTCAAACACACATCTTTCGTGACTTTTCAAGATTTGAACCTCGGTAACTTCGGCAAATGAGTTCCAAATACCTTCAAAATTTGACCACATAATAAACTCGAAGAGCTCTTTAACATGACTAGTAAGGCTTCATTGTATCTTGGTAAGTTTTCTAGAAAACGAGTAATTTATGTGCTCAAACACACATCTTTCGGGACTTTTCAAGATTTTCACCTCCGTAACTTCGGCAAATAAGTTCCAAATACCTTCAAAATTTGACCACAGAATCAACTTGATGAGCTCTTTAACATGACCAGTAAGGCTTCATTGTATCTTGGTAAGTTTTCTAGAAAACGAGTAATTTATGTGCTCAAACACACATCTTTCGTGACTTTTCAAGCTTTGAACCTACGTAACTTCGGCAAATAAGTTCCAAATACCTTCAAAATTTGACCACAGAATCACCTTGATGAGCTCTTTAACATGACTTGTAAGGCTTCATTGTATCTTGGTAAGTTTTATAGAAAAGGAGTAATTTATGTGCTCAAACACACATTTTTCGTGACTTTTCAAGATTTGAACCTCCGTAACTTCGGCAAATTAGTTCCAAATACCTTCAAACTTTGACCACAGAATCACCTTGATGAGCTCTTTAACATGACCGGTAAGGCTTCATTCTGTCTTGGTGAGTCTTCGAGAAAACGAGTAATTTATGTGCTCTAACACACATCTTTCTTGACGTTTCAAGATTTGAACATCGGTAACTTCGGCAAATGAGCTCCAAATACCTTCAAAATTGATCATAGAATCACCTCGTTGAGCTCTTCATCATGACTCATAAGGCTTCATTCTGTCTTTGTGAGTTTTCTAGAAAACGAGTAATTTATGTGCTCAAACACACATCTTTCGTGACTTTTCAAGATTTGAACCTCCGTAACTTCGGCAAATGAGCTCCAACTACCTTCATAATTTGACCACAGAATCACCTCGTTGAGCTCTTCATCATGACTCATAAGGCTTCATTCTGTCTTTGTGAGTTTTCTAGAAAACGAGTAATTTATGTGCTCAAACACACATCTTTCGTGACTTTTCAAGATTTTAACCTCCGTAACTTCGGCAAATGAGCTCCAAACACCTTCAAAAATTGATCAATGAATCACCTCGACGAGCTCTTTAAAATGACCGTTAAGGCTTCATTCTGTCTTTGTGAGTTTTCTAGAAAACGAGTAATTTATGTGCTCAAACACACATCTTTCGTGACTTTTCAAGTTTTGAACCTCCGTAACTTCGGCAAATGAGTTCCAAATACCTTCAAAATTTGACCACATAATAAACTCGAAGAGCTCTTTAACATGACCAGTAAGGATTCATTGTATCTTGGTAAGTTTTCTAGAAAAGGAGTAATTTATGTGCTCAAACACACATCTTTCGTGACTTTTCAAGTTTTGAACATCGGTAACTTCGGCAAATGAGCTCCAAATACCTTCAAAAATTGATCATAGAATCACCTCGTTGAGCTGTTCATCATGACTCATAAGGCTTCATTCTGTCTTGGTGTGTTTTCTAGAAAACGAGTAATTTATGTGCTCAAACACTCATCTTTCGTGACTTTTCAAGATTTTAACCTCCGTAACTTCGGCAAATGAGCTCCAAACATCTTCAAAAATTGATCAATGAATCACCTCGACGAGCTCTTTAAAATGACCGTTAAGGCTTCATTCTGTCTTTGTGAGTTTTCTAGAAAACAAGTAATTTATGTGCTCAAACACACATCTTTCGTGACTTTTCAAGATTTGAACCTCGGTAACTTCGGCAAATGAGTTCCAAATACCTTCAAAATTTGACCACATAATAAACTCGAAGAGCTCTTTAACATGACTAGTAAGGCTTCATTGTATCTTGGTAAGTTTTCTAGAAAACGAGTAATTTATGTGCTCAAACACACATCTTTCGGGACTTTTCAAGATTTTCACCTCCGTAACTTCGGCAAATGAGCTCCAAATACCTTCAAAATTTGACCACAGAATCAACTCGACGAGCTCTTTAAAATGACTGTTAAGGCTTCATTCTGTCTTTGTGCGTTTTCTAGAAAACGAGTAATTTATGTGCTCAAACATACATCTTTCGTGACTTTTCAAGATTTGAACCTCCGTAACTTCGGCAAATGAGCTCCAAACACCTTCAAAAATTGATCAATGAATCACCTCGACGAGCTCTTTAAAATGACCGTTAAGGCTTCATTCTGTCTTTGTGAGTTTTCTAGAAAACGAGTAATTTATGTGCTCAAACACACATCTTTCGTGACTTTTCAAGTTTTGAACCTCGGTAACTTCGGCAAATGAGTTCCAAATACCTTCAAAATTTGACCACATAATAAACTCGAAGAGCTCTTTAACATGACCAGTAAGGTTTCATTCTGTCTTGGTGTCTTTTCTAGAAAACGAGTAATTTATGTGCTCAAACACACATCTTTCGTGACTTTTCAAGCTTTGAACCTACGTAACTTCGGCAAATGAGCTCCAAATACCTTCAAAATTTGACCACAGAATCACCTCGTTGAGCTCTTCATCATGACTCATAAGGCTTCATTCTGTCTTTGTGAGTTTTCTAGAAAACGAGTAATTTATGTGCTCAAACACACATCTTTCGTGACTTTTCAAGATTTTAACCTCCGTAACTTCGGCAAATGAGCTCCAAACACCTTCAAAAATTGATCAATGAATCACCTCGACGAGCTCTTTAAAATGACCGTTAAGGCTTCATTCTGTCTTTGTGAGTTTTCTAGAAAACGAGTAATTTATGTGCTCAAACACACATCTTTCGTGACTTTGCAAGATTTGAACCTCCGTAACTTCGGCAAATGAGCTCCAAATACCTTCAAAAATTGATCATAGAATCACCTCGACGAGCTCTTTAAAATGACCGGTAAGGTTTCATTCTGTCTTTGTGAGTTTTCTAGAAAACCAGTAATTTATGTGCTCAAACACACATCTTTAGTGACTTTTCAAGATTTGAACCTCCGTAACTTCGGCAAATGAGCTCCAAATACGTTCAAAATTTGACCACAGAATCACCTCGTTGAGCTCTTCATCATGACTCATAAGGCTTCATTCTGTCTTTGTGAGTTTTCTAGAAAACGAGTAATTTATGTGCTCAAACACACATCTTTCGTGACTTTTCAAGGTTTGAACCTCCGCAACTTCGGCAAATGAGCTCCAAATACCTTCAAAAATTGATCACAGAATCACCTCTACGAGCTCTTTAAAATGACCTGTAAGGCTTCATTCTGTCTTGGTGTGTTTTCTAGAAAACGAGTAATTTATGTGCTCAAACACACATTTTTCGTGACTTTTCAAAATTTGAACCTCCGTAACTTCGGCAAATTAGTTCCAAATACCTTCAAAATTTGACCACAGAATCACCTCGTTGAGCTCTTCGTCATGATTCATAAGGCTTCATTCTGTCTTTGTGAGTTTTCTAGAAAACCAGTAATTTATGTGCTCAAACACACATCTTTCGTGACTTTTCAAGTTTTGAACCTCCGTAACTTCGGCAAATGAGTTCCAAATACCTTCAAAATTTGACCACAGAATCACCTTGATGAGCTCTTTAACATGACCGGTAAGGCTTCATTCTGTCTTGGTGAGTTTTCGAGAAAACGAGTAATTTATGTGCTCTAACACACATCTTTCTGGACGTTTCAAGATTTGAACATCGGTAACTTCGGCAAATGAGCTCCAAATACCTTCAAAAATTGACCACAGAATCACCTCGTTGAGCTCTTCATCATGACTCATAAGGCTTCATTCTGTCTTTGTGAGTTTTCTAGAAAACCAGTAATTTATGTGCTCAAACACACATCTTTCGTGACTTTTCAAGCTTTGAACCTACGTAACTTCGGCAAATGAGCTCCAAATACCTTCAAAATTTGACCACAGAATCACCTCGTTGAGCTCTTCATCATGACTCATAAGGCTTCATTCTGTCTTTGTGAGTTTTCTAGAAAACGAGTAATTTATGTGCTCAAACACACATCTTTCGTGACTTTTCAAGATTTTAACCTCCGTAACTTCGGCAAATGAGCTCCAAACACCTTCAAAAATTGATCAATGAATCACCTCGACGAGCTCTTTAAAATGACCGTTAAGGCTTCATTCTGTCTTTGTGAGTTTTCTAGAAAACGAGTAATTTATGTGCTCAAACACACATCTTTCGTGACTTTGCAAGATTTGAACCTCCGTAACTTCGGCAAATGAGCTCCAAATACCTTCAAAAATTGATCATAGAATCACCTCGACGAGCTCTTTAAAATGACCGGTAAGGTTTCATTCTGTCTTTGTGAGTTTTCTAGAAAACCAGTAATTTATGTGCTCAAACACACATCTTTAGTGACTTTTCAAGATTTGAACCTCCGTAACTTCGGCAAATGAGCTCCAAATACCTTCAAAATTTGACCACAGAATCACCTCGTTGAGCTCTTCATCATGACTCATAAGGCTTCATTCTGTCTTTGTGAGTTTTCTAGAAAACGAGTAATTTATGTGCTCAAACACACATCTTTCGTGACTTTTCAAGGTTTGAACCTCCGCAACTTCGGCAAATGAGCTCCAAATACCTTCAAAAATTGATCACAGAATCACCTCTACGAGCTCTTTAAAATGACCTGTAAGGCTTCATTCTGTCTTGGTGTGTTTTCTAGAAAACGAGTAATTTATGTGCTCAAACACACATTTTTCGTGACTTTTCAAAATTTGAACCTCCGTAACTTCGGCAAATTAGTTCCAAATACCTTCAAAATTTGACCACAGAATCACCTCGTTGAGCTCTTCGTCATGATTCATAAGGCTTCATTCTGTCTTTGTGAGTTTTCTAGAAAACCAGTAATTTATGTGCTCAAACACACATCTTTAGTGACTTTTCAAGATTTGAACCTCCGTAACTTCGGCAAATGAGCTCCAAATACCTTCAAAATTTGACCACAGAATCACCTCGTTGAGCTCTTCATCATGACTCAAAAGGCTTCATTCTGTCTTTGTGAGTTTTCTAGAAAACGAGTAATTTATGTGCTCAAACACACATCTTTCGTGACTTTTCAAGATTTGAACCTCCGTAACTTCGGCAAATGAGCTCCAACTACCTTCAAAAATTGATCAAAGAATCACCTTGATGAGCTCTTTAACATGACCGGTAAGGCTTCATTCTGTCTTGGTGAGTTTTCGAGAAAACGAGTAATTTATGTGCTCTAACACACATCTTTCTTGACGTTTCAAGATTTGAACATCGGTAACTTCGGCAAATGAGCTCCAAATACCTTCAAAAATTGATCATAGAATCACCTCGTTGAGCTCTTCATCATGACTCATAAGGCTTCATTCTGTCTTTATGAGTTTTCTAGAAAACGAGTAATTTATGTGCTCAAACACACATCTTTCGTGACTTTTCAAGATTTGAACCTCCGTAACTTCGGCAAATGAGTTCGAAATACCTTCATAATTTGACCACAGAATCACCTCGTTGAGCTCTTCATCATGACTAATAAGGCTTCATTCTGTCTTTGTGAGTTTTCTAGAAAACGAGTAATTTATGTGCTCAAACACACATCTTTCGTGACTTTTCAAGATTTTAACCTCCGTAACTTCGGCAAATGAGCTCCAAACACCTTCAAAAATTGAACAATGAATCACCTCGACGAGCTCTTTAAAATGACCGTTAAGGCTTCATTCTGTCTTTGTGAGTTTTCTAGAAAACGAGTAATTTATGTGCTCAAACACACATCTTTCGTGACTTTTCAAGTTTTGAACCTCGGTAACTTCGGCAAATGAGTTCCAAATACCTTCAAAATTTGACCACATAATAAACTCGAAGAGCTCTTTAACATGACCAGTAAGGTTTCATTCTGTCTTGGTGTCTTTTCTAGAAAACGAGTAATTTATGTGCTCAAACACACATCTTTCGTGACTTTTCAAGCTTTGAACCTACGTAACTTCGGCAAATGAGCTCCAAATACCTTCAAAATTTGACCACAGAATCACCTCGTTGAGCTCTTCATCATGACTCATAAGGCTTCATTCTGTCTTTGTGAGTTTTCTAGAAAACGAGTAATTTATGTGCTCAAACACACATCTTTCGTGACTTTTCAAGATTTTAACCTCCGTAACTTCGGCAAATGAGCTCCAAACACCTTCAAAAATTGATCAATGAATCACCTCGACGAGCTCTTTAAAATGACCGTTAAGGCTTCATTCTGTCTTTGTGAGTTTTCTAGAAAACGAGTAATTTATGTGCTCAAACACACATCTTTCGTGACTTTGCAAGATTTGAACCTCCGTAACTTCGGCAAATGAGCTCCAAATACCTTCAAAAATTGATCATAGAATCACCTCGACGAGCTCTTTAAAATGACCGGTAAGGTTTCATTCTGTCTTTGTGAGTTTTCTAGAAAACCAGTAATTTATGTGCTCAAACACACATCTTTAGTGACTTTTCAAGATTTGAACCTCCGTAACTTCGGCAAATGAGCTCCAAATACGTTCAAAATTTGACCACAGAATCACCTCGTTGAGCTCTTCATCATGACTCATAAGGCTTCATTCTGTCTTTGTGAGTTTTCTAGAAAACGAGTAATTTATGTGCTCAAACACACATCTTTCGTGACTTTTCAAGGTTTGAACCTCCGCAACTTCGGCAAATGAGCTCCAAATACCTTCAAAAATTGATCACAGAATCACCTCTACGAGCTCTTTAAAATGACCTGTAAGGCTTCATTCTGTCTTGGTGTGTTTTCTAGAAAACGAGTAATTTATGTGCTCAAACACACATTTTTCGTGACTTTTCAAAATTTGAACCTCCGTAACTTCGGCAAATTAGTTCCAAATACCTTCAAAATTTGACCACAGAATCACCTCGTTGAGCTCTTCGTCATGATTCATAAGGCTTCATTCTGTCTTTGTGAGTTTTCTAGAAAACCAGTAATTTATGTGCTCAAACACACATCTTTCGTGACTTTTCAAGTTTTGAACCTCCGTAACTTCGGCAAATGAGTTCCAAATACCTTCAAAATTTGACCACAGAATCACCTTGATGAGCTCTTTAACATGACCGGTAAGGCTTCATTCTGTCTTGGTGAGTTTTCGAGAAAACGAGTAATTTATGTGCTCTAACACACATCTTTCTGGACGTTTCAAGATTTGAACATCGGTAACTTCGGCAAATGAGCTCCAAATACCTTCAAAAATTGACCACAGAATCACCTCGTTGAGCTCTTCATCATGACTCATAAGGCTTCATTCTGTCTTTGTGAGTTTTCTAGAAAACCAGTAATTTATGTGCTCAAACACACATCTTTCGTGACTTTTCAAGCTTTGAACCTACGTAACTTCGGCAAATGAGCTCCAAATACCTTCAAAATTTGACCACAGAATCACCTCGTTGAGCTCTTCATCATGACTCATAAGGCTTCATTCTGTCTTTGTGAGTTTTCTAGAAAACGAGTAATTTATGTGCTCAAACACACATCTTTCGTGACTTTTCAAGATTTTAACCTCCGTAACTTCGGCAAATGAGCTCCAAACACCTTCAAAAATTGATCAATGAATCACCTCGACGAGCTCTTTAAAATGACCGTTAAGGCTTCATTCTGTCTTTGTGAGTTTTCTAGAAAACGAGTAATTTATGTGCTCAAACACACATCTTTCGTGACTTTGCAAGATTTGAACCTCCGTAACTTCGGCAAATGAGCTCCAAATACCTTCAAAAATTGATCATAGAATCACCTCGACGAGCTCTTTAAAATGACCGGTAAGGTTTCATTCTGTCTTTGTGAGTTTTCTAGAAAACCAGTAATTTATGTGCTCAAACACACATCTTTAGTGACTTTTCAAGATTTGAACCTCCGTAACTTCGGCAAATGAGCTCCAAATACCTTCAAAATTTGACCACAGAATCACCTCGTTGAGCTCTTCATCATGACTCATAAGGCTTCATTCTGTCTTTGTGAGTTTTCTAGAAAACGAGTAATTTATGTGCTCAAACACACATCTTTCGTGACTTTTCAAGGTTTGAACCTCCGCAACTTCGGCAAATGAGCTCCAAATACCTTCAAAAATTGATCACAGAATCACCTCTACGAGCTCTTTAAAATGACCTGTAAGGCTTCATTCTGTCTTGGTGTGTTTTCTAGAAAACGAGTAATTTATGTGCTCAAACACACATTTTTCGTGACTTTTCAAAATTTGAACCTCCGTAACTTCGGCAAATTAGTTCCAAATACCTTCAAAATTTGACCACAGAATCACCTCGTTGAGCTCTTCGTCATGATTCATAAGGCTTCATTCTGTCTTTGTGAGTTTTCTAGAAAACCAGTAATTTATGTGCTCAAACACACATCTTTAGTGACTTTTCAAGATTTGAACCTCCGTAACTTCGGCAAATGAGCTCCAAATACCTTCAAAATTTGACCACAGAATCACCTCGTTGAGCTCTTCATCATGACTCAAAAGGCTTCATTCTGTCTTTGTGAGTTTTCTAGAAAACGAGTAATTTATGTGCTCAAACACACATCTTTCGTGACTTTTCAAGATTTGAACCTCCGTAACTTCGGCAAATGAGCTCCAACTACCTTCAAAAATTGATCAAAGAATCACCTTGATGAGCTCTTTAACATGACCGGTAAGGCTTCATTCTGTCTTGGTGAGTTTTCGAGAAAACGAGTAATTTATGTGCTCTAACACACATCTTTCTTGACGTTTCAAGATTTGAACATCGGTAACTTCGGCAAATGAGCTCCAAATACCTTCAAAAATTGATCATAGAATCACCTCGTTGAGCTCTTCATCATGACTCATAAGGCTTCATTCTGTCTTTATGAGTTTTCTAGAAAACGAGTAATTTATGTGCTCAAACACACATCTTTCGTGACTTTTCAAGATTTGAACCTCCGTAACTTCGGCAAATGAGTTCGAAATACCTTCATAATTTGACCACAGAATCACCTCGTTGAGCTCTTCATCATGACTAATAAGGCTTCATTCTGTCTTTGTGAGTTTTCTAGAAAACGAGTAATTTATGTGCTCAAACACACATCTTTCGTGACTTTTCAAGATTTTAACCTCCGTAACTTCGGCAAATGAGCTCCAAACACCTTCAAAAATTGAACAATGAATCACCTCGACGAGCTCTTTAAAATGACCGTTAAGGCTTCATTCTGTCTTTGTGAGTTTTCTAGCAAACGAGTAATTTATGTGCTCAAACACACATCTTTCGTGACTTTTCAAGTTTTGAACCTCCGTAACTTCGGCAAATGAGTTCCAAATACCTTCAAAATTTGACCACATAATAAACTCGAAGAGCTCTTTAACATGACCAGTAAGGCTTCATTGTATCTTGGTAAGTTTTCTAGAAAACGAGTAATTTATGTGCTCAAACATACATCTTTCGTGACTTTTCAAGATTTGAACCTCCGTAACTTCGGCAAATTAGTTCCAAATACCTTCAAACTTTGACCACAGAATCACCTTGATGAGCTCTTTAACATGACCGGTAAGGCTTCATTCTGTCTTGGTGAGTTTTCGAGAAAACGAGTAATTTATGTGCTCTAACACACATCTTTCTTGACGTTTCAAGATTTGAACATCGGTAACTTCGGCAAATGAGCTCCTAATACCTTCAAAAATTGATCATAGAATCACCTCGTTGAGCTCTTCATCATGACTCATAAGGCTTCATTCTGTCTTTGTGAGTTTTCTAGAAAACGAGTAATTTATGTGCTCAAACACACATCTTTCGTGACTTTTCAAGATTTGAACCTCCGTAACTTCGGCAAATGAGCTCCAACCACCTTCAAAATTTGACCACAGAATCACCTCGTTGAGCTCTTCATCATGACTCATAAGGCTTCATTCTGTCTTTATGAGTTTTCTAGAAAACGAGTAATTTATGTGCTCAAACACACATCTTTCGTGACTTTTCAAGATTTGAACCTCCGTAACTTCGGCAAATGAGTTCGAAATACCTTCATAATTTGACCACAGAATCACCTCGTTGAGCTCTTCATCATGACTAATAAGGCTTCATTGTGTCTTTGTGAGTTTTCTAGAAAACGAGTAATTTATGTGCTCAAACACACATCTTTCGTGACTTTTCAAGATTTGAACCTCCGCAACTTCGGTAAATGAGCTCCAAATACCTTCAAAAATTGATCATAGAATCACCTCGACGAGCTCTTTATCATGACTCATAAGGCTTCATTCTGTCTTTGTGAGTTTTCTAGAAAACGAGTAATTTATGTGCTCAAACACACATCTTTCGTGACTTTTCAAGATTTTAACCTCCGTAACTTCGGCAAATGAGCTCCAAACACCTTCAAAAATTGATCAATGAATCACCTCGACGAGCTCTTTAAAATGACCGTTAAGGCTTCATTCTGTCTTTGTGAGTTTTCTAGCAAACGAGTAATTTATGTGCTCAAACACACATCTTTCGTGACTTTTCACGCTTTGAACGTACGTAACTTCGGCAAATAAGTTCCAAATACCTTCAAAATTTGACCACAGAATCACCTTGATGAGCTCTTTAACATGACCAGTAAGGCTTCATTGTATCTTGGTAAGTTTTCTAGAAAACGAGTAATTTATGTGCTCAAACACACATCTTTCGTGACTTTTCAAGCTTTGAACCTACGTAACTTCGGCAAATAAGTTCCAAATACCTTCAAAATTTGACCACAGAATCACCTTGATGAGCTCTTTAACATGACCGGTAAGGCTTCATTCTGTCTTGGTGAGTCTTCGAGAAAACGAGTAATTTATGTGCTCTAACACACATCTTTCTTGACGTTTCAAGATTTGAACATCGGTAACTTCGGCAAATGAGCTCCAAATACCTTCAAAATTGATCATAGAATCACCTCGTTGAGCTCTTCATCATGACTCATAAGGCTTCATTCTGTCTTTGTGAGTTTTCTAGAAAACGAGTAATTTATGTGCTCAAACACACATCTTTCGTGACTTTTCAAGATTTGAACCTCCGTAACTTCGGCAAATGAGCTCCAACTACCTTCAAAATTTGACCACAGAATCACCTCGTTGAGCTCTTCATCATGACTCATAAGGCTTCATTCTGTCTTTATGAGTTTTCTAGAAAACGAGTAATTTATGTGCTCAAACACACATCTTTCGTGACTTTTCAAGATTTGAACCTCCGTAACTTCGGCAAATGAGTTCGAAATACCTTCATACTTTGACCACAGAATCACCTCGTTGAGCTCTTCATCATGACTAATAAGGCTTCATTGTGTCTTTGTGAGTTTTCTAGAAAACGAGTAATTTATGTGCTCAAACACACATCTTTCGTGACTTTTCAAGATTTGAACCTCCGCAACTTCGGTAAATGAGCTCCAAATACCTTCAAAAATTGATCATAGAATCACCTCGACGAGCTCTTCATCATGACTCATAAGGCTTCATTCTGTCTTTGTGAGTTTTCTAGAAAACGAGTAATTTATGTGCTCAAACACAAATCTTTCGTGACTTTTCAAGATTTTAACCTCCGTAACTTCGGCAAATGAGCTCCAAACACCTTCAAAAATTGATCAATGAATCACCTCGACGAGCTCTTTAAAATGACCGTTAAGGCTTCATTCTGTCTTTGTGAGTTTTCTAGCAAACGAGTAATTTATGTGCTCAAACACACATCTTTCGTGACTTTTCAAGTTTTGAACCTCCGTAACTTCGGCAAAGGAGTTCCAAATACCTTCAAAATTTGACCACATAATAAACTCGAAGAGCTCTTTAACATGACCAGTAAGGATTCATTGTATCTTGGTAAGTTTTCTAGAAAAGGAGTAATTTATGTGCTCAAACACACATCTTTCGTGACTTTTCAAGCTTTGAACGTACGTAACTTCGGCAAATAAGTTCCAAATACCTTCAAAATTTGACCACAGAATCACCTTGATGAGCTCTTTAACATGACCAGTAAGGCTTCATTGTATCTTGGTAAGTTTTCTAGAAAACGAGTAATATATGTGCTCAAACACACATCTTTCGTGACTTTTCAAGCTTTGAACCTACGTAACTTCGGCAAATAAGTTCCAAATACCTTCAAAATTTGACCACAGAATCACCTTGATGAGCTCTTTAACATGACTTGTAAGGCTTCATTGTATCTTGGTAAGTTTTATAGAAAAGGAGTAATTTATGTGCTCAAACACACATCTTTCGTGACTTTTCAAGATTTGAACCTCCGTAACTTCGGCAAATAAGTTCCAAATACCTTCAAAATTTGACCACAGAATCACCTTGATGAGCTCTTTAACATGACCAGTAAGGCTTCATTGTATCTTGGTAAGTTTTCTAGAAAACGAGTAATTTATGTGCTCAAACATACATCTTTCGTGACTTTTCAAGATTTGAACCTCCGTAACTTCGGCAAATTAGTTCCAAATACCTTCAAACTTTGACCACAGAATCACCTTGATGAGCTCTTTAACATGACCGGTAAGGCTTCATTCTGTCTTGGTGAGTTTTCGAGAAAACGAGTAATTTATGTGCTCTAACACAAATCTTTCTTGACGTTTCAAGATTTGAACATCGGTAACTTCGGCAAATGAGCTCCTAATACCTTCAAAAATTGATCATAGAATCACCTCGTTGAGCTCTTCATCATGACTCATAAGGCTTCATTCTGTCTTTGTGAGTTTTCTAGAAAACGAGTAATTTATGTGCTCAAACACACATCTTTCGTGACTTTTCAAGATTTGAACCTCCGTAACTTCGGCAAATGAGTTCGAAATACCTTCAAAATTTGACCACAGAATCACCTTGATGAGCTCTTTAACATGACCAGTAAGGCTTCATTGTATCTTGGTAAGTTTTCTAGAAAACGAGTAATTTATGTGCTCAAACACACATTTTTCGTGACTTTTCAAGATTTGAACCTCCGTAACTTCGGCAAATGAGCTCCAAATACCTTCAAAAATTGATCATAGAATCACCTCGTTGAGCTCTTCATCATGACTCATAAGGCTTCATTCTGTCTTTGTGAGTTTTCTAGAAAACGAGTAATTTATGTGCTCAAACACACATCTTTCGTGACTTTTCAAGATTTGAACCTCCGTAACTTCGGCAAATGAGCTCCAACTACCTTCAAAATTTGACCACAGAATCACCTCGTTAAGCTCTTCATCATGACTCATAAGGCTTCATTCTGTCTTTATGAGTTTTCTAGAAAACGAGTAATTTATGTGCTCAAACACACATCTTTCGTGACTTTTCAAGATTTGAACCTCCGTAACTTCGGCAAATGAGTTCGAAATACCTTCATAATTTGACCACAGAATCACCTCGTTGAGCTCTTCATCATGACTCATAAGGCTTCATTCTGTCTTTATGAGTTTTCTAGAAAACGAGTAATTTATGTGCTCTAACACACATCTTTCTTGACGTTTCAAGATTTGAACATCGGTAACTTCGGCAAATGAGCTCCAAATACCTTCAAAAATTGATCATAGAATCACCTCGTTGAGCTCTTCATCATGACTCATAAGGCTTCATTCTGTCTTTGTGAGTTTTCTAGAAAACGAGTAATTTATGTGCTCAAACACACATCTTTCGTGACTTTTCAAGATTTGAACCTCCGTAACTTCGGCAAATGAGCTCCAACTACCTTCAAAAATTGATCAAAGAATCACCTCGACGAGCTCTTTAAAATGACCGGTAAGGCTTCATTCTGTCTTGGTGAGTTTTCGAGAAAACGAGTAATTTATGTGCTCTAACACACATCTTTCTTGACGTTTCAAGATTTGAACATCGGTAACTTCGGCAAATGAGCTCCAAATACCTTCAAAAATTGATCATAGAATCACCTCGTTGAGCTCTTCATCATGACTCATAAGGCTTCATTCTGTCTTTATGAGTTTTCTAGAAAACGAGTAATTTATGTGCTCAAACACACATCTTTCGTGACTTTTCAAGATTTGAACCTCCGTAACTTCGGCAAATGAGTTCGAAATACCTTCATAATTTGACCACAGAATCACCTCGTTAAGCTCTTCATCATGACTTATAAGGCTTCATTCTGTCTTTGTGAGTTTTCTAGAAAACGAGTAATTTATGTGCTCAAACACACATCTTTCGTGACTTTTCAAGATTTTAACCTCCGTAACTTCGGCAAATGAGCTCCAAACACCTTCAAAAATTGATCAATGAATCACCTCGACGAGCTCTTTATCATGACTCATAAGGCTTCATTCTGTCTTTGTGAGTTTTCTAGAAAACGAGTAATTTATGTGCTCAAACACACATCTTTCGTGACTTTTCAAGATTTTAACCTCCGTAACTTCGGCAAATGAGCTCCAAACACCTTCAAAAATTGATCAATGAATCACCTCGACGAGCTCTTTAAAATGACCGTTAAGGCTTCATTCTGTCTTTGTGAGTTTTCTAGCAAACGAGTAATTTATGTGCTCAAACACACATCTTTCGTGACTTTTCAAGCTTTGAACGTACGTAACTTCGGCAAATAAGTTCCAAATACCTTCAAAATTTGACCACAGAATCACCTTGATGAGCTCTTTAACATGACCAGTAAGGCTTCATTGTATCTTGGTAAGTTTTCTAGAAAACGAGTAATATATGTGCTCAAACACACATCTTTCGTGACTTTTCAAGCTTTGAACCTACGTAACTTCGGCAAATAAGTTCCAAATACCTTCAAAATTTGACCACAGAATCACCTTGATGAGCTCTTTAACATGACTTGTAAGGCTTCATTGTATCTTGGTAAGTTTTATAGAAAAGGAGTAATTTATGTGCTCAAACACACATCTTTCGTGACTTTTCAAGATTTGAACCTCCGTAACTTCGGCAAATAAGTTCCAAATACCTTCAAAATTTGACCACAGAATCACCTTGATGAGCTCTTTAACATGACCAGTAAGGCTTCATTGTATCTTGGTAAGTTTTCTAGAAAACGAGTAATTTATGTGCTCAAACATACATCTTTCGTGACTTTTCAAGATTTGAACCTCCGTAACTTCGGCAAATTAGTTCCAAATACCTTCAAACTTTGACCACAGAATCACCTTGATGAGCTCTTTAACATGACCGGTAAGGCTTCATTCTGTCTTGGTGAGTTTTCGAGAAAACGAGTAATTTATGTGCTCTAACACAAATCTTTCTTGACGTTTCAAGATTTGAACATCGGTAACTTCGGCAAATGAGCTCCTAATACCTTCAAAAATTGATCATAGAATCACCTCGTTGAGCTCTTCATCATGACTCATAAGGCTTCATTCTGTCTTTGTGAGTTTTCTAGAAAACGAGTAATTTATGTGCTCAAACACACATCTTTCGTGACTTTTCAAGATTTGAACCTCCGTAACTTCGGCAAATGAGTTCGAAATACCTTCAAAATTTGACCACAGAATCACCTTGATGAGCTCTTTAACATGACCAGTAAGGCTTCATTGTATCTTGGTAAGTTTTCTAGAAAACGAGTAATTTATGTGCTCAAACACACATTTTTCGTGACTTTTCAAGATTTGAACCTCCGTAACTTCGGCAAATGAGCTCCAAATACCTTCAAAAATTGATCATAGAATCACCTCGTTGAGCTCTTCATCATGACTCATAAGGCTTCATTCTGTCTTTGCGAGTTTTCTAGAAAACGAGTAATTTATGTGCTCAAACACACATCTTTCGTGACTTTTCAAGATTTGAACCTCCGTAACTTCGGCAAATGAGCTCCAACTACCTTCAAAATTTGACCACAGAATCACCTCGTTAAGCTCTTCATCATGACTCATAAGGCTTCATTCTGTCTTTATGAGTTTTCTAGAAAACGAGTAATTTATGTGCTCAAACACACATCTTTCGTGACTTTTCAAGATTTGAACCTCCGTAACTTCGGCAAATGAGTTCGAAATACCTTCATAATTTGACCACAGAATCACCTCGTTGAGCTCTTCATCATGACTCATAAGGCTTCATTCTGTCTTTATGAGTTTTCTAGAAAACGAGTAATTTATGTGCTCTAACACACATCTTTCTTGACGTTTCAAGATTTGAACATCGGTAACTTCGGCAAATGAGCTCCAAATACCTTCAAAAATTGATCATAGAATCACCTCGTTGAGCTCTTCATCATGACTCATAAGGCTTCATTCTGTCTTTGTGAGTTTTCTAGAAAACGAGTAATTTATGTGCTCAAACACACATCTTTCGTGACTTTTCAAGATTTGAACCTCCGTAACTTCGGCAAATGAGCTCCAACTACCTTCAAAAATTGATCAAAGAATCACCTCGACGAGCTCTTTAAAATGACCGGTAAGGCTTCATTCTGTCTTGGTGAGTTTTCGAGAAAACGAGTAATTTATGTGCTCTAACACACATCTTTCTTGACGTTTCAAGATTTGAACATCGGTAACTTCGGCAAATGAGCTCCAAATACCTTCAAAAATTGATCATAGAATCACCTCGTTGAGCTCTTCATCATGACTCATAAGGCTTCATTCTGTCTTTATGAGTTTTCTAGAAAACGAGTAATTTATGTGCTCAAACACACATCTTTCGTGACTTTTCAAGATTTGAACCTCCGTAACTTCGGCAAATGAGTTCGAAATACCTTCATAATTTGACCACAGAATCACCTCGTTAAGCTCTTCATCATGACTTATAAGGCTTCATTCTGTCTTTGTGAGTTTTCTAGAAAACGAGTAATTTATGTGCTCAAACACACATCTTTCGTGACTTTTCAAGATTTTAACCTCCGTAACTTCGGCAAATGAGCTCCAAACACCTTCAAAAATTGATCAATGAATCACCTCGACGAGCTCTTTATCATGACTCATAAGGCTTCATTCTGTCTTTGTGAGTTTTCTAGAAAACGAGTAATTTATGTGCTCAAACACACATCTTTCGTGACTTTTCAAGATTTTAACCTCCGTAACTTCGGCAAATGAGCTCCAAACACCTTCAAAAATTGATCAATGAATCACCTCGACGAGCTCTTTAAAATGACCGTTAAGGCTTCATTCTGTCTTTGTGAGTTTTCTAGCAAACGAGTAATTTATGTGCTCAAACACACATCTTTCGTGACTTTTCAAGCTTTGAACGTACGTAACTTCGGCAAATAAGTTCCAAATACCTTCAAAATTTGACCACAGAATCACCTTGATGAGCTCTTTAACATGACCAGTAAGGCTTCATTGTATCTTGGTAAGTTTTCTAGAAAACGAGTAATTTATGTGCTCAAACACACATCTTTCGTGACTTTTCAAGCTTTGAACCTACGTAACTTCGGCAAATAAGTTCCAAATACCTTCAAAATTTGACCACAGAATCACCTTGATGAGCTCTTTAACATGACTTGTAAGGCTTCATTGTATCTTGGTAAGTTTTATAGAAAAGGAGTAATTTATGTGCTCAAACACACATTTTTCGTGACTTTTCAAGATTTGAACCTCCGTAACTTCGGCAAATTAGTTCCAAATACCTTCAAACTTTGACCACAGAATCACCTTGATGAGCTCTTTAACATGACCGGTAAGGCTTCATTCTGTCTTGGTGAGTCTTCGAGAAAACGAGTAATTTATGTGCTCTAACACACATCTTTCTTGACGTTTCAAGATTTGAACATCGGTAACTTCGGCAAATGAGCTCCAAATACCTTCAAAATTGATCATAGAATCACCTCGTTGAGCTCTTCATCATGACTCATAAGGCTTCATTCTGTCTTTGTGAGTTTTCTAGAAAACGAGTAATTTATGTGCTCAAACACACATCTTTCGTGACTTTTCAAGATTTTAACCTCCGTAACTTCGGCAAATGAGCTCCAAACACCTTCAAAAATTGATCAATGAATCACCTCGACGAGCTCTTTAAAATGACCGTTAAGGCTTCATTCTGTCTTTGTGAGTTTTCTAGCAAACGAGTAATTTATGTGCTCAAACACACATCTTTCGTGACTTTTCAAGCTTTGAACGTACGTAACTTCGGCAAATAAGTTCCAAATACCTTCAAAATTTGACCACAGAATCACCTTGATGAGCTCTTTAACATGACCAGTAAGGCTTCATTGTATCTTGGTAAGTTTTCTAGAAAACGAGTAATTTATGTGCTCAAACACACATCTTTCGTGACTTTTCAAGCTTTGAACCTACGTAACTTCGGCAAATAAGTTCCAAATACCTTCAAAATTTGACCACAGAATCACCTTGATGAGCTCTTTAACATGACTTGTAAGGCTTCATTGTATCTTGGTAAGTTTTATAGAAAAGGAGTAATTTATGTGCTCAAACACACATTTTTCGTGACTTTTCAAGATTTGAACCTCCGTAACTTCGGCAAATTAGTTCCAAATACCTTCAAACTTTGACCACAGAATCACCTTGATGAGCTCTTTAACATGACCGGTAAGGCTTCATTCTGTCTTGGTGAGTCTTCGAGAAAACGAGTAATTTATGTGCTCTAACACACATCTTTCTTGACGTTTCAAGATTTGAACATCGGTAACTTCGGCAAATGAGCTCCAAATACCTTCAAAATTGATCATAGAATCACCTCGTTGAGCTCTTCATCATGACTCATAAGGCTTCATTCTGTCTTTGTGAGTTTTCTAGAAAACGAGTAATTTATGTGCTCAAACACACATCTTTCGTGACTTTTCAAGATTTGAACCTCCGTAACTTCGGCAAATGAGTTCGAAATACCTTCATAATTTGACCACAGAATCACCTCGTTGAGCTCTTCATCATGACTAATAAGGCTTCATTGTGTCTTTGTGAGTTTTCTAGAAAACGAGTAATTTATGTGCTCAAACACACATCTTTCGTGACTTTTCAAGATTTGAACCTCCGCAACTTCGGTAAATGAGCTCCAAATACCTTCAAAAATTGATCATAGAATCACCTCGACGAGCTCTTCATCATGACTCATAAGGCTTCATTCTGTCTTTGTGAGTTTTCTAGAAAACGAGTAATTTATGTGCTCAAACACAAATCTTTCGTGACTTTTCAAGATTTTAACCTCCGTAACTTCGGCAAATGAGCTCCAAACACCTTCAAAAATTGATCAATGAATCACCTCGACGAGCTCTTTAAAATGACCGTTAAGGCTTCATTCTGTCTTTGTGAGTTTTCTAGCAAACGAGTAATTTATGTGCTCAAACACACATCTTTCGTGACTTTTCAAGCTTTGAACGTACGTAACTTCGGCAAATAAGTTCCAAATACCTTCAAAATTTGACCACAGAATCACCTTGATGAGCTCTTTAACATGACCAGTAAGGCTTCATTGTATCTTGGTAAGTTTTCTAGAAAACGAGTAATTTATGTGCTCAAACACACATCTTTCGTGACTTTTCAAGCTTTGAACCTACGTAACTTCGGCAAATAAGTTCCAAATACCTTCAAAATTTGACCACAGAATCACCTTGATGAGCTCTTTAACATGACTTGTAAGGCTTCATTGTATCTTGGTAAGTTTTATAGAAAAGGAGTAATTTATGTGCTCAAACACACATTTTTCGTGACTTTTCAAGATTTGAACCTCCGTAACTTCGGCAAATTAGTTCCAAATACCTTCAAACTTTGACCACAGAATCACCTTGATGAGCTCTTTAACATGACCGGTAAGGCTTCATTCTGTCTTGGTGAGTCTTCGAGAAAACGAGTAATTTATGTGCTCTAACACACATCTTTCTTGACGTTTCAAGATTTGAACATCGGTAACTTCGGCAAATGAGCTCCAAATACCTTCAAAATTGATCATAGAATCACCTCGTTGAGCTCTTCATCATGACTCATAAGGCTTCATTCTGTCTTTGTGAGTTTTCTAGAAAACGAGTAATTTATGTGCTCAAACACACATCTTTCGTGACTTTTCAAGATTTGAACCTCCGTAACTTCGGCAAATGAGTTCGAAATACCTTCATAATTTGACCACAGAATCACCTCGTTGAGCTCTTCATCATGACTAATAAGGCTTCATTGTGTCTTTGTGAGTTTTCTAGAAAACGAGTAATTTATGTGCTCAAACACACATCTTTCCTGACTTTTCAAGATTTGAACCTCCGCAACTTCGGTAAATGAGCTCCAAATACCTTCAAAAATTGATCATAGAATCACCTCGACGAGCTCTTCATCATGACTCATAAGGCTTCATTCTGTCTTTGTGAGTTTTCTAGAAAACGAGTAATTTATGTGCTCAAACACAAATCTTTCGTGACTTTTCAAGATTTTAACCTCCGTAACTTCGGCAAATGAGCTCCAAACACCTTCAAAAATTGATCAATGAATCACCTCGACGAGCTCTTTAAAATGACCGTTAAGGCTTCATTCTGTCTTTGTGAGTTTTCTATCAAACGAGTAATTTATGTGCTCAAACACACATCTTTCGTGACTTTTCAAGTTTTGAACCTCCGTAACTTCGGCAAAGGAGTTCCAAATACCTTCAAAATTTGACCACATAATAAACTCGAAGAGCTCTTTAACATGACCAGTAAGGATTCATTGTATCTTGGTAAGTTTTCTAGAAAAGGAGTAATTTATGTGCTCAAACACACATCTTTCGTGACTTTTCAAGCTTTGAACGTACGTAACTTCGGCAAATAAGTTCCAAATACCTTCAAAATTTGACCACAGAATCACCTTGATGAGCTCTTTAACATGACCAGTAAGGCTTCATTGTATCTTGGTAAGTTTTCTAGAAAACGAGTAATTTATGTGCTCAAACACACATCTTTCGTGACTTTTCAAGCTTTGAACCTACGTAACTTCGGCAAATAAGTTCCAAATACCTTCAAAATTTGACCACAGAATCACCTTGATGAGCTCTTTAACATGACTTGTAAGGCTTCATTGTATCTTGGTAAGTTTTATAGAAAAGGAGTAATTTATGTGCTCAAACACACATCTTTCGTGACTTTTCAAGCTTTGAACGTACGTAACTTCGGCAAATAAGTTCCAAATACCTTCAAAATTTGACCACAGAATCACCTTGATGAGCTCTTTAACATGACCAGTAAGGCTTCATTGTATCTTGGTAAGTTTTCTAGAAAACGAGTAATTTATGTGCTCAAACATACATCTTTCGTGACTTTTCAAGATTTGAACCTCCGTAACTTCGGCAAATTAGTTCCAAATACCTTCAAACTTTGACCACAGAATCACCTTGATGAGCTCTTTAACATGACCGGTAAGGCTTCATTCTGTCTTGGTGAGTTTTCGAGAAAACGAGTAATTTATGTGCTCTAACACAAATCTTTCTTGACGTTTCAAGATTTGAACATCGGTAACTTCGGCAAATGAGCTCCTAATACCTTCAAAAATTGATCATAGAATCACCTCGTTGAGCTCTTCATCATGACTCATAAGGCTTCATTCTGTCTTTGTGAGTTTTCTAGAAAACGAGTAATTTATGTGCTCAAACACACATCTTTCGTGACTTTTCAAGATTTGAACCTCCGTAACTTCGGCAAATGAGTTCGAAATACCTTCAAAATTTGACCACAGAATCACCTTGATGAGCTCTTTAACATGACCAGTAAGGCTTCATTGTATCTTGGTAAGTTTTCTAGAAAACGAGTAATTTATGTGCTCAAACACACATTTTTCGTGACTTTTCAAGATTTGAACCTCCGTAACTTCGGCAAATGAGCTCCAAATACCTTCAAAAATTGATCATAGAATCACCTCGTTGAGCTCTTCATCATGACTCATAAGGCTTCATTCTGTCTTTGTGAGTTTTCTAGAAAACGAGTAATTTATGTGCTCAAACACAAATCTTTCGTGACTTTTCAAGATTTTAACCTCCGTAACTTCGGCAAATGAGCTCCAAACACCTTCAAAAATTGATCAATGAATCACCTCGACGAGCTCTTTAAAATGACCGTTAAGGCTTCATTCTGTCTTTGTGAGTTTTCTATCAAACGAGTAATTTATGTGCTCAAACACACATCTTTCGTGACTTTTCAAGTTTTGAACCTCCGTAACTTCGGCAAAGGAGTTCCAAATACCTTCAAAATTTGACCACATAATAAACTCGAAGAGCTCTTTAACATGACCAGTAAGGATTCATTGTATCTTGGTAAGTTTTCTAGAAAAGGAGTAATTTATGTGCTCAAACACACATCTTTCGTGACTTTTCAAGCTTTGAACGTACGTAACTTCGGCAAATAAGTTCCAAATACCTTCAAAATTTGACCACAGAATCACCTTGATGAGCTCTTTAACATGACCAGTAAGGCTTCATTGTATCTTGGTAAGTTTTCTAGAAAACGAGTAATTTATGTGCTCAAACACACATCTTTCGTGACTTTTCAAGCTTTGAACCTACGTAACTTCGGCAAATAAGTTCCAAATACCTTCAAAATTTGACCACAGAATCACCTTGATGAGCTCTTTAACATGACTTGTAAGGCTTCATTGTATCTTGGTAAGTTTTATAGAAAAGGAGTAATTTATGTGCTCAAACACACATCTTTCGTGACTTTTCAAGATTTGAACCTCCGTAACTTCGGCAAATGAGTTCGAAATACCTTCAAAATTTGACCACAGAATCACCTTGATGAGCTCTTTAACATGACCAGTAAGGCTTCATTGTATCTTGGTAAGTTTTCTAGAAAACGAGTAATTTATGTGCTCAAACACACATCTTTCGTGACTTTTCAAGCTTTGAACCTACGTAACTTCGGCAAATAAGTTCCAAATACCTTCAAAATTTGACCACAGAATCACCTTGATGAGCTCTTTAACATGACTTGTAAGGCTTCATTGTATCTTGGTAAGTTTTATAGAAAAGGAGTAATTTATGTGCTCAAACACACATCTTTCGTGACTTTTCAAGATTTGAACCTCCGTAACTTCGGCAAATGAGTTCGAAATACCTTCAAAATTTGACCACAGAATCACCTTGATGAGCTCTTTAACATGACCGGTAAGGCTTCATTCTGTCTTGGTGAGTTTTCGAGAAAACGAGTAATTTATGTGCTCTAACACAAATCTTTCTTGACGTTTCAAGATTTGAACATCGGTAACTTCGGCAAATGAGCTCCTAATACCTTCAAAAATTGATCATAGAATCACCTCGTTGAGCTCTTCATCATGACTCATAAGGCTTCATTCTGTCTTTGTGAGTTTTCTAGAAAACGAGTAATTTATGTGCTCAAACACACATCTTTCGTGACTTTTCAAGATTTGAACCTCCGTAACTTCGGCAAATGAGCTCCAACTACCTTCAAAATTTGACCACAGAATCACCTCGTTGAGCTCTTCATCATGACTCATAAGGCTTCATTCTGTCTTTATGAGTTTTCTAGAAAACGAGTAATTTATGTGCTCAAACACACATCTTTCGTGACTTTTCAAGATTTGAACCTCCGTAACTTCGGCAAATGAGTTCGAAATACCTTCATAATTTGACCACAGAATCACCTCGTTGAGCTCTTCATCATGACTAATAAGGCTTCATTCTGTCTTGGTGAGTTTTCGAGAAAACGAGTAATTTATGTGCTCTAACACACATCTTTCTTGACGTTTCAAGATTTGAACATCGGTAACTTCGGCAAATGAGATCCAAATACCTTCAAAAATTGATCATAGAATCACCTCGTTGAGCTCTTCATCATGACTCATAAGGCTTCATTCTGTCTTTGTGAGTTTTCTAGAAAACGAGTAATTTATGTGCTCAAACACACATCTTTCGTGACTTTTCAAGATTTGAACCTCCGTAACTTCGGCAAATGAGCTCCAACTACCTTCAAAAATTGATCAAAGAATCACCTCGACGAGCTCTTTAAAATGACCGGTAAGGCTTCATTCTGTCTTGGTGAGTTTTCTAGCAAACGAGTAATTTATGTGCTCAAACACACATCTTTCGTGACTTTTCAAGTTTTGAACCTCCGTAACTTCGGCAAATGAGTTCCAAATACCTTCAAAATTTGACCACATAATAAACTCGAAGAGCTCTTTAACATGACCAGTAAGGATTCATTGTATCTTGGTAAGTTTTCTAGAAAAGGAGTAATTTATGTGCTCAAACACACATCTTTCGTGACTTTTCAAGCTTTGAACGTACGTAACTTCGGCAAATAAGTTCCAAATACCTTCAAAATTTGACCACAGAATCACCTTGATGAGCTCTTTAACATGACCTGTAAGGCTTCATTGTATCTTGGTAAGTTTTCTAGAAAACGAGTAATTTATGTGCTCAAACACACATCTTTCGTGACTTTTCAAGCTTTGAACCTACGTAACTTCGGCAAATAAGTTCCAAATACCTTCAAAATTTGACCACAGAATCACCTTGATGAGCTCTTTAACATGACTTGTAAGGCTTCATTGTATCTTGGTAAGTTTTATAGAAAAGGAGTAATTTATGTGCTCAAACACACATCTTTCGTGACTTTTCAAGCTTTGAACGTACGTAACTTCGGCAAATAAGTTCCAAATACCTTCAAAATTTGACCACAGAATCACCTTGATGAGCTCTTTAACATGACCAGTAAGGCTTCATTGTATCTTGGTAAGTTTTCTAGAAAACGAGTAATTTATGTGCTCAAACATACATCTTTCGTGACTTTTCAAGATTTGAACCTCCGTAACTTCGGCAAATTAGTTCCAAATACCTTCAAACTTTGACCACAGAATCACCTTGATGAGCTCTTTAACATGACCGGTAAGGCTTCATTCTGTCTTGGTGAGTTTTCGAGAAAACGAGTAATTTATGTGCTCTAACACAAATCTTTCTTGACGTTTCAAGATTTGAACATCGGTAACTTCGGCAAATGAGCTCCTAATACCTTCAAAAATTGATCATAGAATCACCTCGTTGAGCTCTTCATCATGACTCATAAGGCTTCATTCTGTCTTTGTGAGTTTTCTAGAAAACGAGTAATTTATGTGCTCAAACACACATCTTTCGTGACTTTTCAAGATTTGAACCTCCGTAACTTCGGCAAATGAGTTCGAAATACCTTCAAAATTTGACCACAGAATCACCTTGATGAGCTCTTTAACATGACCAGTAAGGCTTCATTGTATCTTGGTAAGTTTTCTAGAAAACGAGTAATTTATGTGCTCAAACACACATTTTTCGTGACTTTTCAAGATTTGAACCTCCGTAACTTCGGCAAATGAGCTCCAAATACCTTCAAAAATTGACCACAGAATCACCTCGTTGAGCTCTTCATCATGACTCATAAGGCTTCATTCTGTCTTTATGAGTTTTCTAGAAAACGAGTAATTTATGTGCTCAAACACACATCTTTCGTGACTTTTCAAGATTTGAACCTCCGTAACTTCGGCAAATGAGTTCGAAATACCTTCATAATTTGACCACAGAATCACCTCGTTGAGCTCTTCATCATGACTAATAAGGCTTCATTCTGTCTTGGTGAGTTTTCGAGAAAACGAGTAATTTATGTGCTCTAACACACATCTTTCTTGACGTTTCAAGATTTGAACATCGGTAACTTCGGCAAATGAGCTCCAAATACCTTCAAAAATTGATCATAGAATCACCTCGTTGAGCTCTTCATCATGACTCATAAGGCTTCATTCTGTCTTTGTGAGTTTTCTAGAAAACGAGTAATTTATGTGCTCAAACACACATCTTTCGTGACTTTTCAAGATTTGAACCTCCGTAACTTCGGCAAATGAGCTCCAACTACCTTCAAAAATTGATCAAAGAATCACCTCGACGAGCTCTTTAAAATGACCGGTAAGGCTTCATTCTGTCTTGGTGAGTTTTCGAGAAAACGAGTAATTTATGTGCTCTAACACACATCTTTCTTGACGTTTCAAGATTTGAACATCGGTAACTTCGGCAAATGAGCTCCAAATACCTTCAAAAATTGATCATAGAATCACCTCGTTGAGCTCTTCATCATGACTCATAAGGCTTCATTCTGTCTTTATGAGTTTTCTAGAAAACGAATAATTTATGTGCTCAAACACACATCTTTCGTGACTTTTCAAGATTTGAACCTCCGTAACTTCGGCAAATGAGTTCGAAATACCTTCATAATTTGACCACAGAATCACCTCGTTGAGCTCTTCATCATGACTAATAAGGCTTCATTCTGTCTTGGTGAGTTTTCGAGAAAACGAGTAATTTATGTGCTCTAACACACATCTTTCTTGACGTTTCAAGATTTGAACATCGGTAACTTCGGCAAATGAGCTCCAAATACCTTCAAAAATTGATCATAGAATCACCTCGTTGAGCTCTTCATCATGACTCATAAGGCTTCATTCTGTCTTTGTGAGTTTTCTAGAAAACGAGTAATTTATGTGCTCAAACACACATCTTTCGTGACTTTTCAAGATTTGAACCTCCGTAACTTCGGCAAATGAGCTCCAACTACCTTCAAAAATTGATCAAAGAATCACCTCGACGAGCTCTTTAAAATGACCGGTAAGGCTTCATTCTGTCTTGGTGAGTTTTCGAGAAAACGAGTAATTTATGTGCTCTAACACACATCTTTCTTGACGTTTCAAGATTTGAACATCGGTAACTTCGGCAAATGAGCTCCAAATACCTTCAAAAATTGATCATAGAATCACCTCGTTGAGCTCTTCATCATGACTCATAAGGCTTCATTCTGTCTTTATGAGTTTTCTAGAAAACGAATAATTTATGTGCTCAAACACACATCTTTCGTGACTTTTCAAGATTTGAACCTCCGTAACTTCGGCAAATGAGTTCGAAATACCTTCATAATTTGACCACAGAATCACCTCGTTGAGCTCTTCATCATGACTAATAAGGCTTCATTCTGTCTTTGTGAGTTTTCTAGAAAACGAGTAATTTATGTGCTCAAACACACATCTTTCGTGACTTTTCAAGATTTGAACCTCCGTAACTTCGGCAAATGAGCTCCAACTACCTTCAAAAATTGATCAAAGAATCACCTCGACGAGCTCTTTAAAATGACCGGTAAGGCTTCATTCTGTCTTGGTGAGTTTTCGAGAAAACGAGTAATTTATGTGCTCTAACACACATCTTTCTTGACGTTTCAAGATTTGAACATCGGTAACTTCGGCAAATGAGCTCCAAATACCTTCAAAAATTGATCATAGAATCACCTCGTTGAGCTCTTCATCATGACTCATAAGGCTTCATTCTGTCTTTATGAGTTTTCTAGAAAACGAATAATTTATGTGCTCTAACACACATCTTTCTTGACGTTTCAAGATTTGAACATCGGTAACTTCGGCAAATGAGCTCCAAATACCTTCAAAAATTGATCATAGAATCACCTCGTTGAGCTCTTCATCATGACTCATAAGGCTTCATTCTGTCTTTGTGAGTTTTCTAGAAAACGAGTAATTTATGTGCTCAAACACACATCTTTCGTGACTTTTCAAGATTTGAACCTCCGTAACTTCGGCAAATGAGCTCCAACTACCTTCAAAAATTGATCAAAGAATCACCTCGACGAGCTCTTTAAAATGACCGGTAAGGCTTCATTCTGTCTTGGTGAGTTTTCGAGAAAACGAGTAATTTATGTGCTCTAACACACATCTTTCTTGACGTTTCAAGATTTGAACATCGGTAACTTCGGCAAATGAGCTCCAAATACCTTCAAAAATTGATCATAGAATCACCTCGTTGAGCTCTTCATCATGACTCATAAGGCTTCATTCTGTCTTTATGAGTTTTCTAGAAAACGAATAATTTATGTGCTCAAACACACATCTTTCGTGACTTTTCAAGATTTGAACCTCCGTAACTTCGGCAAATGAGTTCGAAATACCTTCATAATTTGACCACAGAATCACCTCGTTGAGCTCTTCATCATGACTAATAAGGCTTCATTCTGTCTTTGTGAGTTTTCTAGAAAACGAGTAATTTATGTGCTCAAACACACATCTTTCGTGACTTTTCAAGATTTGAACCTCCGTAACTTCGGCAAATGAGCTCCAACTACCTTCAAAAATTGATCAAAGAATCACCTCGACGAGCTCTTTAAAATGACCGGTAAGGCTTCATTCTGTCTTGGTGAGTTTTCGAGAAAACGAGTAATTTATGTGCTCTAACACACATCTTTCTTGACGTTTCAAGATTTGAACATCGGTAACTTCGGCAAATGAGCTCCAAATACCTTCAAAAATTGATCATAGAATCACCTCGTTGAGCTCTTCATCATGACTCATAAGGCTTCATTCTGTCTTTATGAGTTTTCTAGAAAACGAATAATTTATGTGCTCAAACACACATCTTTCGTGACTTTTCAAGATTTGAACCTCCGTAACTTCGGCAAATGAGTTCGAAATACCTTCATAATTTGACCACAGAATCACCTCGTTGAGCTCTTCATCATGACTAATAAGGCTTCATTCTGTCTTTGTGAGTTTTCTAGAAAACGAGTAATTTATGTGCTCAAACACACATCTTTCGTGACTTTTCAACATTTTAACCTCCGTAACTTCGGCAAATGAGCTCCAAACACCTTCAAAAATTGATCAATGAATCACCTCGACGAGCTCTTTAAAATGACCGTTAAGGCTTCATTCTGTCTTTGTGAGTTTTCTAGCAAACGAGTAATTTATGTGCTCAAACACACATTTTTCGTGACTTTTCAAGATTTGAACCTCCGTAACTTCGGCAAATGAGCTCCAAATACCTTCAAAAATTGATCATAGAATTACCTCGTTGAGCTCTTCATCATGACTCATAAGGCTTCATTCTGTCTTTGTGAGTTTTCTAGAAAACGAGTAATTTATGTGCTCAAACACACATTTTTCGTGACTTTTCAAGATTTGAACCTCCGTAACTTCGGCAAATGAGCTCCAAATACCTTCAAAAATTGATCATAGAATTACCTCGTTGAGCTCTTCATCATGACTCATAAGGCTTCATTCTGTCTTTGTGAGTTTTCTAGAAAACGAGTAATTTATGTGCTCAAACACACATCTTTCGTGACTTTTCAAGATTTTAACCTCCGTAACTTCGGCAAATGAGCTCCAAACACCTTCAAAAATTGATCAATGAATCACCTCGACGAGCTCTTTAAAATGACCGTTAAGGCTTCATTCTGTCTTTGTGAGTTTTCTAGCAAACGAGTAATTTATGTGCTCAAACACACATTTTTCGTGACTTTTCAAGATTTGAACCTCCGTAACTTCGGCAAATGAGCTCCAAATACCTTCAAAAATTGATCATAGAATTACCTCGTTGAGCTCTTCATCATGACTCATAAGGCTTCATTCTGTCTTTGTGAGTTTTCTAGAAAACGAGTAATTTATGTGCTCAAACACACATCTTTCGTGACTTTTCAAGATTTGAACCTCCGTAACTTCGGCAAATGAGCTCCAACTACCTTCAAAATTTGACCACAGAATCACCTCGTTGAGCTCTTCATCATGACTCATAAGGCTTCATTCTGTCTTTATGAGTTTTCTAGAAAACGAGTAATTTATGTGCTCAAACACACATCTTTCGTGACTTTTCAAGATTTGAACCTCCGTAACTTCGGCAAATGAGTTCGAAATACCTTCATAATTTGACCACAGAATCACCTCGTTGAGCTCTTCATCATGACTAATAAGGCTTCATTCTGTCTTGGTGAGTTTTCGAGAAAACGAGTAATTTATGTGCTCTAACACACATCTTTCTTGACGTTTCAAGATTTGAACATCGGTAACTTCGGCAAATGAGCTCCAAATACCTTCAAAAATTGATCATAGAATCACCTCGTTGAGCTCTTCATCATGACTCATAAGGCTTCATTCTGTCTTTATGAGTTTTCTAGAAAACGAATAATTTATGTGCTCAAACACACATCTTTCGTGACTTTTCAAGATTTGAACCTCCGTAACTTCGGCAAATGAGTTCGAAATACCTTCATAATTTGACCACAGAATCACCTCGTTGAGCTCTTCATCATGACTAATAAGGCTTCATTCTGTCTTGGTGAGTTTTCGAGAAAACGAGTAATTTATGTGCTCTAACACACATCTTTCTTGACGTTTCAAGATTTGAACATCGGTAACTTCGGCAAATGAGCTCCAAATACCTTCAAAAATTGATCATAGAATCACCTCGTTGAGCTCTTCATCATGACTCATAAGGCTTCATTCTGTCTTTGTGAGTTTTCTAGAAAACGAGTAATTTATGTGCTCAAACACACATCTTTCGTGACTTTTCAAGATTTGAACCTCCGTAACTTCGGCAAATGAGCTCCAACTACCTTCAAAAATTGATCAAAGAATCACCTCGACGAGCTCTTTAAAATGACCGGTAAGGCTTCATTCTGTCTTGGTGAGTTTTCGAGAAAACGAGTAATTTATGTGCTCTAACACACATCTTTCTTGACGTTTCAAGATTTGAACATCGGTAACTTCGGCAAATGAGCTCCAAATACCTTCAAAAATTGATCATAGAATCACCTCGTTGAGCTCTTCATCATGACTCATAAGGCTTCATTCTGTCTTTATGAGTTTTCTAGAAAACGAATAATTTATGTGCTCAAACACACATCTTTCGTGACTTTTCAAGATTTGAACCTCCGTAACTTCGGCAAATGAGTTCGAAATACCTTCATAATTTGACCACAGAATCACCTCGTTGAGCTCTTCATCATGACTAATAAGGCTTCATTCTGTCTTTGTGAGTTTTCTAGAAAACGAGTAATTTATGTGCTCAAACACACATCTTTCGTGACTTTTCAAGATTTGAACCTCCGTAACTTCGGCAAATGAGCTCCAACTACCTTCAAAAATTGATCAAAGAATCACCTCGACGAGCTCTTTAAAATGACCGGTAAGGCTTCATTCTGTCTTGGTGAGTTTTCGAGAAAACGAGTAATTTATGTGCTCTAACACACATCTTTCTTGACGTTTCAAGATTTGAACATCGGTAACTTCGGCAAATGAGCTCCAAATACCTTCAAAAATTGATCATAGAATCACCTCGTTGAGCTCTTCATCATGACTCATAAGGCTTCATTCTGTCTTTGTGAGTTTTCTAGAAAACGAGTAATTTATGTGCTCAAACACACATCTTTCGTGACTTTTCAAGATTTGAACCTCCGTAACTTCGGCAAATGAGCTCCAACTACCTTCAAAAATTGATCAAAGAATCACCTCGACGAGCTCTTTAAAATGACCGGTAAGGCTTCATTCTGTCTTGGTGAGTTTTCGAGAAAACGAGTAATTTATGTGCTCTAACACACATCTTTCTTGACGTTTCAAGATTTGAACATCGGTAACTTCGGCAAATGAGCTCCAAATACCTTCAAAAATTGATCATAGAATCACCTCGTTGAGCTCTTCATCATGACTCATAAGGCTTCATTCTGTCTTTATGAGTTTTCTAGAAAACGAATAATTTATGTGCTCAAACACACATCTTTCGTGACTTTTCAAGATTTGAACCTCCGTAACTTCGGCAAATGAGTTCGAAATACCTTCATAATTTGACCACAGAATCACCTCGTTGAGCTCTTCATCATGACTAATAAGGCTTCATTCTGTCTTTGTGAGTTTTCTAGAAAACGAGTAATTTATGTGCTCAAACACACATCTTTCGTGACTTTTCAAGATTTGAACCTCCGTAACTTCGGCAAATGAGCTCCAACTACCTTCAAAAATTGATCAAAGAATCACCTCGACGAGCTCTTTAAAATGACCGGTAAGGCTTCATTCTGTCTTGGTGAGTTTTCGAGAAAACGAGTAATTTATGTGCTCTAACACACATCTTTCTTGACGTTTCAAGATTTGAACATCGGTAACTTCGGCAAATGAGCTCCAAATACCTTCAAAAATTGATCATAGAATCACCTCGTTGAGCTCTTCATCATGACTCATAAGGCTTCATTCTGTCTTTATGAGTTTTCTAGAAAACGAATAATTTATGTGCTCAAACACACATCTTTCGTGACTTTTCAAGATTTGAACCTCCGTAACTTCGGCAAATGAGTTCGAAATACCTTCATAATTTGACCACAGAATCACCTCGTTGAGCTCTTCATCATGACTAATAAGGCTTCATTCTGTCTTTGTGAGTTTTCTAGAAAACGAGTAATTTATGTGCTCAAACACACATCTTTCGTGACTTTTCAACATTTTAACCTCCGTAACTTCGGCAAATGAGCTCCAAACACCTTCAAAAATTGATCAATGAATCACCTCGACGAGCTCTTTAAAATGACCGTTAAGGCTTCATTCTGTCTTTGTGAGTTTTCTAGCAAACGAGTAATTTATGTGCTCAAACACACATTTTTCGTGACTTTTCAAGATTTGAACCTCCGTAACTTCGGCAAATGAGCTCCAAATACCTTCAAAAATTGATCATAGAATTACCTCGTTGAGCTCTTCATCATGACTCATAAGGCTTCATTCTGTCTTTGTGAGTTTTCTAGAAAACGAGTAATTTATGTGCTCAAACACACATTTTTCGTGACTTTTCAAGATTTGAACCTCCGTAACTTCGGCAAATGAGCTCCAAATACCTTCAAAAATTGATCATAGAATTACCTCGTTGAGCTCTTCATCATGACTCATAAGGCTTCATTCTGTCTTTGTGAGTTTTCTAGAAAACGAGTAATTTATGTGCTCAAACACACATCTTTCGTGACTTTTCAAGATTTTAACCTCCGTAACTTCGGCAAATGAGCTCCAAACACCTTCAAAAATTGATCAATGAATCACCTCGACGAGCTCTTTAAAATGACCGTTAAGGCTTCATTCTGTCTTTGTGAGTTTTCTAGCAAACGAGTAATTTATGTGCTCAAACACACATTTTTCGTGACTTTTCAAGATTTGAACCTCCGTAACTTCGGCAAATGAGCTCCAAATACCTTCAAAAATTGATCATAGAATTACCTCGTTGAGCTCTTCATCATGACTCATAAGGCTTCATTCTGTCTTTGTGAGTTTTCTAGAAAACGAGTAATTTATGTGCTCAAACACACATCTTTCGTGACTTTTCAAGATTTGAACCTCCGTAACTTCGGCAAATGAGCTCCAACTACCTTCAAAATTTGACCACAGAATCACCTCGTTGAGCTCTTCATCATGACTCATAAGGCTTCATTCTGTCTTTATGAGTTTTCTAGAAAACGAGTAATTTATGTGCTCAAACACACATCTTTCGTGACTTTTCAAGATTTGAACCTCCGTAACTTCGGCAAATGAGTTCGAAATACCTTCATAATTTGACCACAGAATCACCTCGTTGAGCTCTTCATCATGACTCATAAGGCTTCATTCTGTCTTTATGAGTTTTCTAGAAAACGAATAATTTATGTGCTCTAACACACATCTTTCTTGACGTTTCAAGATTTGAACATCGGTAACTTCGGCAAATGAGCTCCAAATACCTTCAAAAATTGATCATAGAATCACCTCGTTGAGCTCTTCATCATGACTCATAAGGCTTCATTCTGTCTTGGTGAGTTTTCGAGAAAACGAGTAATTTATGTGCTCTAACACACATCTTTCTTGACGTTTCAAGATTTGAACATCGGTAACTTCGGCAAATGAGCTCCAAATACCTTCAAAAATTGATCATAGAATCACCTCGTTGAGCTCTTCATCATGACTCATAAGGCTTCATTCTGTCTTTGTGAGTTTTCTAGAAAACGAGTAATTTATGTGCTCAAACACACATCTTTCGTGACTTTTCAAGATTTGAACCTCCGTAACTTCGGCAAATGAGCTCCAACTACCTTCAAAAATTGATCAAAGAATCACCTCGACGAGCTCTTTAAAATGACCGGTAAGGCTTCATTCTGTCTTGGTGAGTTTTCGAGAAAACGAGTAATTTATGTGCTCTAACACACATCTTTCTTGACGTTTCAAGATTTGAACATCGGTAACTTCGGCAAATGAGCTCCAAATACCTTCAAAAATTGATCATAGAATCACCTCGTTGAGCTCTTCATCATGACTCATAAGGCTTCATTCTGTCTTTATGAGTTTTCTAGAAAACGAATAATTTATGTGCTCAAACACACATCTTTCGTGACTTTTCAAGATTTGAACCTCCGTAACTTCGGCAAATGAGTTCGAAATACCTTCATAATTTGACCACAGAATCACCTCGTTGAGCTCTTCATCATGACTAATAAGGCTTCATTCTGTCTTTGTGAGTTTTCTAGAAAACGAGTAATTTATGTGCTCAAACACACATCTTTCGTGACTTTTCAAGATTTGAACCTCCGTAACTTCGGCAAATGAGCTCCAACTACCTTCAAAAATTGATCAAAGAATCACCTCGACGAGCTCTTTAAAATGACCGGTAAGGCTTCATTCTGTCTTGGTGAGTTTTCGAGAAAACGAGTAATTTATGTGCTCTAACACACATCTTTCTTGACGTTTCAAGATTTGAACATCGGTAACTTCGGCAAATGAGCTCCAAATACCTTCAAAAATTGATCATAGAATCACCTCGTTGAGCTCTTCATCATGACTCATAAGGCTTCATTCTGTCTTTATGAGTTTTCTAGAAAACGAATAATTTATGTGCTCAAACACACATCTTTCGTGACTTTTCAAGATTTGAACCTCCGTAACTTCGGCAAATGAGTTCGAAATACCTTCATAATTTGACCACAGAATCACCTCGTTGAGCTCTTCATCATGACTAATAAGGCTTCATTCTGTCTTTGTGAGTTTTCTAGAAAACGAGTAATTTATGTGCTCAAACACACATCTTTCGTGACTTTTCAACATTTTAACCTCCGTAACTTCGGCAAATGAGCTCCAAACACCTTCAAAAATTGATCAATGAATCACCTCGACGAGCTCTTTAAAATGACCGTTAAGGCTTCATTCTGTCTTTGTGAGTTTTCTAGCAAACGAGTAATTTATGTGCTCAAACACACATTTTTCGTGACTTTTCAAGATTTGAACCTCCGTAACTTCGGCAAATGAGCTCCAAATACCTTCAAAAATTGATCATAGAATTACCTCGTTGAGCTCTTCATCATGACTCATAAGGCTTCATTCTGTCTTTGTGAGTTTTCTAGAAAACGAGTAATTTATGTGCTCAAACACACATCTTTCGTGACTTTTCAAGATTTTAACCTCCGTAACTTCGGCAAATGAGCTCCAAACACCTTCAAAAATTGATCAATGAATCACCTCGACGAGCTCTTTAAAATGACCGTTAAGGCTTCATTCTGTCTTTGTGAGTTTTCTAGCAAACGAGTAATTTATGTGCTCAAACACACATTTTTCGTGACTTTTCAAGATTTGAACCTCCGTAACTTCGGCAAATGAGCTCCAAATACCTTCAAAAATTGATCATAGAATTACCTCGTTGAGCTCTTCATCATGACTCATAAGGCTTCATTCTGTCTTTGTGAGTTTTCTATAAAACGAGTAATTTATGTGCTCAAACACACATCTTTCGTGACTTTTCAAGATTTGAACCTCCGTAACTTCGGCAAATGAGCTCCAACTACCTTCAAAATTTGACCACAGAATCACCTCGTTGAGCTCTTCATCATGACTCATAAGGCTTCATTCTGTCTTTATGAGTTTTCTAGAAAACGAGTAATTTATGTGCTCAAACACACATCTTTCGTGACTTTTCAAGATTTGAACCTCCGTAACTTCGGCAAATGAGTTCGAAATACCTTCATAATTTGACCACAGAATCACCTCGTTGAGCTCTTCATCATGACTAATAAGGCTTCATTCTGTCTTGGTGAGTTTTCGAGAAAACGAGTAATTTATGTGCTCTAACACACATCTTTCTTGACGTTTCAAGATTTGAACATCGGTAACTTCGGCAAATGAGCTCCAAATACCTTCAAAAATTGATCATAGAATCACCTCGTTGAGCTCTTCATCATGACTCATAAGGATTCATTCTGTCTTTGTGAGTTTTCTAGAAAACGAGTAATTTATGTGCTCAAACACACATCTTTCGTGACTTTTCAAGATTTGAACCTCCGTAACTTCGGCAAATGAACTCCAACTACCTTCAAAAATTGATCAAAGAATCACCTCGACGACCTCTTTAAAATGACCGGTAAGGCTTCATTCTGTCTTGGTGAGTTTTCGAGAAAACGAGTAATTTATGTGCTCTAACACACATCTTTCTTGACGTTTCAAGATTTGACCATCGGTAACTTCGGCAAATGAGCTCCAACTACCTTCAAAATTTGACCACAGAATCACCTCGTTGAGCTCTTCATCATGACTCATAAGGCTTCATTCTGTCTTTATGAGTTTTCTAGAAAACGAGTAATTTATGTGCTCAAACACACATCTTTCGTGACTTTTCAAGATTTGAACCTCCGTAACTTCGGCAAATGAGTTCGAAATACCTTCATAATTTGACCACAGAATCACCTCGTTGAGCTCTTCATCATGACTAATAAGGCTTCATTCTGTCTTGGTGAGTTTTCGAGAAAACGAGTAATTTATGTGCTCTAACACACATCTTTCTTGACGTTTCAAGATTTGAACATCGGTAACTTCGGCAAATGAGCTCCAAATACCTTCAAAAATTGATCATAGAATCACCTCGTTGAGCTCTTCATCATGACTCATAAGGATTCATTCTGTCTTTGTGAGTTTTCTAGAAAACGAGTAATATATGTGCTCAAACACACATCTTTCGTGACTTTTCAAGATTTGAACCTCCGTAACTTCGGCAAATGAGCTCCAACTACCTTCAAAAATTGATCAAAGAATCACCTCGACGAGCTCTTTAAAATGACCGGTAAGGCTTCATTCTGTCTTGGTGAGTTTTCGAGAAAACGAGTAATTTATGTGCTCTAACACACATCTTTCTTGACGTTTCAAGATTTGAACATCGGTAACTTCGGCAAATGAGATCCAAATACCTTCAAAAATTGATCATAGAATCACCTCGTTGAGCTCTTCATCATGACTCATAAGGCTTCATTCTGTCTTTGTGAGTTTTCTAGAAAACGAGTAATTTATGTGCTCAAACACACATCTTTCGTGACTTTTCAAGATTTGAACCTCCGTAACTTCGGCAAATGAGCTCCAACTACCTTCAAAAATTGATCAAAGAATCACCTCGACGAGCTCTTTAAAATGACCGGTAAGGCTTCATTCTGTCTTGGTGAGTTTTCGAGAAAACGAGTAATTTATGTGCTCTAACACACATCTTTCTTGACGTTTCAAGATTTGACCATCGGTAACTTCGGCAAATGAGCTCCAAATACCTTCAAAAATTGATCATAGAATCACCTCGTTGAGCTCTTCATCATGACTCATAAGGATTCATTCTGTCTTTGTGAGTTTTCTAGAAAACGAGTAATTTATGTGCTCAAACACACATCTTTCGTGACTTTTCAAGATTTGAACCTCCGTAACTTCGGCAAATGAACTCCAACTACCTTCAAAAATTGATCAAAGAATCACCTCGACGAGCTCTTTAAAATGACCGGTAAGGCTTCATTCTGTCTTGGTGAGTTTTCGAGAAAACGAGTAATTTATGTGCTCTAACACACATCTTTCTTGACGTTTCAAGATTTGACCATCGGTAACTTCGGCAAATGAGCTCCAAATACCTTCAAAAATTGATCATAGAATCACCTCGTTGAGCTCTTCATCATGACTCATAAGGATTCATTCTGTCTTTGTGAGTTTTCTAGAAAACGAGTAATTTATGTGCTCAAACACACATCTTTCGTGACTTTTCAAGATTTGAACCTCCGTAACTTCGGCAAATGAACTCCAACTACCTTCAAAAATTGATCAAAGAATCACCTCGACGAGCTCTTTAAAATGACCGGTAAGGCTTCATTCTGTCTTTATGAGTTTTCTAGAAAACGAGTAATTTATGTGCTCAAACACACATCTTTCGTGACTTTTCAAGATTTGAACCTCCGTAACTTCGGCAAATGAGTTCGAAATACCTTCATAATTTGACCACAGAATCACCTCGTTGAGCTCTTCATCATGACTAATAAGGCTTCATTCTGTCTTGGTGAGTTTTCGAGAAAACGAGTAATTTATGTGCTCTAACACACATCTTTCTTGACGTTTCAAGATTTGAACATCGGTAACTTCGGCAAATGAGATCCAAATACCTTCAAAAATTGATCATTGAATCACCTCGTTGAGCTCTTCATCATGACTCATAAGGCTTCATTCTGTCTTTGTGAGTTTTCTAGAAAACGAGTAATTTATGTGCTCAAACACACATCTTTCGTGACTTTTCAAGATTTGAACCTCCGTAACTTCGGCAAATGAGCTCCAACTACCTTCAAAAATTGATCAAAGAATCACCTCGACGAGCTCTTTAAAATGACCGGTAAGGCTTCATTCTGTCTTGGTGAGTTTTCGAGAAAACGAGTAATTTATGTGCTCTAACACACATCTTTCTTGACGTTTCAAGATTTGAACATCGGTAACTTCGGCAAATGAGCTCCAACTACCTTCAAAATTTGACCACAGAATCACCTCGTTGAGCTCTTCATCATGACTCATAAGGCTTCATTCTGTCTTTATGAGTTTTCTAGAAAACGAGTAATTTATGTGCTCAAACACACATCTTTCGTGACTTTTCAAGATTTGAACCTCCGTAACTTCGGCAAATGAGTTCGAAATACCTTCATAATTTGACCACAGAATCACCTCGTTGAGCTCTTCATCATGACTAATAAGGCTTCATTCTGTCTTGGTGAGTTTTCGAGAAAACGAGTAATTTATGTGCTCTAACACACATCTTTCTTGACGTTTCAAGATTTGAACATCGGTAACTTCGGCAAATGAGCTCCAAATACCTTCAAAAATTGATCATAGAATCACCTCGTTGAGCTCTTCATCATGACTCATAAGGATTCATTCTGTCTTTGTGAGTTTTCTAGAAAACGAGTAATTTATGTGCTCAAACACACATCTTTCGTGACTTTTCAAGATTTGAACCTCCGTAACTTCGGCAAATGAACTCCAACTACCTTCAAAAATTGATCAAAGAATCACCTCGACGAGCTCTTTAAAATGACCGGTAAGGCTTCATTCTGTCTTGGTGAGTTTTCGAGAAAACGAGTAATTTATGTGCTCTAACACACATCTTTCTTGACGTTTCAAGATTTGACCATCGGTAACTTCGGCAAATGAGCTCCAAATACCTTCAAAAATTGATCATAGAATCACCTCGTTGAGCTCTTCATCATGACTCATAAGGCTTCATTCTGTCTTTATGAGTTTTCTAGAAAACGAATAATTTATGTGCTCAAACACACATCTTTCGTGACTTTTCAAGATTTGAACCTCCGTAACTTCGGCAAATGAGTTCGAAATACCTTCATAATTTGACCACAGAATCACCTCGTTGAGCTCTTCATCATGACTAATAAGGCTTCATTCTGTCTTTGTGAGTTTTCTAGAAAACGAGTAATTTATGTGCTCAAACACACATCTTTCGTGACTTTTCAAGATTTTAACCTCCGTAACTTCGGCAAATGAGCTCCAAACACCTTCAAAAATTGATCAATGAATCACCTCGACGAGCTCTTTAAAATGACCGTTAAGGCTTCATTCTGTCTTTGTGAGTTTCCTAGCAAACGAGTAATTTATGTGCTCAAACACACATCTTTCGTGACTTTTCAAGTTTTGAACCTCCGTAACTTCGGCAAATGAGTTCCAAATACCTTCAAAATTTGACCACATAATAAACTCGAAAAGCTCTTTAACATGACCAGTAAGGATTCATTGTATCTTGGTAAGTTTTCTAGAAAAGGAGTAATTTATGTGCTCAAACACACATCTTTCGTGACTTTTCAAGCTTTGAACGTACGTAACTTCGGCAAATAAGTTCCAAATACCTTCAAAATTTGACCACAGAATCACCTTGATGAGCTCTTTAACATGACCAGTAAGGCTTCATTGTATCTTGGTAAGTTTTCTAGAAAACGAGTAATTTATGTGCTCAAACACACATCTTTCGTGACTTTTCAAGCTTTGAACCTACGTAACTTCGGCAAATAAGTTCCAAATACCTTCAAAATTTGACCACAGAATCACCTTGATGAGCTCTTTAACATGACTTGTAAGGCTTCATTGTATCTTGGTAAGTTTTATAGAAAAGGAGTAATTTATGTGCTCAAACACACATCTTTCGTGACTTTTCAAGCTTTGAACGTACGTAACTTCGGCAAATAAGTTCCAAATACCTTCAAAATTTGACCACAGAATCACCTTGATGAGCTCTTTAACATGACCAGTAAGGCTTCATTGTATCTTGGTAAGTTTTCTAGAAAACGAGTAATTTATGTGCTCAAACATACATCTTTCGTGACTTTTCAAGATTTGAACCTCCGTAACTTCGGCAAATTAGTTCCAAATACCTTCAAACTTTGACCACAGAATCACCTTGATGAGCTCTTTAACATGACCGGTAAGGCTTCATTCTGTCTTGGTGAGTTTTCGAGAAAACGAGTAATTTATGTGCTCTAACACAAATCTTTCTTGACGTTTCAAGATTTGAACATCGGTAACTTCGGCAAATGAGCTCCTAATACCTTCAAAAATTGATCATAGAATCACCTCGTTGAGCTCTTCATCATGACTCATAAGGCTTCATTCTGTCTTTGTGAGTTTTCTAGAAAACGAGTAATTTATGTGCTCAAACACACATCTTTCGTGACTTTTCAAGATTTGAACCTCCGTAACTTCGGCAAATGAGTTCGAAATACCTTCAAAATTTGACCACAGAATCACCTTGATGAGCTCTTTAACATGACCAGTAAGGCTTCATTGTATCTTGGTAAGTTTTCTAGAAAACGAGTAATTTATGTGCTCAAACACACATTTTTCGTGACTTTTCAAGATTTGAACCTCCGTAACTTCGGCAAATGAGCTCCAAATACCTTCAAAAATTGATCATAGAATTACCTCGTTGAGCTCTTCATCATGACTCATAAGGCTTCATTCTGTCTTTGTGAGTTTTCTAGAAAACGAGTAATTTATGTGCTCAAACACACATCTTTCGTGACTTTTCAAGATTTGAACCTCCGTAACTTCGGCAAATGAGCTCCAACTACCTTCAAAATTTGACCACAGAATCACCTCGTTGAGCTCTTCATCATGACTCATAAGGCTTCATTCTGTCTTTATGAGTTTTCTAGAAAACGAGTAATTTATGTGCTCAAACACACATCTTTCGTGACTTTTCAAGATTTGAACCTCCGTAACTTCGGCAAATGAGTTCGAAATACCTTCATAATTTGACCACAGAATCACCTCGTTGAGCTCTTCATCATGACTAATAAGGCTTCATTCTGTCTTGGTGAGTTTTCGAGAAAACGAGTAATTTATGTGCTCTAACACACATCTTTCTTGACGTTTCAAGATTTGAACATCGGTAACTTCGGCAAATGAGCTCCAAATACCTTCAAAAATTGATCATAGAATCACCTCGACGAGCTCTTTAAAATGACCGGTAAGGCTTCATTCTGTCTTGGTGAGTTTTCGAGAAAACGAGTAATTTATGTGCTCTAACACACATCTTTCTTGACGTTTCAAGATTTGAACATCGGTAACTTCGGCAAATGAGCTCCAAATACCTTCAAAAATTGATCATAGAATCACCTCGTTGAGCTCTTCATCATGACTCATAAGGCTTCATTCTGTCTTTATGAGTTTTCTAGAAAACGAGTAATTTATGTGCTCAAACACACATCTTTCGTGACTTTTCAAGATTTGAACCTCCGTAACTTCGGCAAATGAGTTCGAAATACCTTCATAATTTGACCAAAGAATCACCTCGTTGAGCTCTTCATCATGACTCATAAGGCTTCATTCTGTCTTTGTGAATTTTCTAGAAAACGAGTAATTTATGTGCTCAAACACACATCTTTCGTGACTTTTCAAGATTTTAACCTCCGTAACTTCGGCAAATGAGCTCCAAACACCTTCAAAAATTGATCAATGAATCACCTCGACGAGCTCTTTAAAATGAGCGTTAAGGCTTCATTCTGTCTTTGTGAGTTTTCTAGCAAACGAGTAATTTATGTGCTCAAACACACATCTTTCGTGACTTTTCAAGTTTTGAACCTCCGTAACTTCGGCAAATGAGTTCCAAATACCTTCAAAATTTGACCACATAATAAACTCGAAGAGCTCTTTAACATGACCAGTAAGGATTCATTGTATCTTGGTAAGTTTTCTAGAAAACGAGTAATTTATGTGCTCAAACACACATTTTTCGTGACTTTTCAAGATTTGAACCTCCGTAACTTCGGCAAATGAGCTCCAAATACCTTCAAAAATTGATCATAGAATCACCTCGTTGAGCTCTTCATCATGACTCATAAGGCTTCATTCTGTCTTTGTGAGTTTTCTAGAAAACGAGTAATTTATGTGCTCAAACACACATCTTTCGTGACTTTTCAAGATTTGAACCTCCGTAACTTCGGCAAATGAGTTCGAAATACCTTCAAAATTTGACCACAGAATCACCTTGATGAGCTCTTTAACATGACCAGTAAGGCTTCATTGTATCTTGGTAAGTTTTCTAGAAAACGAGTAATTTATGTGCTCAAACACACATTTTTCGTGACTTTTCAAGATTTGAACCTCCGTAACTTCGGCAAATGAGCTCCAAATACCTTCAAAAATTGATCATAGAATCACCTCGTTGAGCTCTTCATCATGACTCATAAGGCTTCATTGTGTCTTTGTGAGTTTTCTAGAAAACAAGTAATTTATGTGCTCAAACACACATCTTTCGTGACTTTTCAAGATTTGAACCTCCGCAACTTCGGTAAATGAGCTCCAAATACCTTCAAAATTTGACCACAGAATCACCTTGATGAGCTCTTTAACATGACCGGTAAGGCTTCATTCTGTCTTGGTGAGTTTTCGAGAAAACGAGTAATTTATGTGCTCTAACACACATCTTTCTTGACGTTTCAAGATTTGAACATCGGTAACTTCGGCAAATGAGCTCCTAATACCTTCAAAAATTGATCATAGAATCACCTCGTTGAGCTCTTCATCATGACTCATAAGGCTTCATTCTGTCTTGGTGAGTTTTCGAGAAAACGAGTAATTTATGTGCTCTAACACACATCTTTCTTGACGTTTCAAGATTTGAACATCGGTAACTTCGGCAAATGAGCTCCTAATACCTTCAAAAATTGATCATAGAATCACCTCGTTGAGCTCTTCATCATGACTCATAAGGCTTCATTCTGTCTTTGTGAGTTTTCTAGAAAACGAGTAATTTATGTGCTCAAACACACATCTTTCGTGACTTTTCAAGATTTGAACCTCCGTAACTTCGGCAAATGAGTTCGAAATACCTTCATAATTTGACCACAGAATCACCTCGTTGAGCTCTTCATCATGACTAATAAGGCTTCATTGTGTCTTTGTGAGTTTTCTAGAAAACAAGTAATTTATGTGCTCAAACACACATCTTTCGTGACTTTTCAAGATTTGAACCTCCGCAACTTCGGTAAATGAGCTCCAAATACCTTCAAAAATTCATCATAGAATCACCTCGACGAGCTCTTCATCATGACTCATAAGGCTTCATTCTGTCTTTGTGAGTTTTCTAGAAAACGAGTAATTTATGTGCTCAAACACACATCTTTCGTGACTTTTCAAGATTTTAACCTCCGTAACTTCGGCAAATGAGCTCCAAACACCTTCAAAAATTGATCAATGAATCACCTCGACGAGCTCTTTAAAATGACCGTTAAGGCTTCATTCTGTCTTTGTGAGTTTTCTAGCAAACGAGTAATTTATGTGCTCAAACACACATCTTTCGTGACTTTTCAAGTTTTGAACCTCCGTAACTTCGGCAAATGAGTTCCAAATACCTTCAAAATTTGACCACATAATAAACTCGAAGAGCTCTTTAACATGACCAGTAAGGATTCATTGTATCTTGGTAAGTTTTCTAGAAAAGGAGTAATTTATGTGCTCAAACAAACATCTTTCGTGACTTTTCAAGCTTTGAACGTACGTAACTTCGGCAAATAAGTTCCAAATACCTTCAAAATTTGACCACAGAATCACCTTGATGAGCTCTTTAACATGACCAGGAAGGCTTCATTGTATCTTGGTAAGTTTTCTAGAAAACGAGTAATTTATGTGCTCAAACACACATCTTTCGTGACTTTTCAAGCTTTGAACCTACGTAACTTCGGCAAATAAGTTCCAAATACCTTCAAAATTTGACCACAAAATCACCTTGATGAGCTCTTTAACATGACTTGTAAGGCTTCATTGTATCTTGGTAAGTTTTATAGAAAAGGAGTAATTTATGTGCTCAAACACACATCTTTCGTGACTTTTCAAGCTTTGAACGTACGTAACTTCGGCAAATAAGTTCCAAATACCTTCAAAATTTGACCACAGAATCACCTTGATGAGCTCTTTAACATGACCAGTAAGGCTTCATTGTATCTTGGTAAGTTTTCTAGAAAACGAGTAATTTATGTGCTCAAACACACATCTTTCGTGACTTTTCAAGTTTTGAACATCGGTAACTTCGGCAAATGAGCTCCAAATACCTTCAAAATTTGACCACAGAATCACCTTGATGAGCTCTTTAACATGACCAGTAAGGCTTCATTGTATCTTGGTAAGTTTTCTAGAAAACGAGTAATTTATGTGCTCAAACACACATCTTTCGTGACTTTTCAAGTTTTGAACATCGGTAACTTCGGCAAATGAGCTCCAAATACCTTCAAAATTTGACCACAGAATCACCTTGATGAGCTCTTTAACATGACCAGTAAGGCTTCATTGTATCTTGGTAAGTTTTCTAGAAAACGAGTAATTTATGTGCTCAAACACATATCTTTCGTGACTTTTCAAGTTTTGAACATCGGTAACTTCGGCAAATGAGCTCCAAATACCTTCAAAAATTGATCATAGAATCACCTCGTTGAGCTCTTCATCATGACTCATAAGGCTTCATTCTGTCTTGGTGTGTTTTCTAGAAAACGAGTAATTTATGTGCTCAAACACACATCTTTCGTGACTTTTCAAGATTTGAACCTCCGTAACTTCGGCAAATGAGCTCCAACTACCTTCAAAAATTGATCAAAGAATCACCTCGACGAGCTCTTTAAAATGACCGGTAAGGCTTCATTCTGTCTTGGTGAGTTTTCGAGAAAACGAGTAATTTATGTGCTCTAACACACATCTTTCTTGACGTTTCAAGATTTGAACATCGGTAACTTCGGCAAATGAGCTCCAAATACCTTCAAAAATTGATCATAGAATCACCTCGTTGAGCTCTTCATCATGACTCATAAGGCTTCATTCTGTCTTTGTGAGTTTTCTAGAAAACGAGTAATTTATGTGCTCAAACACACATCTTTCGTGACTTTTCAAGTTTTGAACATCGGTAACTTCGGCAAATGAGCTCCAAATACCTTCAAAATTTGACCACAGAATCACCTTGATGAGCTCTTTAACATGACCAGTAAGGCTTCATTGTATCTTGGTAAGTTTTCTAGAAAACGAGTAATATATGTGCTCAAACACATATCTTTCGTGACTTTTCAAGTTTTGAACATCGGTAACTTCGGCAAATGAGCTCCAAATACCTTCAAAAATTGATCATAGAATCACCTCTTTGAGCTCTTCATCATGACTCATAAGGCTTCATTCTGTCTTGGTGTGTTTTCTAGAAAACGAGTAATTTATGTGCTCAAACACACATCTTTCGTGACTTTTCAAGATTTGAACCTCCGTAACTTCGGCAAATGAGCTCCAACTACCTTCAAAAATTGATCAAAGAATCACCTCGACGAGCTCTTTAAAATGACCGGTAAGGCTTCATTCTGTCTTGGTGAGTTTTCGAGAAAACGAGTAATTTATGTGCTCTAACACATATCTTTCGTGACTTTTCAAGTTTTGAACATCGGTAACTTCGGCAAATGAGCTCCAAATACCTTCAAAAATTGATCATAGAATCACCTCGTTGAGCTCTTCATCATGACTCATAAGGCTTCATTCTGTCTTTGTGAGTTTTCTAGAAAACGAGTAATTTATGTGCTCAAACACACTTCTTTCGTGACTTTTCAAGATTTGAACCTCCGTAACTTCGGCAAATGAGCTCCAACTACCTTCAAAAATTGATCAAAGAATCACCTCGACGAGCTCTTTAAAATGACCGGTAAGGCTTCATTCTGTCTTGGTGAGTTTTCGAGAAAACGAGTAATTTATGTGCTCAAACACACATCTTTCGTGACTTTTCAAGATTTGAACCTCCGTAACTTCGGCAAATGAGTTCGAAATACCTTCATAATTTGACCAAAGAATCACCTCGTTGAGCTCTTCATCATGCCTCATAAGGCTTCATTCTGTCTTTGTGAATTTTCTAGAAAACGAGTAATTTATGTGCTCAAACACACATCTTTCGTGACTTTTCAAGATTTTAACCTCCGTAACTTCGGCAAATGAATCACCTCGACGAGCTCTTTAAAATGACCGTTAAGGCTTCATTCTGTCTTTGTGAGTTTTCTAGCAAACGAGTAATTTATGTGCTCAAACACACATCTTTCGTGACTTTTCAAGTTTTGAACCTCCGTAACTTCGGCAAATGAGTTCCAAATACCTTCAAAATTTGACCACATAATAAACTCGAAGAGCTCTTTAACATGACCAGTAAGGATTCATTGTATCTTGGTAAGTTTTCTAGAAAACGAGTAATTTATGTGCTCAAACACACATTTTTCGTGACTTTTCAAGATTTGAACCTCCGTAACTTCGGCAAATGAGCTCCAAATACCTTCAAAAATTGATCATAGAATCACCTCGTTGAGCTCTTCATCATGACTCATAAGGCTTCATTCTGTCTTTGTGAGTTTTCTAGAAAACGAGTAATTTATGTGCTCAAACACACATCTTTCGTGACTTTTCAAGATTTGAACCTCCGTAACTTCGGCAAATGAGTTCGAAATACCTTCAAAATTTGACCACAGAATCACCTTGATGAGCTCTTTAACATGACCAGTAAGGCTTCATTGTATCTTGGTAAGTTTTCTAGAAAACGAGTAATTTATGTGCTCAAACACACATTTTTCGTGACTTTTCAAGATTTGAACCTCCGTAACTTCGGCAAATGAGCTCCAAATACCTTCAAAAATTGATCATAGAATTACCTCGTTGAGCTCTTCATCATGACTCATAAGGCTTCATTCTGTCTTTGTGAGTTTTCTAGAAAACGAGTAATTTATGTGCTCAAACACACATCTTTCGTGACTTTTCAAGATTTGAACCTCCGTAACTTCGGCAAATGAGCTCCAACTACCTTCAAAATTTGACCACAGAATCACCTCGTTGAGCTCTTCATCATGACTCATAAGGCTTCATTCTGTCTTTATGAGTTTTCTAGAAAACGAGTAATTTATGTGCTCAAACACACATCTTTCGTGACTTTTCAAGATTTGAACCTCCGTAACTTCGGCAAATGAGTTCGAAATACCTTCATAATTTGACCACAGAATCACCTCGTTGAGCTCTTCATCATGACTAATAAGGCTTCATTCTGTCTTGGTGAGTTTTCGAGAAAACGAGTAATTTATGTGCTCTAACACACATCTTTCTTGACGTTTCAAGATTTGAACATCGGTAACTTCGGCAAATGAGCTCCAAATACCTTCAAAAATTGATCATAGAATCACCTCGACGAGCTCTTTAAAATGACCGGTAAGGCTTCATTCTGTCTTGGTGAGTTTTCGAGAAAACGAGTAATTTATGTGCTCTAACACACATCTTTCTTGACGTTTCAAGATTTGAACATCGGTAACTTCGGCAAATGAGCTCCAAATACCTTCAAAAATTGATCATAGAATCACCTCGTTGAGCTCTTCATCATGACTCATAAGGCTTCATTCTGTCTTTATGAGTTTTCTAGAAAACGAGTAATTTATGTGCTCAAACACACATCTTTCGTGACTTTTCAAGATTTGAACCTCCGTAACTTCGGCAAATGAGTTCGAAATACCTTCATAATTTGACCAAAGAATCACCTCGTTGAGCTCTTCATCATGACTCATAAGGCTTCATTCTGTCTTTGTGAATTTTCTAGAAAACGAGTAATTTATGTGCTCAAACACACATCTTTCGTGACTTTTCAAGATTTTAACCTCCGTAACTTCGGCAAATGAGCTCCAAACACCTTCAAAAATTGATCAATGAATCACCTCGACGAGCTCTTTAAAATGAGCGTTAAGGCTTCATTCTGTCTTTGTGAGTTTTCTAGCAAACGAGTAATTTATGTGCTCAAACACACATCTTTCGTGACTTTTCAAGTTTTGAACCTCCGTAACTTCGGCAAATGAGTTCCAAATACCTTCAAAATTTGACCACATAATAAACTCGAAGAGCTCTTTAACATGACCAGTAAGGATTCATTGTATCTTGGTAAGTTTTCTAGAAAACGAGTAATTTATGTGCTCAAACACACATTTTTCGTGACTTTTCAAGATTTGAACCTCCGTAACTTCGGCAAATGAGCTCCAAATACCTTCAAAAATTGATCATAGAATCACCTCGTTGAGCTCTTCATCATGACTCATAAGGCTTCATTCTGTCTTTGTGAGTTTTCTAGAAAACGAGTAATTTATGTGCTCAAACACACATCTTTCGTGACTTTTCAAGATTTGAACCTCCGTAACTTCGGCAAATGAGTTCGAAATACCTTCAAAATTTGACCACAGAATCACCTTGATGAGCTCTTTAACATGACCGGTAAGGCTTCATTCTGTCTTGGTGAGTTTTCGAGAAAACGAGTAATTTATGTGCTCTAACACACATCTTTCTTGACGTTTCAAGATTTGAACATCGGTAACTTCGGCAAATGAGCTCCTAATACCTTCAAAAATTGATCATAGAATCACCTCGTTGAGCTCTTCATCATGACTCATAAGGCTTCATTCTGTCTTGGTGAGTTTTCGAGAAAACGAGTAATTTATGTGCTCTAACACACATCTTTCTTGACGTTTCAAGATTTGAACATCGGTAACTTCGGCAAATGAGCTCCTAATACCTTCAAAAATTGATCATAGAATCACCTCGTTGAGCTCTTCATCATGACTAATAAGGCTTCATTGTGTCTTTGTGAGTTTTCTAGAAAACAAGTAATTTATGTGCTCAAACACACATCTTTCGTGACTTTTCAAGATTTGAACCTCCGCAACTTCGGTAAATGAGCTCCAAATACCTTCAAAAATTCATCATAGAATCACCTCGACGAGCTCTTCATCATGACTCATAAGGCTTCATTCTGTCTTTGTGAGTTTTCTAGAAAACGAGTAATTTATGTGCTCAAACACACATCTTTCGTGACTTTTCAAGATTTTAACCTCCGTAACTTCGGCAAATGAGCTCCAAACACCTTCAAAAATTGATCAATGAATCACCTCGACGAGCTCTTTAAAATGACCGTTAAGGCTTCATTCTGTCTTTGTGAGTTTTCTAGCAAACGAGTAATTTATGTGCTCAAACACACATCTTTCGTGACTTTTCAAGTTTTGAACCTCCGTAACTTCGGCAAATGAGTTCCAAATACCTTCAAAATTTGACCACATAATAAACTCGAAGAGCTCTTTAACATGACCAGTAAGGATTCATTGTATCTTGGTAAGTTTTCTAGAAAAGGAGTAATTTATGTGCTCAAACAAACATCTTTCGTGACTTTTCAAGCTTTGAACGTACGTAACTTCGGCAAATAAGTTCCAAATACCTTCAAAATTTGACCACAGAATCACCTTGATGAGCTCTTTAACATGACCAGGAAGGCTTCATTGTATCTTGGTAAGTTTTCTAGAAAACGAGTAATTTATGTGCTCAAACACACATCTTTCGTGACTTTTCAAGCTTTGAACCTACGTAACTTCGGCAAATAAGTTCCAAATACCTTCAAAATTTGACCACAAAATCACCTTGATGAGCTCTTTAACATGACTTGTAAGGCTTCATTGTATCTTGGTAAGTTTTATAGAAAAGGAGTAATTTATGTGCTCAAACACACATCTTTCGTGACTTTTCAAGCTTTGAACGTACGTAACTTCGGCAAATAAGTTCCAAATACCTTCAAAATTTGACCACAGAATCACCTTGATGAGCTCTTTAACATGACCAGTAAGGCTTCATTGTATCTTGGTAAGTTTTCTAGAAAACGAGTAATTTATGTGCTCAAACACACATCTTTCGTGACTTTTCAAGTTTTGAACATCGGTAACTTCGGCAAATGAGCTCCAAATACCTTCAAAATTTGACCACAGAATCACCTTGATGAGCTCTTTAACATGACCAGTAAGGCTTCATTGTATCTTGGTAAGTTTTCTAGAAAACGAGTAATTTATGTGCTCAAACACACATCTTTCGTGACTTTTCAAGTTTTGAACATCGGTAACTTCGGCAAATGAGCTCCAAATACCTTCAAAATTTGACCACAGAATCACCTTGATGAGCTCTTTAACATGACCAGTAAGGCTTCATTGTATCTTGGTAAGTTTTCTAGAAAACGAGTAATTTATGTGCTCAAACACATATCTTTCGTGACTTTTCAAGTTTTGAACATCGGTAACTTCGGCAAATGAGCTCCAAATACCTTCAAAAATTGATCATAGAATCACCTCGTTGAGCTCTTCATCATGACTCATAAGGCTTCATTCTGTCTTGGTGTGTTTTCTAGAAAACGAGTAATTTATGTGCTCAAACACACATCTTTCGTGACTTTTCAAGATTTGAACCTCCGTAACTTCGGCAAATGAGCTCCAACTACCTTCAAAAATTGATCAAAGAATCACCTCGACGAGCTCTTTAAAATGACCGGTAAGGCTTCATTCTGTCTTGGTGAGTTTTCGAGAAAACGAGTAATTTATGTGCTCTAACACACATCTTTCTTGACGTTTCAAGATTTGAACATCGGTAACTTCGGCAAATGAGCTCCAAATACCTTCAAAAATTGATCATAGAATCACCTCGTTGAGCTCTTCATCATGACTCATAAGGCTTCATTCTGTCTTTGTGAGTTTTCTAGAAAACGAGTAATTTATGTGCTCAAACACACATCTTTCGTGACTTTTCAAGTTTTGAACATCGGTAACTTCGGCAAATGAGCTCCAAATACCTTCAAAATTTGACCACAGAATCACCTTGATGAGCTCTTTAACATGACCAGTAAGGCTTCATTGTATCTTGGTAAGTTTTCTAGAAAACGAGTAATATATGTGCTCAAACACATATCTTTCGTGACTTTTCAAGTTTTGAACATCGGTAACTTCGGCAAATGAGCTCCAAATACCTTCAAAAATTGATCATAGAATCACCTCTTTGAGCTCTTCATCATGACTCATAAGGCTTCATTCTGTCTTGGTGTGTTTTCTAGAAAACGAGTAATTTATGTGCTCAAACACACATCTTTCGTGACTTTTCAAGATTTGAACCTCCGTAACTTCGGCAAATGAGCTCCAACTACCTTCAAAAATTGATCAAAGAATCACCTCGACGAGCTCTTTAAAATGACCGGTAAGGCTTCATTCTGTCTTGGTGAGTTTTCGAGAAAACGAGTAATTTATGTGCTCTAACACATATCTTTCGTGACTTTTCAAGTTTTGAACATCGGTAACTTCGGCAAATGAGCTCCAAATACCTTCAAAAATTGATCATAGAATCACCTCGTTGAGCTCTTCATCATGACTCATAAGGCTTCATTCTGTCTTTGTGAGTTTTCTAGAAAACGAGTAATTTATGTGCTCAAACACACTTCTTTCGTGACTTTTCAAGATTTGAACCTCCGTAACTTCGGCAAATGAGCTCCAACTACCTTCAAAAATTGATCAAAGAATCACCTCGACGAGCTCTTTAAAATGACCGGTAAGGCTTCATTCTGTCTTGGTGAGTTTTCGAGAAAACGAGTAATTTATGTGCTCAAACACACATCTTTCGTGACTTTTCAAGATTTGAACCTCCGTAACTTCGGCAAATGAGTTCGAAATACCTTCATAATTTGACCAAAGAATCACCTCGTTGAGCTCTTCATCATGCCTCATAAGGCTTCATTCTGTCTTTGTGAATTTTCTAGAAAACGAGTAATTTATGTGCTCAAACACACATCTTTCGTGACTTTTCAAGATTTTAACCTCCGTAACTTCGGCAAATGAATCACCTCGACGAGCTCTTTAAAATGACCGTTAAGGCTTCATTCTGTCTTTGTGAGTTTTCTAGCAAACGAGTAATTTATGTGCTCAAACACACATCTTTCGTGACTTTTCAAGTTTTGAACCTCCGTAACTTCGGCAAATGAGTTCCAAATACCTTCAAAATTTGACCACATAATAAACTCGAAGAGCTCTTTAACATGACCAGTAAGGATTCATTGTATCTTGGTAAGTTTTCTAGAAAACGAGTAATTTATGTGCTCAAACACACATTTTTCGTGACTTTTCAAGATTTGAACCTCCGTAACTTCGGCAAATGAGCTCCAAATACCTTCAAAAATTGATCATAGAATCACCTCGTTGAGCTCTTCATCATGACTCATAAGGCTTCATTCTGTCTTTGTGAGTTTTCTAGAAAACGAGTAATTTATGTGCTCAAACACACATCTTTCGTGACTTTTCAAGATTTGAACCTCCGTAACTTCGGCAAATGAGTTCGAAATACCTTCAAAATTTGACCACAGAATCACCTTGATGAGCTCTTTAACATGACCAGTAAGGCTTCATTGTATCTTGGTAAGTTTTCTAGAAAACGAGTAATTTATGTGCTCAAACACACATTTTTCGTGACTTTTCAAGATTTGAACCTCCGTAACTTCGGCAAATGAGCTCCAAATACCTTCAAAAATTGATCATAGAATCACCTCGTTGAGCTCTTCATCATGACTCATAAGGCTTCATTCTGTCTTTGTGAGTTTTCTAGAAAACGAGTAATTTATGTGCTCAAACACACATCTTTCGTGACTTTTCAAGATTTGAACCTCCGTAACTTCGGCAAATGAGTTCGAAATACCTTCAAAATTTGACCACAGAATCACCTTGATGAGCTCTTTAACATGACCAGTAAGGCTTCATTGTATCTTGGTAAGTTTTCTAGAAAACGAGTAATTTATGTGCTCAAACACACATCTTTCGTGACTTTTCAAGTTTTGAACATCGGTAACTTCGGCAAATGAGCTCCAAATACCTTCAAAATTTGACCACAGAATCACCTTGATGAGCTCTTTAACATGACCAGTAAGGCTTCATTGTATCTTGGTAAGTTTTCTAGAAAACGAGTAATTTATGTGCTCAAACACATATCTTTCGTGACTTTTCAAGTTTTGAACATCGGTAACTTCGGCAAATGAGCTCCAAATACCTTCAAAAATTGATCATAGAATCACCTCGTTGAGCTCTTCATCATGACTCATAAGGCTTCATTCTGTCTTGGTGTGTTTTCTAGAAAACGAGTAATTTATGTGCTCAAACACATATCTTTCGTGACTTTTCAAGTTTTGAACATCGGTAACTTCGGCAAATGAGCTCCAAATACCTTCAAAAATTGATCATAGAATCACCTCGACGAGCTCTTTAAAATGACCGGTAAGGCTTCATTCTGTCTTGGTGAGTTTTCGAGAAAACGAGTAATTTATGTGCTCTAACACATATCTTTCGTGACTTTTCAAGTTTTGAACATCGGTAACTTCGGCAAATGAGCTCCAAATACCTTCAAAAATTGATCATAGAATCACCTCGTTGAGCTCTTCATCATGACTCATAAGGCTTCATTCTGTCTTTGTGAGTTTTCTAGAAAACGAGTAATTTATGTGCTCAAACACACTTCTTTCGTGACTTTTCAAGATTTGAACCTCCGTAACTTCGGCAAATGAGCTCCAACTACCTTCAAAAATTGATCAAAGAATCACCTCGTTGAGCTCTTCATCATGCCTCATAAGGCTTCATTCTGTCTTTGTGAATTTTCTAGAAAACGAGTAATTTATGTGCTCAAACACACATCTTTCGTGACTTTTCAAGATTTTAACCTCCGTAACTTCGGCAAATGAGCTCCAAACACCTTCAAAAATTGATCAATGAATCACCTCGACGAGCTCTTTAAAATGACCGTTAAGGCTTCATTCTGTCTTTGTGAGTTTTCTAGCAAACGAGTAATTTATGTGCTCAAACACACATCTTTCGTGACTTTTCAAGTTTTGAACCTCCGTAACTTCGGCAAATGAGTTCCAAATACCTTCAAAATTTGACCACATAATAAACTCGAAGAGCTCTTTAACATGACCAGTAAGGATTCATTGTATCTTGGTAAGTTTTCTAGAAAACGAGTAATTTATGTGCTCAAACACACATTTTTCGTGACTTTTCAAGATTTGAACCTCCGTAACTTCGGCAAATGAGCTCCAAATACCTTCAAAAATTGATCATAGAATCACCTCGTTGAGCTCTTCATCATGACTCATAAGGCTTCATTCTGTCTTTGTGAGTTTTCTAGAAAACGAGTAATTTATGTGCTCAAACACACATCTTTCGTGACTTTTCAAGATTTGAACCTCCGTAACTTCGGCAAATGAGTTCGAAATACCTTCAAAATTTGACCACAGAATCACCTTGATGAGCTCTTTAACATGACCAGTAAGGCTTCATTGTATCTTGGTAAGTTTTCTAGAAAACGAGTAATTTATGTGCTCAAACACACATTTTTCGTGACTTTTCAAGATTTGAACCTCCGTAACTTCGGCAAATGAGCTCCAAATACCTTCAAAAATTGATCATAGAATCACCTCGTTGAGCTCTTCATCATGACTCATAAGGCTTCATTCTGTCTTTGTGAGTTTTCTAGAAAACGAGTAATTTATGTGCTCAAACACACATCTTTCGTGACTTTTCAAGATTTGAACCTCCGTAACTTCGACAAATGAGTTCCAAATACCTTCAAAATTTGACCACATAATAAACTCGAAGAGCTCTTTAACATGACCAGTAAGGATTCATTGTATCTTGGTAAGTTTTCTAGAAAAGGAGTAATTTATGTGCTCAAACAAACATCTTTCGTGACTTTTCAAGCTTTGAACGTACGTAACTTCGGCAAATAAGTTCCAAATACCTTCAAAATTTGACCACAGAATCACCTTGATGAGCTCTTTAACATGACCAGTAAGGATTCATTGTATCTTGGTAAGTTTTCTAGAAAACGAGTAATTTATGTGCTCAAACACACATCTTTCGTGACTTTTCAAGCTTTGAACCTACGTAACTTCGGCAAATAAGTTCCAAATACCTTCAAAATTTGACCACAGAATCACCTTGATGAGCTCTTTAACATGACTTGTAAGGCTTCATTGTATCTTGGTAAGTTTTATAGAAAAGGAGTAATTTATATGCTCAAACACACATCTTTCGTGACTTTTCAAGCTTTGAACGTACGTAACTTCGGCAAATAAGTTCCAAATACCTTCAAAATTTGACCACAGAATCACCTTGATGAGCTCTTTAACATGACCAGTAAGGCTTCATTGTATCTTGGTAAGTTTTCTAGAAAACAAGTAATTTATGTGCTCAAACACACATCTTTCGTGACTTTTCAAGATTTGAACCTCCGTAACTTCGGCAAATGAGCTCCTAATACCTTCAAAAATTGATCATAGAATCACCTCGTTGAGCTCTTCATCATGACTCATAAGGCTTCATTCTGTCTTTGTGAGTTTTCTAGAAAACGAGTAATTTATGTGCTCAAACACACATCTTTCGTGACTTTTCAAGATTTGAACCTCCGTAACTTCGGCAAATGAGTTCGAAATACCTTCAAAATTTGACCACAGAATCACCTTGATGAGCTCTTTAACATGACCAGTAAGGCTTCATTGTATCTTGGTAAGTTTTCTAGAAAACGAGTAATTTATGTGCTCAAACACACATCTTTCGTGACTTTTCAAGTTTTGAACATCGGTAACTTCGGCAAATGAGCTCCAAATACCTTCAAAATTTGACCACAGAATCACCTTGATGAGCTCTTTAACATGACCAGTAAGGCTTCATTGTATCTTGGTAAGTTTTCTAGAAAACGAGTAATTTATGTGCTCAAACACACATCTTTCGTGACTTTTCAAGTTTTGAACATCGGTAACTTCGGCAAATGAGCTCCAAATACCTTCAAAATTTGACCACAGAATCACCTTGATGAGCTCTTTAACATGACCAGTAAGGCTTCATTGTATCTTGGTAAGTTTTCTAGAAAACGAGTAATTTATGTGCTCAAACACATATCTTTCGTGACTTTTCAAGTTTTGAACATCGGTAACTTCGGCAAATGAGCTCCAAATACCTTCAAAAATTGATCATAGAATCACCTCGTTGAGCTCTTCATCATGACTCATAAGGCTTCATTCTGTCTTTGTGAGTTTTCTAGAAAACGAGTAATTTATGTGCTCAAACACACATCTTTCGTGACTTTTCAAGTTTTGAACATCGGTAACTTCGGCAAATGAGCTCCAAATACCTTCAAAATTTGACCACAGAATCACCTTGATGAGCTCTTTAACATGACCAGTAAGGCTTCATTGTATCTTGGTAAGTTTTCTAGAAAACGAGTAATTTATGTGCTCAAACACATATCTTTCGTGACTTTTCAAGTTTTGAACATCGGTAACTTCGGCAAATGAGCTCCAAATACCTTCAAAAATTGATCATAGAATCACCTCGTTGAGCTCTTCATCATGACTCATAAGGCTTCATTCTGTCTTGGTGTGTTTTCTAGAAAACGAGTAATTTATGTGCTCAAACACACATCTTTCGTGACTTTTCAAGATTTGAACCTCCGTAACTTCGGCAAATGAGCTCCAACTACCTTCAAAAATTGATCAAAGAATCACCTCGACGAGCTCTTTAAAATGACCGGTAAGGCTTCATTCTGTCTTGGTGAGTTTTCGAGAAAACGAGTAATTTATGTGCTCTAACACATATCTTTCGTGACTTTTCAAGTTTTGAACATCGGTAACTTCGGCAAATGAGCTCCAAATACCTTCAAAAATTGATCATAGAATCACCTCGTTGAGCTCTTCATCATGACTCATAAGGCTTCATTCTGTCTTTGTGAGTTTTCTAGAAAACGAGTAATTTATGTGCTCAAACACACATCTTTCGTGACTTTTCAAGATTTGAACCTCCGTAACTTCGGCAAATGAGCTCCAACTACCTTCAAAAATTGATCAAAGAATCACCTCGACGAGCTCTTTAAAATGACCGGTAAGGCTTCATTCTGTCTTGGTGAGTTTTCGAGAAAACGAGTAATTTATGTGCTCAAACACACATCTTTCTTGACGTTTCAAGATTTGAACATCGGTAACTTCGGCAAATGAGCTCCAAATACCTTCAAAAATTGATCATAGAATCACCTTGATGAGCTCTTTAACATGACCAGTAAGGCTTCATTGTATCTTGGTAAGTTTTCTAGAAAACGAGTAATTTATGTGCTCAAACACACATTTTTCGTGACTTTTCAAGATTTGAACCTCCGTAACTTCGGCAAATGAGCTCCAAATACCTTCAAAAATTGATCATAGAATCACCTCGTTGAGCTCTTCATCATGACTCATAAGGCTTCATTCTGTCTTTGTGAGTTTTCTAGAAAACGAGTAATTTATGTGCTCAAACACACATCTTTCGTGACTTTTCAAGATTTGAACCTCCGTAACTTCGGCAAATGAGTTCGAAATACCTTCAAAATTTGACCACAGAATCACCTTGATGAGCTCTTTAACATGACCAGTAAGGCTTCATTGTATCTTGGTAAGTTTTCTAGAAAACGAGTAATTTATGTGCTCAAACACACATTTTTCGTGACTTTTCAAGATTTGAACCTCCGTAACTTCGGCAAATGAGCTCCAAATACCTTCAAAAATTGATCATAGAATCACCTCGTTGAGCTCTTCATCATGACTCATAAGGCTTCATTCTGTCTTTGTGAGTTTTCTAGAAAACGAGTAATTTATGTGCTCAAACACACATCTTTCGTGACTTTTCAAGATTTGAACCTCCGTAACTTCGACAAATGAGCTCCAACTACCTTCAAAATTTGACCACAGAATCACATCGTTGAGCTCTTCATCATGACTCATAAGGCTTCATTCTGTCTTTATGAGTTTTCTAGAAAACGAGTAATTTATGTGCTCAAACACACATCTTTCGTGACTTTTCAAGCTTTGAACCTACGTAACTTCGGCAAATGAGCTCCAAACACCTTCAAAAATTGATCAATGAATCACCTCGACGAGCTCTTTAAAATGACCGTTAAGGCTTCATTCTGTCTTTGTGAGTTCTCTAGCAAACGAGTAATTTATGTGCTCAAACACACATCTTTCGTGACTTTTCAAGATTTTAACCTCCGTAACTTCGGCAAATGAGCTCCAAACACCTTCAAAAATTGATCAATGAATCACCTCGACGAGCTCTTTAAAATGACCGGTAAGGCTTCATTCTGTCTTGGTGAGTTTTCGAGAAAACGAGTAATTTATGTGCTCTAACACATATCTTTCGTGACTTTTCAAGTTTTGAACATCGGTAACTTCGGCAAATGAGCTCCAAATACCTTCAAAAATTGATCATAGAATCACCTCGTTGAGCTCTTCATCATGACTCATAAGGCTTCATTCTGTCTTTATGAGTTTTCTAGAAAACGAGTAATTTATGTGCTCAAACACACATCTTTCGTGACTTTTCAAGATTTGAACCTCCGTAACTTCGGCAAATGAGCTCCAAATACCTTCAAAAATTGATCATAGAATCACCTCGTTGAGCTCTTCATCATGACTCATAAGGCTTCATTCTGTCTTTGTGAGTTTTCTAGAAAACGAGTAATTTATGTGCTCAAACACACATCTTTCGTGACTTTTCAAGATTTTAACCTCCGTAACTTCGGCAAATGAGCTCCAAACACCTTCAAAAATTGATCAATGAATCACCTCGACGAGCTCTTTAAAATGACCGTTAAGGCTTCATTCTGTCTTTGTGAGTTTTCTAGCAAACGAGTAATTTATGTGCTCAAACACACATCTTTCGTGACTTTTCAAGTTTTGAACCTCCGTAACTTCGGCAAATGAGTTCCAAATACCTTCAAAATTTGACCACATAATAAACTCGAAGAGCTCTTTAACATGACCAGTAAGGATTCATTGTATCTTGGTAAGTTTTCTAGAAAAGGAGTAATTTATGTGCTCAAACAAACATCTTTCGTGACTTTTCTAGCTTTGAACGTACGTAACTTCGGCAAATAAGTTCCAAATACCTTCAAAATTTGACCACAGAATCACCTTGATGAGCTCTTTAACATGACCAGGAAGGCTTCATTGTATCTTGGTAAGTTTTCTAGAAAACGAGTAATTTATGTGCTCAAACACACATCTTTCGTGACTTTTCAAGCTTTGAACCTACGTAACTTCGGCAAATAAGTTCCAAATACCTTCAAAATTTGACCACAGAATCACCTTGATGAGCTCTTTAACATGACTTGTAAGGCTTCATTGTATCTTGGTAAGTTTTATAGAAAAGGAGTAATTTATGTGCTCAAACACACATCTTTCGTGACTTTTCAAGCTTTGAACGTACGTAACTTCGGCAAATAAGTTCCAAATACCTTCAAAATTTGACCACAGAATCACCTTGATGAGCTCTTTAACATGACCAGTAAGGCTTCATTGTATCTTGGTAAGTTTTCTAGAAAACAAGTAATTTATGTGCTCAAACACACATCTTTCGTGACTTTTCAAGATTTGAACCTCCGTAACTTCGGCAAATTAGTTCCAAATACCTTCAAACTTTGACCACAGAATCACCTTGATGAGCTCTTTAACATGACCGGTAAGGCTTCATTCTGTCTTGGTGAGTTTTCGAGAAAACGAGTAATTTATGTGCTCTAACACACATCTTTCTTGACGTTTCAAGATTTGAACATCGGTAACTTCGGCAAATGAGCTCCTAATACCTTCAAAAATTGATCATAGAATCACCTCGTTGAGCTCTTCATCATGACTGATAAGGCTTCATTCTGTCTTTGTGAGTTTTCTAGAAAACGAGTAATTTATGTGCTCAAACACACATCTTTCGTGACTTTTCAAGATTTGAACCTCCGTAACTTCGGCAAATGAGTTCGAAATACCTTCAAAATTTGACCACAGAATCACCTTGATGAGCTCTTTAACATGACCAGTAAGGCTTCATTGTATCTTGGTAAGTTTTCTAGAAAACGAGTAATTTATGTGCTCAAACACACATCTTTCGTGACTTTTCAAGTTTTGAACATCGGTAACTTCGGCAAATGAGCTCCAAATACCTTCAAAATTTGACCACAGAATCACCTTGATGAGCTCTTTAACATGACCAGTAAGGCTTCATTGTATCTTGGTAAGTTTTCTAGAAAACGAGTAATTTATGTGCTCAAACACATATCTTTCGTGACTTTTCAAGTTTTGAACATCGGTAACTGCGGCAAATGAGCTCCAAATACCTTCAAAATTTGACCACATAATAAACTCGAAGAGCTCTTCATCATGACTAATAAGGCTTCATTGTGTCTTTCTGAGTTTTCTAGAAAACGAGTAATTTATGTGCTCAAACACACATCTTTCGTGACTTTTCAAGATTTGAACCTCCGTAACTTCGGCAAATGAGCTCCAACTACCTTCAAAATTTGACCACAGAATCACCTCGTTGAGCTCTTCATCATGACTCATAAGGCTTCATTCTGTCTTTGTGAGTTTTCTAGAAAACGAGTAATTTATGTGCTCAAACACACATCTTTCGTGACTTTTCAAGATTTGAACCTCCGCAACTTCGGTAAATGAGCTCCAAATACCTTCAAAAATTGATCATAGAATCACCTCGACGAGCTCTTTAAAATTACCGTTAAGGCTTCATTCTGTCTTTGTGTGTTTTCTAGAAAACGAGTAATTTATGTGCTCAAAGACACATCTTTCGTGACTTTTCAAGATTTGAACCTCCGTAACTTCGGCAAATGAGTTCCAAATACCTTCATAATTTGACCACAGAATCACCTCGTTGAGCTCTTCATCATGACTCATAAGGCTTCATTCTGTCTTTGTGAGTTTTCTAGAAAACGAGTAATTTATGTGCTCAAACACACATCTTTTGTGACTTTTCAAGATTTGAACCTCCGTAACTTCGGCAAATGAGCTCCAAATACCTTCAAAATTTGACCACAGAATCACCTCTACGAGCTCTTTAAAATGACTGGTAAGGGTGCATTCTGTCTTGGTGTGTTTTCTAGAAAACGAGTAATTTATGTGCTCAAACACACATCTTTTGTGACTTTTCAAGATTTGAACCTCCGTAACTTCGGCAAATGAGCTCCAAATACCTTCAAAATTTGACCACAGAATCACCTCTACGAGCTCTTTAAAATGACTGGTAAGGGTGCATTCTGTCTTGGTGTGTTTTCTAGAAAACGAGTAATTTATGTGCTCAAACACACATCTTTCGTGACTTTTCAAGTTTTGAACCTCCGTAACTTCGGCAAATGAGTTCCAAATACCTTCAAAATTTGACCACAGAATCACCTTGATGAGCTCTTTAACATGACCGGTAAGGCTTCATTCTGTCTTGGTGAGTTTTCGAGAAAACGAGTAATTTATGTGCTCTAACACACATCTTTCTTGACGTTTCAAGATTTGAACCTCCGTAACTTCGGCAAATGAGTTCGAAATACCTTCAAAAATTGATCATAGAATCACCTCGACGAGCTCTTTAAAATGACCGTTAAGGCTTCATTCTGTCTTTGTGAGTTTTCTAGAAAACGAGTAATTTATGTGCTCAAACACACATCTTTCGTGACTTTTCAAGATTTGAACATCGGTAACTTCGGCAAATGAGCTCCAAATACCTTCAAAATTTGACCACAGAATCACCTTGATGAGCTCTTTAACATGACCAGTAAGGCTTCATTGTATCTTGGTAAGTTTTCTAGAAAACGAGTAATTTATGTGCTCAAACACATATCTTTCGTGACTTTTCAAGTTTTGAACATCGGTAACTTCGGCAAATGAGCTCCAAATACCTTCAAAAATTGATCATAGAATCACCTCGTTGAGCTCTTCATCATGACTCATAAGGCTTCATTGTATCTTGGTAAGTTTTCTAGAAAACGAGTAATTTATGTGCTCAAACACATATCTTTCGTGACTTTTCAAGTTTTGAACATCGGTAACTGCGGCAAATGAGCTCCAAATACCTTCAAAATTTGACCACATAATAAACTCGAAGAGCTCTTCATCATGACTAATAAGGCTTCATTGTGTCTTTCTGAGTTTTCTAGAAAACGAGTAATTTATGTGCTCAAACACACATCTTTCGTGACTTTTCAAGATTTGAACCTCCGTAACTTCGGCAAATGAGCTCCAACTACCTTCAAAATTTGACCACAGAATCACCTCGTTGAGCTCTTCATCATGACTCATAAGGCTTCATTCTGTCTTTGTGAGTTTTCTAGAAAACGAGTAATTTATGTGCTCAAACACACATCTTTCGTGACTTTTCAAGATTTGAACCTCCGCAACTTCGGTAAATGAGCTCCAAATACCTTCAAAAATTGATCATAGAATCACCTCGACGAGCTCTTTAAAATTACCGTTAAGGCTTCATTCTGTCTTTGTGTGTTTTCTAGAAAACGAGTAATTTATGTGCTCAAAGACACATCTTTCGTGACTTTTCAAGATTTGAACCTCCGTAACTTCGGCAAATGAGTTCCAAATACCTTCATAATTTGACCACAGAATCACCTCGTTGAGCTCTTCATCATGACTCATAAGGCTTCATTCTGTCTTGGTGTGTTTTCTAGAAAACGAGTAATTTATGTGCTCAAACACACATCTTTCGTGACTTTTCAAGTTTTGAACCTCCGTAACTTCGGCAAATGAGTTCCAAATACCTTCAAAATTTGACCACATAATAAACTCGAAGAGCTCTTTAACATGACCAGTAAGGATTCATTGTATCTTGGTAAGTTTTCTAGAAAAGGAGTAATTTATGTGCTCAAACACACATCTTTCGTGACTTTTCAAGCTTTGAACCTACGTAACTTCGGCAAATAAGTTCCAAATACCTTCAAAATTTGACCACAGAATCACCTTGATGAGCTCTTTAACATGACCAGTAAGGCTTCATTGTATCTTGGTAAGTTTTCTAGAAAACGAGTAATTTATGTGCTCAAACACACATCTTTCGTGACTTTTCAAGATTTGAACCTCCGTAACTTCGGCAAATGAGCTCCAAATACCTTCAAAAATTGATCATAGAATCACCTCGACGAGCTCTTTAAAATGACCGGTAAGGCTTCATTCTGTCTTGGTGTGTTTTCTAGAAAACGAGTAATTTATGTGCTCAAACACACATTTTTCGTGACTTTTCAAGATTTGAACCTCCGTAACGTCGGCAAATTAGTTCCAAATACCTTCAAAATTTGACCACAGAATCACCTTGATGAGCTCTTTAACATGACCAGTAACGCTTCATTGTATCTTGGTAAGTTTTCTAGAAAACGAGTAATTTATGTGCTCAAACACACATCTTTCGTGACTTTTCAAGTTTTGAACCTCCGTAACTTCGGCAAATGAGTTCCAAATACCTTCAAAATTTGACCACATAATAAACTCGAAGAGCTCTTTAACATGACTAGTAAGGCTTCATTGTATCTTGGTAAGTTTTCTAGAAAACGAGTAATTTATGTGCTCAAACACACATTTTTCGTGACTTTTCAAGATTTGAACCTCCGTAACTTCGGCAAATGAGTTCCAAATACCTTCATAATTTGACCACAGAATCACCTCGTTGAGCTCTTCATCATGACTCATAAGGCTTCATTCTGTCTTTGTGAGTTTTCTAGAAAACCAGTAATTTATGTGCTCAAACACACATCTTTAGTGACTTTTCAAGATTTGAACCTCCGTAACTTCGGCAAATGAGCTCCAAATACCTTCAAAATTTGACCACAGAATCACCTCTACGAGCTCTTTAAAATGACCGGTAAGGCTGCATTCTGTCTTGGTGTGTTTTCTAGAAAACGAGTAATTTATGTGCTCAAACACACATCTTTCGTGACTTTTCAAGTTTTGAACCTCCGTAACTTCGGCAAATGAGTTCCAAATACCTTCAAAATTTGACCACAGAATCACCTTGATGAGCTCTTTAACATGACCGGTAAGGCTTCATTCTGTCTTGGTGAGTTTTCTAGAAAACGAGTAATTTATGTGCTCAAACACACATCTTTCGTGACGTTTCAAGATTTGAACATCGGTAACTTCGGCAAATGAGCTCCAAATACCTTCAAAAATTGATCATAGAATCACCTCGTTGAGCTCTTCATCATGACTCATAAGGCTTCATTCTGTCTTTGTGAGTTTTCTAGAAAACGAGTAATTTATGTGCTCAAACACACATCTTTCGTGACTTTTCAAGATTTGAACCTCCGTAACTTCGGCAAATGAGCTCCAAATACCTTCAAAATTTGACCACAGAATCACCTCTACGAGCTCTTTAAAATGACCGGTAAGGCTGCATTCTGTCTTGGTGAGTTTTCGAGAAAATGAGTAATTTATGTGCTCTAACACACATCTTTCTTGACGTTTCAAGATTTGAACATCGGTAACTTCGGCAAATGAGCTCCAAATACCTTCAAAAATTGAGCATAGAATCACCTCGTTGAGCTCTTCATCATGACTCATAAGGCTTCATTCTGTCTTTATGAGTTTTCTAGAAAACGAGTAATTTATGTGCTCAAACACACATCTTTCGTGACTTTTCAAGATTTGAACCTCCGTAACTTCGGCAAATGAGTTCGAAATACCTTCATAATTTGACCACAGAATCACCTCGTTGAGCTCTTCATCATGACTCATAAGGCTTCATTCTGTCTTTGTGAGTTTTCTAGAAAACGAGTAATTTATGTGCTCAAACACACATCTTTCGTGACTTTTCAAGATTTTAACCTCCGTAACTTCGGCAAATGAGCTCCAAACATCTTCAAAAATTAATCAATGAATCACCTCGACGAGCTCTTTAAAATGACCGTTAAGGCTTCATTCTGTCTTTGTGTGTTTTCTAGAAAACGAGTAATTTATGTGCTCAAAGACACATCTTTCGTGACTTTTCAAGATTTTAACCTCCGTAACTTCGGCAAATGAGTTCCAAATACCTTCATAATTTGACCACAGAATCACCTCGTTGAGCTCTTCATCATGACTCATAAGGCTTCATTCTGTCTTTGTGAGTTTTCTAGAAAACGAGTAATTTATGTGCTCAAACACACATCTTTCGTGACTTTTCAAGATTTTAACCTCCGTAACTTCGGCAAATGAGTTCCAAATACCTTCATAATTTGACCACAGAATCACCTCGTTGAGCTCTTCATCATGACTCATAAGGCTTCATTCTGTCTTGGTGTGTTTTCTAGAAAACTAGTAATTTATGTGCTCAAACACACATTTTTCGTGACTGTTCAAGATTTGAACCTCCGTAACTTCGGCAAATGAGTTCCAAATACCTTCATAATTTGACCACAGAATCACCTCGTTGAGCTCTTCATCATGACTCATAAGGCTTCATTCTGTCTTTGTGAGTTTTCTAGAAAACCAGTAATTTATGTGCTCAAACACACATCTTTAGTGACTTTTCAAGATTTGAACCTCCGTAACTTCGGCAAATGAGCTCCAAATACCTTCAAAATTTGACCACAGAATCACCTCTACGAGCTCTTTAAAATGACCGGTAAGGCTGCATTCTGTCTTGGTGTGTTTTCTAGAAAACGAGTAATTTATGTGCTCAAACACACATCTTTCGTGACTTTTCAAGTTTTGAACCTCCGTAACTTCGGCAAATGAGTTCCAAATACCTTCAAAATTTGACCACAGAATCACCTTGATGAGCTCTTTAACATGACCGGTAAGGCTTCATTCTGTCTTGGTGAGTTTTCTAGAAAACGAGTAATTTATGTGCTCAAACACACATCTTTCGTGACTTTTCAAGATTTGAACATCGGTAACTTCGGCAAATGAGCTCCAAATACCTTCATAATTTGACCACAGAATCACCTCGTTGAGCTCTTCATCATGACTCATAAGGCTTCATTCTGTCTTTGTGAGTTTTCTAGAAAACGAGTAATTTATGTGCTCAAACACACATCTTTCGTGACTTTTCAAGATTTGAACCTCCGTAACTTCGGCAAATGAACTCCAACTACCTTCAAAAATTGATCAAAGAATCACCTCGACGAGCTCTTTAAAATGACCGGTAAGGCTTCATTCTGTCTTGGTGAGTTTTCGAGAAAATGAGTAATTTATGTGCTCTAACACACATCTTTCTTGACGTTTCAAGATTTGAACATCGGTAACTTCGGCAAATGAGCTCCAAATACCTTCAAAAATTGATCATAGAATCACCTCGTTGAGCTCTTCATCATGACTCATAAGGCTTCATTCTGTCTTTATGAGTTTTCTAGAAAACGAGTAATTTATGTGCTCAAACACACATCTTTCGTGACTTTTCAAGATTTGAACCTCCGTAACTTCGGCAAATGAGTTCGAAATACCTTCATAATTTGACCACAGAATCACCTCGTTGAGCTCTTCATCATGACTCATAAGGCTTCATTCTGTCTTTGTGAGTTTTCTAGAAAACGAGTAATTTATGTGCTCAAACACACATCTTTCGTGACTTTTCAAGATTTTAACCTCCGTAACTTCGGCAAATGAGCTCCAAACATCTTCAAAAATTAATCAATTAATCACCTCGACGAGCTCTTTAAAATGACCGTTAAGGCTTCATTCTGTCTTTGTGAGTTTTCTAGAAAACGAGTAATTTATGTGCTCAAACACACATCTTTCGTGACTTTTCAAGATTTGAACCTCGGTAACTTCGGCAAATGAGTTCCAAATACCTTCAAAATTTGACCACATAATAAACTCGAAGAGCTCTTCATCATGACTAATAAGGCTTCATTGTGTCTTTCTGAGTTTTCTAGAAAACGAGTAATTTATGTGCTCAAACACACATCTTTCGTGACTTTTCAAGATTTGAACCTCCGCAACTTCGGTAAATGAGCTCCAAATACCTTCAAAAATTGATCATAGAATCACCTCGACGAGCTCTTTAAAATTACCGTTAAGGCTTCATTCTGTCTTTGTGTGTTTTCTAGAAAACGAGTAATTTATGTGCTCAAAGACACATCTTTCGTGACTTTTCAAGATTTTAACCTCCGTAACTTCGGCAAATGAGTTCCAAATACCTTCATAATTTGACCACAGAATCACCTCGTTGAGCTCTTCATCATGACTCATAAGGCTTCATTCTGTCTTTGTGAGTTTTCTAGAAAACGAGTAATTTATGTGCTCAAACACACATCTTTCGTGACTTTTCAAGATTTTAACCTCCGTAACTTCGGCAAATGAGTTCCAAATACCTTCATAATTTGACCACAGAATCACCTCGTTGAGCTCTTCATCATGACTCATAAGGCTTCATTCTGTCTTTGTGAGTTTTCTAGAAAACGAGTAATTTATGTGCTCAAACACACATCTTTTGTGACTTTTCAAGATTTGAACCTCCGTAACTTCGGCAAATGAGCTCCAAATACCTTCAAAATTTGACCACAGAATCACCTCTACGAGCTCTTTAAAATGACCGGTAAGGGTGCATTCTGTCTTGGTGTGTTTTCTAGAAAACGAGTAATTTATGTGCTCAAACACACATCTTTTGTGACTTTTCAAGATTTGAACCTCCGTAACTTCGGCAAATGAGCTCCAAATACCTTCAAAATTTGACCACAGAATCACCTCTACGAGCTCTTTAAAATGACCGGTAAGGCTTCATTCTGTCTTGGTGTGTTTTCTAGAAAACTAGTAATTTATGTGCTCAAACACACATTTTTCGTGACTGTTCAAGATTTGAACCTCCGTAACTTCGGCAAATGAGTTCCAAATACCTTCATAATTTGACCACAGAATCACCTCGTTGAGCTCTTCATCATGACTCATAAGGCTTCATTCTGTCTTTGTGAGTTTTCTAGAAAACCAGTAATTTATGTGCTCAAACACACATCTTTAGTGACTTTTCAAGATTTGAACCTCCGTAACTTCGGCAAATGAGCTCCAAATACCTTCAAAATTTGACCACAGAATCACCTCTACGAGCTCTTTAAAATGACCGGTAAGGGTGCATTCTGTCTTGGTGTGTTTTCTAGAAAACGAGTAATTTATGTGCTCAAACACACATGTTTCGTGACTTTTCAAGTTTTGAGCCTCCGTAACTTCGGCAAATGAGTTCCAAATACCTTCAAAATTTGACCACATAATAAACTCGAAGAGCTCTTTAACATGACCAGTAAGGATTCATTGTATCTTGGTAAGTTTTCTAGAAAAGGAGTAATTTATGTGCTCAAACACACATCTTTCGTGACTTTTCAAGCTTTGAACCTACGTAACTTCGGCAAATAAGTTCCAAATACCTTCAAAATTTGACCACAGAATCACCTTGATGAGCTCTTTAACATGACCGGTAAGGCTTCATTCTGTCTTGGTGAGTTTTCGAGAAAACGAGTAATTTATGTGCTCAAACACACATCTTTCGTGACTTTTCAAGTTTTGAACCTCCGTAACTTCGGCAAATGAGTTCCAAATACCTTCAAAATTTGACCACATAATAAACTCGAAGAGCTCTTTAACATGACCAGTAAGGATTCATTGTATCTTGGTAAGTTTTCTAGAAAAGGAGTAATTTATGTGCTCAAACACACATCTTTCGTGACTTTTCAAGCTTTGAACCTACGTAACTTCGGCAAATAAGTTCCAAATACCTTCAAAATTTGACCACAGAATCACCTTGATGAGCTCTTTAACATGACCAGTAAGGCTTCATTGTATCTTGGTAAGTTTTCTAGAAAACGAGTAATTTATGTGCTCAAACACACATCTTTCGTGACTTTTCAAGATTTGAACCTCCGTAACTTCGGCAAATGAGCTCCAAATACCTTCAAAAATTGATCATAGAATCACCTCGACGAGCTTTTTAAAATGACCGGTAAGGCTTCATTCTGTCTTGGTGTGTTTTCTAGAAAACGAGTAATTTATGTGCTCAAACACACATTTTTCGTGACTTTTCAAGATTTGAACCTCCGTAACTTCGGCAAATTAGTTCCAAATACCTTCAAAATTTGACCACAGAATCACCTTGATGAGCTCTTTAACATGAACAGTAACGCTTCATTGTATCTTGGTAAGTTTTCTAGAAAACGAGTAATTTATGTGCTCAAACACACATCTTTCGTGACTTTTCAAGTTTTGAACCTCCGTAACTTCGGCAAATGAGTTCCAAATACCTTCAAAATTTGACCACAGAATCACCTTGATGAGCTCTTTAACATGACCGGTAAGGCTTCATTCTGTCTTGGTGAGTTTTCTAGAAAACGAGTAATTTATGTGCTCAAACACACATCTTTCGTGACGTTTCAAGATTTGAACCTCCGTAACTTCGGCAAATGAGCTCCAAACACCTTCAAAAATTGACCACAGAATCACCTTGATGAGCTCTTTAACATGACCGGTAAGGCTTCATTCTGTCTTGGTGAGTTTTCGAGAAAACGAGTAATTTATGTGCTCAAACACACATCTTTCGTGACTTTTCAAGTTTTGAACCTCCGTAACTTCGGCAAATGAGTTCCAAATACCTTCAAAATTTGACCACATAATAAACTCGAAGAGCTCTTTAACATGACCAGTAAGGATTCATTGTATCTTGGTAAGTTTTCTAGAAAAGGAGTAATTTATGTGCTCAAACACACATCTTTCGTGACTTTTCAAGCTTTGAACCTACGTAACTTCGGCAAATAAGTTCCAAATACCTTCAAAATTTGACCACAGAATCACCTTGATGAGCTCTTTAACATGACCAGTAAGGCTTCATTGTATCTTGGTAAGTTTTCTAGAAAACGAGTAATTTATGTGCTCAAACACACATCTTTCGTGACTTTTCAAGATTTGTACCTCCGTAACTTCGGCAAATGAGCTCCAAATACCTTCAAAAATTGATCATAGAATCACCTCGACGAGCTCTTTAAAATGACCGGTAAGGCTTCATTCTGTCTTGGTGTGTTTTCTAGAAAAGGAGTAATTTATGTGCTCAAACACACATCTTTCGTGACTTTTCAAGCTTTGAACCTACGTAACTTCGGCAAATAAGTTCCAAATACCTTCAAAATTTGACCACAGAATCACCTTGATGAGCTCTTTAACATGACCGGTAAGGCTTCATTCTGTCTTGGTGAGTTTTCGAGAAAACGAGTAATTTATGTGCTCAAACACACATCTTTCGTGACTTTTCAAGTTTTGAACCTCCGTAACTTCGGCAAATGAGTTCCAAATACCTTCAAAATTTGACCACATAATAAACTCGAAGAGCTCTTTAACATGACCAGTAAGGATTCATTGTATCTTGGTAAGTTTTCTAGAAAAGGAGTAATTTATGTGCTCAAACACACATCTTTCGTGACTTTTCAAGCTTTGAACCTACGTAACTTCGGCAAATAAGTTCCAAATACCTTCAAAATTTGACCACAGAATCACCTTGATGAGCTCTTTAACATGACCAGTAAGGCTTCATTGTATCTTGGTAAGTTTTCTAGAAAACGAGTAATTTATGTGCTCAAACACACATCTTTCGTGACTTTTCAAGATTTGAACCTCCGTAACTTCGGCAAATGAGCTCCAAATACCTTCAAAAATTGATCATAGAATCACCTCGACGAGCTTTTTAAAATGACCGGTAAGGCTTCATTCTGTCTTGGTGTGTTTTCTAGAAAACGAGTAATTTATGTGCTCAAACACACATTTTTCGTGACTTTTCAAGATTTGAACCTCCGTAACTTCGGCAAATTAGTTCCAAATACCTTCAAAATTTGACCACAGAATCACCTTGATGAGCTCTTTAACATGAACAGTAACGCTTCATTGTATCTTGGTAAGTTTTCTAGAAAACGAGTAATTTATGTGCTCAAACACACATCTTTCGTGACTTTTCAAGCTTTGAACCTACGTAACTTCGGCAAATAAGTTCCAAATACCTTCAAAATTTGACCACAGAATCACCTTGATGAGCTCTTTAACATGACCAGTAACGCTTCATTGTATCTTGGTAAGTTTTCTAGAAAACGAGTAATTTATGTGCTCAAACACACATCTTTCGTGACTTTTCAAGTTTTGAACCTCCGTAACTTCGGCAAATGAGTTCCAAATACCTTCAAAATTTGACCACATAATAAACTCGAAGAGCTCTTTAACATGACTAGTAAGGCTTCATTGTATCTTGGTAAGTTTTCTAGAAAACGAGTAATTTATGTGCTCAAACACACATTTTTCGTGACTTTTCAAGATTTGAACCTCCGTAACTTCGGCAAATGAGCTCCAAATACCTTCAAAATTTGACCACAGAATCACCTCTACGAGCTCTTTAAAATGACCGGTAAGGCTGCATTCTGTCTTGGTGTGTTTTCTAGAAAACGAGTAATTTATGTGCTCAAACACACATCTTTCGTGACTTTTCAAGTTTTGAACCTCCGTAACTTCGGCAAATGAGCTCCAAATACCTTCAAAAATTGATCATAGAATTACCTCGTTGAGCTCTTCATCATGACTCATAAGGCTTCATTCTGTCTTTGTGAGTTTTCTAGAAAACGAATAATTTATGTGCTCAAACACACATCTTTCGTGACTTTTCAAGATTTGAACCTCCGTAACTTCGGCAAATGAGTTCGAAATACCTTCATAATTTGACCACAGAATCACCTCGTTGAGCTCTTCATCATGACTAATAAGGCTTCATTCTGTCTTTGTGAGTTTTCTAGAAAACGAGTAATTTATGTGCTCAAACACACATCTTTCGTGACTTTTCAACATTTTAACCTCCGTAACTTCGGCAAATGAGCTCCAAACACCTTCAAAAATTGATCAATGAATCACCTCGACGAGCTCTTTAAAATGACCGTTAAGGCTTCATTCTGTCTTTGTGAGTTTTCTAGCAAACGAGTAATTTATGTGCTCAAACACACATTTTTCGTGACTTTTCAAGATTTGAACCTCCGTAACTTCGGCAAATGAGCTCCAAATACCTTCCAAAATTGATCATAGAATCACCTCGTTGAGCTGTTCATCATGACTCATAAGGCTTCATTCTGTCTTTGTGAGTTTTCTAGAAAACGAGTAATTTATGTGCTCAAACACACATCTTTCGTGACTTTTCAAGATTTGTACCTCCGTAACTTCGGCAAATGAGCTCCAAATACCTTCAAAAATTGATCATAGAATCACCTCGACGAGCTCTTTAAAATGACCGGTAAGGCTTCATTCTGTCTTGGTGTGTTTTCTAGAAAAGGAGTAATTTATGTGCTCAAACACACATCTTTCGTGACTTTTCAAGCTTTGAACCTACGTAACTTCGGCAAATAAGTTCCAAATACCTTCAAAATTTGACCACAGAATCACCTTGATGAGCTCTTTAACATGACCGGTAAGGCTTCATTCTGTCTTGGTGAGTTTTCGAGAAAACGAGTAATTTATGTGCTCAAACACACATCTTTCGTGACTTTTCAAGTTTTGAACCTCCGTAACTTCGGCAAATGAGTTCCAAATACCTTCAAAATTTGACCACATAATAAACTCGAAGAGCTCTTTAACATGACCAGTAAGGATTCATTGTATCTTGGTAAGTTTTCTAGAAAAGGAGTAATTTATGTGCTCAAACACACATCTTTCGTGACTTTTCAAGCTTTGAACCTACGTAACTTCGGCAAATAAGTTCCAAATACCTTCAAAATTTGACCACAGAATCACCTTGATGAGCTCTTTAACATGACCAGTAAGGCTTCATTGTATCTTGGTAAGTTTTCTAGAAAACGAGTAATTTATGTGCTCAAACACACATCTTTCGTGACTTTTCAAGATTTGAACCTCCGTAACTTCGGCAAATGAGCTCCAAATACCTTCAAAAATTGATCATAGAATCACCTCGACGAGCTTTTTAAAATGACCGGTAAGGCTTCATTCTGTCTTGGTGTGTTTTCTAGAAAACGAGTAATTTATGTGCTCAAACACACATTTTTCGTGACTTTTCAAGATTTGAACCTCCGTAACTTCGGCAAATTAGTTCCAAATACCTTCAAAATTTGACCACAGAATCACCTTGATGAGCTCTTTAACATGAACAGTAACGCTTCATTGTATCTTGGTAAGTTTTCTAGAAAACGAGTAATTTATGTGCTCAAACACACATCTTTCGTGACTTTTCAAGTTTTGAACCTCCGTAACTTCGGCAAATGAGTTCCAAATACCTTCAAAATTTGACCACAGAATCACCTTGATGAGCTCTTTAACATGACCGGTAAGGCTTCATTCTGTCTTGGTGAGTTTTCTAGAAAACGAGTAATTTATGTGCTCAAACACACATCTTTCGTGACGTTTCAAGATTTGAACCTCCGTAACTTCGGCAAATGAGCTCCAAACACCTTCAAAAATTGACCACAGAATCACCTTGATGAGCTCTTTAACATGACCGGTAAGGCTTCATTCTGTCTTGGTGAGTTTTCGAGAAAACGAGTAATTTATGTGCTCAAACACACATCTTTCGTGACTTTTCAAGTTTTGAACCTCCGTAACTTCGGCAAATGAGTTCCAAATACCTTCAAAATTTGACCACATAATAAACTCGAAGAGCTCTTTAACATGACCAGTAAGGATTCATTGTATCTTGGTAAGTTTTCTAGAAAAGGAGTAATTTATGTGCTCAAACACACATCTTTCGTGACTTTTCAAGCTTTGAACCTACGTAACTTCGGCAAATAAGTTCCAAATACCTTCAAAATTTGACCACAGAATCACCTTGATGAGCTCTTTAACATGACCAGTAAGGCTTCATTGTATCTTGGTAAGTTTTCTAGAAAACGAGTAATTTATGTGCTCAAACACACATCTTTCGTGACTTTTCAAGATTTGTACCTCCGTAACTTCGGCAAATGAGCTCCAAATACCTTCAAAAATTGATCATAGAATCACCTCGACGAGCTCTTTAAAATGACCGGTAAGGCTTCATTCTGTCTTGGTGTGTTTTCTAGAAAACGAGTAATTTATGTGCTCAAACACACATTTTTCGTGACTTTTCAAGATTTGAACCTCCGTAACTTCGGCAAATTAGTTCCAAATACCTTCAAAATTTGACCACAGAATCACCTTGATGAGCTCTTTAACATGACCAGTAACGCTTCATTGTATCTTGGTAAGTTTTCTAGAAAACGAGTAATTTATGTGCTCAAACACACATCTTTCGTGACTTTTCAAGTTTTGAACCTCCGTAACTTCGGCAAATGAGTTCCAAATACCTTCAAAATTTGACCACATAATAAACTCGAAGAGCTCTTCATCATGACTCATAAGGCTTCATTCTGTCTTGGTGAGTTTTCTAGAAAACGAGTAATTTATGTGCTCAAACACACATCTTTCGTGACGTTTCAAGATTTGAACCTCCGTAACTTCGGCAAATGAGCTCCAAACACCTTCAAAAATTGACCACAGAATCACCTTGATGAGCTCTTTAACATGACCGGTAAGGCTTCATTCTGTCTTGGTGAGTTTTCGAGAAAACGAGTAATTTATGTGCTCAAACACACATCTTTCGTGACTTTTCAAGTTTTGAACCTCCGTAACTTCGGCAAATGAGTTCCAAATACCTTCAAAATTTGACCACATAATAAACTCGAAGAGCTCTTTAACATGACCAGTAAGGATTCATTGTATCTTGGTAAGTTTTCTAGAAAAGGAGTAATTTATGTGCTCAAACACACATCTTTCGTGACTTTTCAAGCTTTGAACCTACGTAACTTCGGCAAATAAGTTCCAAATACCTTCAAAATTTGACCACAGAATCACCTTGATGAGCTCTTTAACATGACCAGTAAGGCTTCATTGTATCTTGGTAAGTTTTCTAGAAAACGAGTAATTTATGTGCTCAAACACACATCTTTCGTGACTTTTCAAGATTTGTACCTCCGTAACTTCGGCAAATGAGCTCCAAATACCTTCAAAAATTGATCATAGAATCACCTCGACGAGCTCTTTAAAATGACCGGTAAGGCTTCATTCTGTCTTGGTGTGTTTTCTAGAAAAGGAGTAATTTATGTGCTCAAACACACATCTTTCGTGACTTTTCAAGCTTTGAACCTACGTAACTTCGGCAAATAAGTTCCAAATACCTTCAAAATTTGACCACAGAATCACCTTGATGAGCTCTTTAACATGACCGGTAAGGCTTCATTCTGTCTTGGTGAGTTTTCGAGAAAACGAGTAATTTATGTGCTCAAACACACATCTTTCGTGACTTTTCAAGTTTTGAACCTCCGTAACTTCGGCAAATGAGTTCCAAATACCTTCAAAATTTGACCACATAATAAACTCGAAGAGCTCTTTAACATGACCAGTAAGGATTCATTGTATCTTGGTAAGTTTTCTAGAAAAGGAGTAATTTATGTGCTCAAACACACATCTTTCGTGACTTTTCAAGCTTTGAACCTACGTAACTTCGGCAAATAAGTTCCAAATACCTTCAAAATTTGACCACAGAATCACCTTGATGAGCTCTTTAACATGACCAGTAAGGCTTCATTGTATCTTGGTAAGTTTTCTAGAAAACGAGTAATTTATGTGCTCAAACACACATCTTTCGTGACTTTTCAAGATTTGAACCTCCGTAACTTCGGCAAATGAGCTCCAAATACCTTCAAAAATTGATCATAGAATCACCTCGACGAGCTTTTTAAAATGACCGGTAAGGCTTCATTCTGTCTTGGTGTGTTTTCTAGAAAACGAGTAATTTATGTGCTCAAACACACATTTTTCGTGACTTTTCAAGATTTGAACCTCCGTAACTTCGGCAAATTAGTTCCAAATACCTTCAAAATTTGACCACAGAATCACCTTGATGAGCTCTTTAACATGAACAGTAACGCTTCATTGTATCTTGGTAAGTTTTCTAGAAAACGAGTAATTTATGTGCTCAAACACACATCTTTCGTGACTTTTCAAGCTTTGAACCTACGTAACTTCGGCAAATAAGTTCCAAATACCTTCAAAATTTGACCACAGAATCACCTTGATGAGCTCTTTAACATGACCAGTAACGCTTCATTGTATCTTGGTAAGTTTTCTAGAAAACGAGTAATTTATGTGCTCAAACACACATCTTTCGTGACTTTTCAAGTTTTGAACCTCCGTAACTTCGGCAAATGAGTTCCAAATACCTTCAAAATTTGACCACATAATAAACTCGAAGAGCTCTTTAACATGACTAGTAAGGCTTCATTGTATCTTGGTAAGTTTTCTAGAAAACGAGTAATTTATGTGCTCAAACACACATTTTTCGTGACTTTTCAAGATTTGAACCTCCGTAACTTCGGCAAATGAGCTCCAAATACCTTCAAAATTTGACCACAGAATCACCTCTACGAGCTCTTTAAAATGACCGGTAAGGCTGCATTCTGTCTTGGTGTGTTTTCTAGAAAACGAGTAATTTATGTGCTCAAACACACATCTTTCGTGACTTTTCAAGTTTTGAACCTCCGTAACTTCGGCAAATGAGCTCCAAATACCTTCAAAAATTGATCATAGAATTACCTCGTTGAGCTCTTCATCATGACTCATAAGGCTTCATTCTGTCTTTGTGAGTTTTCTAGAAAACGAATAATTTATGTGCTCAAACACACATCTTTCGTGACTTTTCAAGATTTGAACCTCCGTAACTTCGGCAAATGAGTTCGAAATACCTTCATAATTTGACCACAGAATCACCTCGTTGAGCTCTTCATCATGACTAATAAGGCTTCATTCTGTCTTTGTGAGTTTTCTAGAAAACGAGTAATTTATGTGCTCAAACACACATCTTTCGTGACTTTTCAACATTTTAACCTCCGTAACTTCGGCAAATGAGCTCCAAACACCTTCAAAAATTGATCAATGAATCACCTCGACGAGCTCTTTAAAATGACCGTTAAGGCTTCATTCTGTCTTTGTGAGTTTTCTAGCAAACGAGTAATTTATGTGCTCAAACACACATTTTTCGTGACTTTTCAAGATTTGAACCTCCGTAACTTCGGCAAATGAGCTCCAAATACCTTCCAAAATTGATCATAGAATCACCTCGTTGAGCTGTTCATCATGACTCATAAGGCTTCATTCTGTCTTTGTGAGTTTTCTAGAAAACGAGTAATTTATGTGCTCAAACACACATCTTTCGTGACTTTTCAAGATTTGTACCTCCGTAACTTCGGCAAATGAGCTCCAAATACCTTCAAAAATTGATCATAGAATCACCTCGACGAGCTCTTTAAAATGACCGGTAAGGCTTCATTCTGTCTTGGTGTGTTTTCTAGAAAAGGAGTAATTTATGTGCTCAAACACACATCTTTCGTGACTTTTCAAGCTTTGAACCTACGTAACTTCGGCAAATAAGTTCCAAATACCTTCAAAATTTGACCACAGAATCACCTTGATGAGCTCTTTAACATGACCGGTAAGGCTTCATTCTGTCTTGGTGAGTTTTCGAGAAAACGAGTAATTTATGTGCTCAAACACACATCTTTCGTGACTTTTCAAGTTTTGAACCTCCGTAACTTCGGCAAATGAGTTCCAAATACCTTCAAAATTTGACCACATAATAAACTCGAAGAGCTCTTTAACATGACCAGTAAGGATTCATTGTATCTTGGTAAGTTTTCTAGAAAAGGAGTAATTTATGTGCTCAAACACACATCTTTCGTGACTTTTCAAGCTTTGAACCTACGTAACTTCGGCAAATAAGTTCCAAATACCTTCAAAATTTGACCACAGAATCACCTTGATGAGCTCTTTAACATGACCAGTAAGGCTTCATTGTATCTTGGTAAGTTTTCTAGAAAACGAGTAATTTATGTGCTCAAACACACATCTTTCGTGACTTTTCAAGATTTGAACCTCCGTAACTTCGGCAAATGAGCTCCAAATACCTTCAAAAATTGATCATAGAATCACCTCGACGAGCTTTTTAAAATGACCGGTAAGGCTTCATTCTGTCTTGGTGTGTTTTCTAGAAAACGAGTAATTTATGTGCTCAAACACACATTTTTCGTGACTTTTCAAGATTTGAACCTCCGTAACTTCGGCAAATTAGTTCCAAATACCTTCAAAATTTGACCACAGAATCACCTTGATGAGCTCTTTAACATGAACAGTAACGCTTCATTGTATCTTGGTAAGTTTTCTAGAAAACGAGTAATTTATGTGCTCAAACACACATCTTTCGTGACTTTTCAAGTTTTGAACCTCCGTAACTTCGGCAAATGAGTTCCAAATACCTTCAAAATTTGACCACAGAATCACCTTGATGAGCTCTTTAACATGACCGGTAAGGCTTCATTCTGTCTTGGTGAGTTTTCTAGAAAACGAGTAATTTATGTGCTCAAACACACATCTTTCGTGACGTTTCAAGATTTGAACCTCCGTAACTTCGGCAAATGAGCTCCAAACACCTTCAAAAATTGACCACAGAATCACCTTGATGAGCTCTTTAACATGACCGGTAAGGCTTCATTCTGTCTTGGTGAGTTTTCGAGAAAACGAGTAATTTATGTGCTCAAACACACATCTTTCGTGACTTTTCAAGTTTTGAACCTCCGTAACTTCGGCAAATGAGTTCCAAATACCTTCAAAATTTGACCACATAATAAACTCGAAGAGCTCTTTAACATGACCAGTAAGGCTTCATTGTATCTTGGTAAGTTTTCTAGAAAACGAGTAATTTATGTGCTCAAACACACATCTTTCGTGACTTTTCAAGATTTGTACCTCCGTAACTTCGGCAAATGAGCTCCAAATACCTTCAAAAATTGATCATAGAATCACCTCGACGAGCTCTTTAAAATGACCGGTAAGGCTTCATTCTGTCTTGGTGTGTTTTCTAGAAAACGAGTAATTTATGTGCTCAAACACACATTTTTCGTGACTTTTCAAGATTTGAACCTCCGTAACTTCGGCAAATTAGTTCCAAATACCTTCAAAATTTGACCACAGAATCACCTTGATGAGCTCTTTAACATGACCAGTAACGCTTCATTGTATCTTGGTAAGTTTTCTAGAAAACGAGTAATTTATGTGCTCAAACACACATCTTTCGTGACTTTTCAAGTTTTGAACCTCCGTAACTTCGGCAAATGAGTTCCAAATACCTTCAAAATTTGACCACATAATAAACTCGAAGAGCTCTTTAACATGACTAGTAAGGCTTCATTGTATCTTGGTAAGTTTTCTAGAAAACGAGTAATTTATGTGCTCAAACACACATTTTTCGTGACTTTTCAAGATTTGAACCTCCGTAACTTCGGCAAATGAGCTCCAAATACCTTCAAAATTTGACCACAGAATCACCTCTACGAGCTCTTTAAAATGACCGGTAAGGCTGCATTCTGTCTTGGTGTGTTTTCTAGAAAACGAGTAATTTATGTGCTCAAACACACATCTTTCGTGACTTTTCAAGTTTTGAACCTCCGTAACTTCGGCAAATGAGCTCCAAATACCTTCAAAAATTGATCATAGAATTACCTCGTTGAGCTCTTCATCATGACTCATAAGGCTTCATTCTGTCTTTGTGAGTTTTCTAGAAAACGAATAATTTATGTGCTCAAACACACATCTTTCGTGACTTTTCAAGATTTGAACCTCCGTAACTTCGGCAAATGAGTTCGAAATACCTTCATAATTTGACCACAGAATCACCTCGTTGAGCTCTTCATCATGACTAATAAGGCTTCATTCTGTCTTTGTGAGTTTTCTAGAAAACGAGTAATTTATGTGCTCAAACACACATCTTTCGTGACTTTTCAACATTTTAACCTCCGTAACTTCGGCAAATGAGCTCCAAACACCTTCAAAAATTGATCAATGAATCACCTCGACGAGCTCTTTAAAATGACCGTTAAGGCTTCATTCTGTCTTTGTGAGTTTTCTAGCAAACGAGTAATTTATGTGCTCAAACACACATTTTTCGTGACTTTTCAAGATTTGAACCTCCGTAACTTCGGCAAATGAGCTCCAAATACCTTCAAAAATTGATCATAGAATTACCTCGTTGAGCTCTTCATCATGACTCATAAGGCTTCATTCTGTCTTTGTGAGTTTTCTAGAAAACGAGTAATTTATGTGCTCAAACACACATCTTTCGTGACTTTTCAAGATTTTAACCTCCGTAACTTCGGCAAATGAGCTCCAAACACCTTCAAAAATTGATCAATGAATCACCTCGACGAGCTCTTTAAAATGACCGTTAAGGCTTCATTCTGTCTTTGTGAGTTTTCTAGCAAACGAGTAATTTATGTGCTCAAACACACATTTTTCGTGACTTTTCAAGATTTGAACCTCCGTAACTTCGGCAAATGAGCTCCAAATACCTTCAAAAATTGATCATAGAATTACCTCGTTGAGCTCTTCATCATGACTCATAAGGCTTCATTCTGTCTTTGTGAGTTTTCTATAAAACGAGTAATTTATGTGCTCAAACACACATCTTTCGTGACTTTTCAAGATTTGAACCTCCGTAACTTCGGCAAATGAGCTCCAACTACCTTCAAAATTTGACCACAGAATCACCTCGTTGAGCTCTTCATCATGACTCATAAGGCTTCATTCTGTCTTTATGAGTTTTCTAGAAAACGAGTAATTTATGTGCTCAAACACACATCTTTCGTGACTTTTCAAGATTTGAACCTCCGTAACTTCGGCAAATGAGTTCGAAATACCTTCATAATTTGACCACAGAATCACCTCGTTGAGCTCTTCATCATGACTAATAAGGCTTCATTCTGTCTTGGTGAGTTTTCGAGAAAACGAGTAATTTATGTGCTCTAACACACATCTTTCTTGACGTTTCAAGATTTGAACATCGGTAACTTCGGCAAATGAGATCCAAATACCTTCAAAAATTGATCATAGAATCACCTCGTTGAGCTCTTCATCATGACTCATAAGGCTTCATTCTGTCTTTGTGAGTTTTCTAGAAAACGAGTAATTTATGTGCTCAAACACACATCTTTCGTGACTTTTCAAGATTTGAACCTCCGTAACTTCGGCAAATGAGTTCGAAATACCTTCATAATTTGACCACAGAATCACCTCGTTGAGCTCTTCATCATGACTAATAAGGCTTCATTCTGTCTTGGTGAGTTTTCGAGAAAACGAGTAATTTATGTGCTCTAACACACATCTTTCTTGACGTTTCAAGATTTGAACATCGGTAACTTCGGCAAATGAGCTCCAAATACCTTCAAAAATTGATCATAGAATCACCTCGTTGAGCTCTTCATCATGACTCATAAGGATTCATTCTGTCTTTGTGAGTTTTCTAGAAAACGAGTAATTTATGTGCTCAAACACACATCTTTCGTGACTTTTCAAGATTTGAACCTCCGTAACTTCGGCAAATGAACTCCAACTACCTTCAAAAATTGATCAAAGAATCACCTCGACGAGCTCTTTAAAATGACCGGTAAGGCTTCATTCTGTCTTGGTGAGTTTTCGAGAAAACGAGTAATTTATGTGCTCTAACACACATCTTTCTTGACGTTTCAAGATTTGACCATCGGTAACTTCGGCAAATGAGCTCCAACTACCTTCAAAATTTGACCACAGAATCACCTCGTTGAGCTCTTCATCATGACTCATAAGGCTTCATTCTGTCTTTATGAGTTTTCTAGAAAACGAGTAATTTATGTGCTCAAACACACATCTTTCGTGACTTTTCAAGATTTGAACCTCCGTAACTTCGGCAAATGAGTTCGAAATACCTTCATAATTTGACCACAGAATCACCTCGTTGAGCTCTTCATCATGACTAATAAGGCTTCATTCTGTCTTGGTGAGTTTTCGAGAAAACGAGTAATTTATGTGCTCTAACACACATCTTTCTTGACGTTTCAAGATTTGAACATCGGTAACTTCGGCAAATGAGCTCCAAATACCTTCAAAAATTGATCATAGAATCACCTCGTTGAGCTCTTCATCATGACTCATAAGGATTCATTCTGTCTTTGTGAGTTTTCTAGAAAACGAGTAATATATGTGCTCAAACACACATCTTTCGTGACTTTTCAAGATTTGAACCTCCGTAACTTCGGCAAATGAGCTCCAACTACCTTCAAAAATTGATCAAAGAATCACCTCGACGAGCTCTTTAAAATGACCGGTAAGGCTTCATTCTGTCTTGGTGAGTTTTCGAGAAAACGAGTAATTTATGTGCTCTAACACACATCTTTCTTGACGTTTCAAGATTTGAACATCGGTAACTTCGGCAAATGAGATCCAAATACCTTCAAAAATTGATCATAGAATCACCTCGTTGAGCTCTTCATCATGACTCATAAGGCTTCATTCTGTCTTTGTGAGTTTTCTAGAAAACGAGTAATTTATGTGCTCAAACACACATCTTTCGTGACTTTTCAAGATTTGAACCTCCGTAACTTCGGCAAATGAGCTCCAACTACCTTCAAAAATTGATCAAAGAATCACCTCGACGAGCTCTTTAAAATGACCGGTAAGGCTTCATTCTGTCTTGGTGAGTTTTCGAGAAAACGAGTAATTTATGTGCTCTAACACACATCTTTCTTGACGTTTCAAGATTTGACCATCGGTAACTTCGGCAAATGAGCTCCAAATACCTTCAAAAATTGATCATAGAATCACCTCGTTGAGCTCTTCATCATGACTCATAAGGATTCATTCTGTCTTTGTGAGTTTTCTAGAAAACGAGTAATTTATGTGCTCAAACACACATCTTTCGTGACTTTTCAAGATTTGAACCTCCGTAACTTCGGCAAATGAACTCCAACTACCTTCAAAAATTGATCAAAGAATCACCTCGACGAGCTCTTTAAAATGACCGGTAAGGCTTCATTCTGTCTTGGTGAGTTTTCGAGAAAACGAGTAATTTATGTGCTCTAACACACATCTTTCTTGACGTTTCAAGATTTGACCATCGGTAACTTCGGCAAATGAGCTCCAAATACCTTCAAAAATTGATCATAGAATCACCTCGTTGAGCTCTTCATCATGACTCATAAGGATTCATTCTGTCTTTGTGAGTTTTCTAGAAAACGAGTAATTTATGTGCTCAAACACACATCTTTCGTGACTTTTCAAGATTTGAACCTCCGTAACTTCGGCAAATGAACTCCAACTACCTTCAAAAATTGATCAAAGAATCACCTCGACGAGCTCTTTAAAATGACCGGTAAGGCTTCATTCTGTCTTTATGAGTTTTCTAGAAAACGAGTAATTTATGTGCTCAAACACACATCTTTCGTGACTTTTCAAGATTTGAACCTCCGTAACTTCGGCAAATGAGTTCGAAATACCTTCATAATTTGACCACAGAATCACCTCGTTGAGCTCTTCATCATGACTAATAAGGCTTCATTCTGTCTTGGTGAGTTTTCGAGAAAACGAGTAATTTATGTGCTCTAACACACATCTTTCTTGACGTTTCAAGATTTGAACATCGGTAACTTCGGCAAATGAGATCCAAATACCTTCAAAAATTGATCATAGAATCACCTCGTTGAGCTCTTCATCATGACTCATAAGGCTTCATTCTGTCTTTGTGAGTTTTCTAGAAAACGAGTAATTTATGTGCTCAAACACACATCTTTCGTGACTTTTCAAGATTTGAACCTCCGTAACTTCGGCAAATGAGCTCCAACTACCTTCAAAAATTGATCAAAGAATCACCTCGACGAGCTCTTTAAAATGACCGGTAAGGCTTCATTCTGTCTTGGTGAGTTTTCGAGAAAACGAGTAATTTATGTGCTCTAACACACATCTTTCTTGACGTTTCAAGATTTGAACATCGGTAACTTCGGCAAATGAGCTCCAACTACCTTCAAAATTTGACCACAGAATCACCTCGTTGAGCTCTTCATCATGACTCATAAGGCTTCATTCTGTCTTTATGAGTTTTCTAGAAAACGAGTAATTTATGTGCTCAAACACACATCTTTCGTGACTTTTCAAGATTTGAACCTCCGTAACTTCGGCAAATGAGTTCGAAATACCTTCATAATTTGACCACAGAATCACCTCGTTGAGCTCTTCATCATGACTAATAAGGCTTCATTCTGTCTTGGTGAGTTTTCGAGAAAACGAGTAATTTATGTGCTCTAACACACATCTTTCTTGACGTTTCAAGATTTGAACATCGGTAACTTCGGCAAATGAGCTCCAAATACCTTCAAAAATTGATCATAGAATCACCTCGTTGAGCTCTTCATCATGACTCATAAGGATTCATTCTGTCTTTGTGAGTTTTCTAGAAAACGAGTAATTTATGTGCTCAAACACACATCTTTCGTGACTTTTCAAGATTTGAACCTCCGTAACTTCGGCAAATGAACTCCAACTACCTTCAAAAATTGATCAAAGAATCACCTCGACGAGCTCTTTAAAATGACCGGTAAGGCTTCATTCTGTCTTGGTGAGTTTTCGAGAAAACGAGTAATTTATGTGCTCTAACACACATCTTTCTTGACGTTTCAAGATTTGACCATCGGTAACTTCGGCAAATGAGCTCCAAATACCTTCAAAAATTGATCATAGAATCACCTCGTTGAGCTCTTCATCATGACTCATAAGGCTTCATTCTGTCTTTATGAGTTTTCTAGAAAACGAATAATTTATGTGCTCAAACACACATCTTTCGTGACTTTTCAAGATTTGAACCTCCGTAACTTCGGCAAATGAGTTCGAAATACCTTCATAATTTGACCACAGAATCACCTCGTTGAGCTCTTCATCATGACTAATAAGGCTTCATTCTGTCTTTGTGAGTTTTCTAGAAAACGAGTAATTTATGTGCTCAAACACACATCTTTCGTGACTTTTCAAGATTTTAACCTCCGTAACTTCGGCAAATGAGCTCCAAACACCTTCAAAAATTGATCAATGAATCACCTCGACGAGCTCTTTAAAATGACCGTTAAGGCTTCATTCTGTCTTTGTGAGTTTCCTAGCAAACGAGTAATTTATGTGCTCAAACACACATCTTTCGTGACTTTTCAAGTTTTGAACCTCCGTAACTTCGGCAAATGAGTTCCAAATACCTTCAAAATTTGACCACATAATAAACTCGAAAAGCTCTTTAACATGACCAGTAAGGATTCATTGTATCTTGGTAAGTTTTCTAGAAAAGGAGTAATTTATGTGCTCAAACACACATCTTTCGTGACTTTTCAAGCTTTGAACGTACGTAACTTCGGCAAATAAGTTCCAAATACCTTCAAAATTTGACCACAGAATCACCTTGATGAGCTCTTTAACATGACCAGTAAGGCTTCATTGTATCTTGGTAAGTTTTCTAGAAAACGAGTAATTTATGTGCTCAAACACACATCTTTCGTGACTTTTCAAGCTTTGAACCTACGTAACTTCGGCAAATAAGTTCCAAATACCTTCAAAATTTGACCACAGAATCACCTTGATGAGCTCTTTAACATGACTTGTAAGGCTTCATTGTATCTTGGTAAGTTTTATAGAAAAGGAGTAATTTATGTGCTCAAACACACATCTTTCGTGACTTTTCAAGCTTTGAACGTACGTAACTTCGGCAAATAAGTTCCAAATACCTTCAAAATTTGACCACAGAATCACCTTGATGAGCTCTTTAACATGACCAGTAAGGCTTCATTGTATCTTGGTAAGTTTTCTAGAAAACGAGTAATTTATGTGCTCAAACATACATCTTTCGTGACTTTTCAAGATTTGAACCTCCGTAACTTCGGCAAATTAGTTCCAAATACCTTCAAACTTTGACCACAGAATCACCTTGATGAGCTCTTTAACATGACCGGTAAGGCTTCATTCTGTCTTGGTGAGTTTTCGAGAAAACGAGTAATTTATGTGCTCTAACACAAATCTTTCTTGACGTTTCAAGATTTGAACATCGGTAACTTCGGCAAATGAGCTCCTAATACCTTCAAAAATTGATCATAGAATCACCTCGTTGAGCTCTTCATCATGACTCATAAGGCTTCATTCTGTCTTTGTGAGTTTTCTAGAAAACGAGTAATTTATGTGCTCAAACACACATCTTTCGTGACTTTTCAAGATTTGAACCTCCGTAACTTCGGCAAATGAGTTCGAAATACCTTCAAAATTTGACCACAGAATCACCTTGATGAGCTCTTTAACATGACCAGTAAGGCTTCATTGTATCTTGGTAAGTTTTCTAGAAAACGAGTAATTTATGTGCTCAAACACACATTTTTCGTGACTTTTCAAGATTTGAACCTCCGTAACTTCGGCAAATGAGCTCCAAATACCTTCAAAAATTGATCATAGAATTACCTCGTTGAGCTCTTCATCATGACTCATAAGGCTTCATTCTGTCTTTGTGAGTTTTCTAGAAAACGAGTAATTTATGTGCTCAAACACACATCTTTCGTGACTTTTCAAGTTTTGAACATCGGTAACTTCGGCAAATGAGCTCCAAATACCTTCAAAATTTGACCACAGAATCACCTTGATGAGCTCTTTAACATGACCAGTAAGGCTTCATTGTATCTTGGTAAGTTTTCTAGAAAACGAGTAATTTATGTGCTCAAACACATATCTTTCGTGACTTTTCAAGTTTTGAACATCGGTAACTTCGGCAAATGAGCTCCAAATACCTTCAAAAATTGATCATAGAATCACCTCGTTGAGCTCTTCATCATGACTCATAAGGCTTCATTCTGTCTTGGTGTGTTTTCTAGAAAACGAGTAATTTATGTGCTCAAACACACATCTTTCGTGACTTTTCAAGATTTGAACCTCCGTAACTTCGGCAAATGAGCTCCAACTACCTTCAAAAATTGATCAAAGAATCACCTCGACGAGCTCTTTAAAATGACCGGTAAGGCTTCATTCTGTCTTGGTGAGTTTTCGAGAAAACGAGTAATTTATGTGCTCTAACACACATCTTTCTTGACGTTTCAAGATTTGAACATCGGTAACTTCGGCAAATGAGCTCCAAATACCTTCAAAAATTGATCATAGAATCACCTCGTTGAGCTCTTCATCATGACTCATAAGGCTTCATTCTGTCTTTGTGAGTTTTCTAGAAAACGAGTAATTTATGTGCTCAAACACACATCTTTCGTGACTTTTCAAGTTTTGAACATCGGTAACTTCGGCAAATGAGCTCCAAATACCTTCAAAATTTGACCACAGAATCACCTTGATGAGCTCTTTAACATGACCAGTAAGGCTTCATTGTATCTTGGTAAGTTTTCTAGAAAACGAGTAATATATGTGCTCAAACACATATCTTTCGTGACTTTTCAAGTTTTGAACATCGGTAACTTCGGCAAATGAGCTCCAAATACCTTCAAAAATTGATCATAGAATCACCTCGTTGAGCTCTTCATCATGACTCATAAGGCTTCATTCTGTCTTGGTGTGTTTTCTAGAAAACGAGTAATTTATGTGCTCAAACACACATCTTTCGTGACTTTTCAAGATTTGAACCTCCGTAACTTCGGCAAATGAGCTCCAACTACCTTCAAAAATTGATCAAAGAATCACCTCGACGAGCTCTTTAAAATGACCGGTAAGGCTTCATTCTGTCTTGGTGAGTTTTCGAGAAAACGAGTAATTTATGTGCTCTAACACATATCTTTCGTGACTTTTCAAGTTTTGAACATCGGTAACTTCGGCAAATGAGCTCCAAATACCTTCAAAAATTGATCATAGAATCACCTCGTTGAGCTCTTCATCATGACTCATAAGGCTTCATTCTGTCTTTGTGAGTTTTCTAGAAAACGAGTAATTTATGTGCTCAAACACACTTCTTTCGTGACTTTTCAAGATTTGAACCTCCGTAACTTCGGCAAATGAGCTCCAACTACCTTCAAAAATTGATCAAAGAATCACCTCGACGAGCTCTTTAAAATGACCGGTAAGGCTTCATTCTGTCTTGGTGAGTTTTCGAGAAAACGAGTAATTTATGTGCTCAAACACACATCTTTCGTGACTTTTCAAGATTTGAACCTCCGTAACTTCGGCAAATGAGTTCGAAATACCTTCATAATTTGACCAAAGAATCACCTCGTTGAGCTCTTCATCATGCCTCATAAGGCTTCATTCTGTCTTTGTGAATTTTCTAGAAAACGAGTAATTTATGTGCTCAAACACACATCTTTCGTGACTTTTCAAGATTTTAACCTCCGTAACTTCGGCAAATGAATCACCTCGACGAGCTCTTTAAAATGACCGTTAAGGCTTCATTCTGTCTTTGTGAGTTTTCTAGCAAACGAGTAATTTATGTGCTCAAACACACATCTTTCGTGACTTTTCAAGTTTTGAACCTCCGTAACTTCGGCAAATGAGTTCCAAATACCTTCAAAATTTGACCACATAATAAACTCGAAGAGCTCTTTAACATGACCAGTAAGGATTCATTGTATCTTGGTAAGTTTTCTAGAAAACGAGTAATTTATGTGCTCAAACACACATTTTTCGTGACTTTTCAAGATTTGAACCTCCGTAACTTCGGCAAATGAGCTCCAAATACCTTCAAAAATTGATCATAGAATCACCTCGTTGAGCTCTTCATCATGACTCATAAGGCTTCATTCTGTCTTTGTGAGTTTTCTAGAAAACGAGTAATTTATGTGCTCAAACACACATCTTTCGTGACTTTTCAAGATTTGAACCTCCGTAACTTCGGCAAATGAGTTCGAAATACCTTCAAAATTTGACCACAGAATCACCTTGATGAGCTCTTTAACATGACCAGTAAGGCTTCATTGTATCTTGGTAAGTTTTCTAGAAAACGAGTAATTTATGTGCTCAAACACACATTTTTCGTGACTTTTCAAGATTTGAACCTCCGTAACTTCGGCAAATGAGCTCCAAATACCTTCAAAAATTGATCATAGAATCACCTCGTTGAGCTCTTCATCATGACTCATAAGGCTTCATTCTGTCTTTGTGAGTTTTCTAGAAAACGAGTAATTTATGTGCTCAAACACACATCTTTCGTGACTTTTCAAGATTTGAACCTCCGTAACTTCGGCAAATGAGTTCGAAATACCTTCAAAATTTGACCACAGAATCACCTTGATGAGCTCTTTAACATGACCAGTAAGGCTTCATTGTATCTTGGTAAGTTTTCTAGAAAACGAGTAATTTATGTGCTCAAACACACATCTTTCGTGACTTTTCAAGTTTTGAACATCGGTAACTTCGGCAAATGAGCTCCAAATACCTTCAAAATTTGACCACAGAATCACCTTGATGAGCTCTTTAACATGACCAGTAAGGCTTCATTGTATCTTGGTAAGTTTTCTAGAAAACGAGTAATTTATGTGCTCAAACACATATCTTTCGTGACTTTTCAAGTTTTGAACATCGGTAACTTCGGCAAATGAGCTCCAAATACCTTCAAAAATTGATCATAGAATCACCTCGTTGAGCTCTTCATCATGACTCATAAGGCTTCATTCTGTCTTGGTGTGTTTTCTAGAAAACGAGTAATTTATGTGCTCAAACACATATCTTTCGTGACTTTTCAAGTTTTGAACATCGGTAACTTCGGCAAATGAGCTCCAAATACCTTCAAAAATTGATCATAGAATCACCTCGACGAGCTCTTTAAAATGACCGGTAAGGCTTCATTCTGTCTTGGTGAGTTTTCGAGAAAACGAGTAATTTATGTGCTCTAACACATATCTTTCGTGACTTTTCAAGTTTTGAACATCGGTAACTTCGGCAAATGAGCTCCAAATACCTTCAAAAATTGATCATAGAATCACCTCGTTGAGCTCTTCATCATGACTCATAAGGCTTCATTCTGTCTTTGTGAGTTTTCTAGAAAACGAGTAATTTATGTGCTCAAACACACTTCTTTCGTGACTTTTCAAGATTTGAACCTCCGTAACTTCGGCAAATGAGCTCCAACTACCTTCAAAAATTGATCAAAGAATCACCTCGTTGAGCTCTTCATCATGCCTCATAAGGCTTCATTCTGTCTTTGTGAATTTTCTAGAAAACGAGTAATTTATGTGCTCAAACACACATGTTTCGTGACTTTTCAAGATTTTAACCTCCGTAACTTCGGCAAATGAGCTCCAAACACCTTCAAAAATTGATCAATGAATCACCTCGACGAGCTCTTTAAAATGACCGTTAAGGCTTCATTCTGTCTTTGTGAGTTTTCTAGCAAACGAGTAATTTATGTGCTCAAACACACATCTTTCGTGACTTTTCAAGTTTTGAACCTCCGTAACTTCGGCAAATGAGTTCCAAATACCTTCAAAATTTGACCACATAATAAACTCGAAGAGCTCTTTAACATGACCAGTAAGGATTCATTGTATCTTGGTAAGTTTTCTAGAAAACGAGTAATTTATGTGCTCAAACACACATTTTTCGTGACTTTTCAAGATTTGAACCTCCGTAACTTCGGCAAATGAGCTCCAAATACCTTCAAAAATTGATCATAGAATCACCTCGTTGAGCTCTTCATCATGACTCATAAGGCTTCATTCTGTCTTTGTGAGTTTTCTAGAAAACGAGTAATTTATGTGCTCAAACACACATCTTTCGTGACTTTTCAAGATTTGAACCTCCGTAACTTCGGCAAATGAGTTCGAAATACCTTCAAAATTTGACCACAGAATCACCTTGATGAGCTCTTTAACATGACCAGTAAGGCTTCATTGTATCTTGGTAAGTTTTCTAGAAAACGAGTAATTTATGTGCTCAAACACACATTTTTCGTGACTTTTCAAGATTTGAACCTCCGTAACTTCGGCAAATGAGCTCCAAATACCTTCAAAAATTGATCATAGAATCACCTCGTTGAGCTCTTCATCATGACTCATAAGGCTTCATTCTGTCTTTGTGAGTTTTCTAGAAAACGAGTAATTTATGTGCTCAAACACACATCTTTCGTGACTTTTCAAGATTTGAACCTCCGTAACTTCGACAAATGAGTTCCAAATACCTTCAAAATTTGACCACATAATAAACTCGAAGAGCTCTTTAACATGACCAGTAAGGATTCATTGTATCTTGGTAAGTTTTCTAGAAAAGGAGTAATTTATGTGCTCAAACAAACATCTTTCGTGACTTTTCAAGCTTTGAACGTACGTAACTTCGGCAAATAAGTTCCAAATACCTTCAAAATTTGACCACAGAATCACCTTGATGAGCTCTTTAACATGACCAGTAAGGATTCATTGTATCTTGGTAAGTTTTCTAGAAAACGAGTAATTTATGTGCTCAAACACACATCTTTCGTGACTTTTCAAGCTTTGAACCTACGTAACTTCGGCAAATAAGTTCCAAATACCTTCAAAATTTGACCACAGAATCACCTTGATGAGCTCTTTAACATGACTTGTAAGGCTTCATTGTATCTTGGTAAGTTTTATAGAAAAGGAGTAATTTATATGCTCAAACACACATCTTTCGTGACTTTTCAAGCTTTGAACGTACGTAACTTCGGCAAATAAGTTCCAAATACCTTCAAAATTTGACCACAGAATCACCTTGATGAGCTCTTTAACATGACCAGTAAGGCTTCATTGTATCTTGGTAAGTTTTCTAGAAAACAAGTAATTTATGTGCTCAAACACACATCTTTCGTGACTTTTCAAGATTTGAACCTCCGTAACTTCGGCAAATGAGCTCCTAATACCTTCAAAAATTGATCATAGAATCACCTCGTTGAGCTCTTCATCATGACTCATAAGGCTTCATTCTGTCTTTGTGAGTTTTCTAGAAAACGAGTAATTTATGTGCTCAAACACACATCTTTCGTGACTTTTCAAGATTTGAACCTCCGTAACTTCGGCAAATGAGTTCGAAATACCTTCAAAATTTGACCACAGAATCACCTTGATGAGCTCTTTAACATGACCAGTAAGGCTTCATTGTATCTTGGTAAGTTTTCTAGAAAACGAGTAATTTATGTGCTCAAACACACATCTTTCGTGACTTTTCAAGTTTTGAACATCGGTAACTTCGGCAAATGAGCTCCAAATACCTTCAAAATTTGACCACAGAATCACCTTGATGAGCTCTTTAACATGACCAGTAAGGCTTCATTGTATCTTGGTAAGTTTTCTAGAAAACGAGTAATTTATGTGCTCAAACACACATCTTTCGTGACTTTTCAAGTTTTGAACATCGGTAACTTCGGCAAATGAGCTCCAAATACCTTCAAAATTTGACCACAGAATCACCTTGATGAGCTCTTTAACATGACCAGTAAGGCTTCATTGTATCTTGGTAAGTTTTCTAGAAAACGAGTAATTTATGTGCTCAAACACATATCTTTCGTGACTTTTCAAGTTTTGAACATCGGTAACTTCGGCAAATGAGCTCCAAATACCTTCAAAAATTGATCATAGAATCACCTCGTTGAGCTCTTCATCATGACTCATAAGGCTTCATTCTGTCTTGGTGTGTTTTCTAGAAAACGAGTAATTTATGTGCTCAAACACACATCTTTCGTGACTTTTCAAGATTTGAACCTCCGTAACTTCGGCAAATGAGCTCCAACTACCTTCAAAAATTGATCAAAGAATCACCTCGACGAGCTCTTTAAAATGACCGGTAAGGCTTCATTCTGTCTTGGTGAGTTTTCGAGAAAACGAGTAATTTATGTGCTCTAACACATATCTTTCGTGACTTTTCAAGTTTTGAACATCGGTAACTTCGGCAAATGAGCTCCAAATACCTTCAAAAATTGATCATAGAATCACCTCGTTGAGCTCTTCATCATGACTCATAAGGCTTCATTCTGTCTTTGTGAGTTTTCTAGAAAACGAGTAATTTATGTGCTCAAACACACATCTTTCGTGACTTTTCAAGTTTTGAACATCGGTAACTTCGGCAAATGAGCTCCAAATACCTTCAAAATTTGACCACAGAATCACCTTGATGAGCTCTTTAACATGACCAGTAAGGCTTCATTGTATCTTGGTAAGTTTTCTAGAAAACGAGTAATTTATGTGCTCAAACACATATCTTTCGTGACTTTTCAAGTTTTGAACATCGGTAACTTCGGCAAATGAGCTCCAAATACCTTCAAAAATTGATCATAGAATCACCTCGTTGAGCTCTTCATCATGACTCATAAGGCTTCATTCTGTCTTGGTGTGTTTTCTAGAAAACGAGTAATTTATGTGCTCAAACACACATCTTTCGTGACTTTTCAAGATTTGAACCTCCGTAACTTCGGCAAATGAGCTCCAACTACCTTCAAAAATTGATCAAAGAATCACCTCGACGAGCTCTTTAAAATGACCGGTAAGGCTTCATTCTGTCTTGGTGAGTTTTCGAGAAAACGAGTAATTTATGTGCTCTAACACATATCTTTCGTGACTTTTCAAGTTTTGAACATCGGTAACTTCGGCAAATGAGCTCCAAATACCTTCAAAAATTGATCATAGAATCACCTCGTTGAGCTCTTCATCATGACTCATAAGGCTTCATTCTGTCTTTGTGAGTTTTCTAGAAAACGAGTAATTTATGTGCTCAAACACACATCTTTCGTGACTTTTCAAGATTTGAACCTCCGTAACTTCGGCAAATGAGCTCCAACTACCTTCAAAAATTGATCAAAGAATCACCTCGACGAGCTCTTTAAAATGACCGGTAAGGCTTCATTCTGTCTTGGTGAGTTTTCGAGAAAACGAGTAATTTATGTGCTCAAACACACATCTTTCTTGACGTTTCAAGATTTGAACATCGGTAACTTCGGCAAATGAGCTCCAAATACCTTCAAAAATTGATCATAGAATCACCTTGATGAGCTCTTTAACATGACCAGTAAGGCTTCATTGTATCTTGGTAAGTTTTCTAGAAAACGAGTAATTTATGTGCTCAAACACACATTTTTCGTGACTTTTCAAGATTTGAACCTCCGTAACTTCGGCAAATGAGCTCCAAATACCTTCAAAAATTGATCATAGAATCACCTCGTTGAGCTCTTCATCATGACTCATAAGGCTTCATTCTGTCTTTGTGAGTTTTCTAGAAAACGAGTAATTTATGTGCTCAAACACACATCTTTCGTGACTTTTCAAGATTTGAACCTCCGTAACTTCGGCAAATGAGTTCGAAATACCTTCAAAATTTGACCACAGAATCACCTTGATGAGCTCTTTAACATGACCAGTAAGGCTTCATTGTATCTTGGTAAGTTTTCTAGAAAACGAGTAATTTATGTGCTCAAACACACATTTTTCGTGACTTTTCAAGATTTGAACCTCCGTAACTTCGGCAAATGAGCTCCAAATACCTTCAAAAATTGATCATAGAATCACCTCGTTGAGCTCTTCATCATGACTCATAAGGCTTCATTCTGTCTTTGTGAGTTTTCTAGAAAACGAGTAATTTATGTGCTCAAACACACATCTTTCGTGACTTTTCAAGATTTGAACCTCCGTAACTTCGACAAATGAGCTCCAACTACCTTCAAAATTTGACCACAGAATCACATCGTTGAGCTCTTCATCATGACTCATAAGGCTTCATTCTGTCTTTATGAGTTTTCTAGAAAACGAGTAATTTATGTGCTCAAACACACATCTTTCGTGACTTTTCAAGCTTTGAACCTACGTAACTTCGGCAAATGAGCTCCAAACACCTTCAAAAATTGATCAATGAATCACCTCGACGAGCTCTTTAAAATGACCGTTAAGGCTTCATTCTGTCTTTGTGAGTTCTCTAGCAAACGAGTAATTTATGTGCTCAAACACACATCTTTCGTGACTTTTCAAGATTTTAACCTCCGTAACTTCGGCAAATGAGCTCCAAACACCTTCAAAAATTGATCAATGAATCACCTCGACGAGCTCTTTAAAATGACCGGTAAGGCTTCATTCTGTCTTGGTGAGTTTTCGAGAAAACGAGTAATTTATGTGCTCTAACACATATCTTTCGTGACTTTTCAAGTTTTGAACATCGGTAACTTCGGCAAATGAGCTCCAAATACCTTCAAAAATTGATCATAGAATCACCTCGTTGAGCTCTTCATCATGACTCATAAGGCTTCATTCTGTCTTTATGAGTTTTCTAGAAAACGAGTAATTTATGTGCTCAAACACACATCTTTCGTGACTTTTCAAGATTTGAACCTCCGTAACTTCGGCAAATGAGCTCCAAATACCTTCAAAAATTGATCATAGAATCACCTCGTTGAGCTCTTCATCATGACTCATAAGGCTTCATTCTGTCTTTGTGAGTTTTCTAGAAAACGAGTAATTTATGTGCTCAAACACACATCTTTCGTGACTTTTCAAGATTTTAACCTCCGTAACTTCGGCAAATGAGCTCCAAACACCTTCAAAAATTGATCAATGAATCACCTCGACGAGCTCTTTAAAATGACCGTTAAGGCTTCATTCTGTCTTTGTGAGTTTTCTAGCAAACGAGTAATTTATGTGCTCAAACACACATCTTTCGTGACTTTTCAAGTTTTGAACCTCCGTAACTTCGGCAAATGAGTTCCAAATACCTTCAAAATTTGACCACATAATAAACTCGAAGAGCTCTTTAACATGACCAGTAAGGATTCATTGTATCTTGGTAAGTTTTCTAGAAAAGGAGTAATTTATGTGCTCAAACAAACATCTTTCGTGACTTTTCTAGCTTTGAACGTACGTAACTTCGGCAAATAAGTTCCAAATACCTTCAAAATTTGACCACAGAATCACCTTGATGAGCTCTTTAACATGACCAGGAAGGCTTCATTGTATCTTGGTAAGTTTTCTAGAAAACGAGTAATTTATGTGCTCAAACACACATCTTTCGTGACTTTTCAAGCTTTGAACCTACGTAACTTCGGCAAATAAGTTCCAAATACCTTCAAAATTTGACCACAGAATCACCTTGATGAGCTCTTTAACATGACTTGTAAGGCTTCATTGTATCTTGGTAAGTTTTATAGAAAAGGAGTAATTTATGTGCTCAAACACACATCTTTCGTGACTTTTCAAGCTTTGAACGTACGTAACTTCGGCAAATAAGTTCCAAATACCTTCAAAATTTGACCACAGAATCACCTTGATGAGCTCTTTAACATGACCAGTAAGGCTTCATTGTATCTTGGTAAGTTTTCTAGAAAACAAGTAATTTATGTGCTCAAACACACATCTTTCGTGACTTTTCAAGATTTGAACCTCCGTAACTTCGGCAAATTAGTTCCAAATACCTTCAAACTTTGACCACAGAATCACCTTGATGAGCTCTTTAACATGACCGGTAAGGCTTCATTCTGTCTTGGTGAGTTTTCGAGAAAACGAGTAATTTATGTGCTCTAACACACATCTTTCTTGACGTTTCAAGATTTGAACATCGGTAACTTCGGCAAATGAGCTCCTAATACCTTCAAAAATTGATCATAGAATCACCTCGTTGAGCTCTTCATCATGACTGATAAGGCTTCATTCTGTCTTTGTGAGTTTTCTAGAAAACGAGTAATTTATGTGCTCAAACACACATCTTTCGTGACTTTTCAAGATTTGAACCTCCGTAACTTCGGCAAATGAGTTCGAAATACCTTCAAAATTTGACCACAGAATCACCTTGATGAGCTCTTTAACATGACCAGTAAGGCTTCATTGTATCTTGGTAAGTTTTCTAGAAAACGAGTAATTTATGTGCTCAAACACACATCTTTCGTGACTTTTCAAGTTTTGAACATCGGTAACTTCGGCAAATGAGCTCCAAATACCTTCAAAATTTGACCACAGAATCACCTTGATGAGCTCTTTAACATGACCAGTAAGGCTTCATTGTATCTTGGTAAGTTTTCTAGAAAACGAGTAATTTATGTGCTCAAACACATATCTTTCGTGACTTTTCAAGTTTTGAACATCGGTAACTGCGGCAAATGAGCTCCAAATACCTTCAAAATTTGACCACATAATAAACTCGAAGAGCTCTTCATCATGACTAATAAGGCTTCATTGTGTCTTTCTGAGTTTTCTAGAAAACGAGTAATTTATGTGCTCAAACACACATCTTTCGTGACTTTTCAAGATTTGAACCTCCGTAACTTCGGCAAATGAGCTCCAACTACCTTCAAAATTTGACCACAGAATCACCTCGTTGAGCTCTTCATCATGACTCATAAGGCTTCATTCTGTCTTTGTGAGTTTTCTAGAAAACGAGTAATTTATGTGCTCAAACACACATCTTTCGTGACTTTTCAAGATTTGAACCTCCGCAACTTCGGTAAATGAGCTCCAAATACCTTCAAAAATTGATCATAGAATCACCTCGACGAGCTCTTTAAAATTACCGTTAAGGCTTCATTCTGTCTTTGTGTGTTTTCTAGAAAACGAGTAATTTATGTGCTCAAAGACACATCTTTCGTGACTTTTCAAGATTTGAACCTCCGTAACTTCGGCAAATGAGTTCCAAATACCTTCATAATTTGACCACAGAATCACCTCGTTGAGCTCTTCATCATGACTCATAAGGCTTCATTCTGTCTTTGTGAGTTTTCTAGAAAACGAGTAATTTATGTGCTCAAACACACATCTTTTGTGACTTTTCAAGATTTGAACCTCCGTAACTTCGGCAAATGAGCTCCAAATACCTTCAAAATTTGACCACAGAATCACCTCTACGAGCTCTTTAAAATGACTGGTAAGGGTGCATTCTGTCTTGGTGTGTTTTCTAGAAAACGAGTAATTTATGTGCTCAAACACACATCTTTCGTGACTTTTCAAGTTTTGAACCTCCGTAACTTCGGCAAATGAGTTCCAAATACCTTCAAAATTTGACCACAGAATCACCTTGATGAGCTCTTTAACATGACCGGTAAGGCTTCATTCTGTCTTGGTGAGTTTTCGAGAAAACGAGTAATTTATGTGCTCAAACACACATCTTTCGTGACTTTTCAAGCTTTGAACCTACGTAACTTCGGCAAATAAGTTCCAAATACCTTCAAAATTTGACCACAGAATCACCTTGATGAGCTCTTTAACATGACTTGTAAGGCTTCATTGTATCTTGGTAAGTTTTATAGAAAAGGAGTAATTTATGTGCTCAAACACACATCTTTCGTGACTTTTCAAGCTTTGAACGTACGTAACTTCGGCAAATAAGTTCCAAATACCTTCAAAATTTGACCACAGAATCACCTTGATGAGCTCTTTAACATGACCAGTAAGGCTTCATTGTATCTTGGTAAGTTTTCTAGAAAACAAGTAATTTATGTGCTCAAACACACATCTTTCGTGACTTTTCAAGATTTGAACCTCCGTAACTTCGGCAAATTAGTTCCAAATACCTTCAAACTTTGACCACAGAATCACCTTGATGAGCTCTTTAACATGACCGGTAAGGCTTCATTCTGTCTTGGTGAGTTTTCGAGAAAACGAGTAATTTATGTGCTCTAACACACATCTTTCTTGACGTTTCAAGATTTGAACATCGGTAACTTCGGAAAATGAGCTCCTAATACCTTCAAAAATTGATCATAGAATCACCTCGTTGAGCTCTTCATCATGACTGATAAGGCTTCATTCTGTCTTTGTGAGTTTTCTAGAAAACGAGTAATTTATGTGCTCAAACACACATCTTTCGTGACTTTTCAAGATTTGAACCTCCGTAACTTCGGCAAATGAGTTCGAAATACCTTCAAAATTTGACCACAGAATCACCTTGATGAGCTCTTTAACATGACCAGTAAGGCTTCATTGTATCTTGGTAAGTTTTCTAGAAAACGAGTAATTTATGTGCTCAAACACACATCTTTCGTGACTTTTCAAGTTTTGAACATCGGTAACTTCGGCAAATGAGCTCCAAATACCTTCAAAATTTGACCACAGAATCACCTTGATGAGCTCTTTAACATGACCAGTAAGGCTTCATTGTATCTTGGTAAGTTTTCTAGAAAACGAGTAATTTATGTGCTCAAACACATATCTTTCGTGACTTTTCAAGTTTTGAACATCGGTAACTGCGGCAAATGAGCTCCAAATACCTTCAAAATTTGACCACATAATAAACTCGAAGAGCTCTTCATCATGACTAATAAGGCTTCATTGTGTCTTTCTGAGTTTTCTAGAAAACGAGTAATTTATGTGCTCAAACACACATCTTTCGTGACTTTTCAAGATTTGAACCTCCGTAACTTCGGCAAATGAGCTCCAACTACCTTCAAAATTTGACCACAGAATCACCTCGTTGAGCTCTTCATCATGACTCATAAGGCTTCATTCTGTCTTTGTGAGTTTTCTAGAAAACGAGTAATTTATGTGCTCAAACACACATCTTTCGTGACTTTTCAAGATTTGAACCTCCGCAACTTCGGTAAATGAGCTCCAAATACCTTCAAAAATTGATCATAGAATCACCTCGACGAGCTCTTTAAAATTACCGTTAAGGCTTCATTCTGTCTTTGTGTGTTTTCTAGAAAACGAGTAATTTATGTGCTCAAAGACACATCTTTCGTGACTTTTCAAGATTTGAACCTCCGTAACTTCGGCAAATGAGTTCCAAATACCTTCATAATTTGACCACAGAATCACCTCGTTGAGCTCTTCATCATGACTCATAAGGCTTCATTCTGTCTTTGTGAGTTTTCTAGAAAACGAGTAATTTATGTGCTCAAACACACATCTTTTGTGACTTTTCAAGATTTGAACCTCCGTAACTTCGGCAAATGAGCTCCAAATACCTTCAAAATTTGACCACAGAATCACCTCTACGAGCTCTTTAAAATGACTGGTAAGGGTGCATTCTGTCTTGGTGTGTTTTCTAGAAAACGAGTAATTTATGTGCTCAAACACACATCTTTCGTGACTTTTCAAGTTTTGAACCTCCGTAACTTCGGCAAATGAGTTCCAAATACCTTCAAAATTTGACCACAGAATCACCTTGATGAGCTCTTTAACATGACCGGTAAGGCTTCATTCTGTCTTGGTGAGTTTTCGAGAAAACGAGTAATTTATGTGCTCTAACACACATCTTTCTTGACGTTTCAAGATTTGAACCTCCGTAACTTCGGCAAATGAGTTCGAAATACCTTCAAAAATTGATCATAGAATCACCTCGACGAGCTCTTTAAAATGACCGTTAAGGCTTCATTCTGTCTTTGTGAGTTTTCTAGAAAACGAGTAATTTATGTGCTCAAACACACATCTTTCGTGACTTTTCAAGATTTGAACATCGGTAACTTCGGCAAATGAGCTCCAAATACCTTCAAAATTTGACCACAGAATCACCTTGATGAGCTCTTTAACATGACCAGTAAGGCTTCATTGTATCTTGGTAAGTTTTCTAGAAAACGAGTAATTTATGTGCTCAAACACATATCTTTCGTGACTTTTCAAGTTTTGAACATCGGTAACTTCGGCAAATGAGCTCCAAATACCTTCAAAAATTGATCATAGAATCACCTCGTTGAGCTCTTCATCATGACTCATAAGGCTTCATTGTATCTTGGTAAGTTTTCTAGAAAACGAGTAATTTATGTGCTCAAACACATATCTTTCGTGACTTTTCAAGTTTTGAACATCGGTAACTGCGGCAAATGAGCTCCAAATACCTTCAAAATTTGACCACATAATAAACTCGAAGAGCTCTTTAACATGACCAGTAAGGATTCATTGTATCTTGGTAAGTTTTCTAGAAAAGGAGTAATTTATGTGCTCAAACACACATCTTTCGTGACTTTTCAAGCTTTGAACCTACGTAACTTCGGCAAATAAGTTCCAAATACCTTCAAAATTTGACCACAGAATCACCTTGATGAGCTCTTTAACATGACCAGTAAGGCTTCATTGTATCTTGGTAAGTTTTCTAGAAAACGAGTAATTTATGTGCTCAAACACACATCTTTCGTGACTTTTCAAGATTTGAACCTCCGTAACTTCGGCAAATGAGCTCCAAATACCTTCAAAAATTGATCATAGAATCACCTCGACGAGCTCTTTAAAATGACCGGTAAGGCTTCATTCTGTCTTGGTGTGTTTTCTAGAAAACGAGTAATTTATGTGCTCAAACACACATTTTTCGTGACTTTTCAAGATTTGAACCTCCGTAACGTCGGCAAATTAGTTCCAAATACCTTCAAAATTTGACCACAGAATCACCTTGATGAGCTCTTTAACATGACCAGTAACGCTTCATTGTATCTTGGTAAGTTTTCTAGAAAACGAGTAATTTATGTGCTCAAACACACATCTTTCGTGACTTTTCAAGTTTTGAACCTCCGTAACTTCGGCAAATGAGTTCCAAATACCTTCAAAATTTGACCACATAATAAACTCGAAGAGCTCTTTAACATGACTAGTAAGGCTTCATTGTATCTTGGTAAGTTTTCTAGAAAACGAGTAATTTATGTGCTCAAACACACATTTTTCGTGACTTTTCAAGATTTGAACCTCCGTAACTTCGGCAAATGAGTTCCAAATACCTTCATAATTTGACCACAGAATCACCTCGTTGAGCTCTTCATCATGACTCATAAGGCTTCATTCTGTCTTTGTGAGTTTTCTAGAAAACCAGTAATTTATGTGCTCAAACACACATCTTTAGTGACTTTTCAAGATTTGAACCTCCGTAACTTCGGCAAATGAGCTCCAAATACCTTCAAAATTTGACCACAGAATCACCTCTACGAGCTCTTTAAAATGACCGGTAAGGCTGCATTCTGTCTTGGTGTGTTTTCTAGAAAACGAGTAATTTATGTGCTCAAACACACATCTTTCGTGACTTTTCAAGTTTTGAACCTCCGTAACTTCGGCAAATGAGTTCCAAATACCTTCAAAATTTGACCACAGAATCACCTTGATGAGCTCTTTAACATGACCGGTAAGGCTTCATTCTGTCTTGGTGAGTTTTCTAGAAAACGAGTAATTTATGTGCTCAAACACACATCTTTCGTGACGTTTCAAGATTTGAACATCGGTAACTTCGGCAAATGAGCTCCAAATACCTTCAAAAATTGATCATAGAATCACCTCGTTGAGCTCTTCATCATGACTCATAAGGCTTCATTCTGTCTTTGTGAGTTTTCTAGAAAACGAGTAATTTATGTGCTCAAACACACATCTTTCGTGACTTTTCAAGATTTGAACCTCCGTAACTTCGGCAAATGAGCTCCAAATACCTTCAAAATTTGACCACAGAATCACCTCTACGAGCTCTTTAAAATGACCGGTAAGGCTGCATTCTGTCTTGGTGAGTTTTCGAGAAAATGAGTAATTTATGTGCTCTAACACACATCTTTCTTGACGTTTCAAGATTTGAACATCGGTAACTTCGGCAAATGAGCTCCAAATACCTTCAAAAATTGAGCATAGAATCACCTCGTTGAGCTCTTCATCATGACTCATAAGGCTTCATTCTGTCTTTATGAGTTTTCTAGAAAACGAGTAATTTATGTGCTCAAACACACATCTTTCGTGACTTTTCAAGATTTGAACCTCCGTAACTTCGGCAAATGAGTTCGAAATACCTTCATAATTTGACCACAGAATCACCTCGTTGAGCTCTTCATCATGACTCATAAGGCTTCATTCTGTCTTTGTGAGTTTTCTAGAAAACGAGTAATTTATGTGCTCAAACACACATCTTTCGTGACTTTTCAAGATTTTAACCTCCGTAACTTCGGCAAATGAGCTCCAAACATCTTCAAAAATTAATCAATGAATCACCTCGACGAGCTCTTTAAAATGACCGTTAAGGCTTCATTCTGTCTTTGTGTGTTTTCTAGAAAACGAGTAATTTATGTGCTCAAAGACACATCTTTCGTGACTTTTCAAGATTTTAACCTCCGTAACTTCGGCAAATGAGTTCCAAATACCTTCATAATTTGACCACAGAATCACCTCGTTGAGCTCTTCATCATGACTCATAAGGCTTCATTCTGTCTTTGTGAGTTTTCTAGAAAACGAGTAATTTATGTGCTCAAACACACATCTTTCGTGACTTTTCAAGATTTTAACCTCCGTAACTTCGGCAAATGAGTTCCAAATACCTTCATAATTTGACCACAGAATCACCTCGTTGAGCTCTTCATCATGACTCATAAGGCTTCATTCTGTCTTGGTGTGTTTTCTAGAAAACTAGTAATTTATGTGCTCAAACACACATTTTTCGTGACTGTTCAAGATTTGAACCTCCGTAACTTCGGCAAATGAGTTCCAAATACCTTCATAATTTGACCACAGAATCACCTCGTTGAGCTCTTCATCATGACTCATAAGGCTTCATTCTGTCTTTGTGAGTTTTCTAGAAAACCAGTAATTTATGTGCTCAAACACACATCTTTAGTGACTTTTCAAGATTTGAACCTCCGTAACTTCGGCAAATGAGCTCCAAATACCTTCAAAATTTGACCACAGAATCACCTCTACGAGCTCTTTAAAATGACCGGTAAGGCTGCATTCTGTCTTGGTGTGTTTTCTAGAAAACGAGTAATTTATGTGCTCAAACACACATCTTTCGTGACTTTTCAAGTTTTGAACCTCCGTAACTTCGGCAAATGAGTTCCAAATACCTTCAAAATTTGACCACAGAATCACCTTGATGAGCTCTTTAACATGACCGGTAAGGCTTCATTCTGTCTTGGTGAGTTTTCTAGAAAACGAGTAATTTATGTGCTCAAACACACATCTTTCGTGACTTTTCAAGATTTGAACATCGGTAACTTCGGCAAATGAGCTCCAAATACCTTCATAATTTGACCACAGAATCACCTCGTTGAGCTCTTCATCATGACTCATAAGGCTTCATTCTGTCTTTGTGAGTTTTCTAGAAAACGAGTAATTTATGTGCTCAAACACACATCTTTCGTGACTTTTCAAGATTTGAACCTCCGTAACTTCGGCAAATGAACTCCAACTACCTTCAAAAATTGATCAAAGAATCACCTCGACGAGCTCTTTAAAATGACCGGTAAGGCTTCATTCTGTCTTGGTGAGTTTTCGAGAAAATGAGTAATTTATGTGCTCTAACACACATCTTTCTTGACGTTTCAAGATTTGAACATCGGTAACTTCGGCAAATGAGCTCCAAATACCTTCAAAAATTGATCATAGAATCACCTCGTTGAGCTCTTCATCATGACTCATAAGGCTTCATTCTGTCTTTATGAGTTTTCTAGAAAACGAGTAATTTATGTGCTCAAACACACATCTTTCGTGACTTTTCAAGATTTGAACCTCCGTAACTTCGGCAAATGAGTTCGAAATACCTTCATAATTTGACCACAGAATCACCTCGTTGAGCTCTTCATCATGACTCATAAGGCTTCATTCTGTCTTTGTGAGTTTTCTAGAAAACGAGTAATTTATGTGCTCAAACACACATCTTTCGTGACTTTTCAAGATTTTAACCTCCGTAACTTCGGCAAATGAGCTCCAAACATCTTCAAAAATTAATCAATGAATCACCTCGACGAGCTCTTTAAAATGACCGTTAAGGCTTCATTCTGTCTTTGTGAGTTTTCTAGAAAACGAGTAATTTATGTGCTCAAACACACATCTTTCGTGACTTTTCAAGATTTGAACCTCGGTAACTTCGGCAAATGAGTTCCAAATACCTTCAAAATTTGACCACATAATAAACTCGAAGAGCTCTTCATCATGACTAATAAGGCTTCATTGTGTCTTTCTGAGTTTTCTAGAAAACGAGTAATTTATGTGCTCAAACACACATCTTTCGTGACTTTTCAAGATTTGAACCTCCGCAACTTCGGTAAATGAGCTCCAAATACCTTCAAAAATTGATCATAGAATCACCTCGACGAGCTCTTTAAAATTACCGTTAAGGCTTCATTCTGTCTTTGTGTGTTTTCTAGAAAACGAGTAATTTATGTGCTCAAAGACACATCTTTCGTGACTTTTCAAGATTTTAACCTCCGTAACTTCGGCAAATGAGTTCCAAATACCTTCATAATTTGACCACAGAATCACCTCGTTGAGCTCTTCATCATGACTCATAAGGCTTCATTCTGTCTTTGTGAGTTTTCTAGAAAACGAGTAATTTATGTGCTCAAACACACATCTTTCGTGACTTTTCAAGATTTTAACCTCCGTAACTTCGGCAAATGAGTTCCAAATACCTTCATAATTTGACCACAGAATCACCTCGTTGAGCTCTTCATCATGACTCATAAGGCTTCATTCTGTCTTTGTGAGTTTTCTAGAAAACGAGTAATTTATGTGCTCAAACACACATCTTTTGTGACTTTTCAAGATTTGAACCTCCGTAACTTCGGCAAATGAGCTCCAAATACCTTCAAAATTTGACCACAGAATCACCTCTACGAGCTCTTTAAAATGACCGGTAAGGGTGCATTCTGTCTTGGTGTGTTTTCTAGAAAACGAGTAATTTATGTGCTCAAACACACATCTTTTGTGACTTTTCAAGATTTGAACCTCCGTAACTTCGGCAAATGAGCTCCAAATACCTTCAAAATTTGACCACAGAATCACCTCTACGAGCTCTTTAAAATGACCGGTAAGGCTTCATTCTGTCTTGGTGTGTTTTCTAGAAAACTAGTAATTTATGTGCTCAAACACACATTTTTCGTGACTGTTCAAGATTTGAACCTCCGTAACTTCGGCAAATGAGTTCCAAATACCTTCATAATTTGACCACAGAATCACCTCGTTGAGCTCTTCATCATGACTCATAAGGCTTCATTCTGTCTTTGTGAGTTTTCTAGAAAACCAGTAATTTATGTGCTCAAACACACATCTTTAGTGACTTTTCAAGATTTGAACCTCCGTAACTTCGGCAAATGAGCTCCAAATACCTTCAAAATTTGACCACAGAATCACCTCTACGAGCTCTTTAAAATGACCGGTAAGGGTGCATTCTGTCTTGGTGTGTTTTCTAGAAAACGAGTAATTTATGTGCTCAAACACACATGTTTCGTGACTTTTCAAGTTTTGAGCCTCCGTAACTTCGGCAAATGAGTTCCAAATACCTTCAAAATTTGACCACATAATAAACTCGAAGAGCTCTTTAACATGACCAGTAAGGATTCATTGTATCTTGGTAAGTTTTCTAGAAAAGGAGTAATTTATGTGCTCAAACACACATCTTTCGTGACTTTTCAAGCTTTGAACCTACGTAACTTCGGCAAATAAGTTCCAAATACCTTCAAAATTTGACCACAGAATCACCTTGATGAGCTCTTTAACATGACCGGTAAGGCTTCATTCTGTCTTGGTGAGTTTTCGAGAAAACGAGTAATTTATGTGCTCAAACACACATCTTTCGTGACTTTTCAAGTTTTGAACCTCCGTAACTTCGGCAAATGAGTTCCAAATACCTTCAAAATTTGACCACATAATAAACTCGAAGAGCTCTTTAACATGACCAGTAAGGATTCATTGTATCTTGGTAAGTTTTCTAGAAAAGGAGTAATTTATGTGCTCAAACACACATCTTTCGTGACTTTTCAAGCTTTGAACCTACGTAACTTCGGCAAATAAGTTCCAAATACCTTCAAAATTTGACCACAGAATCACCTTGATGAGCTCTTTAACATGACCAGTAAGGCTTCATTGTATCTTGGTAAGTTTTCTAGAAAACGAGTAATTTATGTGCTCAAACACACATCTTTCGTGACTTTTCAAGATTTGAACCTCCGTAACTTCGGCAAATGAGCTCCAAATACCTTCAAAAATTGATCATAA